>NC_053161.1:27647176-28387176 GCF_016835505.1 Polypterus senegalus | reverse complement strand
TTTAAACTGAGGGAAAATATAACAATAATTATTTGTTAAGGATCTCTTTGTATACCACATTGTCAGTTCGGCCCTCTGGTTGTAATATGACCAAGCTGTGCGCTGAGCTTACTCTTGAGCATGCAATGTACAGTTGGCCATGAGAGCAGTAATCTTGTTTCAAATCTCACAGCTTGGATTGCTGCTGTTATAATCGGTTTGAGTTTCATGGTTTGTTTCAATTATGACAGTATTTGCAGGACTTGTGTTGAAATGACATTCGGCATCTGTCAAGCGTTGTAAGCATACAACCGGTTTCATCGATAACTTCACATCCAGCTTTTGAGAGTTTAAACATTCATAAACATCAAAGTGTCCACTACTGAAATCGTCACCTGTCAATCTAAGATGTTTAAGAGGCATTGGAAGTTGTCGAAAGGTGTAAAATATTTGGCCTTTTCGGTACACTTGAAAGAGACAACCAAACAATTCAGCGGCAGCCATCAACTCACATGCAGAAGCATAGGTGAAGGGCTTAAGCATTTCACTCTTATAGTGCTCCTTTGTAGTATAATTATCTCCTGTACCATCATCAGTCCACACCTTGAACCTGTCCCAGTCATTCAATACATAAGACACAATGTTCCTCCAGATATCAAGAGTGAGCCTGATATGGCCGTGCAATATGTAACAAAGAGAATGGAAAAGGCTGGTGCCATCTCTGGGCATGGAAACCACTTGGTAAGTGACAGTTCTTTGATCGATGGTGATCACCTCAATAGACATGTTGATGCGGGAACGGTTGGAATGATAAAGGAAATGCGTACCTGAACAATGTAAAGTAAGTCTAAAATACCTACACAATAACTATAATGATAATAAATGAACAATAAAACAGCAGAGAAGCCATGGATTAAATAAAAAGGCTGTAGTTATCAGCAGGGAGACGTGAATCCCGTGGCAAAGCAAGGAAGGGAATGTAGAGACTGGAGCGACAGACGGCCTTATACAGTGGTGTGAAAAACTATTTGCCCCCTTCCTGATTTCTTATTCTTTTGCATGTTTGTCACATAAAATGTTTCTGATCATCAAACACATTTAACCATTAGTCAAATATAACACAGGTAAACACAAAATGCAGTTTTTTTCAAATGATGGTTTTTATTATTTAGGGAGAAAAAAAAATCCAAACCTACATGGCCCTGTGTGAAAAAGTAATTGCCCCCTGAACCTAATAACTGGTTGGGCCACCCTTAGCAGCAATAACTGCAATCAAGCGTTTGCACTAACTTGCAATGAGTCTTTTACAGCGCTCTGGAGGAATTTTGGCCCACTCATCTTTGCAGAATTGTTGTAATTCAGCTTTATTTGAGGGTTTTCTAGCATGAACCGCCTTTTTAAGGTCATGCAATAGCATCTCAATTGGATTCAGGTCAGGACTTTGACTAGGCCACTCCAAAGTCTTCATTTTGTTTTTCTTCAGCCATTCAGAGGTGGATTTGCTGGTGTGTTTTGGGTCATTGTCCTGTTGCAGCACCCAAGATCGCTTCACCTTGAGTTGACGAACAGATGGCCGGACATTCTCCTTCAGGATTTTTGGTAGACAGTAGAATTCATGGTTCCATCTATCACAGCAAGCCTTCCAGGTCCTGAAGCAGCAAAACAACCCCAGACCATCATACTACCACCACCATATTTTACTGTTGGTATGATGTTCTTTTTCTGAAATGCTGTGTTCCTTTTACGCCAGATGTAACGGGACATTTGCCTTCCAAAAAGTTCAACTTTTGTCTCATCAATCCACAAGGTATTTTCCCAAAAGTCTTGGCAATCGTCGAGATGTTTCTTAGCAAAATTGAGACGAGCCCTAATGTTCTTTTTGCTTAACAGTGGTTTGCATCTTGGAAATCTGCCATGCAGGCCGTTTTTGCCCAGTCTCTTTCTTATGGTGGAGTCGTGAACACTGACCTTAACTGAGGCAAGTGAGGCCTGCAGTTCTTTAGACGTTGTCCTGGGGTCTTTTGTGACCTCTCGGATGTTTCGTCTCTGCGCTCTTGGGGTAATTTTGGTCGGCCGGCCACTCCTGGGAAGGTTCACCACTGTTCCATGTTTTTGCCATTTGTGGATAATGGCTCTCACTGTGGTTTGCTGGAGTCTCAAAGCTTTAGAAATGGCTTTATAACCTTTACCAGACTGATAGATCTCAATTACTTCTGTTCTCATTTGTTCCTGAATTTCTTTGGATCTTGGCATGATGTCTAGCTTTTGAGGTGCTTTTGGTCTACTTCTCTGTGTCAGGCAGCTCCTTTTTAAGTGATTTCTTGATTGAAACAGGTGTGGCAGTAATCAGGCCTGGGGGTGGCTACGGAAATTGAACTCAGGTGTGATACACCACAGTTAGGTTATTTTTAACAAGGGGGCAATTACTTTTTCACACAGGGCCATGTAGGTTTGGATTTTTTTCTCCCTAAATAATAAAAACCATCATTTAAAAACTGCATTTTGTGTTTACTTGTGTTATATTTGACTAATGGTTAAATGTGTTTGATGATCAGAAACATTTTGTGTGACAAACATGCAAAAGAATAAGAAATCAGGAAGGGGGCAAATAATTTTTCACACCACTGTATAGGCAGGCAGCCAACAACATGGGAGGGGTTGGGATGGGGGACCCAACACCGCCTCACACGGTGACCAAGTTGCAGGCTATGGACGCAATTAGGATTCAGTTAGCGTTGGGAACCCGCGTACCAAATTTCTAGAAGATGGGCCCATAAGTAACAAACACCGTTGAAGAAAAGTTCAATATGGCGGCCGACAGTGGCATCATACCACCAAAATAAGTACCAAATTTCAGCCTTCTACCTACACGGGAAGTTGGAGAATTAGTAACGTTGGAAAGTTCAATATGGCGGCTGACAGTGGCGTCACACCACCAAAATAAGTACGTACATTGGTTTCGGTTAGCGCAGGGAAGCCGCCTACCAAATTTCGTGAAGATGGGGTCATGAATAAGAAAGTTCAACATGGAGGACTTTGTTGACCTTTACGCGTAGAATTTCGAAATGAAACCTGCCCAACTTTTGTAAGTTAGCTGTAAGGAATGAGCCTGCCAAATTTCAGCCTTCTACCTACACGGGAAGTTGGAGAATTAGTGATGAGTCAGTCAGTCAGTCAGTGAGGGCTTTGCCTTTTATTAGTATAGATTCTAAATATATCAAAGGAAATGCAAGCCTTTAAAACTATGGGAAAGAACACAACCATAGAGATCCTGGATATCTAGGAGATTTGCTTTGCATACAAGGTGGTATCCAGAAGAAAACCATGGAAAAAAAAACGATGAATGAGGGAATGAAGGTAGCAAAGAGAGCAGGCTGGAATCTAAGTCAAAAAACTACAGTGGTCAGATTCATGACAGAGGGTCAGAAGGGAATGATGGTGAAAACCAAAAACCCCAAACAACAACTGGAAACTAGGTTGTAATGCTAATGCATTTTAATTGCTCATAATCTCTTCAAAGTATTTCAAGTAAGCACTGGATTAGTAAAGTACTAGTGATACAGCATGGTGGGACAGTATTCAGACCTGCTGCCTTACCATGCAGGCTGGAAGGAGCAGTTAAATTGCTAGGTTCAGATATGTTTTAGCTATGTAGAAAAACTTGCAATAGGATTTTAGTGAAATTCAATATTGTGGTTTTGAAGAAATAGTGAAAAGCACAAAATATACACAATGTTTTATCTATTGTCATTTTAAAAGAAGTGGACAGAATCATAACAGATGATCTGCATATTTCTGTGAGTGTAACACTTTGATACAATGAAATTTTGGGATAACTGTTTCCCTTCTCTTATACCATCCATCCATTTTCCAACCCGCTGAATCTGAACACAGGGTCACGGGGGTCTGCTGGAGCCAAACCCAGCCAACACAGGGCACAAAGCAGGAACCAATCCTGGGCAGGGTGCCAGCCCACCACAGGACACACACACAAACACACCCACACACCAAGCACACACTAGGGCCAATTTAGAATTGCCAATCCACCTAACCGGCATGTCTTTGGACTGTGGGAGGAAACCAGAGTGTCTGGAGGAAACCTACGCAGATACAGGGAGAACATACAAACTCCATGCAGGGAGGCCCTGGGAAGATAACCTGGGTCTCATTAACTGCGAGGCCACTCGCCACCATGCTGCCCTTCTCTTATACCTCCTCATCAAAACTCTGTATACTATACACAAGCCAGTTTAGAAAGAAAGAGGTGGGTAATGAGTGGAAAGTCCTACAAGTACAGTAGATGAAGCACTAGTACATGGTAGTACATGGCAGAGAAGTGTAGTCTAGGTGGAAACAAGCAATGTCTCCCTAAATAGTGTAGTTTGGCAGCTGCCAAGAATACATCAGTTAAGAAGGAGTACAGGGATTAAGAATTATTTTAACAAATATTTCAAGATGATGAATTAAATTACACAGTACACGAGAGTAGAACATTAAATAGGACTTAAAATACTGTGTTTGAGCCAGTCCTACTAAACTAATGTTAAATGTACATAAGTGTTTTCTCATAATAGAATATTAGCTTTACACAGATAATGGAAGAATCTGTTTGTATTCATTATAAAGTAACATGTTAAAAGAACATTCTTTATACTGTGATATATTTCTGATCTAACAACAAATTGATCTCGGATAGATACCGTTTTCTGACTCTATACGCATGTCCATTTAATGTTCTAATGTATGTGATTAGCAGCATAAATAACGCATACAGCAAATTAATGATAATGTAACTAATATTAGGGCATTAAACAGAAATATCATAAGAAAGAAGTTAAAAGTTGTGTGCATTAACAATTTTTCTTGTAATTTTTTTTAATATTTCAGTAGCTGCAAAAATTCGGAATCATTGGAAAACAGAGCTCTATAATGTGAATTCTGTTTTAAGCAAAGGAAGTAGTGAGAAGTCGAGCAAAATGACACCTTTTATTAGTAAACTAAAAAGATTACAAGATACAAGTTTTCGAGGCAACTCAGGCCCCTTCGTCAGGCAAGACATAATAGAGAAACTGGAATTCTCTGTGTTATACAGACACTGCAACAGATACAGCATTGGAAAACATTTAAGTGAGACATCTTATATGTAAATAATTGATAGACCTCACCAGGCTGATTCATTTAGCAAGAGAGGAGAATAATGTACAGTCAAGATCTTTTGATAACATAACTGTCCAACAAAGTTTCTGATGAGTGTTTTCCATAAAATGTGGATCTGTAGTCAGGTTGTCTGGGTCAGTCTGAAAGATGCAAACAAGCTTGGATATTGCAATCTTTTTAGCCAATAAAATGTGTCATTTTGCTTCAATTTTGCTTACATTTTCCACTACATCCATAATGGCTAACACAGTACAAGACCCTATTACTTAAGTGAAGGAAGAAAAACATTATTCATTTAAGTAAAATATACTGTATATCATACAATGTGGAGAAATTACTTAAATTAAAAAAAAAAGATATAAATTGATTTCATACATAAATATTGATAAATATTTAGTTGGCATGGATATGTGATTTATTTTGATTAAACAATTTGAATATTGTGCATTAAAATATGGTTAATATTATTCTTGCAAATATTAGTATGCATGTGTCATGTGTGTCTAATCAAAATAGACAAAATAAAAATACTTAAGTGTCAGTATCACTCACTGGAGTCATCTGAAAAATTTGTTATGAATAGCAATGAACCATATGAAGGTGGCAACTATGAAATATTGCCCTGGAAAAGGTACTCAGAAATCCATTTTTGCGGATTTTTTGAAAGAACAGAGCAATTTGGTGATCTGACAAGGAATTCTTTTTCTCTTCAAATCAAATTTTGCTTCCATGCCTTTTCAGCAATTGACAAGAATATGGTCCTAGTTCCCTTTGCCTTGTGACATTTTTAGCAGTAGGCACATAATATGCTTTATACACAAACCATTTCATAAAGAACTACATAAAGAAAATGAACTATTCTTTAATATACAGAGGTTTTTCAAAACTTCATGACAAACAAGTCTGATAATCTTTATAAAATGCTAATGAAGCGTCACAACTTTGCTTTACATATATTGTACATTCATCAATATACATAATTATGCAGCTTAAGCCAATTGATAAAAATACATCAATATTTCTAATATAAAACAAAAGTTATATATTTACAAATACTTAAAACTGAAACCATATACAATACCACTATTTTTATATTATATGAAAACAGGCAAAACATCTGTGTAGCTTGAATAACTGAAATTGAAAATAGACAATTTTTATCATCCAGTGGTTTCTATTGTAGTAAAGCAAAATAGACAAATATTGTAGAAAAAGAAACATACCATCTATTTTACATTTCCATATCTGCACAAACTGTATATCTTACTCTGCCAAGGTTGGGGAAAAGGTACAAGGTTTTGAAAAATACATGAATAAATAGATGCTTAATAAAAAGATAATAATGAAAACATTATAAACCTAAAAATCAGGATCTTAATGTATACCTATGTGACAGAGATAGGCATGCAACACACTATAGAGTCCAACAAGAGTTGAATGTTGCAGGCAATCACAAGGACCAATTATGGGAATACCCATCAGGTCAGCAATCCAAGAATGTCCAGAGCATCACAAAATTCCAATGACAAGGAACTCTACATTAACATACAGGGAAAAGAATATATAAATTAAACTGAAACAAGAAAAATAATCACAAATATATGGCTATATATATATATATATATATATAATTATAACTGAAAAAATCTGATGAGCTTTAATATTTATAAATTACAAGCGTGAAAATATAAAACAAATGTTTACCCAGAGTTACTAGTTTCAGATGCATTTTTTTTTACAATACAATATATAATTTTGAAGTATATTTCTTACTTAATCACTCAGCTCTTCTTCATCACTAAAATAAGCACACTTTTTAATTCGTGGCCGCCTGGATCCTGAAGTGGATGGTTGATTTGTAAGCTGTTTGACTTTAAATTCTTCTTCTTCAACTTTTGCTTGCTGTAAACATATTAAAATAAAATTTACAATGAAAATATATATTTCATTAACCCTGTTAAATTAAAAATATACCATTTACTTACTCTAAATTATACATTTTTACTCAAGTACTTTGTAAAAACTGTCCTATTGTTAAAAAGTGAGAACTGCAAGCCCTATTAGAAAAATGACAAAAGCCTAATAATGGGTTTTGAAAAAAGATCTCCCAGACAATCTCAATATATTCCCTAAAGCCCACAGAACTGCAGATCTTCATGAAAGCTAAAAGCCAAAGCCATCAAGCCCTGTGGGAAGAGATCAAACTGGACACTTGCAGAAAAGCAGTGTTGGCAATTAACACAGTTTGCAAAGCTCTCTAGGGATGTGGACTGGCAAATGGGGAATTACTTTCAAGGCAACAGGTGAATCAGGTTATCACTATGAATTCATACTTAAACCATTAATACAGATTACGGTAAGTTTTTTATCAAGATGTTTATAGGGATTTAGTTGGTGCCTATGAAAAAAAGAACTAAAAACAATTAAAACATTTAGCTACAGATGTCGAAATATGTAAAAACAATTACTACAGACATACAGTATATTCTGTGCCTTTTAGAAATTGTTTTGGAGTTTATGGTAAAATAAAATTAAAATGAAAAACTAGTTATATGCTGCCAGCTCAAACTGTGCAGAAGTCCCCTTTGATTTGTATTAGGTACAATCAATCAGGAGATGTCCAAATGGAATGAAGCATTAACTGAGTTTTTTAAGCCTGCCATCAATCTCATCTCCCATTTTAAAGTGATAATCACATATTAGCTGTTAGGAAATATTATACTGATTTAATTATATCCATATCCTGCTCCGAATTCTTTTCTGAGCAACTCAAACATGTTGGAACATTATCTTTTTTTTTAAAAAAAAAAATCATAACTTGACAACAGCAAAATTCTTCTACATCTTACTCCAAATTATTTAAAGGAGAAGAATAAGTTGAACTGCTTATACGGTTTATTTCCTGATTAATAACATTGCTGCTGAACTCGTGAAATCAGCAAAAACCTGAATATAATGGTAATGAAAATGTACACAACCAATAATTTCTGGGATGCATTGTGCCCCACAGCTTGAGAGAACATTGTTTGAATCAGAGATGGGACTCAATCCTACCTTTGCAAGTCTCAAGTATGCTTCAAGTTCAAGCTTCAAGTCATGAGAAGACTTCACCAAAAATGTGCTTAATTAGATGTGTTTAATCGAGTTATAATGTCTGATGTATACGAACATGTGAGCTGAGAATATAATTTCTCAGAGAAAACTATTTTTTAAAAAGAAATAATGATTGATAAATGAATAAATGGTTTACTTTAAAGTAATTGGTATTTGTACAATCAATTCTCCACAGTTTCTTCAAATGTACTGTATCAAAGACACACTGTATTTAAAGGAAACAAATTTCAAAAGGCTATGCCACTTCAGAGTAATGAAGCAACATAATTTACTCTCACTTTAAAATATCTCCATGTTAATTTGCATATTTCTAATTAACAAAATATTGAAATCATCCCCTATCATTTATAATGCATTGCACTTGCAGAAAATTAAGTGTAACAGGATTTTAATACTTCATCAACAATGTGGTCATTATCACCCCTCCATGACTAAACACCTGCTCAGCAAGGTTACTGAATGCAGGCATTGCCAGTATTCTCACTGCCATTTTGAATAATGAGGGAATCAGTTTAGTTGTACCCCAAAACAGAAGAGTAGTGGTTCTGCTAGAGAACTAGAGAAGTGCAACTTTCATCTTTTTTTTCCTTTTTGTGTTTTATTTTAAGATGCCAACAGTCTTTGTTTTGGCCTGTTCTTCATTTAAAATACTAGTAGGCTGCATTTTTGGCTGATCAATATGCATTGCACGTTCCATTATCATCTCTAGTAAACAAAAAGGATATGGATATATTGAAGGTAATTATAAAAGATGAAAAATATAGATTAAAACAATACAGTGTACAATGTAATGAAATGTCAGCTATAAATTTTACTATATACCTTTGGCAGTGTTTAACTTGTGTAATGTTTATTTTTAGTAGGAAATATTTTTTCACCTACCATAAAACAAATCACAGTTACCATGTTAAAAAGAAACAGCACAGGGGTCAAAAATGCGACCTCTTCACACTGGCATGCAGCCAACGAGTTAAAGAGTTAAAGCAAGAGTTAGTTAAAGCATCTAAACATCTTAGCCATCTAAATATTATCTAATACATGTTTGCGACTAATGCAGCATACTATAATGCCTCGACCCTTAGAAAACGATGCTTATGGGATTTACCTACTGTATAAAAAAGGGCAACAATTTCTGCAGCATCTTTCTGTGTAGCTTGGAGGTTGTACAGATCCTCACTTGGTTCGGCAGTTCACAGAGATGGGAAAAACAAGAAGACTGAGCGTCACATTTGCATACTACGTGGAGAATAGGGGACTCAAATAGGCACAGAATAGCATGGATCGGAGTTAGAGAAAAGCAGTATGAAAGAAGGTCATTGGAACTATGGAGTTGACACACACTTCAGGAAGCAAGCTGAAGTGGTACATAGATGGAACAATGGGTGGTTGGTCTCGTCTGTTACGGGAGATGGACATCTGAAGCGTAGCTCCGTTATCAGAGGCTTCAATTTTAATTTTTTTGTTTTGGATGTGCTCGGTCTCTAGGTATATCAGAAGACTGGGACTTTGTGAAGTGGGGTCCAGCCTCACGTGGGGAGGCAAATGGGGTGAGAAAGAGAGCAAGCTATATCTAATCTGTCCTTTAAATCCTTATAATTATAACTACCAATGTAACAATAGGCTGCATGGCAATAACTCCCAAGAAAATTGGAAATTAAGGTCAAAGCTGTCACACTTCCAGTTAAGACTACAAAATGACATCAAAAATTCAGACTCAATGTCTCCATGATGGGACAGTTAACTTTGTAAGCTGGAATGTTAAAGGCCTGAATCACGAATTAAAGAGAAAGAAAGTATTCTCTCACTTAACAGGTCTAAATGCTAAAATAGTATTTTTACAGGAGACCCACTTATTAAGCAAGGATCATTTCTGGCTGCAAAAAGACTGGACTGGCCACATATTCCATTCCAGCTTTACAAAGAAATCTAGGGGTGTGGGAATTCTTATACATAGAACAGTCTCATTTGTGGTATCAGATGTAGTATCTGACCCTGAAGGGAGATATGTGATTGTCATGGGCAATTTATTTAACTGTAAAGTGATTTTGATAAATGTTTATGCACCCAATATTGATGATAGGGAATTCATCCAAAATGTATTTACATCACTTCCCAATGTGAACACTCATAAAATTATAATGGCTGGGGATGTTAATTTTGTTTTAATTCCAGACTTAGATAGGTCTCCTGTCACAGGGGTGATGACATCTAACACTGCAAAGACAATTACACAGTTTGTAACTGACCACAACCTATCAGACCCCTGGAGGTTTCTAAACCTAAATATAAATAGATAATAATTAGATAATAATAGATAATAATTTCTTGCCTACGATTAAATCTTGCAAGTACGACGCTATTGTTATTTCCGACCATGCCCCTCTGATCTTGGAGCTAAAATCATTAGGCCCTACATACTCCTTTCGCAGATGGCATCTTAACCCACTTTTATTAGCAGAGGAGAACTGTACAGAATTTATATCAAAACAAATCAGTTTTTTTCTAGAGACAAATACATCCTCAGAGGTCTCTGCAGGAATACTCTGGGAAACCCTGAAGGCCTTCTCAAGAGGACAGATGATCTCATATCTTTCCCACAGAAATAAATTAGAAACCAAGAAAGTATCAGAGCTAACCAGTGAAATTACTAGAATAGATAAAGAACATGCCAGGCGTCCAAGTGAGGCGCTTCATAGGAAAAGGCAGGCTCTGCATTCAAAGCTCAACTTCTTAACAACTAAAGAAACTGAACAACTCATTTTTAAATCAAGACATCATTACTATGAATATGGAGAGAAAGCTAATAAGCTCTTAGCTCAACAAAACCACAAGCAAGAAGTTTGAAATGCAATCCCAGCAATCACCAACACAAATGGAGACAAAATCATTGACCATAAAAATATAATGCACACATTTAGAGGCTACTATAAATCCTTATATTCTACTGAGTTTAAAGAAGACAGCACACAATCTAATGCATTTCTGGATGCATTACAGATACCACAAATAGACACTCTTAGTGTAGAGGAATTGGATAAACTTTTGGCACTATCAGAATTACTAGATGCTATAAAGTCACTTCAGAGTGGGAAAGCAGCAGGCCCTGATGGTTACCCTGTTGAATTTTATAAGAAATTCTCCACTCAGCTAACTCCCCTTTATTAGCAACATTCACAGAAGCTGGAGACAATCAAATTCAATCTCAAACTTTTCGACAAGCATTAATCACCGTCTTTCCTAAACAAAATAAGGACTTATTACAATGTGCATCATACAGACCAATTTCACTTCTGAATAATGATGTTAAGATACTCTCCAAAGTCCTAGCTAGAAGGATGGAGAAAGTGCTGCCTTTGGTAATATCACAAGATCAAACTGGATTTATTAAAGGCTGACACTTAGCTTCCAATCTTTGACGCCTGTTTAATGTAATATATTCACCTGCAAAGTCAAACACCCCAGAGATATTATTGTTGGATGCAGAAAAAGCATTTGATATGATTGAATGGAACTACCTTTTCATTAGAGAAGTTTGGGTTTGGCCCGAACATTTGTGTATGGATCAAACTACTGTATACCAATCCAGAAGCTTCAGTTTGTATTAACAACATTAATTCGGACTACTTTAAACTAGAACATGGTACCACACAAGGATGCCCCTTGTCACCACTACTTATTGCAAAAGCCATTGAGCCACTGGCAGTTCACTGTCAAAATGCTTATCAGATAAAGGGGATTATCAGAGAAGGACTTGAACAGAAAATTTCTCTATATGCAGATGATATGGTACTGTATATATCAGACCCACAAAATACTGTGCCTGCAGTCCTAACAGCACTTACAGAATTTTCAAAGATTTCTGGTCTCAGAATTAATTTGAATAAAAGTGTGCTCTTCCCAGTGAATTCTCAAGCATACAATATTAGATTGGACACTTTCCCTTTTATCACTGCAGATCAGTTTAAATACCTAGGGTAAAAATCACAAGTAAACATAAAGCTCTTTATCAGCAAAATTTCACCGTCTATATGGAAAAACTTAAGCAAGATTTCCATAGATGGTCAACCCTTCATCTCACTCTAGCTGGACGAATTAACGTTGTTAAGATGAATATCTTTCCTAAGCTTCTCTTTTTATTTCAAAACATTCCAATATACATCAATAAATAATTTTTTAAGAAATTAGATTCAACCATAACCTCATTTATTTGGAAGTTAAAATATCTACGTATCCAAAGAGTGATCTTACAAAGACCTAAGGCAGAAGGTGGCATGGCTTTCAATTTTATTACTAGGCAGCAAATATACAAGCTATAAAAACCTGGACATGGACACAAATAGATGAACATACACAGGCTTGGTCCACAATAGAAATAAAATCCTGCAGTACCTCTTTATATTCCCTGCTTTGTGCCCCAATAAATGCAAGTTATCGCCAATATACTAACAACCCAATTGTGCTTCACTCACTCAGAATATGGAACCAATGTAGGAAGCATTTTAAGATAGAGAATCTTTTATCTGTGGCACCTCTGCATGAGAACCACCTTTTTCAACCCTCGCAAACATGCAGTTTTTAATATCTGGAAAACATTTGGGATTAAATCACTTAGAGATCTGTACATAGACAATGTCTTTGCATCCTATGAACAATTACATTCCAAATTTAACTTTCCAGCAACACATTTCTTTCACTATCTTCAAATTAGAAACTTTGTTAAACAGAACCTGCACAATTTTCCTCATCTCCTACCTTCCTCTATGCTGGAAAAAATATTGCTCAGTTTCGAGGACTCAGACAGCATTTCTGCAATATATAAAACCATTTTACAGTCCCTACCTTTCAAATATCCAAGACAGTGGGAAAAGGATCCCTTACTCAACATATCAGAAAAGGAGTGGAAGGTAGCAATACAGAGAATTCACTCAAGCTCCATATGCACAAAGCATACAATTATTCAACTCAAAATTATATATCGAGCACATCTGTCTCGTTTAAAATTGTCCAAAATGTTTCCAGGGAAACATCCAACCTGCGAACGCTGCACTCAAGTTCCAGCCTCACTGGGTCACATGTTTTGGGCCTGCAGCAAATTAACATCATTCTAGACCAAAATCTTTAAATGCCTTTCAGAAAGCCTTGGTGTAACAATATCTCCTAACCCCATTAACAGCGGAGTTTGGTGTTCTTCCAGATGGGCTTAAAGTGGAGAAGGACAAACAAACTGTGATTGCCTTTACTACACTACTGGCACGTAGACTTACCTTGCTCAACTGGAAGAATCCTACCTCTCCTCTTTTAAGTCAGTGGATAACTAATGTTTTATACTATTTGAAATTGGAAAAAGTCAAATTCTCACGTAGAGGATCTGTGCAGAACTTTTACAAAACATGGCAGGATCTAATCAATAACATTTTAGATTAAGCTCTTAAAGCACTAAGGAAGCAGATTCTCTTCCCATTTCTTTTTCTTCTCCATTTATATTTATCCGCTTATTAAACTCATCAATTTACTTATTTTTAGTAGCTTTAGGTTTTACTCTATTGGCCATGCTCCCTTTCTCAGGGGTGGGGGTTGATTTGTTTTCAATCATATTTGTTTTGTAAAAAATTATCTATTTGTATGGAATGATTACAATAAAATCAATAAAATTTAAAAAAAGACATAACTGTCTTTATGAATCTTGAAATGTCAAAATTTAAAGATGTTATTACTGTGTGAGTGATTTTTGACTCGCTGATCTTGCACAAGGCCAATTCATTCTTTGCAGTTCAGTCTGCAGTAAATGAGAATAGCCAAAATTGGTAAGATTTGGTGCTGATACATCCAGTGTGTTGAAGGGCAAAAGCAATGATTAGTCCTGATGACTTATCTGATATAGAGCACGGAAAAATAATTTAAGATCTATTTTAAGCCCATTGTCAAGCTGTAATTCAACAATACACAAGTCACTAAATTGAGAATTGAATCTGACTCAAGTCATGTAACTCAAGTCATCCACCTCTGGTGTGAATCCTATCCATTTAGAATTTGAAAATTCTCATATGTATGAAAGTTCTCTAGGTACTCTCATTTCCACCTACATGCTTGTTAGGTTAACTGAAACTCTAAATTTCCCATTTATGAGTGACTGTTACATACAATGGCCTGTCATCACATCCAGAGTTGACTCCTACCTTGCACTTGCTGCAAAATAAATAAAATAAAGATGGGTTTGCATAAAAAGAAAGGAGAGAAGAATCTAAACATTTAGCAGAGAAACTTGAAATATTTTCACATGGTTAAAATTGCCCAATGATCACAGGATCAAATGCTGTATTATTACTCACTCTTACCACACAGATATGTTGTCACTGTATGAGATAATTAGAAAGTTGAGAATCTAAAAAGGTCAAAAAGGTGTAAAATTTTAAAAGATTATATACGTAACATATGCCTGATGTCTCTCCTTCTTCCTTCATTAGTTTTAATTGTGCATGGATTAGGATGTGCTTCATTACAAGACAAAGATGGCAGTTCTTTCTCACAATTAAAAGAATGCAAACATATCTTATCTTCAAAGGAGCACCATGAAGAGCAGATAATGTCAGAGAGAGCGCTCGCTAAGAAAAGCAAACAATCAAAAAATCAATATGTGCTTTTAAGTATACAGAAGCACCGCGATAAAGCGGCATTTTGTAGAGGAGCGTCCTATCTTCTAGGCAAACAGCCACTGTGTAAACAGCCCCCTCTTCTCACACCCCCTCCGTCAGGCAGAGAGAGTGAGAGAGACAGAGAGAAGCAAACAAAACAAGCGCCACGCGGGAAGCATATCTTATAGCATTGAGGAGTTTTAGTTAATATGTAATACATGCTCTGATTGGGTAGCTTCTAAGCCATCCGCCAATAGCGTCCCTTGTATGAAATCAACTGGGCAATCAAACTGAGGAAGCATGTAACCTAAATTAAAAGACCCATTGTCCGCAGAAAGCGGCAAACCAGCGAAAAATCCGTGATATATATTTAGATGTGCTTACATTTAAAATCCGCGATAGAGTGAAGCCGCGAAAGTAGAAGCGCGATATAGCGAGGGATTACTGTATATAATTGACAGGTATGGCACAGAAACTGCTAGAAGTGCCATGTAGTGTTACCAGGGCTTTACTTTATTTCTTGAACTAAGAACATTATTCCTAACCTGGCTACCTAGTCATTATGCTGATATTATTTAACTGATGTGCTATAAACTACCACAACTTGCTCACAAAGATGAAAATTGATTAGATAAAGGATTACACTGAAAACAATGAAACAGTGACAGTACAGGCAGTAATTAAGTAGTAATGTAGAGGTACAGTACTTTAATGATGTTTGACTTCATTGTTTGAAGCTCAGATAAAATTTAGATTTTGTTAGTTAGAGCACCTTTTACATATCAAATATATTTCTCAGACCTGTGTTTACTAGGAATTTTAGGTATATTCACATATAATGCAAAAAGCACCTACTGTGGTTGCTATATTTGTTTGTCCATCTGCCTGAAAGAATTCTGCTCCCAGTTGACCAAAATCTGGTATACTTATTTGTTAAGGAAATTTATCAAGAAAATTCATTCTTGTTGTTAAACAGAGCATACTGTACAAATTATTGAAAATACAAAATCTTTCACGGAAAAGCATTTGCAAATTCATCTTTCTTGAAACAGAGGAACATTGAAGTGGTCACTTCAATTTGTGTATTTTGTATATTTTCTTCTTTGACTTGTCTGACAGCCACTAATGACAGCAAAATGGATGCAAACACAAGTTAGTTAAAAGCAAGGAGAAATGTGCATGTGCCAGCTGTAAGTACACCAGTGTATTTTTTCTGCTGCTGTTAACTGTAAAATTAAAAGACCATTATCTAAAAATAAACGTATGAGAAAGGGATTATTTAAGCTTCGCTCTGCAAGCACACACAGAACATATATCTAATCAGTATTTACTCTATTTTCTCTGACACTATAATTTATAAGAAATGCTTTCATCATGGTCTGGAGCGGTCTACAATTTTACCTTAAAACTGGTTAAGTGAAATCATTTTTATAATATTTAACATTTTATATTCGTGGGTTCACAAGGTCTTTTCACTGCCTGAAATAAGTCATTATTGTTCTAAGGTGCAGTTGTATGGACCTTGACCTTGAGTAATGCAAGAAGCTTATCCCATAACCAGGGCTGAGACTGTCTTAGAATTAGTATATGGTATGGAAGATTTCAGTGTATTTATTAGGTATAAATATTAATGAAGCATTTTGTAATCTGAAAACACCCTATAAAGCCTTTGTCTAACAAAGAAATGCTAACATAATGGCTATTGTGGCATAGAATAGTCACACAATTTTGTGTCTCATGCTCCTGAGATAAAGCACAGTTAAATAAAATCTTTTGCACATTGCTGGAGTCTGAAGAGCCTTTGTGAACGGGGGCAGTATTGAACTGAGGATTGACACTTTTTTCTTATAGTCTGGTCCCATGAGTCCCATCTTGCTCTTACTGTTCTGTTGTCAGCATCCTATCCAATCTTTTGTGCCAGCTTGACGAAATGATTTATTTTACAGTGCTGCTCATTTCGACCAGGGGAATCATGGGAAACTGCACAGTAAAAAGGGCTGACATTTTTGAAATTAAAAAAATATTACATGCTGATTACATTGTTTTGGTCGTTTTATAAAACAGAAGGTTGAAGACAAATGCTTTGAGTGAGTAAATGGGTTAAAAACAGAGAAGTAAAAGATGAGTGTGAGGATGTTGTATAATATGTGAAGAATGTTATGTGATGGAGATCCCTTGGTTTGAAATATACTATTTAAATCTTAGGTATAGTAATATTGGTATTGTTGGTACCATTTAAATTGTTAAAGCACTTGCTGAAAACTAATAAGCATAATATGTACACAAAATGAGAAATATCTATAGCCAAATTAACAGAGCTCAGAACATTTGGGTAAAATGTTGCAATTAGTTTTATATGCAATATATCTGGGACAATTATTTAAAATTATACATTTGCTGACTGTTGTTATATAGTTAATATGCTAGAAGATATGCATAACAGATATTTTTATATTTATTTCTGCTGATCTATATAGCTTTTGAAATAATTTAAGGGACTTAATGAAGGAAGTGCTTTGTATGAATGACCGATTATCCTCAGACATAATAAAATTTCTAGCACTCTTGTTTTAATTGATTAAATCTACAGATTGACAATAAAAGGGTGGAATGAGCACATATCTGAATAATATTTTGTGTCAGAAAACTAAAAATGGGAATGTGGGACAATAAAGTTTTTGCTCATTTAATCTTTCCCAAAAGCAGAATAGGAATTTACTGGTCTAGTGGGTAAACTATCTTTTTTTTTTTTTTAACATCTGCTTATTGTTGCTAAATGAGAGCTGCTTTCTGGAGGACACAGGTGCAGTGTTAACTTCCACTTGCTCCTAGATTCTATATTGCAAGCTTGCCTGTGTATACTGTCCATTTCCCATCTTCAAAAAGTAAATATAGAGAAACATAAAACTGTACTTTAAAATAATACATTGTAATTATCTTAACGTCTACAGGGAAACCCACAGAACATTGCTCTTTGAATACTAACCTTCATGCTATTCTACCTTCTCTCTCTTTTGATTTTGCTTCTCACATTCGACATTGTGTTGTCTGTACGCGAGTTATAACATTCATTAGGTTGCTATATTACTGGACTGAGTGTTTTCCCTGAGCAATCCCCTCTCACTTACCACCCTCTCTTGTCTTCACTAGTGAATCAAGTAATCAAGTCTGAGACTGTCTTAGAATTCTGTATGTGGTATGGGCCAAGTAACTTTAATGAAGCATTGTGAACAGTGAATACTTGATAAAGCCAATGTCTAACAAAGACACTTTGGCATAAAGGAGATTGCAATAAAAGATAGACACAAGTTTATGTGCATTATGCTCCTAATATGTATCACTATTAAATAAATTTTTCGGAAACTGGTGAAATGTGTAGTGAGTGACAGCAGTGCGGAACCAGAGATCAAAGCTTTTCCAATAGACTTGCAATGAATAGGTGACCCAAAGTTGCTTACCTTGAGCCACATGCTGTTAGGATAGTCCCTTGCAACTCAAAATCTTCAATGCAGTGAGTGACATCAGAAAATAATTTAAAGGAACTATTGTTTCTTCAAAAACTGTAACTAAACTTAAGGTTAGCTTCTGCATAAAATATAAAAGAAGTGAACAATAGGTTTAGAATTCTAACCTGAAAAGCAATTGCTTGACTGAGACTGTCAAGAGCTGGGTCTTCACCTTCATCTTCACTTTCTTCTTCCACACTATCAATTACAAATGAAATGATGAGAAAGCAGCAGTCAGGAGAAAAACAAACTTTGATATATGAAACCAGTTACATACAACTCCTCTTCCTCTTCTATTTTTTTCTTCTTTTTCTTCTTTTCTTTCTTTTTTGGTGGTTCTCTTTCACCGAGCATATTTTTAGGGCACGCATAACTTAAATGACCAGTATCCTAAAGTTATGAGAAAATACATTTAATAAGCAGTAGATAGACATAGATCAAAAAGATCGATAACAAAGAATCATCAACTTAAAAAAAACAAAAAAAAACCTTACATAAACAAATAATTTGCAGAGTATTGCTTCAGACTAAAAACATTGGTGGTTGCGTCATACAAGAATACACGTGACAAAAAAAACAACCTGGTGTCTGAAGGTAGAATATTATGAAGCTATTGATAAGCTAACATTTCAGTCAGCAACATGAGAGTCAACTTGCAGAGTTTACAGATAAGTATTATTTAATTCTTGGAAATAAAGATAGAAAGCCAATATATTCCAGACTCTGAGTAATCAATGGCTGACACGTGTAACTTTTTTTTTCTTTTTACATGTACAAAGCTAAATTTGTGTCCATTTTTTTCAAGAAAGCCAGAATTAACTTTTTTTTCTTTTAAGTATAAGTGAATTTTTCTAGCTAGTAAGATCTTTCTTGGCACATTCCAGTAAAATTAACTACATTGATATAAAACTAGTGTCCTTTAAGCTAATGTTTAATTGTGACCCCCTAGAAATATCAACTGATTAAAGACAGTTAAAGGAAAATGTTCAAATCTGGACTTATACATGCAAAATACTTTTGCTTAACTTAATTCTAACCCCGAGATTTTGATAGAAGTCATGTATATTAGGGTTAGAGTAAAACAGCAGATACTGTATATTGGGTCTAAACCTGAATTTACCTGAGGCAGTAAGTAATCTTATTCAACCTTTCAATACCCTTTACACCTGCTGTGTATATAAGAAGCAGATAATGTATTTATTATACTGAACAAACACTGTAAAGTGGATAATGATTTTCTATCCTTCATGGACCCATTTTGGTATATATAATAAAGTATATACTGTATAATAAAGGAAGGCCATACTTTTTCAATTCTGTTTACAAGGACCTTAGTTTAACACCAGAAGAGAAACTGGATCAATGTGCTCTTGCAGCATTTCTACTACACAGCAACACGATAGCGTGAGATTTCAGAGTGTGCTAAATGATTGTCCATCTATCTCACTTACACATATTTGAACTTTTTACACAATACAAAAAAAAAACACAAATTAAAAAATGTTGTTTTAAATTCATTGTTGCTGTGCGAATGGCAAGCCTTTCATTTGACTACAAAAGCAGTTTTCTCACTCCCTGTTTTATAACTTAAGACTTTAGCTTCTGAACAACCCTGTATGGGGAAAAAAAGCAGTGTGACACTTTTCTTCCTTGTAACATATAGTGCTAGCTCTGACAAAAACAAACACATCTTCTATAAGACCTCTTGTAAATTTAGCAGTCTGCTGGTACACTGTGGCTGTATTTGGGTAAAATATTTACTAATACTGCTATTGTGATTATTTCTGTCTACATCTAGCTAATCATCATATTCTGGGTCACATTGACAGTGAGCTGTTTTGTAAAAAATCTTACATTTTCTTACAATCACTCATAGCTTTATTTACATGCATTGATATTAGGTTCAACGAGTACTCAAAACCATGCACCTGCGATGTCATGGTCACTAAATAAAGTAAATACTAATAATGTGGGAAATTAAGTTATTGCATTGAGACCTTCACTGGCACTGTTATCTTAAGCAGTTAAGGGCTGATTTAGTTTACCGATACTCAGCTTTGAGAGGGTTTAGCAGAAATATTTCACTAGCTTGTAATTAAATAGTCTTGAGGTGAAAAGTATGTTACAGAACATTTAAGACAAGAAAAAAAAATGCAAACCCTTGTAAACTACTATATTCATTTTACTTTTTATCCACAGAGCAATAAAATACATTTCAAAAACTTGAGCTGCAATTCATTTGCACAATTTGCTAGAATAATAAATATTTAATTGTTAAATTTTATTTGTCCATTGAAACTTACACCACATTCAAAGCATCTGGATTTATCTGTGTAATAGCGTCTCCTTATAAATTCTGTAGCTCTTCCATTGTCAATTGCAATGCTGGCTTTCAATGTTCTACCAAAGAGCTAAACATAAAAAGTACACTTGGTTATAATTTATAGTTATTCTAATTTCTATTTATCTACTTTTTAAAAAGTACTACCTGCTTGTTGTTTAGCGCCCTTGCACAATTCTGTGCAGACTCCTTATCCAGGAAAAGGACAAAAGCAACCCCTTTACTCTTTCGGGTAACCTTATCCTTCACAATTGTAACTCTGTAAAAATAAAACCAGCGACATTAAGATTCAAACAGAAAGTGTCATGTCATTACATTAATAAATGAAAGTAAATACATAATATAATCCTTAAACAACTAATCTGCCACATTCCTGACAAAATTTTTGTTTAGTTTTCACTGCAAAATGCCCTTCATAATGTAATTCTTTTTACTACAGAGAGGCACGAGAGGTGTTATCTTTAGTACTCACATTAAAACAAAGCTGTAATGCTGTCTGATCTGGCCAGTGACAGATTTATCATAGCTCATCTCCTCAGACACATGCTTGCACTCTGCGACACACTTTCTGTGCACTATACAGCAACACATTAATAGAGTGGAAAAGCTTTTGATTTACATAAGTCATTCTCTGAAGGTGCCTTTATAGTGTAGCGATGGACCAATTCTCTGCTCTTTACTTTGAAGTGACTCGCTTTCCTTAAAAGAACTGCTTGCCTTTTGCCACACTAGTTGGAAAAAGCACCTGCAACTATGCGGAGCTGCAATTTTTATAGGTTTTCCAGCAATATATGATGTAATATCGGCTCATTCTTTTTTTGATTCATCCTTGGCTGAAGTAACTTGTTTGGCGTCATTACAATAGCAATGTGCATGCAAATGGACTGTTCCGATTACATTTGGAAAACTGGACGTTGCTGCGAATTGCACTTATGTTTGACGCCGTCTGGAGTTTTTTTTTCTGTCCACCCTGGCCATCGGACCTTACTTATTCTATGTTAATTAATGTTGACTTATTTTTATTTTTTACTGTGTCTTCTATTTTTCTATTCTCCATTTTGTAAAGCACTTTGAGCTACATTTTTTTTGTATGAAAATATGCTATATAAATAAATGTTGTTGTTGTTGACAGTTCAACCAGTGTAAGGAAATCTTATATATCTGGATGACAAGTGGATAATACCATCCTATACAGCTGCCATGGTATGACTCAGTGATGATTATGAAATACTGATGGGTCAGCAAGTTCAAGTTGAAAAGCTCCTGTGGCTAAAAACCAGAGAGTGGACAGAAAAGTTCAGCACACAGCTCCACGAGGATAGCTGTTGAAAATCGAAATCAACTTAGAAGCCAGTCATCATCTGTAAATATGTGCTCTCTTCTAATTCTTTCATTTGCAATGTCTTCTGACAAAACTAAAGCAGCTATGGTAGTTGGGATAGTGTGGTCATTCCGTGTACCATTATATTGTCACAGAATGATTACAATCAAGTGAATTTGAATTGTAAATGACGATTAATTCTGGTGTATTTGATAAAACCCACATCATACAGTAGATGTGAATCTAAAAAAAGAAAAGGAGACTACAGAAGTAGTAGCACTGCTTTGACGCTGGGTGCCGCCAGTTTGCAAATCCGAGCAGAAAAGTGCTTATGTAAGGGAGAACCCTGCCGTAATAATGTGCATGGCTTTGTGCCAAGTTTAGTTTTTAATCTCAAAGTTAGCGTGGAAACAGGCATACGCAACATTTTTGTGAGTACGCATTGTCATCCAAAATATCATACACCTGGGGCATCATGTATAAACAATTTATTGCAATGATTAACAACCAAGAGCCATTCTGTTGCAATTAATAAAGCTACCCAGTCCCTGTAGCATTTCTAAGGAAAATGTCACTTGGATACAGCTTGAGTTCAAGAAACTCAGCAACAGGAAGATTTGGTTAAAGGTCTTCTTCTGATGATGTGCCGCCTAACTGTGTCATAGGTGCGGTTTGTTTCAAGGAGTGAAACCAACAATAGTAGTTGAACTAGGCACCATTTTCTACAATGTTTACAGCATTTTGTTGTTCCTTCTCTTACCATGAGGGTGTATGTGAAATCAATTCATTTTCTGGACTTATATAGTTTTATGGATAGATGGAGCTTACATCACAGTTAAATGAGCAGAAAATGAACTGATCACCAAAAGGCATAAAGTTAAAGATGACACAGTTAATCTTCTGCTCACTTAATTATTTACAGTAACAAACATTTTAAGCAAGTGTGCCCAAACATTTGCATGCAGCTATATATCCTCACAGCATCAGGAACAAAATTACACAAATGAATTTTAGGGCACACTCACATAAACAGCAGCTTTTTTCAGTTCAAACTAATAAGTTAAAAAACTAATGAATACAAATTTGTGCTTGATAATCAATATATTTTCCAGTACCCACATAGGACTACACAGCAAATCATTCAGTGGCACAGACAGCATGACAAAAAGAGAAACAATCAGTTATTACTACAGTGATTTAGACAAATATAAAGTACTGACAAACACAGGAACTGCAAATGATGTAGCCCCCATAAAACAACAAATACATTTTTGTCTTTCAGTTTTCTTAAAAATTGACCACAATGGCCACCAGAAATATAAATATAAAAATGTAATATGGAATAGTACAAAAAAATTAGAGCCCAGCACCTCTAATACACTGCGAAAAACAGAAGTCTTTGTACAGTTTCATTTTTGGACTTACTTGACAACTTTTCCATATTTAGTAAAAATCTGTAAAAGAAAATAGCTCTATGAGTCAACATTAAAATCATAAGACCAATTTACTAAAGTTACAGGTAGACATGGTGTTGTAAAAACTTAGTTTTGTATTTTGTAAACTACATTTGATTATCAGTTGCTATGTGATTGTATACATTTAAATTTATTTGTTCTCTTTTCACCATACTCTGGATGCAAGATGAACACTAGCGTTCATCTAAAGCAACATGAAACAATGGAGGCTGTTACCCTATTAATAATAATAATTAATTAATAACCTATTAATTAATTAATAGGCTGTTAACCTGTTAATTCTGTTATTACCTACTCCTGTTGGAGCTCTGGGTGATGATCCCACATAATGCTTCACTTCTTCACTCAAAATTTGACAATAAAACTAGAAGCACCTTTCATTTCAATATAAGAATATATAACATTCAAAATCCATATACATACGTGACATAAATAAAAGTTTAGCAGGAACAAAACTAGGAAAAAGTGCTTATTTTTTTATACATATCAACAAAAATTAGTATTTTGCAATTTTAACTTTTTTAATCAGTGTGCATATCAGTATGTTTCACAAGCTATTTTACATGCTCAGAACATCATTTCTTTACAAAAAATGTTATAAATCAAATGTGAATGTGTCAGTAGTCTAACTTGTAGTATTCGAACATCTACAATCAGATTCACAAGGTTTGTTCACACATTTATTAAAAACACTTAATGTAGTTGTATGGTCACAGATCTGTAGCTTAATCTTGTAGCTTTGAGCACAAGGTAACAACCAGCTGTGGATAGGGCATTTCATGTAAATAGTTAACTTACATTTGTCATTTGACTTAGAAAGCAAGTGGTACTAAGAAAAAAATAGACTATAGAGTACAAATGTAACACAGACAGAAAATGAATCATGATTACCACTCAGTCTTTTAGAGCTATTAAGCAGCAACACTGCCGTCAAACATTGTACAATGTATGACTATTTGAATTGCTATGTGTTGAGTATACTCTGTGCTGAACTGGTGTTCTGTCCAAGGTTGTTTCAGCCTTGTTTCTATTGGCATTGGAATATGTTCTAGTTCCTTTGCAATTCAGAAGAATATCAAGTAGGTCAGATGGACTGATATAAAAAAAAAATAATTAAATAAATGTTTGGGGAAGAAATAGATATTTTTACCTTATGCAGGTCATTATTTGTGAGAGAAAATGGTATATTAGAGACATAAACTGTAGTTTTACTTGGTGCCAGACCCCCACTCATTTTTTGTATGGCCTACTGGACCTATAATGGGAAGGAAAGAAAAAAATACAACATATAGTTATATAAAATGATTACATTAACCTATGAAAATATATAGGCAACAAAAATGCAATTACGCATAAATATGCAATTATCAATGCTCCTAGGTATGTGGAAACCAAGTCTAAACTTTTTTTTTATTTTTATTTCAACTATTGTTAATGTAATGCAACTCAAATCATGTCAGACTATTTTTTTACTATTAATCTTAATAAGCCTATTAACAACAATATTTAATTATAAAGTGTCATTCTCGCAACTGTCAGTGTCTAAGCATACACGTAACTTCCAATAGCTTCTATAAGCATGCATCTGTGTTCTGATTTAACCAATTACATTTTACATTCAAAAAAGGTGAACAACCTTCACCTTTAATCAAGTAAAGTAATTCTATTAAACCAAAACAATGTCAGCTGTTCCTGCTGAATTTCTTTGAAGATTTCTTTTTTGCATATTGTAGAGACAAACATGGTACAAGAAAAGGTTACAGATCAGGGCAGGGATATAAAAAAAATCTGAAGGTACTACATACAGCACAGAACATCCTCATTAAGAAATGGTAGAAATGTGGCACCACTAGAATGTTGATGACTGAGGAAGAAGAAATATCATCAGACTGCCTAATAAGAAGCCAATGGCAACGCTTAAAGGAGCTATAGGAATTATTGTAGTAACTGGCTATGCCGTGCTACAATGCTACAATCTTTTCACATACAGAAACAATTTCTGACAAAAAAATAACATTCAGAATCATATGGGAAAAAGACTTCTTGTTTAATTAGAGTAAAAGAGATTTTTTTGTCATTAGTTCTTGAAAAAATATGTGATGCAAACATATGCATAGAATTGCCGTGGACTGCACATGGCCTTCAATACTTATAGTTGACTTTGTGCACTCTCTAATTGTGCCTTAACAACACAAACAGTATACAAAAGCAAAGAAATTAATGAATTCGAAAAATGAGTCATGAAAACTCTCATGAAAAAGCCTGTTATACTTTAATATTGCAGTGACAAAATAATACAATGTCATTTGTATGTCCATCATCTAGTAAATCATGGTACATTTTTGCATCTTACATGTACAATGAAAAATACCCATTCTTATTTCTATAGTTATTGGAATTACAAAACATAATGCTGCATGAAAATCCAGGCATATACTTTATATACATTATTACATATACAAATCATTTCAAATGTGTGCAAAGAAGCCACTGGCACAGTAGTTAGTCCTGCTATTGCAGAGCTCTAGGATACATAGTTTTTTAGGTCATTGTTTGAATGGAGTTTGCTAGTTGACCCTAGTCTGCATTAGTTTTCCACTGGGTACTTGTGTTTTCTATCGCATTCAAAGTCGTCCAGGTTGGATTGACTAGCGAATGGAACGGTTTATGAGCGGTCACTAAAACAACAACCGAGGAAATACAGCACATACACACACATTTGTATGTATATTTAGTACAGTATATGTTTTGTGCGCGATTACAAACCTTACATAATTAAATTGGGGAAAAATATAATGTTTAGATTACATATCCAAAATCTATTACATGTTTCTAAAAACAATATTATTACTATTTGAGGTTTACAACAATTATGTTCCAGACAAGTAACGTATATGTAAACCACGCTACATATGTTTAACATAAAATAAGAACGATGCCTGGTTAAAATATTGCCACTCATAAAAGAATTCAATAATTAAATAATTTACTTCTTTAAAACAGATAATGAAAGCAATATATATATATATAAAGTTTTAACAGTCCCTTAACTTACATCACAAATGAAAATCCAAACCACTTACGCGTCCACTTGTGAAGAAACTTTGTTAAATATAGTGCCGAAAAAAATAAATGTATATTAATCGAAAATTTAACCTAAATCAAATCATTCTTTTTAATATGAAATGAGAACTTGTTTAGGTCTAGTAAGTAAAACCATACACGTACACCTTTAAGTATAAGGGCATCATCTGTATAATACTGTTCCACTGATGTACTATTTATTGAAGGGAAATACGCACCCTATGAACTATCTTATTTCTTTCAGAAAATCCCAATTCTCTCAATTAAAACAATGTAAACCGTCGGAATAATGAGCAATAAAAATCTTCCTATCCGTAAGGGCTAAGGCTCCGCAAAGTCGCCTATTAATGACGCAGGCGACATACAGAGCCCTTCTCCAATAGGAAGTCTCTTTTTCAACGCGCCAAGCCAATGAGCATCGTTGTTGAGTGGCTTGTGGTGTTTGTCTGCTCAGATGAGTCAGAAACGGGCGACGCTCACTGGTTTATCGAATACGCGTGTGGGATAGTTGGGGAAATAAACTGCGAAAAAGGAGACGAGGACGAGGACGACCACGACCACCGCCATCACTAACAGGGAGTCGAGTAAGATTTTTTAGTAAAAATACGCTGTTGATATAGGTCTATAATAGAGATGGACACGTTTTCCATTTAATGTGCCTTCTAACAGCCAAGGTGCAGACTATTTTGCATTATTATAGTTCCGTTATTTCAGGTTGGTTTTCTTAAGGTAGTTGCAAAGAAAGTATTGTTAGAGGGGTAGTGGGTGAGTAAAGACGTTTATGAAGATAACGCGCAGCTTTTTTCTGACAGTCCTTTTATGATTATTATTATTATTAAGCAGCGTGTACACGACGGAGAATGTTCTGAGGGTCGCACTGCACTTTATAGAGTACTTACTGTTTATAGTTTGATTGAAGACTCTTGGGTAACGCGGGAGTTTTTAATGATGTTTTCCATTATCCGTGCAATAGTGAATATAATGAATGGAGTTGTTCGCTTAAAATTCATTGAGGTTTTTGTGGTCATAATGCATGCAGAATAGATTATTCGTGTTGATAATGCATTATAGTTGACCTTACTCTTTTTAAAAGAATTGGAAGATGCATCATATTTTTTCGTGATTCAATACATGTATTCCTTTGTGCATGAGTGAATATGATTATGGGACAAATCAATCATGTTTCCTTTATTCACGGTTGTATGCCATACCGGATTATAGTTTTACTGTTAGAGGTCATGTGTGCGCTTCAGTTTTCCAAATTCACAAAATCCTGAGCAAGGTCAATGGGAAGAAGGAGCCTATTCTGGCAAGCATGGGGTTCAAGGCAGGTACAGTCCTAGGAACTGACACCAGTCTATCACATCGTGTAGAGTTCATGTATAATGTAATATTTAACTTAATCGTTTGTAAATTATTTTTAATCTTTTGAGCATGTTTGCATTACAATTTATCCATCCATAAACTCATTTTCTTAACCTGCGTATCCAGAGTAGGGTTGTGCTGTAGATAGAGCCTAACCCACTTGTGCCTAATTATTTGTAAAGTTTATACTAAAGCCCATATGCTCAGACAATTGCTTTAGTTTTTCAAATTTAGTCAGACTCCACATTGCAACAGGCTGTGGTGCGGAAAGAAGTTGGAATGAAAATGTTTGTATTTACTTTGTTCCAGATGTTAAATGTAAGGTAGAAAGCAAAATTTAAAAAAAAAACAAAAACAAACATTGAAACACGCTAAACTTTAGTGGGACAACTGCAACAGAAGATCGGTGAAGATCTCTGACTTGCAACACAAAACATTCGAACACTCTGGACGAGATCAGGCCATGTAGCCCAACAAAGCTCGCCAGTCCTATCCCCTTATTTCTTCCAAGAAAACATCAGGTTGAGTTTTGAAAGTCCCTAACGTCTTACTGTCTACCACACTACTTGGTAGCTTATTCCAAGTGTCTCTTTCTTTGTGTAAAGAAAAACTTCATAATGTTTGTGCGAAAATTTCCCTTAAATTTCCAACTGTGTCCCCGTGTTCTTGATGAACTCATTTTTAAATAACAGTCTCGATCCACTTCAATCATGTCACCTCTTAATCTTCTTTTGCTTAAACTGTATAGGCGTCTGCCATGTGCCTTTTACTAAGGAGTGGCTTCTGTCTGGCCACTCTGCCATACAGGCCTGATTGGTGGATTGCTGCAGAGATGGTTGTCCTTCTGGAAGGTTCTCCTCTCTCCACAGAGGAACTCTGGAGCTCTGATAGAGTGACCATCGGGTTCTTAGTCACCTCCCTGACTAAGGCCCTTCTCCCCCAATCGCTCAGTTTAGATGGCCGGTCAGCCCTAGGAAGATTCCTGGTGGTTTCGAACTTCTTCCACTTATGGATGATGGAGGCCACTGTGCTCATTGGGACCTTCAAAGCAGCAGAAATTTTTCTGTAACCTTCCCCAGATTTGCTCCTCGAGACAATCCTGTCTCTGAGGTCTACAGACAATTCCTTTGACTTCATGCTTGGTTTGTGCTCTGACATGCACTGTCAACCGTGGGACCTTATATAGACAGGTGTGTGCCTTTCCAAATCATGTCCAATCAACTGAATTTACCACAGGTGGACTCCAGTTAAGCTGCAGAAACATCTCAAGGATGATCAGGGGAAACAGGATGCACCTGAGCTCAATTTTGAGCTTCATGGCAAAGGCTGTGAATACTTATGTACATGTACTTTCTCAATTTTTTTATTTTTAATAAATTTGCAAAAATCTCAAGTATACTTTTTTCACGTTGTCATTATGGGGTGTTGTGTGTAGAATTTTGAGGAAAAAAATGAATTTAATCAATTTTGGAGTAAGGCTGTAACATAACAAAATGTGGAAAAAGTGATGCGCTGTGAGTACTTTCCGGATTTATATATATATATATATATATATATATATATATATATATACTTGTAAATGTGTAACAATGTCAGAGACTTTTGAACAAAAGCACTAAAAAGCATAACATTTTTAAACTAATGTTGATTGCCATTCTTTTTGCTATTTTTATTGACATTTGAATGTGTAACAGTATCGGAGGCTTTTGGACAAGTGCGCTTCTTCTTCTAGTTACCTGTATATAAGCTTTTTTTTTTTTTAAATGAGAAGTTTTGATATTCAGTTATGCTTGGGTTCCCCCACCCCAAAATCTGTGGTATCAAAAATGGTATTAAACATTGATACTTTTCAAAGTATTGTATTCAAGCTGGGAATTTCTGTATAGTGACAACCCTCCTAGGGTTACACATTTGTAAGATTTTTTTGTGAAGAATGTATACATTTCTATGACGCTCAGAAGTCTGTGCAAGAACACTGATTTGATCCATTGTTTAATTCATGTGTGCCACCGTTAAAGGCATGTAAGGTTTAGCTGTAGTTCAATATCTCTGTTTCAGTTACCCAGCTTAAGTTTTGCAAAAGAGGGTGAAGAGTGGTCCCACAATAATTGTTATGCACATGCCTTTTGTAATACATTTTAAAGCTTTGGACCACCACTGCACATATCTCTGAATAATAAAGTTTTAAGGATAATAGAGGCACATAATGATTTTTCAATGGGGAAATTACACATTTTTGTTCACATTTGTAAATTATTCTAATATACAGTATACACTTGTGGCTTTGTAGTGATAGCAGGTTAAGCATGATTGAGATTACTTATCCAGAGCATGTGGCAATTTTTGAATAAGAATACCATTTGCAACATTTTAGGCACTTTTTTTATTCTGAAAGAATGCTCAAAATCAAATGAAATCTATTTCCAAATGTTTTTTAAAATGTCATTTATGCTTTTGTAAATTGTAGTGGCGTATAGGAGAGAGAACCGAGAAATGTGGAATGATCCCCACTTTGACTATGTGGAAAGGCATCCAAGGGAGAGATTCCCTCCAGGAAGAGGGGTAAGTTTGCAATATTTCAATATGGAAGTTATGTTCTTTGTGCTTTCTATGCCCTGTCTGAAAATAACACCTCCATTTAAAGTATTATTAAGGAATAATAATCTGTGTTTGCAAAACTGTCTATATTGTATGAAACTGAGTGAGCATTCAGGAAGATGGTTAAGTTTGCAATATTTCAGTGCTGAAGTTATGTTATTTGTGCTTTCTCTCCCCTGTCTGAAAATAACACCTCTGTCTATTAGGGAATAAGAATCAGAAGTGTTTACAAAACATTTAAAACCGACAAAGCTGGCTGTATTATATGACATTGAGTATACATCTGCTGCTGATACATTTTGATAGTACTTGATTCACAATGTGTGCCAGTGCTGTTGGTAGATGAATACTTGAATTGTATTTTTTTTTCTTATGCAGTATGTGCTCAATCATGTTTTTGTTTTGTGCCCTCCCCCACGTCCATAAAGCCAGTGAACCGTGGGGATAAAACCTTACTTTTATTCGATGTTAATTAATGTTGATTTATTTTGAATCTTATTGTGTCTTTTATTTTTCTATTCTTTATTATGTAAAGCACTTTGAGCTACTTTTGGTATGAAAATGTGCTATATAAATAAATGTTGTTGATAATAAATAAATCTGTTAAAATGCAGTCTCTCTCCTTGCCCGATCACAGCACACCACCTTCTGTCTCCACGGCTCACCCTTCATTAGCATTGCTGGCGGAGCCTTTGCAGCATGAACTGCTTTCTGCCAACCCGTCTTGGCTGCCACCACACTGCTTAGCCAGACTGTCTGAGGTCAGCACACCTCCCATCTTCCTTCGCTTACTCAGTCGCTCCTCAGATCCTTTTGGGAGGTCTTGCATGTCGCTCGCCCCACTCTACATGCTAAGTCAGTAGGGTGATCCAACCCCAAAGATCGCCTCAGCCTGCACTCCATCACAGAGCCCCAGCTCGTGCTGCCTTCTCCTTCCTGGTGTCTGGATCGTCTCCCATGACTGCCTTTTCCCTTCTTTAACCTCCTTGTGTTCTATCTTTTCTCTTTTCCTCCCCCGATCCTACCATCCCATTAATATACGTCTCCGTGGGCGCAGCGCCTTATTCACACGCCACAGTAAACCGATAAAGCAATTGAGAACGAGCAATTGCGACTCGCCCCAATCACCTCATCAACTCCCTGTGGTCGTGCAATCGAGCCCACAGAGATGGACACGGCGAACTGGATTTAAAAACGGACCATATTTTTTTTTTTTTTGAAGCCGCGGACCCACTATACTACAAATAGCATTATAAATGCAAGTTACAGTTTTATTATTTATGTATATAGCTTAGCTTGAAGCAAGATCCATATTAATGCAATTTGCCTTAATGACGGTTCAGTTGGTAAAGATGTCATCACCAAGTTGTACTTGTTTTACTTTATTTTGGTGAGTACTGTGTAATGTACCTGGGCTTGAAGTTTTGAAGTAATAGTATTATTACTGGAAGTTGCGCTATTATTTATTTTATTGTTATTATTAGTTGAAATATTATGCATTTTAATGATGGTAAAGTTGTTTAAAAAGTCACCTGTCAGTGGACAGAGATTGTTAACATTAACAGAAATTGTAGTTGGTTTACAAAAAATATTTACCATTTGTTCCTTTTCTAAGACATGTTCAGTGCAATACATGTTTTTGACAAGCACCTCTGAAAATTTTACCAAGTCTAAATGCCTCTTTGGATGGTTGACAATATGCTGTCAAAATTTTAGTTTAAATTGTTTGCAAAATTTGTTCAATAAAAAAGTTCAATATTTTGACAGAAACTGCCATGCAATGTGATTCCTTCTCTTCATTATTGCCCCCCCTCCTTGAAAACTATCACTTTATGGGGCCATGCAAACCTGTATTAATACTTGTGTGCACGTTAAAATGATTTTTTGTACAATCTACAATTCTCATGACAGTGAAATAGGTTACTCATAGCCTCTACTGCAGTAATTGAAGTGGAAAATGTGGTTAACTCATGCATGGGGGAAAAAATACCGTTGAATACCGTGAAACCGGTACAATTTTGAAAAATACCGTGATATAGAATTTTTGTCATACCGCCCAGCACTAGTTGGAAGCAGGAAAAATGGTCAAACATAAGGATCGGAATGATTTTGACAAGGACTGAATTATGATAGTTAGACAACTGGGTCAGAGTATTTTTAAAACGAGAGGTCTTGTTGGGTGTTCCCAGTATGCAGTTGTTAGTACTTACCAAAATGGTTCAAGGAGGGATATCTATTGAATCGGTGACAGGGTCATGGGCGCCCAAGGCTTATTGATGAACATGGGGAGTGAAGGCTAACCTGTCTGTTCCTATCCCACAAAGGAGCTACTGCAGCACAAATTATTGAAAAACGTAATGAGAAAACAGAGAAAGAAGTCAAAACACACAGTGCATCACAGCTTGCTACAAATGGGGCTACATAGCCACAGACCACTCAGAGTGCCATGCTGACCCTACAATGGGCATGTGAGGATCAAAACTTGACCATGGAGTAACGAAAGAAGGTGGCTTAGTCTGATAATCACATTCTTCTTTTAGATCATTGGGGTGTGTGTTCGTCATTTACTTGAAGAGTTGTCAACAGGATGCACTATGGGAAGAAGGCAAGCCGGCAAAGGCAGTGTTATGCTCCTGACAATTTTATGCTGTGAAACCTTGGGTCCTGGCATTTAATGTGCATGTTACTTTGAGATGTACCACCTATCTAAAGATTGCTGTAGACAAAATACACCCCTTCATGGAAATTTGTATTGCTTGATGACAGTGGTCTATTTCAGTTGGATAATGCATCCTGCTACATCCTGCAAAAATGGTTCAGGAATGGTTTGAGGAACATGACAAAGAATTGAAGGTGTTGATATGCCCCACAAATTCCCCAGATCCCACTGCATAGAAAATCACTCTGGCCATCCGAGAGTTATAGAAGATTCACTTCACACATTAAATGAATGTAGTCGCCTAAGGAAAAGGAGCCTGTACTCCCCTTTCTTATATCGTTCCTATGTGATCCAAGACCAGTTGAGCCTGTCATTAATGTGGGCCCCAAGTACTTGTAGGAGTGGACTACCGCTACATCTACGTCTTGAATAGTGACCCAACATAGAGGCTGTTTGCGATGGCGAATGTCAATAAATAACCAGTTCCTTGTTTTTGCTTATGTTAAGATGCTGACAATTCTCTTTGCACCAATAAATTAACTTCTCCACCTGACTCCCATACTCTGTCTCATCCCTTTTATTAATACACACCATAAGTGTTTTTTTTTGTGTTTGGAAGTTTTTTTGCAAGTGACATGATCTGGTGTTGTATTTGTAATAGGAGGTGTGCAGAGTGAAGAGAAAATGATATAAGATTGTTACTTGTGGTGCTCCAATATTGCTAAAATCTGTATCTGAAACATAGACTTTAGTTTGTGAGACTCAAGGATTATCTGACAGATGTTGTATTAGACTCATCCCACCTGCAAATTTAAGGGGTTGAGGTGTTGGTTAAAAGTTTGCAATTTAAACATAACACTACTTTGTATGAACTTTACATGCTGATAGGGTGTTTTTCTTTATTATACCCATTTATGCCCTGTATATGGAAAATATTTGATACTAATGATCCTTTTTAAATGAGGAATAATATATTACCATTTATTTAATTATGTCCCTTTGTTAGAGATGAATTTACTATTAAGTTTTGAAATAATGTTCAATTTTTTTTTTTTTAAAGGGGTCATATCAGCGCATTGTGAATCTTGTTCCAAGGAAATCTCAGTTTAGTAGACCAAGTGAAGGCAGCTATGGCAGGGATTATGGGTACGATGATGAACACAGGAACTATGGGGATAATCAGAATTTTGGAAATCATCGAAGGAGCGGACCTGGCCACAGATGGGTAAGCATGTTTTGAAATTTTAAGTTTACAAATAGCTTTGTGTCATATAGTTAGTTTTTTTCATTTTTCTAAAAAGAAAAAAGTATGCATGCGTGTGTATATATGCTTCTCTCTCTCTGTGACATTCTCTGCTCCTGACGTGCACTCCTTTGAAGAGGAAGATATGTTTGCATTCTTTTAATTGTACGATGGAACTGTCATCTCTGTCTTGTATAGTACTAATAAAAGGCAAAGCCCTCACTGACTGACTCCTCACTAATTCTGCAACTTCCCGTGTAGGTAGAAGGCTGAAATTTGGCAGGCTCATTCCTTACAACTTACTTACAAAGGTTAAGCAGGTTTCATTTCGAAATTCAACACGTAATGATCAGAACTGAATCCTACTTGCGTACATATATATGGCCATAGTCTGCAGCTCGGTCGCCTTGTGAGGCGGAGTTGCGTCCTCCATCACCACGTAATTGAGTGCCTGCCCATATAAGGCCGTCCGTCAGCAGCAATCCAAGCTGTGAGAAAACAGTAAAAAGGAGGTGTGTCAGACGTCGTGCTAGATTTTCTGATGCAGCTAGACGAAAACAACTTCGTGACGCTGCCGCCAAATATTCGCAGAAAAATCCACAAGTTAATAGACACGTTACCGCTAAATACTCGCGGGCTAATATTTATATTTATATGTCATTGAAATGTATTATCAGGCATGTTTTAGGAACCTATGTCATCAGGAAGGCACCAGAAAAAAAGGACCTCAAGGTTACTATTATGGAAGTTAATTTAGAGCACGGATGCCGTGAATGTAAGAGCTGTAATAAATAAAGTTCCCCTGCATACTTTAAAAGAAAGTCTCGCCATCATTTCCTTTTTCACAATTTGTGAAAACAAGACATGGTGTCAGAATAGAGGACAGTCATGGATTTTGTTGGAGTTCCCTCGCCACGAATTTACTGGGATTCTCTTAACCTGCTGGGAGAGTGGAAAAAGTTCCGACAGTACGTGGAGCTGATGTTTTCTGGTCCGCTAAAAGGCAAAGACGAGAGTGAGAAATTCAGCTACCTGCTCCTGTGGACTGGGGAAGAAGGAAGAGACATTTTTAGCATGTGGACTCTCACCCAGGAGGAAGCCAAGGTCCTGAAAACTTATTATGACTGTTTTGAGGCGTTTGTCATGCCCAAGACGAATACGATATTCGCGGGATACAAGTTTAATGAGAAGACGCAGGGTATAATTGAGACATTTGAACACTTTGTAACGGAGTTAAAATTGCTGGTGAAGGACTGTGCTTATGCAAACGAAGATGAGATGGTCAGGGATAGAATAGTGTTTGGGACAAACTCCTGCGACAGTGCAACAGAAACTTTTAAATGCCGGGTCTGAGCTAACATTAAATAAAGCCGTGGACATCACAAGATTGCACGAGATAGCACAAGCACAGCTGAGAACCTTCGATGCATGTACTCAGAGTGTCTCACGTGAACTGACTGTGAACGCAGTATGCAGACAACAAGCAGGAACTCCAAAGAGCGCTGAACAAAAAATGCATTACACAATTGAGAAGGCAGCAAAAGAATATGAAGCGAGTGACGCATACAAGCATATTCATAAGTGCAGCTACTGCGGAAACGAAGCACACAGTGGAAAAAGTCAATTTCCAGCTAAAGGAAGACAGTGTAAAAAATGTGATAAATTGAACCACTTCGCTAAAGTTTGCAGGACTGGGAAAGGTAAACCTGCGCATGCAGTGTGTGATGTCTCAGATAAAGAGGAAGATGAGCTGTTTATTGATGCAGTAAGAAAGGAACAACCCTCTGAAGCTGAACAAGCCTTTGTAGACCTATCAATAGGAAAGCAAGGTGTAAAGCTTAAGTTTAAATTAAGTTCATAGACACGCTGCCGCTAAATATTCGCAGGCACATCCACAACTTAATACTGGGAATGCCTGTTAAACATCTTAGATTCACAAGTACCGATTTGAGTATTGAACACTTCGATGAATGAAACCTGTTATCTTTACAACGGTTGACAAACATGGAATGTAATTTGAACACAACACATCCTCCAAATATGAACCTGATTGAAAGAAATAGTGATAATCAAATCCTTGATGACAGCAACACTCATAACAGTGACAAAACAATTACTTTGACAATCATATATATATCAAAATAACCCAGCTTCGCAGCGGAGAAGTAGTATGTTATGAAAAAGAAAAGGAAACCTTTTGAAAATAATGTAACATGATTGTCAATGTAATTGTTTTGTCGCTGTTGTGAGTGAGGTGTGTTGCTGTCATATATATATATATATATATATATATATATATATATATATATATATATATATATATATATATATATACACACACACATATATAAACATATATATACATACATATCTACATATATACACACCCACACGGATTTCTGTGGACAATGGGTCTTTTAATTTATGCTACACACTTCCTCAGTTTGTTTGCCCTGTTGATTTCATAAAAGGGACGCTATTGGCGGATGGCTTAGAAGCTACCCAATCAGAGCATCTATTACATATTAACTAAAACTCCTCAATGCTATAAGATATGCATCCCGCGCGGAGCTTGATTGTTTGCTTCTCTCTGCCTCTCTCTCACCCTCTCTGACGTTCTCTGCCTGGACGGAGGAGATGTGAGCAGAGGGCTGTTTACACAGAGGCTGTTTGCTTAGAAGATACTGACGCTCCTCTAAAAAATGCCGCGGCAAACTTAAAAGCACACGTATTGATTTTTTGATTGTTTGCTTTTCTTTGATCTCTCTCTCTCTCTCTCTCTCTCTCTGAAATTCTCTGATCCTGAAGAGAAGATCTATTTGCATTTTTTTAATTGTGAGAAAGAACTGTCATCTCTGTCTTGTCACGGAGCACAGTTTAAACTTTTGACTAAAGGGTGTTATTTTATGTCTAGAGGGCTCTAATAATGTTAACAGTGTGGGAGAGTTTAGAATTGCTTAAAATATATAAAAATAACTACACAAACATATGGTTTCTACTTCGCGGATTTTCATCTATCGCGGGGGGTTCTGGAACGCAACACCCGCGATCGAGGAGGGATTACTGTGTGTGTGTGTATCTATCTATCTATCTATCTATCTATCTATCTATCTATCTATCTATCTATCTATCTATCTATCTATCTATCTATCTATCTATCTATCTATCTATCTATCTATCTATCTATCTATCTATCTATCTATCTATCTATCTATCTATCTATCTATCTATCTATCTATCTATCTATCTATCTATCTATCTATCTATCTATCTATCTATCTATCTATCTATCTATCTATCTATCTATCTATCTATCGCAAAGCCCTCACTCACTGACTCATCACTAATTCTCCAACTTCCCGTGTGGGTGGAAGGCTGAAATTTGGCAGGTTCATTCCTTACAAAAGTTGGGCAGGTTTTATATCGAAATTCTACGCGTAATGGTCATAACTGGAAGCTGTTTTTCTCCATTTACTGTAATGGAGATGAGCTTGAACGCTGTGGGGGCGGAGTTTCGTGTGACATCATCACGCCTCTCACGTAATCACGCAGTACATAGAAAACCAGGAGGACCTCCAAAAAGCGCTGAAGAAAACATGCATTATATAATTGAGAAGGCAGCGAAAAAATAAGAAGCGAGCGAGTGACATATACAACCATATTCATGAGTTCTGCTACTTGAAACAAAGCCGCATGTAAACCTACACTTTAAATTAATTTCATAGACGGGCTGCCGCTGGCGTTTGTAATTTAGTGCCTGCCCATATAAGGCCGTCCGTCAGCGGCAATCCAATAGCAAACTCCCACTAAATATTCACGGGTTAAGGACTGTGCTTATGCAGAGGAAGATGAGATGGTCAGCGTGGTGTTTGGCACAAACTCAGCGAAACTGCGAGAGAAAGTTTTAAGTGCCAGGACTAAGGTAACATTAAATACAGCCATGGACATAGCACGAGATGGCACCAGCACAGCTGGGGAACTTCGATGCATGTACACCGAGCGGCTCACGTGAACTGACGCGGTACACAGATAAAAGCAACAGTTCCAAAGAGCTGAACAAAACCAAATTACACAATTGAAAAGGCAGCAAAAAATATGAAGCGTCTGATAAGCATATTCTTAAATCCAGCTACTGCGGAAACAAAGCACACGGTGGAAAAAGGTCAATGTCCCGCTAAAGGAAGACAGTGTAAAAAAAACAAAAAAACCCGTGCATGCAGTGTTGATGCAGTAAGAAACGAATCGATGAAAGAAACCTGTCATCTTTACAACGATTGACAAACACGGAATGTAACTTGAACACAACACATCCTACAAATACGAACCTGATTGAAAGAAATAATGATAATCAAATCCTTGATGACAGCAACACTCAGTAACACTCACAAAACAAATACTGTATATTGACAGTCATGTTACGTTATTTTTAAAATGTTCCCTTTTCTTTTCTAGCTTTTTAACACACTACTTCTCATGCGATACGCGGGTATATATATATATATATATATATATATATATATATATATATATATATATATATATATATATATATATATATATATATATATCCCGATCTACATACTCGAATAATGGATACTTTATTCGCCATCAATGATTGTTTTGGTAAAGCCATACTCAGTGTATTCATTAGATGAATGGTAAAAAAGTAAGAGCGAGGGAGGATGACTTATTGAGGCATGCAGGCTGTAGTGCGTCAACTCTATCTGAATTGCGATCACATTTGAAAAAATATATCTTTTCAAGTTCTATTTAGTCCATATGTGTCAAACTCAAGGGCAGGGCCACATCCGCCCGGCGTAATTATATCCGCCCGAGATCATTTTATATACTGTATTATTGTTATTAATGGCCGGGTATATGAAGCGCTGGTAACACAATAAACTACAGATCCCATAATGCAGCGCTTCAGCTGCCTTGCCAACACTTACGCGTTAATCAAGTCTAGCTTATGATGCTGCAAGTTATTGCGAAGCTAGCTCACACGATGCTGGAGAGAAAAGTTGATTCTGAAAATAGAGCCTTTAAAAACCGATGGGAGGCTGAGTATATGTTTACTGAACCCGTGTGTCTCATTTGTGGAGCTAATGTGGCTGTAATTACAGAATTTAATCTAAAACGGCACTATGAGACAAAACATCAGGGTAACCTGAATGCAATGCAGAAGATACAGAAAGCAGAATAATTAAATAAGAATCTGACACTTCAGCGACGTTTTACCGTGCACAATCACAAAGTGATTTCAAGTGAAGCTGCTTTTATGGGAGACACAAATGCACCCTTGCACCTTGCCCCACTTTCCCTGTTGCCAAGTAATGTTAAACCAAGTCGTCACTACGGTGTTCCCAAATACGCACTGATAAACTGAGCGCACTGCACACTGAGTTTGCACGCCGCTTTGGTGACTTTGAAGAACAAAAAAAGTCCGTCTACATGAGGCTTGAACCTTGTGCATGTTTGGTAACACATATCTGTGTGAAAAGCTCTTCTCAGTGATAAAGACTAACAAAACAGCACACAGGAGTCGCCTCACTGATGAGCACCTGCAATCCATCCTGAGAATCTCCACAACACAGAACCTCACACCAAACAGAAACGAACCTGTTGCCAAAAAAAATGCCAGGCATCCAGCTCTAAAATGACATATGAGCAAAGACAACTGAATGATTTGATTTGTTATTGCTGAAAGGAACACATTTTATTTATATTTCCAGGTTTTGTTATGCAGCATGTTCATATTTGAATTTGTATAATTTTGACAGGATATATTTTTATGGAGAGCAAAATCTTTTGGGATATTTAAAATCTAAGTTTATTTTTTATATAAAATTACATAAGAGTAAAGAAATTTGAATGTTTGTTCTTTTAACGTTTACTTTATTTCTAACTTGTATAATTTAGACAGGATATATTTTTATGGAGAGCAAAATATTATAAGTTGTTTAAGGTTTGAGTTGATTTATTCAGGAATAATATTCCTGTCTGTTTTACCATTCCTACCAAAGATATTTCTGTCGACTAAATAAAAATTCCTTCTATTTAAAATTTAAATAGAACTTGAACAAATACTATAGTTCATAATATCCACGCAGACTTGGACGTAAGAGCGGGAGTTATCCGTTTTAACAAGCAGCGTATTGCACTGATACGAAATAGCTGTGTGTGTATATATGTAGATATGTATGTATATGTATATATATGTTTATATATGTGTGTGTGTATGTATATGTATGTGTATATATGTAGATATATATATATGTATGTATGTATGTATATATGTATGTATGTATGTATATATGTATGTATGTATGTATGTGTGTATGTATATATATATATATATATATATATATATATATATGTATATATATATATATATATATGACAACATCACTCACAACAGTGACAAAACAATTACATTGACAATCATGTTACGTTATTTTCAAAATGTTTCCTTTTCTTTTCATTGCTTCTTTAACACACTACTTCTCGCTGCAAAGCGGGTATTTTGCTAGTATATATATATATATATATATATATATATATATATATATATATATATATATATATATATATATATATATATATATATATATATATATATATATATATAAATATAAATAAATAAATAATACACACACTCTTTGGGGTGCGAGCAACTGTTGCTGGGGGTGGCAGAATCCATCAAGGAAGAAAAATGAAAAACATTATTTGTACAAAATCTTTATTTATCCATTCCTAAATAATTAAATGGGCTGGCTATTTCGTATCAGTGCAATACGCTGTTTGTTAAAACGGATGACTCCCGCTGTTACGTGCAAGTCTGCGTGGATATTATGAACTATCATATCTGTTCAAGTTCTATTTAAATTTTAAATAGAAGGAATTTTTATTTAGTCGACAGAAATATCTTTGGTAGGAATGGAAGTTAAATGTAGGCATCATTGCATAAATTTTTCTTCACCATACAAATGTAAAGAGTAAATTCGCCTTACATTCTAACCAAAGATATTTGTGTCGACTAAACCAGGGGTGTCAAACTCGGGGGCCAAAATCCAAAACACACTTTAAGTCGCAGGCCGAACAGGATAAACATTTATTGAACACACTAAAACTAAACTTTTAAAACTTAACTTTTTTGAACATAAATATGAATAAAAACAGACAGGAATATTATTCCGGAATAAATCAACTCAAACCTTAAATAACTTATAATATTTTGCTCTCCATAAAAATATATCCTGTCTAAATTATACAAACTCAAATATGAACATGTTGCATAACAAAACCTGGAAATATAAATAAAATTTGTTCTTTTCAGCAATAACAAATCAAATCATTCAGTTGTCTTTGCTCATATGTCATTTTATCAGAGCTGGACGCCTGGCATCTTTTTTTGGCAACAAGTTCGTTTATGTTTGGTGTGAGGTTCTGTGTTGTGGAGATTCTCAGGATGGACTGCAGGTGCTCATCAGTGAGGCGGCGACTCCTGCTGTTGTGTTAGTCTTCATCACTGAGAAGAGCTTCTCACACAGATATGTGCTACCAAACATGCACAAGGTTCGAGCCACATGTAGACGGAGCTGGAGCATTTCTGCGGGAATGGAGTAAATAAACTGTGCGGGCTCTGCAGTATCGTACTTTTCCTTCAGTGTGCCATTACAGTGAAGCTCAATCACCTCCATCTGAATCTGTACAGGTGCAGTTTCCACATCGACGGTAAATGGGTTGCGAAACAACTCAAAATTCTTTTTTTGTTCTTCAAAGTCACCAAAGCACCGTGCGAACTCAGCGCGCAGTGCGCTCAGTTTATCAGCAAAGTGCGTATTTGGGAACACCGTTGTGCCGACTTGGTTCAACATTTCCTTGTCAACAGGGAAAGTGGGGCAAGTTGCACTGGTGCATTTGTGTCTCCCATAAAAGCAGCTTCACTTGAAATCACTTTGTGATTTTGCACGGGTAAAAACGTTTGCTGAAGTGTCAGATTCTTCTTTAACTCTTCTGCTTTCTGTATCTTCTGCATTGCATTCAGGTCTTTGAGGTTATCCTGATGTTTTGTCTCATAGTGCTGTCTTAGATTAAATTCTTTAATTACAGCCACATTAGCTCCACAAATGAGACACACAGGTTTACCGGCAATGTCAGTGAACATATACTTAGCCTCCCATCGGTTTTTAAAGGCTCTATTTTCAGAATCAACTTTTCTCTTTGGCATCGTGTGGGCTAGAATCGCAATAACTTGCAGCATCATAAGCTAGACTTGATTAACGCGGTAAGTGTTCGGCAAGGCAGCTGAAGCGCGATAATATATAAAATGATCTCGCAGGCCGGATATAATTACACGCCGGGCCGGATGTGGCCCGAGCACCTTGAGTTTGACACATATGGACTAAATAGAACTTGAAAAGATATATTTTTTCGAATGTGATCGCGCAATTCAGATCGAGTTGACGTGCACTACATCGAGCCCGCGTGCTATTGTGGTTTTGCCTGCGTGCCTCAATAAGTCATCCTCCCCTCGCTCTTACTTTTTTACCGTTCATCTAATGAATACACGGAGTATGGCTTTACCAAAACAATTATTGATGGCGAATCGATTATTCATAAAGCTTCAATTGGTGATCTGTTTTTCTGTGTTAACCTCATATTTTTTCATACTTCTTCTCAAACCAAGGGTGTGCGAGGGTAAAATGAATCGGGAAGCGCTGATCAATGTAATCGTGTACCATGAAATCATGTATTGACAGAAGTTCCCCTTTGCTTGTATTGCAAAGTGTGATTAAATGCGTGATTTTTTTAACGCATTATGGAGCATATGCATCAAAGCTTCTCAGCTGTGCTTGTGCTAAGAAAAGTAAACATTTTAAAAATAACGTAACACGATTGTCAATGTAACATTTTGTAAGTAGTGCCTCGAGGATTTAGAGTGTGGAGAAACTGTAGAGACAGCGTGTGTATTAACTTGTGGATTTTTCTGTGAGTATTTGGTGGTAGCGTCACAAAGTTGGTTCCTCAAGACTGTGTTGCTGAGCTCAGCTCAGCGAAATGAGGTGAATGGGAGGGGAGATGATGACGTGACTCCCCCACCCGCCTTAACTGTCAGTCCCCCACAAACACAGTCTCTCGGAATTTGCATAAGCACAGCCCTTCACGTGCAATTTTAACTTAGTTACAAAGTGATCAAAACTCTCGTTTATATCCTGCGTCCTCTCATTAAACTTGTATCCCGCATTACCTGTGGGCATGACAAACGCCAGCGGCAGCCTGTCTATGAACTTAATTTAAACTTTAGGTTTACACCTTGCTTTGTTTCCGAAGTAGCAGCACTCATGAATATGGTTGTATATGTCACTCGCTCGCTTTTTATTGTTTCGCTGCCTTCTCAATTATATAATGCATGTTTTCTTCAGCGCTTTTTGGAGCCATTCCTTGTTTTCTACGTATTGCGTTGACAGTCAGTTCACGTGATTACGTGGGAGGCGTGATGATGTCACACAAAACTCCGCCCCCACAGCAATCGAGCTCAACTCCATTACATTATATGAAGAAAAGTAGCTTCCAGTTATGACCATTACGCGTAGAATTTCGAAATGAAACCTGCCCAACTTTTGTAAGGAAGCTGTTAGGAATGAGCCTGCCAAATTTCAACTTTCTACCTACACGGGAAGTTGGAGAATTCGTGATGAGTGAGTCAGTCAGTCAGTCAGTGAGGGCTTTGCCTTTTATTAGTATATACAGTATATATACTGTATATACACACAGCATATAAACACAATAAGAAGAATCTACTATACCATAAAACACTAAGGTCTGTATATGTATCCTGTTCCTCTGTGCAGTCTGATTAATCAGTTTGGCTTTTGGTGATGGAATTGAATTGCAAATGCGTGACTCATGAGGAGGAGAAAGTCATAGGAGGCATGTTGAGAGAGTTGCCTGGAAAGATCAGAAGTAGACAGGAGGAGAACAAAGTGCCTCAAATAATAAGTCTGAGACGCTATCTTTATGGGAACACAGTTGTGATAGGGAGCACCAGTCAAGAGAGAGACAGACACACGTGGATACTGAGAAAAGGTGCTGAATGTACTTCTTTGGCAACATATATCAAATATTTTTAAATTACTCCATTACCTGTCTTTGAGGTATAGCATGTAAGACTGAAGATAAAATACATTCTAAATGAACAAAGTGATATTCCTTCTGAGAAATTTCAATGATGTACACTGTTGACCTGTTTCTGACAATTTAGAGGGTATATAGAGCTATAAATTTAGTATTACAGGTGATAATGGCAACTTTTAATGATGTTTTCTCATTGAGTTTATTCTAGATATTTACACCTAGTAAGTCTAAACTTTTAGTAGCCTTTGTTCAGAGTTAGACGACTTTTGTAACCTTTTTCAATTCACTTTTGCCAGAGATGCCAATAATTTTGGAGGGGATCAGTAAGTGTAGTGGTTTTTGTGTGATGCTGTAACAGATATATATCAATATAATTTTTTCTCTTTTTTTCTTTTTCTTGTTTTTTTTAAAGCAGGATGATGAATATCGATGGCATAAAGAAGACTATCATGGCCCAAGATCAGAAGACTACAGGTAGTAAAAAGATTTTTGTGGCAATTGTGTTTTTTTTTTTGCAGTCCAGAACCACATTTAAAAAAAAAAAAAAAAAAAAAACTGATTTTTAAAATGTTCTGTGTCAATTCTTTACTTGCTTTTGTATGGAAGAAACAAGGGGATATACGGAGTATCATCGTGTACATTTTTGAAGAAAAGTGTAATTAAAGAATGCTATTTAAAAAAATAAAAACTTTTTTATATATAGAAGATATTTCAGGACAATATTCTTATATGTGAAATGAATACGTAAGAACCAATAATTTCTTGGTTAACGAAAACTAAGTAAAATGACAAAAACATGTTAAATGAAGTTAAACAAGCCAAAAATTTGGTGAAACTGCACATTAAACTGAAATTAAAACTACACTTGAAGTTGACTGAAATAAAAACATGAAAGGGTGGAAACTTAAATCTCTTTTCTATTTTTATAAATAAAAGTAGAAAAATAATAAAATAGAAAAAAAACCTTTTTGTACACCTTCATATAGTATGTGGCAGAACACATGAATATACATAGAAGAGAGGCTAGATTACTGATTTGAGTGGTCAGTGGCTCTGGGAAAGAAACTGTTTAGGTGTCTGCTAGTTGAAGTTTTAATTGACCTGAAGTGTTTACCAGAAGGGAGTTTTTGGGCAAGTGATGAGCTAGATGAGATAAGTCCATGGTGATCCTTCTGTAACTTATTTTTGTAGTGTGCCATTGCTGAACCAAAACAGACAACGACAGAGAATGTGATTACACTTTCAATTATAGCTTTGTAAAATTGTAATAGGATTGGCTGGGAAATGTTTCATTTGTTTGGTTGGCATAAAAAGTACAACCACTATTAACACTAGAATTGCTAGAGTCTACGAAAAAACTTGTAGATCCGGCCCACCTTAAATCCGTTCGTACCTCTCCGTCAGTATCTTTTGTCCTGTAAATGTGCCGATAAAGACAAGCAGCAAGCAAAAGTTTTTTTCGTAGGCTCTGGTAATTCTAGTGTTAAGCCTTCGTAGTGATGAAGTTTGTAATTCATGGGCCCTCTGTTTCGTTTGTGGAACTCGGTTAAAAGGAACAAATCCAATTAATTTAAAAATAAAAAACCTGTGTTCCTGTTGTAGTTTGTAAACAGATTGTGCACTTTGGTTTGATGAAAAAACATAAAACCTATCAAAAAGGTAAAATGAAAGATTACATTTGTCAAGATACTTTGTCTTTCCAAAAAGCTTCTTTCTGGTCATCTTAGTCTATTTAAACTAAAACAGTGTGCTAGTACAGCTAATAATTGAATGTACTGTACAAGAGGTTATGCAAATGACCTTCCCTCAATAGGTAGTGTGAAGTACTTGATGTAAAGCTTAAAATGCTCAGTGCTGCCAAAGTAGAAACCCTACTCCTTGAACAGGTGGACACAGTTGTAATATGAGTTAGACACTTTTTATAAAATGTTTAGAAGGTAATTTTCAATATGCTGGAGATGGCAGGTCATAAACTGCATTATTTAAAATTTAGAGAGAGAGCACACACACACACACGAACACACACACACACACACACACGAGAGAGAGAACACGAACACACACACACACACACACACACACACACACGAGAGAGAGAACACGACACACACACACACGGACACACACACACGAGAGAGAGAGAGAACACGAACACACACACACACATGAGAGAACACGAACACACACACACATGAGAGAACACGAACACACACACACATGAGAGAACACGAACACACACACACATGAGAGAACACGAACACACACACACACGAGAGAGAGAACACGAACACACACACACACATGAGAGAACACGAACACACACACACACGAGAGAGAGAACACGAACACACACACACACACACGAGAGAGAGAACACGAACACACACACACACACACGAGAGAGAGAACACGAACACACGGACACACACACGAGAGAGAGAACACGAACACACACACACACACACACACACGAGGGAGAACACGAACACACACACACGGACACACACACGAGAGAGAGAACACGAACACACACACACACACACGGACACACACACGAGAGAGAGAACACACACACGAGAGAGAGAACACACACGCATGCACACACACAAGAGAGAGACAGAGGACACACACGCACTCACGAGAGAGAGAGAGAGAGAGGGGACACACACACACACACACACACACACACACACACAGAGACACACACACACACACACACACACAGAGAGAGAGAGAGAGGGGGGGGCACGCACGCACGAGAGAGAGACAGAGGGCACGCACGAGAGAGAGACAGAGGGCACGCGCACGCACGCACACACGAGAGAGAGGGCACACACACGCACGCACACACGAGAGAGAGAGAGACACACACGAGAGAGAGAACACACACACACACACGAGAGAGAGAGAACACACACACGCACAGACACACACACACACACACGACACACAGAGAGAGGACACACACACAGAGAGAGAGATACACACACACACACAACACAGAGAGAGAGGACACACACACACACACGCACGAGAGAGAGAACACGCACACACGAGAGAGAGAGGAGACACACACACACACACACACACACGAGAGAGAGAGAGAGGAAACACACACACACACGAGAGAGAGAGAGGAAACACACACACACACGAGAGAGAGAGAGAGGAAACACACACACACACGAGAGAGAGAGAGGAAACACGCACACACGAGAGAGAGAGAGGGAGGGAGGGCACGCTCACACACACACACACACGAGAGAGAGAGAGGACACACACACACATGAGAGAGAGAGAACACACACGCACGCACGCACGCACACATGAGAGAGAGAGGGCACGCACGCACACATGAGAGAGAGAGGGCACGCACGCACACACGAGAGAGAGACAGAGGGCACGCACACGCACACACAAGAGAGAGAGAGGGCACACACACACGAGAGAGAGAGAGAGAGAGAGAGAGGGGGGCACGCACGCACGAGCGAGAGACAGAGGGCTCACACGCACGCACGAGAGAGAGAGGACACACACACGAGAGAGAGAGAGAGAACACGCACGCACACACGAGAGAGAGACAGGGCACACACACACACACACACGAGAGATAGAGAGAACACACACACGCACAGACACACACACACACACACGAGAGAGATAGAGAGAACACACACACACAGACACACATACTTGTAAAGTCTACATAATGAGGACACATGACTGGATCATGATTTGTGGGGACAGCACATTCTGAAGACTGCTAGGTCTAGCCTGTTAAATTACATATATTAAAGCTTTATTCTAGGTATGCTGAGCATTTTAAATTCCCAAAATAAAATTCATGGACAAATTGACTTTTACCGACTTATGAGGACATGTTCAGGTATTTATGTAAAGCTAGGACAATGGGATACACACACAGTCACTCAGAATTGACCACTGTATGGGGACAACTTGCATATTGGGGACACTGATTTACATATGTATTTTCTCAGATATAAACACACTATAGTAAATAATTGTTCCTTTACAGATATGTGAGCATGCTTTTTGATTTCTTAGAAATTTATATTAAACATGCAGTTTGAAATTATCCTCTAAAATTATAGGTAAAAATTATATGTTCCAAATATCTGAAACCATTTCCCATAATTATTTTATTTTTCTTTTTTAATGTTGTCCTTTTGAATCTGTGCAAGATTATAGTTCAATTTACTTCTGACATTTTCATATACTGTAGTATGTATTTGTTATCTTATATTTTCTCAAACTTATGGCCTGGTTAATTTTATATAATTATATGGCTATTTAAGTACTGCTCACCACTCATGCCAGTGTAGTTGAAATAAAACAAAAAAAATTCCTTTGTCTCAACAGTTCTGTGATTATGCACAAATTGTTTGTACTTACTGCAAATTCAAATTATTGAACATTTATTCCATAGTAACATTTTTTAATTCCTAATTCAGTTTATTTTTGCTGCCTTTCCTAACTTTATCAACTCTGAATAAACAAGGTAAAAAATAGACTTAAAAGTTTTCTTTCACTTTTACCACATGTATAATATCGTAATGACCAAACAGCCAAGTGTTCAGTAGCTCTAATAGAAAATGAAACTGCAGTCATCATTTTAAACCATAACAAGGTTATTGAAAAACCAATCGAAACTGTGAATCTAGAGAATACTAGAAAAACACACTGTAATTAACTATGGAAAGGTGGCTCTGTTGTTAATTTCAATATCACATTTAATACAGTTTCAGCACTATAGCCTCCATATCAATTCTAGATATCAATTTTAATCCCATATTCTGTTCTTTTGATTTTTTGCTTCACTAACATAAAACAATACACCTTCAGCCCATCCCACCAGGGTGAATTTCACAATTGTTTAAATTTCAAGGTCAAGGTAAATAGAAGAAAAGAATAAAGGATAGCTGTCCATACTATAAAGCTCACGTAAGATAACAAAATGAAAGTTGTGAAAAACCATCTTTTACACCAATCAGTTACAACATTCATTAATTAAACCCTTCTTATTTGCAATGGTGATGGACAGATTGACAGACGAGATTAGACAGGAGTCCTCATGGACTATGATGTTTGCTGATGACATTGTGGTCTGTAGTGATAGTAGGGAGCAGGTTGAGGAGACCCTGGAGAGGTGGAGATATGAGAGGAGAGGAATGAAGGTCAGCAGGACCACCAAGATAGAATACATGTGTGTGAATGAGAGGGAGATCAGTGAAATGGTGAGGATGAAGGGAGTAGAGTTGGTGAAGGTGGATGAGTTTAAATACTTGGGATCAACAGTACAGAGTAATGGGGATTGTGGAAGAGAAGTGAAGAAGAGAGTGAAGGCAGATTCTCTGCCCCAGTCATCTATCCATCCCAATGTAGCCCTTGTCAGAGTTGCTCAGATCCTTACGCTTGCCCTCTTTTCCTGTTTCTACCACATCACCTTCAAGAACTGACTGTTCACTTGCTGCCTAGTGTATCACATCCCTTGATAATTTCTCCCATCCCTTCACCTCTCAGTAACTTTAATGTTGTGGCTGATTGGTGTATTTGTTGAACAAGCATGTGCTATTAAATGAAGATTAAAAAATCAAGTCAGTACTGTAAACAACCACCACTTTCAATTCAGTCATAATATTCAGACATGTTCTCAAACCAGTTCCAACATAAACTTCATTGTAATTTATTAATTTGAAACTAAAAATAATATAATGCAATTTTTTTTACTGTTTTCACAAAAAGGCGATCACTCTCATTAATTTCATTGATTAAGCTACAGATTTGCACAAATAAATAAACCATGGCTCTGTCTGAAAAATCTCCCTATTTGAGAGATGTTTACTGAGGCCAAAAGAAATATTAGCACGATCATGTTATACTTGTGAAGCACTTCAATAGTGTGTGAATAAGAAATTAACTTAATTGTAGATTGCCAGATATTATTCAGTTCAACACCTGTTAGGTCTTTAGCAATTTTAAATGAAAATTTGAATACAATACTTGTTCTGAATGTAACAGCTCCAATTCATTGACTATCATTAATCAACAAACAAACAAGCACAGCACAAGAGACACAAACCTGTCCATATTATTAATGTTTACACCTAGAATTTCTACTATGAATCAGCATTGAATTCTTTAAGAAATATTGCCCTCAGTGACGTCTGTTTTATGAATCTTAAACTCAAGTCCTCATCAAGAAGAGGCTTAATATAAAAGAAGCTTGAAGCTAACAAAATACAAAAAATGCAGATGGCATTGTTGATCTTCTGGCATATAAAGGACCATTTTAAGCGTGGTCCATCAGGGCACATTGACATTTTGTGCAAATGTACAGCTATCTACTAAAACTTTTGACAGTTGATTTTCACAAAGCTCTGAAACAGGACATGGGAGAATATAACAAAAGATACATCTTATTGCATTCATAACCCTCCACAAGTCTCTTGCCCTTGCCAACAACTGGACACCAGCACTGAACAGTTCTGTCCAAGACATTATTGACATTAGCAGAGGAATGTGTATGTTAAACAAAATAAAAGTCTTGGAGAACATTTTTAATTTTATTTTATTAAATAAATCAGTCTCACAAAAAACAGTACATAAACATCTTAACATATAAACTGAGGTAGCATGTTGTAAAACATTCAGTAAATTTAATTTACATTATTTACATTATTTGAGAGTTAGAAGAAATGATACCACTGTAATAAGACTGATACATCAGATCAGAGGCTTGTACTGTATGCGATTCTAACTTACTAACATGTTCACAGTGATTTTCTTTACAAGTGACAGGTAATCTGTTCATTGAATAAAAAGAAAATGTCATACTAATTTATTTATATCTATATTAATATATTAGCTTTATATTTTAACTTATGAGACAGATGAACCAGCCAGGAGGCCTGTATGGATAAGTAACCTGGAGCGACTGGAATCCCTGCTGGGATAGACTGTATTCCCTTTACTAACTGGAAAGCCTTCATGGCTGACTGGTGCGGCACATTCCGCCCAGGATGGTTGCTGCTTCACTTTCCGGTCAGGAGGACTTAAGGGAAGGATACAGGGAGACTACTTCTCTGGGCTGTGTGTCCCTAGCATCAGGTGGTGACATCCATCTGTAGGGACTCCCATGTGTGCACTTGTAGAGCTGCCCAAGAATTGTAGTCCCGATTGGCAGCCCTGCTATGATTTTTGGCAGCTGCCATGGAGAGCGACTGAGGAAGGACATACCTATTCTACAGACGGAACATCCTTACAGCAGTCAATATTATAGCAGAGATGCCCATCAGGTACTACAACTCCCAAGCAGTCCCATAGATGCACACATGGGATGGCCCTAAAGAGGGATGTATCCACTTGGAACATCGGGGTAGCACACTGCATTGAGAGACAGACTCCCTCCACCCTTCCACTAAGTCCTACTGACCTGGAATGGAAGCAGAAACCACCCTGGCCAGGGTGTGCCTCCATCCACACCATCCATGAAGGCCTCCTGCCCAGATAATAGAACATCATCTATCCCAGTAAAGATTCCAATTACTCCAGGCTGCTCAACCATACAGGTAGGAGACCATCACACATCTGCACCATCTGTTACTATATATATATATATATATATATATATATATATATATATATATATATATATATATATATATATATATATATATATATATATATATATATATATATAAATAAAACTTTATAAATTAACCTTTTTAATGAGAAAAATAAAAATGCACCTTCATCCTGGCTAAGGTTCACTGTTACTACTTGGCTTTGAAGAATAGCCTTCCATGCATACAGTATTCCATTGTGAAACATCTCTACATTGACAACTCCAGTGTACTAATTATGAAAAAGTAATTAAAACATTAATCCAAAGCATCTAATTAAACGTTCATTTATCAATGTAAGCAAAAAAGCAACTGATGAATATTAAAAATTACAATATTTACTGGCTTCTGTACACATTATATTTGAGTTACATCACCTCTTAGTAACAAATATTAAAACTGAGCACCAGACTCAAGTTCACAATATTCTTTCAGCCAGAACATTGCTCACATTATACTAAATATGCAATAAATATACATAACTGAACCTAAAACAATGTCATCATAACAAAGCCAAATCTAAGTGTAAAACAGCACGATGACCTTGAAGCTAATTTGTTTTGGAATTACCTCCCATTTCAGATATTTGACACTTGCTTGATCCAGAAATATTTAGATTTCACTATTTCAAGACATCTTAGCTTCAGCTGTAATTGCTCAAATATATTTGTAATTGATCTGAATTAATGAGTACTGCAATATTTGTAAACGTGTGATCAAATTGTATGTTATGAAGAAGCAATTTAATTTAAAATTAATGTGTACGGAATCAGTAAATATTGCAGGTTTTCTGTATTATAAGTTTGCAGTATGAAATAATTACTCTGATTCACTACTGGTAATTCTTTTAAATCAGTAACCCAACACCAGTGCTTTCTACCCTGAGTAAAGCTACCAAGGCCCAAGTCTCCTGGTGGCACCACACAAGTTAGAGTCACTGTCCTTGATTGAAATAGCCTGTAAATAACCGTGTGTATATCTTTATGTAAGTGCATATAAACGTATGAAATACAAATTATTAAAGAGCAAACAAGTAACTGGCTTTTTGGAACTGTTGCTTTCAAATACCATGAAAAGACCTAATGTAAACTGATTAAATTATTTCCCATAACTAAACTTTAAATGAACAGCATTGATAATGGAAACACTTGTTTTAAACCTTTCTCTTCAGTGAGGTAATTCGGTTTTTTATATAGAATTTCACACCCAGCCAATCTCTATTTTTGAGAGCTTGTGGTTCATTTTGGATGCAGGCCTCACACTCTCTCTTTCCTGGCACTTTACATATATTTATAAATTTGGCCAAATGTTTTTCCACTGCTCTTCTTTCTTCTTCTTTCCACATTGTCCTCTTCACTCGTTTACGACCTAAAAATTGCACCACAAAATTCCAATTAGCAGAACATAAACTTCTGTATAGCTTAGTTAAAAAAATAATCTTTATTGTAGCACTGATGTGTACTCACCTTGGCAAACACTGTTAACTTTTGTTTCCTGAACTTTGCCATGTGCTCGTTTCATCTGCTTTACTTGCATTTCTAAACACAACATAACCAATTATGTTACAAAATTTCAAGAATTATTTAACCTAATCAATTAAACAAAATTTTGTCAAATTATTTTAGAAATAGTTAGAAAGCCATAAACTTTAACACCAATGGATTTACAAAGTAAGGTAAAATGTACAATAGCTTACCTGCATCACCTTCATGATCACTCAATTCTTCCTCACTTTCTGATGTTTCATTTTCAATCACTACTTTTTCTACAGTAAAAAAAGATCTTTTAATAAAAGTCAAAGAAAAAAATAGGAGCTACTTTTAAATACATCACTATACACGATAGTCAAATACAAAACTGAACTTTGAATACTAAGAAGGAAAGTAAATGCTTACAAAAATAAAACTGGCTCAGGAATTCTGGTAGAGATGTCTACTAGTTAGGAATGTAATTATGAACATATTCATGTTTGAATAGTTTGGTATTTCTATCTATCTATCTAAATATTGTTCACTTCAAGTGGACCAGGGCCATTAGATTAGGTTAATTTCAGAGTATGTCTGTCTTTATTGAAAAAGTGGGTTTCTACAGTACACTAAATTATCAGCATGTGAGGCATACTTCAAAATCATACATTTTGGAACATTTTGTATACCCAAAGTGGAGGTGGAAAGGAGGAGGTGCCCTTGTCATGTCAAACATGACACATCTGCCAAAATTCATAACTATTTTTACATTTACAGTGTTGTCTTTGCTATGCAGTATGCCAAGTTTGGCTATGCATATGTATACACTAAGGCAGATAGAGAGAAAGAAAATGGTCATTACCAGTTGGATCAATGGTGATATCCTCCAGATTTTTCCTTTAAACTCTCCAAGGGGCCAGTTTCAAGAGCTAAGAGAATTTTGCTGATCTTAGCCAACTGCAAAGTGCCTTCTGGGAGACGATAGTATTGCCTGTGTACTCTAATGTCATGCCCAAGGAAATCAGCCAGTTGATCCAATTCTGTATCGTTCAAGTTAAGAACTTTTGACAGAGTTGCCACGTGTTTTCGGAGTTTGGTTGATGAAAGTGTTTTAGGACTTTTTGCTCCACATTCTTTGGCAAAAAGTCGAATACAATCAGATCCACGAAAATGAGATAGAGCGAAGGTCTTGCAAACATATAGTTGTTGTCACATGGCACACCACATACTTCTCTTTTTTCTGCAAGCAACTTCATTGCTCTGTGCATTGCTGGGGACAGCAGTATAGGAACCTTCCTTCCACGCTTGCCTTTAATTTCAATTCTGATAAAGTGATGGCAAAGCTTTTGCTCTAGTTCTGAAAGAGCAAGAGCAACATCTCCATGCAAATCTGATACATCTCTTAACAAAAGGTATTTAGAAGCATTCTGGAAACTTCTCCTTCTCTTCTGCGATTAAACAAAATAATTTGTGTTAAAGTGACTTTTGCAAGGTTTGCCCAGTTTCTTGCAGAGGCCTCAGCTAGAAGATTTTTGTAATTTTCTTCTTGTTTGTCATCAAGATACAAATGCATTTTTTTCACATCTTCGTAAAAGGCAAAAGCTGAGGTGCATTCCACTTTGACTCTCTCAAACATCTTAGGGCTACAGATGAAATTAGCTCATTCCACTGGGTTTCATAAATTTTTGGAAGCTTTGAGCATTTTTTTCCATCATTTCATTTCCTTCTACCATTGCCTGGGCTTCCACTATATTGGCTATTTTCTGAAGGCTGTGGCCAAGCTTCAGTGCTAATGAAGGAGTTTTCATTGTGCCACTCTCCTGGTTGTACCCAGCAACACATTTCACTGCTGTTACTACATGTGGAAAGTTACATGGAATTATGAAGTCTCTCATATTTTGCAATGGTGTTATTTGTCTTGCACATAACAACAAACGACCAAGCTCTCTAAGCTTCTGACAATGTATTCATGTTTAGATATGTCTGAACCGAGCCTGTTAAAGAGATGTCGTGCTATTTGTAAAATGCAGGGATCCTTCTTGACTACAAGTGAAATGTTGTCTTGTATCATTTCACTCATTAGCTTCCAAAGGCCACTGTCAACACCAGGAGGCACAGGTTCAGCAAATGCACACAAAGACTGGACCCTATTTTTCCAGGTTTTGGTTGGTCATGTTTTCTAAGCTTGCAATGTTTCATGTGCGCCAAAGATTGTTTCTTAAATAAAACCCTGACAATTTAAACAATGCATAAAATCGTTAGATGGCAAACAATTTCTAGGTTGTCTTGAGGTCGAGCATTCCTTTCCCCATTTTAAAACTTCCACATTGTGAGCAAAATTGCCTCTGTTTCAAGAAGATCTATTTGAAGTCTTCTTTCTTTTGATTTTCTTGGAAACTGGAGAGCTTTAGCAACTTCAGTCTCATTGCGATGAATTTGTTCAATATGCCTGGCAATTTTTGCATAGGACTTACCACAGAAAAGGCAAAAATGTTTTTTGTCATATACTCTTCTTCCACCGGTTTTTACAGAAACTGCCTTTACAGATACTGGATCATATTCTTTAATTTCAGAGTCTGAAACACTGGAATCAGGTACAGTTCTATCATACGTGGAACATGACGCATGATTTCTCATCTTTACCTATTTTGTCATTCATGTGTGCTGATAAGCAGTCACTACTGCAGTCTGGACTACTCTCTTCTGATGACTTAGGAATGTAGTCATCATCACTGTGGTCTGATGACTCGGAACAGTTTTGAAGCATCTCTTTTCTCACCTATTAAAAACATAAGAAAGCCATCTAGAAACAAATCCCTATACTGCATACTGATTAACAGGTGTTGAAAACTACATTATTGGATTAATGATTGATTTGTTTTATATTATTAATAATGTATATACATGAGCAATTGCTTAATATTTCAAAACACACTATCAAATACTCACTGTTATTTTTATAGTGAAAATATTGAATTATAAAGTTTATGCCATCGTGGTATAACTTACAATAACACTGTCAGAGCGCTTAAGTTTTGGCACAGTACAATCAAGCTCTCGCTTTTCTAAAGAAACTGGTTCAGTGTCAGATCCACTGTTGTCTTCAGTCTGTAAAAATATAATTGGGTGTCATATTCTTTGACACACATTACGATGTGTTAGTATTATTACTGTTGTTATTAGCAATAGTAGCAATATTCCTACTATTGCTATCATTGTTGCTTTTTACTTTTACACTTTGCAAAGGCCAGTTACAATCAAATACTTTCTGCTCAAATAAGTGTTAAGTGTCGTTATAGGCAATTACAGGGATAACAGAATACCAGATTTTACAGTATGCTGTACATAATGTAAATTAAATGAGATTATGCTTAATACATTTTTCAGGCCAAATCTTGAATATTGAATATGGAGACAAGACAACAGTTCATTAGGTCTTAAGAATAAGTGCAACACATACAGGAGAGTCAACTTTTCTTCATTAACTATAATTATTAGAACTAGCATTTATAGCAGTTGATTTTTATTATGGACCTAAATGAATTTGAGTGAGGTAGAAGTACTGAAGCACCACCAACAATCCTAGTGAGAACTTGCATATACTTCAGTTCACATTCACTGTGGGGACATAGAGTAAGGGGTGAGCAGGAGTTAATCTATCTTTTATGTAGCTATCTTTATGTAGCTGACACATATTTCAGGTTATCCTGTGTGGAAAAATACAAGACAGCTTGGTCAATCTGGTGTATGTAACAAGGGTCATGCAGACCATGCGTGCCCATAGTGTGCGTGATAAGTGCTACGTCTTGTTTTCTAGGCTTCAACACAAAAAAACCACAAGTGTGGACTCATAAAAAAACTAAGGGACCAACAGATGTACTCAACCCTTAGCTTTTGTAATGCTGATTCAGGCTAATGTTGTGAAATACTTGTGAAACAAAAGTCATAAGACAAAAACCCTATAAAAAATCTTGAACACCGACTCCTCGGGGCAGACGAAGGGTGGTGTCCTAGGACTGTGCTTCTCTGTCTTTTAACCTTTGCCTGGTGTGTATGAATAAAAGAATTTTACTAACTTTAATTCTACCTCTCTGTCTTCAGTCACAAGAAACGACACCATAGAAAAAGTGTCCACACCTGTTATGAAGACCTCAGTGAAGTAGGAAGATATTTTAGGATTTAAAATCTATCTTTTATATAGCTATCCTTGTGAGAACTCACACATTTCAGGTCACAAACACTGTGTGGACCTAAACTAAGTGGGTGGACAGTGGAACAAGAAACCCCATCATCACTAAGTAACCTAGTGGGGACTCACACACATTTCAAGTCACAACCATTGTGTGGACCTAAAGCAAGTGGGGGATGGTAGCACAAGTAACCCTATCTTCACTAACTGCCCTTATGGGGACTCTCACACATTCCAGGTCATTTACATTAGGGGGACCTCAGTGAAGTAGAAAGATATTTTAGGATTTAAAACACAAGACGCTGTCCTTGTGGGAACTCACACACATTTCAGGTCACAAACACAGTGTGGACCTAAACTAAGTGGGGGATGGTAGCACAAGTAACCCCATCTTCACTAACTGCCCTTATGGGGACTCTCACACATTCCAGGTCATTTACATTAGGGGGACCTCAGTGAAGTAGAAAGATATTTTAGGATTTAAAACACAAGACGCTGTCCTTGTGGGAACTCACACATTTCAGGTCACAAACACAGTGTGGACCTAAACTAAGTGGGGGATGGTAGCACAAGTAACCCCATCTTCACTAACTGCCCTTTATGGGGACTCTCACACATTCCAGGTCATTTACATTAGGGGACCTCAGTGAAGTAGAAAGATATTTTAGGATTTAAAACACAAGACGCTGTCCTTGTGGGAACTCACACACATTTCAGGTCACAAACACAGTGTGGACCTAAACTAAGTGGGTGGACAGTGGAACAAGAAACACCATCATCACTAAGTAACCTAGTGGGGACTCACACAAATTTTAAGTCACAACCATTGTGTGGACCTAAAGCAAGTGGGGGATGGTAGCACAAGTAACCCCATCTTCAGTAACTGCCCTTATGGGGACTCTCACACATACGTCAGGTCATTTTCATTAGGGGGACCTCAGTGAAGTAGGGTGGGCAGTAAGAAATACATAGCAATGACACAGTTCCTGTGAGGATTCAGATATATTTCAGATCACTCTAATCATGTGGACATAAAGCAAGTGAGGAATACAGTTAACTGATCTTATGTGTAATGTCTATATAATTTTTAAACAAAACAACTTTGTGAAATAAACTGTAGCAGATTAAATTTAAAACCAAAATAAGACATATTGCCATTAAAAGATACAGTATATACTATGTATTTCTAGTTATATTTGCTAATTAAGTAAAAAAAACTGTACCTGCTCATTAGTAATAACTGCTTCTTTCTTTTGAGGTTCAGAAGTCTTTTCAGCTAAGCTATGACGGAGGGCCTTCTCTCTTCCATCAGGGTTCTGAGGAGAAGGCAAACATAATTAAATGATTAGTGAAATAAAAGGATAATATATAACATTTTACCATTAAGTGATGTAAAGTATTTGTCTAATAATAAATGTTTAAGGCTATAAAGAATTGTACCTGTTCATCAATAGCAAGAGTGCCTTTTACTTGTGCCAGTGTAGGCTGTTGAGCCAAGATCTGGCTTTGGGCAACATCCCTTTCCCCAGTGCCCTAAAAACAGAATATTGATCAAATGCATAATAAAACTAGGTATGCTGTTATCACTTTCCAGTCTTACATGCAATAATAATACTTCTAATACTAAAATGAACTTACTGGTTTCCCACTTGATGAAAGATGTTAAAACCTTTGTTGGATTTTTTAAATATATTTTGTCATAAATACTGTATGAATGCCCAAAGTAAATCTTTGATATGACTTGACCGTTCCTTATAATACCTAATTCTCATTCAAAGATACTGTGATTGAAAAATTGCACTCTAAATCAGCAGTAGTCACATTTCTATATGCACTATACGGTATGTACATGAAATGATATTTTATATGGGTTAATTTATATTTTACATAATCCAAAAAGTAACCTATTACAATGAATATGTTTAACATCAAAAAAACCTAAATTGTTCATATAAAAAATTAAGTAACTTTTCAGTTACTTGAATAGTTTCTGGGTTTCTAGGTCTTGTAGATGGCTGTACATTTTGCATGATTTACATGATATCACAAAACGATAGCCATACTTTTTCTTCCTCTTTAAACAACATTTATTCTTTTGGTGTGTGCACTTAATTTTTCTCTCTGTCACATGTTTCATTCAGAATTGTTTATGTGCTACAAAAGTTGGAAACAAGTTTCACTAAATCATACACTGTGTATGTTTTCTGAAAATTTATAGTGCAAATATCAAAATTATGCTAATGAATACTAATATGTTCTTGTTTAGGAAAATCTTTACAATGAGTGTGCAATTAATGATTTTACCATATATTTATTCTTTCCTCTCTTAGTTTCCTATAATTAAGTGTACACCATCCATTTTCATACCTTTAATTGAAATTTTGGGACTATATCTGTGTTTCTTAAATTTATTATCATATAAAAATATATTTCCACTTCCAATCACACAGCTTTATTATCTAAAATAGTGCAATAAGGTATATAGACTCAGGCAATGTAACAAATTGCAATGCATGTATAAAAATAATCAGTACTATTGGTACTTCTTTAAAAATATCTTAATTTATTAAAATAAAGTGCCTGTATACATTAATAAGGTAGATTTAGTTACCTTGTCATTTGTCTGTAATGGTGATGATACAATAGTGGCTTTTTCTTTTCCCTGCATACAGACACAAAAATAATTACTTCACAGGTGACAACAACCTAAGCTAATCCTAAATACATAAATAAAGACTACAGTTCTTACCTGTTTTCTCCAAGGCCATGGTCTATCTCCATAGCTGTATGTGATTTCTTCACCAGGAAGAATATCTCTTAAAGCAAACAGGCAGAGGTGTGGCATTCCATCTACTGCCAGTTTCTTGATTTTGCAGTTTGGACTTTTGTGGTTGTCATTTATCATTCTTCCAACAGAGCCATCATCTTTGGCTCCATCAATGCTGTAACAGCAGTACAGTTTAAATACATACATAAAGATTACATATATATATATATATATATATATTTAAGGCATACACAGACAATTTGCCTCATGTATTAGAATGAGTTGTTCTCCGTGGAAATAATCGTGTAGCACATCTGGGTCTGAACCTGAGAGGACAAGCTCCTCACTTAAGTGGAAAGGACTACCTTGAGAAACTGACATAAAAGCAGCTCGCGATCGCTCCAGACAGAGCACTTGAAGCACTTCAGATATGTTTCCAGGCTGCTACAGTCCATCTGCCCGAGTGCGCGCGCCAGCGTGTTTCTCAGGAAAGGTGGACAGTGGGCATACGAACTGCCTCTGAGGTAGAGAGGCGGACAGAGAGTCAAAGCAGGTGGCTGAATCCACTAAATAAAGTGCTTACTACTGCGGTGTCTGAGAACGCGGATCTCGGAGCTGCTTCTCCAGGATTCCCACCACTTCGGACAGCATGTTTGCATTACACGTCGCGATCAGGTTATTATTATACCATTTAAAAAAAAAAATGTTAAAGCAAATTTGTTCTATATATCATAACGTATTTTATTAAGTATTTATTTTTTATTCGAGACAGGGAAACCTGATTATACTGTCTGGTAGTACTGTATTATTTTTTCTGCCGTTTACTTTCATTCTGACGTTTTGTTAACTATTGCAATATTAACTTTGGAAGAGACCGTTGTACACTTTCACCATAAATTTGAAAAATAAATACAGCTCACCACCAGCTTTTCCCATTCCATTTAAAGTCGAAAAGAAAGACAGCTGCGGCAGGATGGTACACTCGCCTCCTCCTCTCGCTTTCAGCCCTGTCTATTAGTTGACCGCGGTACTCGGCCACAAAGTCACCCTTTTCCAATGCGTCCACCGTAAAAACTCCACGTCCTGCGAACGACCGAGTATGTGAAACGTACTTTGCTAATATAAATGCGATGTTAATAATTTAAGTAAATAAACTGGTTATAAACAACTTACCTTTCTCGGAACTGATAAATTTAATTTCCAAACCGCATTTGTCCGAAGATGACCTCACATACCGAATAGCCTCGCTTTCCGGATTTATTCGTTGTCTTCTCATTTTCAACATATGTCTCTCTCTCTATGTATATATACACATATATGTACACATATACATGTAAACTCCCGAATATAAACACGCATAATTTGTGTTTTAAAATGAAATGCATAATAAAGCTGGCATATAAAAATAGACAAGCAGGGTCTTCTTAAAAACGAACAAACACAACATACCCTGACAAACTTTTATTCAAACAAAGCTTTAAATAGATAAAAACGTCATCTTCATTGGCTAATAATAATAATAACAACGATTAACTACTTACTCTAGCATAACATTTATTAAAACACTGTTTACCTTTTTAAACAGTGTGTGATTTATCCTTTCGGTCTTTCCTCCATATGCACGCACCTAATGGGAACATCCGGTGTTGCTGCCATGTGACCAAAAGTGTGCTTAACCCTGCAGTACTGCAAAGTGTCTGTAGGGGGGTTTAAAAACTGTGAGCATCCAGCCCCAAACACACTGCAGTACCGCAAAGTGTCTGTAGGGGGTTTTACACACTGTGAGCATCCAGCGGCAAAACACACACACAAATTTTACTCAAAGGAATATGAATTTTGGGGTCATGGTAGATTTTGATGGTACACACCTTAGGAAGCAATTTTGCATTAATTATAATGGGCAGAATTATGGGGACCTCATTTTTGGTCCCCACTTGGTCAGAGGTCCTCACTGTGTTGGTGTGCAGTCAGGCGTATGTCCCCATTCAGATAGCAATGCAAACACACACACACACACACACACACGAGAGATAGAGAGAACACACACACGCACAGACACACACACACACACACAAGAGAGAGAGAACACACACACGCACAGACACACACGAGAGAGAGAGAGACACACACACACACGAGAGAGAGAGGGCAGCACACACGAGAGAGAGGGAGGGGGCACACACACACACGAGAGAGAGAGGGGGCACCACACACGAGACACACACACAGAGAGAGACACGACACACACACACACAGAGACACACACACGAGAGAGAGAGAGAGACACACACACGAGAGAGACAGAAGAACACACACGCACAGACACACACGAGAGAGAGAGAGAACACACACACACACACACACACACACAGAGAGAGAGGGACACACACACACACACACAGAGAGAGAGAGAGAGGGGGCACACACACACGAGAGAGAGAGAGGGTACACACACACACACACGAGAGAGAGAGAGGACACAGACACACACGAGAGAGAGAGAGACACACACACACACGAGAGAGAGAGAGGACACACACACACACACGAGAGAGAGAGAGAGGACACACACACACACACACACTCGAGAGAGAGAGAGAACACACACACACACGAGAGAGAGAGAAGAGAGAGAGAGGGCACACACACAGACACACACGAGAGAGGGAACACGAACACACAGACACACACGAGAGAGAGAGAGGACACACACACACAGAGAGAGAGAGACACACACACACACACACACACACGAGAGAGAGAGAGGACACACACACACACTCACACACACACGAGAGAGAGAGAGAGGACACACACACACACACACGAGAGAGAGAGACACACACACACACACACGAGAGAGAGAGAGGACACACACACACACGAGAGAGAGGACACACACACGAGAGAGGACACACACACACACACACGAGAGAGGACACACACACGAGAGAGAACGAGAGAGAGAGAGAGGACACACACACACACTCACACACACACGAGAGAAAGAGAGAGGACACACACACACACACACACACACGAGAGAGTGAGAGAGAGGACACACACACACACGAGAGAGAGAGAGGACACACACACACATGAGACAGAGAGAGAGAGGACACACACACACAGAGAGAGAGAGAGAACACGCACGAGAGAGAGAGAGAGAGCACACATGAGAGAGAGAACGCAAGCGAACGAGAAAGCGAGAGAGAACGAATGGAGGCGCGAGAGAGAGAACACAAAGTTTAAATACCGTATTTACTCATGTACCACATGCCCTTGTGCAAGATACGCACCCTAATTTTTACAAAGAAAATCGCAAAAATCTATTTGCCCTTTGTACGACCTGCGTTGTGATTGTATAGGAAGTGTTTAGAGAGAGAGAGCGAACGAACGCACGCATGAGAGAGAGAGAGAGAAAGAGAGTGAGCCAGCCAGCCCAAGCAGAAATAAATATTACAGAATTACATTTCCTCGTGTATGACGTACACCTGATTTTCTAATGCTAATTTTCGGGGAAAAAATGTGCGCGTGGTACATGCATAAATATGGTAAGAGCCTTGAAAAAAGTGACATGCAGGTGCAGCATGGATTTTTATTTTTTCCTCCCCTCAATTTCAATGTCTTGATGGATTATGGTGTTTACTTTAGAACAGTGTTTCTCAACCATTTATGGCCTTGGGAGCCAGTTTTACCTTTTTAAGTTCCTTGCTAACCAAAGAAAAGTAGCCCTTGCAGCAGGGGGATAGGGTGGAGATTTAGGTCAGGGAGGCATTGACAGACAAGGGTGTGGTTAGGCTTTCGGAATGGACCATTTAGTGTTATCCTCATTGACATGGTTAGGTGTGGTTGGGCCTGAGATACCCATCCCATCCTCCTTGTAACTGCGATCTACTCGATCTGCCAATTAATTTTTTTAATTTCCCTCTCAAAAGATTTGGTTCATAAAATGCTACATAAGCCTCATAATAGCCGTATGAAATCAGCAGTTGCTTATGCATCAGTTAATTCATTTTATTATTTTTCAAGTCACATTTGTGAATGAGTTTCTGTCTGCTGTCTTTTATTGAAATGTACAGTACTGTTTACATGTTGCTATATCATGATGGTTAGTGAGCTTTGAACCAGGGTAACTCCTAACTAATTTCACTTTATTTCACAAAAATTCTGTTGCTTTTATGCTCAGTTTTCCGTCTGTGAAGGTTTATATTGTATTAACGGTTTTAAAGACACATTTCCTTATCATTGTGTATTAATTTTTTTGGCTGTGGCCAAAGGTTAAGAAACCACGTAATTTGTTGCGATTAACATAAACGCATTGGACTGATTGCACTTCATGATCTTGGATTGATCGTGTCCAAATGATGTGGTAATTTACCATTAAAACCATAGCATATTGTTTGCACTGCTAAGATTGGTTGACCTTTTTGTGTGTTTTACCTAATTATTTCATATATTCATGTACATTTTACGTTCATTATAAAGCTATACATTTTTCTTTGTTCTAGTATACAATGATCCCTCGCTATATCGCGCTTCGACTTTCGCGGCTTCACTCCATCGCGGATTTTAAATGTAAGCATATCTAAATATATATCACAAATTTTTCGCTGGCTCGCAGATTTCTGCAGACAATGGGTCTTTTAATTTATGGTACATGTTTCCTCAGTTTGTTTGCCCAGTTGATTTCATACAAGAGATGCTATTGGCAGATGGCTGAGAAGCTACCCAATCAGAGTACATATTAAATAAAACTCCTCAATGATATACAATATGCTTCCTGCATGGTGCTTCGCACACTTCAAACCTCTAACAGCCTGTATTGATTTTTGATTGTTTGCTTTTCTCTGTCTCTCTCACTCTCTCTGACATTCTCTGCTTGTGATGGAGGGGGTGTGAGCAGAGGGGCTGTTTGCTTAGAAGATATGGACGCTCCTGTAAAAAATGCTGAAAGACTACCTTCACATTGATCCCTTCATTGTGGCCGCTTTATCGCGGGTGCTTCGAATACTTAAAAGCCCAACAGCCCTATTGATCTTTGATTGTTTACTTTTCTCTCTCTCTCTCTCTCTGACATTCTCTGCTCCTGACGGCACTCCTTTGAAGAGGAAGATATGTTTGCATTCTTTTAATTGTGAGAAAGAAACTTTTGACTAAAGGGTGTTATTTCATGTCTAGAGGGCTCTAATAATGTTAATAAGCGTATTGAGAAGGTCATAAACAGGTTTTCTTTGCTCTAACTGCGAAAATGTTAGATTTATAAATAAAGAATACTACTTTGTGGAAATTCGTTTATCTGTCTGGAGCGGATTAGCCGCTATAAACGAGGGTTTACTGTATAACTGTGTGGAGAATATTTATAAACAGCGTGGGAAAATTTCTAAGGGCTTAAAATATATAAAAATAACCATACAAACATATGGTTTCTGCTTTGCGGATTTTCCCCTATCGCGGGGGGTTCTGGTACTATAAAACCAGTATCTGTTTCCTCAGGTTATCAAGAAAAGCATCATCTTTTAGTGAAATCATTTTTCTTTATCTGCTTTCATATTAGAGCCATTTGTATATAGATCATCTACTGTCTCAGCACCCTCCAACTGACTAACTTCATCCCTACTTCATCTTTATTTGTGCTTTTCAACGTAGTTCGTGCATGTCCACATTTCAGATCTGTTGGATCAATTGCATACCATGTTATGGCTTTGTGACACTACAAAACCACTTGGAAACTTCAGACAAGAACATATTGACACAAAACTTTTACATAAAACATGGCATAAATAAGAAAACAATTTATTACTTGTTTCGAATTTTTGCTTTTTTTTTTGTATTTCAAGGTTATGTTGAAGATGCCAAACTTTCCTTGGCCTCATTCCTCATGCTTCTGCTAATCTGCAGGTCAAAAGGTCTTTTTAACTGCCAAGAGAAGATACTGTTACAATGGTACATTTACAGAAGCACAGTACATTTAAATGTAATTGTTTAGCCTCATTATTACTCCTGGTCATATTGTGGACCATGCAGGTACAACTCCATTGCTGATTCAAGAGAAAAGGAGTGGAACCCTGCAATGCTGTGGATCGTTGCCTCAGGAATTAAGAGTGATTTAAACAACAGGGTAGCCAATTGTAAGATAGACATTCATACATATACAGTATGTAATATAGGCTGTGCTGCACAGCTAAACATGTAAAGTTCTTTACAAGATTCTGTATTACTTAAACATTAGACATGTGATGTGAAAAGTAATTTTATGTTTATCACTTGTGTAGAGTATGGCGAAATTCTGACTTGCATGTTAAATTAACTTGTCTAATACTGTAAGTAAACAAAGTTAAAATTTAACTTTAAGGCAATCTCATCTGGTAATTCTCTGGCTGCTGGTGTGGCCTTCACAATGGCAGGGAAAAGAGTTCATCATATTTCTTCAAAATAACAACAGCTGTTTTCTTTTTATTTTCCCTTATACATTTTAATTTGCCAGTAATTATTCCCTGCAATAATTGTAGGATTGAATAATTCTAAACATTATCACACCTGTAGCAGTATTTAATTTTACCTATATATAATGTAAAAAAGGTGAACACAAATGCCTATTTTTGATCACTCTATGTACTGTTTGAAGGCTGGCTGAACGTGCTTGTTGCTAAGTAGAAATGAGCTTCGCATTTAGTTCGGAAAAATCACGGAAGTGTCCATGAATATCCCTGAACTTGCTGAAATGCATTAAAGTCAATAGGGATGAACCAACTGGATTATAATGGTGCAATCATCTTGAAAATGTTCCTGAAGGCTAGAGAGACATCTGCCAATTATACTGGATTGATTATTGTGGTCAAAAAATCAACCTGATCTTTGCAACAGCAGTGTCAACCACTGCTCCACCATGCATCCATGAGATCAAAAAAAGAACACAGAGACACGCAAATGTATCTTTCATGAAAACAAAGCAGAAATGGCGAAATTGTAGTCAACAGCCAGAAAAATCACGTAGGTTGTTTTTTGATGAGTTATGAGAGAAATTATTGGTTCGTATGCTTTACAGAAAACGCCCCAGCAGCAGCTTGGCTCTAACCCACTCAAAAACTGCTGTGGTAGCGCACAAGACAATGCATACAGCAACAGATGTTTTATGTTGATGTATTTGAGAAAATATTGCTTTGTGTGTGTTTTCAAAAAACTGTTTTTTGGAAAAGTATTCAGACCTTGGAGAAACGGAAAGGCAGAAAATTCAAAGTGGCATGTCATGATCGAAGCCGCTGAAGGCTCCCAAATCTGTGCATGGTGATGCTTTGTGTTTTTTTTTTTCTATCAAAAAGATAAAAATGTCTTGTAAATAGTAACAAATCTTTTGTTATTATTTCATAATGTTTCTTGTGTTGGTGGCATCAGACTCTTTCAAGGTTTGTGTTTATTCTCCACGTGGCTAAATACGTATACATAGAGTATGCAGCTCCTTCTCTTAGATTAACCTGCAGCAATAACTCGTTATTTATGCTGTATATGTTTCATAAATATAAAATTTGGGAACTTGCATTATTTACTTATCTCTTAAACTCCTTGAATTGAGTTCACCTACTATATACATTATTAATGTGCCTTTATGACTTTATATTTTACAGCATTTGATTTTATGGAAATGTAAAAAACTGGTATGAATACTGATGCTATAGTAGTTCACCAGCTGTCTTTGGTTTCCATGAAGTCTGCATTTTATGTTTATTGTTCTGTTTGTATCTGAATCTGAATATTTGAGCTTTCTTTGCTAACTCCAAGTTTCTCCCAGTGTTCAAATCTGCAGTGTGTCAGCCACAAGACTATTGATACTAACTGTGAGCATGATCAGCTGCTGCTCTTACTGCCAACCAATGCGTGACCATGCCTCTGTGAAATCAAAGAAGAAGGAACGTACGTAGAGAGCTTTGTAACCTGCCTGTAATTCAAATGATCAATGTTAGCTGTTACAGCTCCGGGAGATGCCACGTTGGCCTCACAACGCATTTTGGGATGTTTAAATAAAACAAATCACTCCTAAAGCAGCTGAATTATCAGTAAATAATTCAGCAAACAAGGACAAACACGCACACAGCAAAGTTGCTGTAGATAACGCTTTAGCGAAATTTGCTGATCAGCACTATTGCTGAGCATCATGAGCTTTCTCCTGTTATTAACTGATAGAGTGATTAAAATTTAAAAAATAAAAAAAAACAGGTGTACAGCTGCAAAATATCTTGTTTTGTTATCCTCTGATTGTTGCTAAGTGGTCTGTGTTAAAAGTATTTGTTACATCGGAATAAGATGTATAAGACAAGGTTGGCATCATTTTTCTTTTATTTTGAGTGTTTTGATGATAGGTCATCACTTCCCTTTCTTGCATAATACTTTTTGAAACCCATAGGGCTTTCCCCCCCCATGTACTGTATACGGGAGATATTTTTTTTTTGATGCAGTGCATTTATTAGTTTGTAACCAATCAGTGGTACATGACATAAAAGGCATCCACTTGGACTTGTACCAGCTGCTGATTTAAAAGCTCTTTTAAAGTGTGATGTACTGAATTTCATCCACTCAATCTGATTCATCACTGCAGAGCACTGTGGTGGCAACAAACAACGTTTGTGAAATATTTCACTGAAAATAACAGATTTTTGCATGTCCACCTATAAAATACAAACAATCAAAATTCTGAGAAATTTTACCGTGATATAAAATTGCTCACTTTCATTTCACTATCTATTTCTCCCGGACTTACCTCACAGAAAACAAAAGGAGCACCCATCACAAAGTAGAGTGCATACTATTAATGAGAAATGGTAACAAAAGAACTTTAACATTTCGATATTATCCCACAACAGAATATGAATGTGATATATTACTGTCAAAACAGCTCACACTTGTTAAAGAGTCCTTGTTTTGGTATGCCCCCTTGTGGTGAAAAAGCAAAAAAAAAAAATCAATCTAAAACACTATGTTGCATACTGATATTAAAAAATTGCCATCACCTGAATATCATTTGGAACTAATTCTACCAGTGGTCCTGGTGAAATGAGCTGGCAAAGGTCTCCGTTGAGGGAGCATTCAAATGAAATGAGACTAGTATTGAAAGTTATAAGATTATTTCAAAAGGCAATCCAGACATGGAACATTCTGAAAAAGTAAAACTGAAAGGGGTGAGATTAAGCCATATCTTTGTAAACAGCAATGTGCCTAACTGGACATTCTTAAACCAGTTTTCTTAAAAAAAATAAAAATAAATAAATAATGAAATAAATCTGAACATGTAACAATAATGATTCTATAAATCAGGGGTCCCCAGCCGGGCTGCGAGAGAACTGCCGGCAACAGAAACTCGCTCAGTGAGGGGCTACAGCAAAATGGCTGCCCCTTCACTGAGGACACTTTTAAGAATGCTAGGTGGGCGGGGCTTTTCAGTGCCACAGAGACAGGAGAAAGACCGAGCTGAGAGAGAGACACGAGCACATACTACAGGTAAAATTCCATTACAACGAAATTTTCATTACAACAAAGTATTTTTATCGTCCCGACAGTTTCCCCATATGACACAACTCTATAGAAATCTCGTTACTACGAAGTACAGTATATTCAACAGATACTTTCATTACATCGAAGTGACCTTGAAATGCTTGAATGAATCATCCACAGAGCAGTTAGTTCTGTGGTTGCAGCTCAGTTGTGCACATTTGCACAATGATCCCCAAACAGAGACATTGTAAAAAAAAAAAAAAAAAATCTTTTTTCAAACTTTCCTTGTACTATTTTTTTTTTTTTGCTGTTTTTTGTTTTCGGAGGTTTTCAGTTATACCTGTTGCTTACTGCTTTTCAACATTTGAAAAACTTCCATTGGAATTTAACTCATTGTCACCCTCCTATAGAAACAGCAGACACGAAAAAATGACAACAGTTCATATTAGAAAAAAGAATAAAGACGTTGCCAGTGAATTCGGAATTTCGCCATCGACACTGTCAGCTTTCTTGAATGACCAAGCAAAAAAAGAACAAAATCTCAGGTTGCAAATGTATGCAAACTGCTGCATTTGAAGACGCCGAAAAAGCAGTTTTTATGTGGTTCAATGATGCTCGTTCAAGAAACATTACTATTAATGCGGCACTCATTCAAGAAAATGTGAGGTTTCTAAACTCTCTTGGGACCTCCCCCAACTGGACAACACGCTGAAGAGCATCCTGAAGTGCAATCACCGCGTCTGTGGAAGACTGTTTATCCGTTGCTGGGGCAACAGCAGGCTCACAGCTCTGCTGTGGCTCTTCACCGAAGCAAACAGAAAAGCAAGGAACATTGTAAATGCAGGGAACAGGATAACTTGGCCACTAACCTGGTCACAACCCTGCCTGACTGCTGTGTCTGTTTATAGGAGAGTGGTAGATCCCGCTACAATAAATAACCGTGCTGTTCCTGTTTCATGCTGAATAAAGCTGGTTTTGCTAAAGTACTAAGACTCAGCCTTGTGTTTTGGAGTGCAAGACGGGGACTTATAGCGTGACCCTGATCTTTTAGGATTTCCTTCTGTGGCACCTCACTGCACCACTGTGAGCCTGCTGTTGCCCTGCCTTGGCAACGGACAATCAATCTTTCACAGACACGGCAATCGTGCTTCGGGACACATTTCAGCGTGATGTTACTGTTGGGTTGGGGGGAATCCCAAAAGAGTTCAGAAACCTCACAATATGAAGAAGAAGAAAAGGATGATTCGGCTTCTGATTGATAACTGTGCTGTCCATAACATGCTTCCACATTTGGATAATGTTCGAGTTGAATTCCTCCTTACCCAATTGCACAGCAGTGCTTCAGCCATTGGGTTTGGGCATCATTCGCACCCTGAAAGTGTGTTATCGCAAGGAAATGCTGAGAAAAATTCTCGTCAGCATGACTTGTAGACAGGAGAAGGTTAAAATTAATGCAAAAGAAGCTATTAAAATGATTGCAAACACCTGGACCCAAGTTAAAGAAAGCACTATAGCAACAAATACAGAATCTCATTACAATAAAATATTTTTTAGGTCCCTGGCAGTTCGTTGTAACGGAATTTTACATGTATTTGCACTACATGCATACAGGCACTATTGGGCACCCCACCTTTACCCACTCTGCAGACTCCGCATCCAGCCAGGCTGGAGGAGCTTGAGGAGGAAAATCTGGGGCAGCAGTGGAGCAGCAGCGCGTGAGGCAAAGGCAGAAGATACCCATTATTCAAGTTGGCTGCATTCAAAGCCAAACTTGATTTATGGGGCCGTCGAGTGAACATTGGGATTTTTTTTATATGTTTCAAACATTAGCAGAGGTTGTTAAAGATACCAAGCCAAGGCCTTCTTTCTCCCAGCTGGTGTATGATCACCTATCTCAGCTTTCAATAGAGTTTGAGCATTATTCCCAACCACAAAAGACCCCCAAAATGGGAAGGAATGGATCCGTGACACATTTGTGAATAAGCCAGGTGAATCAACTTTGTCTGTGCTTGAAGAGAATCAACTGCTTCAGGTTGCAAATGATGGTGGCCTTAAAAGTATGTTTGAGACGACTTCAAATCTCCATACGTTTTGGATTAAAGTCAAGACGGAATATCCTGAGGTTGCCACAAAAGCACTGAAAAGTCTGCTTCCATTTCCAACATCCTGTCTTTGTGGGGCATCATTTTCTGCAGTGACAGCAACCAAAACAAGATTATGGAGTAGACTGAATATAAGCAACACACTTTGCGTGTCCTTGTCTTCCATCGTCCCCAGATGGGATCGTCTGGTTGCAGGAAAACAAGCTCAGGGCTCCCACTGATTATGCATTATGGTAAGCTTTATAATTTCTATTACGATATTATAACTTAATAATAATAGAAATGTAATGTAAATTGTGTATAAAACTGCCCTACGACCTGCTCCAAATCTACAACCCCATCCCCCCCACCCCCACGGTCCCTGGAAAAATTTGCATCTATAAAAGGAGTCCTTGGTGTCAGAAAGGTTGGGAACGTCTGCTATAAACTTATAAAAGTAACAAGATGGCACAGAACAGCTTTAGTAGTTCTGCACTGGTCCTCACTACAGAATTCTCAGATATATTGAAAATGATGATATGGACTGAGAAACAAGCATTTCCTTGTTATTTAAAAAAAAAAAAAAGTCAAACACAATTGAAAAGGATTAAAGCTGAACCAAAGCCTGTTAAGAACATGGGCTTATAACTGAACATTCCATTCTCCATGTACTGTATTTAACTTTCTCACATAAAGCCCTTAATATTTTAGTGTGGTTTGCATTGGTGAGGCTATCTCCCTATGTCGGGGCCTTCAGTATCTGTAAAATGTTCTAATACATGGATTGTTTTCCTATTTGCTTCTCACCTTTGTAAAAAGTTACCACTTTTTTTTAAAGAGTTGCCATTTAGCAATAGCTTTTTGTATGTACGGTAATTGCCCTGATATGCATGGAGGATGCCATGTATTTCTTTTGGTGTCATAGGCCACAATGACTTCTATGATAATACTAAATTGTTCAATTACTAAAATAAATAATTTTGTCTTTGATGCACTCTGAGTTAGCATAACTGACAGGGGCACATCATCTTTATTTACCTCTTGTTGCATCTTTAGCAGAGCCTCCACTGAACCCCAAACCAGTAGTTTTGAACTATGATGTCAAGTGCATTTTCTTTAAGAGCTATTTCACCGTTTCTTCCTTGAGGACAAAAATACAATGGTTGAATGCGCTCACATTCAAAAGACAGGATACAACTTCTTATGGCATAATCCGCGTTTAAGGTACACTTGTCGAGTTTTTTTTTTTATTTTATTATGTGCACAGGACTGGATGGACAGTAAAGTGATTTCTCAACAGCAAACCTACCATGTTTTGGATTCACACACTGATAGCTAGGGATAGGTATCATTAAGATTTTATTGATGCCAATATCGACAGTGATGCTACTTATCGATATGCTTATCAATACTCCTCTCCATAATATGGGGGAGACAATGTGAATCTTGAAAGGGGATGGTAACTGGGGTTAAGGGTTGTTGTCTTCTCCCTGCAGTTTAAACAAATTTTTTAATTTTTTGCATTGCTTATGTAACACCCCACAGCTTTTACTGAGGGTGCTGACCAGAGTTCAGTTTTTTTTTTCTTTCAAATAATCTAAATATGACCACCTTGTTATACTATTGTTCTCAACACTCTCTTTTAATAAACAAACCTGTGTTAATAATCTTATGAACTAACTAATCTAAAGTTTAATAATCTACCCACACTCCAAGACAAAAAGATAAACTAATATTTTAACCAGTTAACTGTAGTGAAAAGTCAAGCAAAATGACACCCTTTATTGGCTAACTAAAAATATTACAATATGCAAGCTTTCAAGGCAACTCAGGTCCCTTCTTCAGGCAAGATGTAACCAGTTAACTCAATAATTTACGTAACATTATCATGAATTGTTACGAAACCACATTTAATGAAACTTTAACCACTGGCTAAATCACCATACTATTTCTTTCTCCCCCTTTATGGCTAAAGAAAGTTATTATCAAAAACATACACAAATTCATTTGTTTTGTTTAACTGTATGAACCATTATTTACATATATACATCCCACATTCCATGCAAAATCATAAATTCATTCGATTTAAGTCCAGGAAAACAATATTATTGTTTACCCAACAGTTCTTTCTCTGAAAGCATAAAGAAGAAAATAAGTAAAATCCAATTATTAAACCTAAATCTGCAAAAAAAAAAAAAAAACTATTAGAAAGAAAAAAAAATCATTTAAATGGTACCACACACAAACATTGCAAGCCTGATAAATGCTTGCGATTGCGGTGTTACTCGCTGACTGACTCCTTCTCTCTAGTAGTGTACAGTATACGGAAATCACTTGTTCCCAGCAGAAGCAAGCAAACACTTGTGTCCGTCTTGACAAGTGTTGAGTTGGCTGCAATTGTTGGTCAGCTGCAACAACATCTGACAGTGACGGTGAATTCCAATGCCTGCCGACAGCGATGATGAATTCCAATGCCTTCCAACACCTCCTTTATTCAGCCTTTCTTGGACTGTGCCCCACAAATCCAGTTCTCCACAGCTTGCTGGTTTGGCATTCTCGACACAGTCCATCCAACCACTAGCATGTCCACGTATTCTCTCCCGACAGTTAACTCTGTGCTGGAATCACGTCTTTTTTTAAATAAAGTTCTAGTTGAAGTTTACCATTGTAATAACCAAGTTTCTCATGGTAACAATACCCACACCACTCCCTGCTTTACTTTTTTCTCCTTTTTTTTTTTTTTCCCTCTTTGCCTCTGACCTGTGCCCTTATTGGCTACCATCCAAACCAATAACGTAACTTAACATAAATACCAGAATTTACTTTTAACTTTAAAACATTGCAAATTAGATAATTTAACAACATGTATAATAAAATTAACTGTTTTAATCCGATTTTAATTTTATCATGAACATTGAATTACTGTCTCCTAACTCAAGTATTAAAGGGCTACACTCATTACGCTTGTAAATTAACTTATCCCCGGTTGCTAGGACAACTCAGTTCAAACTTAAGGTAAGTACTTAGCAGCTGGCGATTTAGGCCATGCTATGCATACTTAAACCAACTTGATTCCACTGAGGTGATGGGCTGTATATCTTTCTCAATAAACTTTGTAACAGCTGTTTGACATTGTGTTGTTTTTTTCCTAAGCCATTTTCCCTCATTGAGCGATAGAGAATGGGGTGAACTTAAGTGTCTGAATGCTGGTATCCACTAAAGAAGTTGTGGCTGCTGCTTGAGTGTCACTGTCTGAATACAAATTAAAACTGATGCTCACCTTGTATGTCCAGAGTGAATAAATACAGACTTAATTTTTTTTAACAATAACGAGTGTTACCTTGACTTGTCGATGGTTAGGCAGTCTCACTTTTAAGTTTGGCTGAGTATGTTTCAGCAGCTGGTTTCATGAAGCAAACATGCTGCACTGCTTCATATTTACATGTTGTACTTGTGTTTCATGAGGTTACTAGGGTTACTCCCTTTACATGCAACTAACACTTTACATATATAGCATTTAGTTGCATTATCATTACATTTACTAAAGTGAGCCCACACTTTTGAATGCTTTATCCTACCTATCATGATGACTGGAAAGCACAAAATGTAAACAAGCAGTTCTACGATTTAAAACGTGATCGCCTGATGCCTGCAGTGTCAAAATAATTAGGGATGATTAGTAAAGAAAGCAATTAGTTTTGGTTAACCCTCCCCTAGGCTAGCAAGGATTATTTTATGTGGTAAGGATATGCCATCTTTGTCTTCTGGCCCCGCCCCATGCAGACAGGATTACCAAAATGGGGGTAGAGTCTTTTATCTGACTATGCCCATCCCCTGCCCCTCTGAGCTCTGTCCCTGCCCCATCTGCAACTCACAATGAGGATGTTTTCCCCACAGAGAAGAGCAGGGGAAGAGGGGCAGAAATTCCTTGGTGAAACAAGTGCAGTTAGAAAATGGGAAAAATATCACCTAGCACTGTCAAATAGTTCAAGTGAACTTTTAAAAAAATTAAAATATTTTATATACAGATAAAGTAGTTATGTAGTACTTCCGATACAGCCTATTAACCAGTGGCACTATAACCATAGTAAGGCCTATTGTCCTAGAAAGTTACCTGGGGCAAAGTAAAATCTTAGTAGTATAATAATAAGAGTGATTCAAGTCAACATTTTTGAGTGAGTAAAAGTAATTAGTAACTTTCACTGTTTTTTAGGTAGACATTTACTGAAGCTCATATTACTTTTGCAGTGCATGACTGAAATAACTAGAGCACCAACTTGTCTATGATCTTCTACATCATATGCAGTAAAAGATTGTAATTCCAAGTGTGACTTTTTTTCTGTGATTATTGCCTAGTTGTGTACAGAAAAGAGGAAACAGTTCACCTTTCATCAGAAACATTCAATTACAATGACAGGAAAGAAGGAAGTGAAAAGGATATGCTAAAGGAAATTACACCACTCGTACTGAACGGTTGTTGCCAAAAGACGATAAACAGGTGAAGCGCATGGTCTGTTTTACAGTATGTGTGCAATCTCCAGGTGCAGATCAGTCCCTAATAACACTTTTATTGGCTTGGAAAATGGATACATTTGGCATGTTTAATACTTTTGCTTTCAGGCTTGGATTTGTGCCCCTTGAAGCCCAATTTAAACTGCAAGAGCAGACCTGATACTTTTTAAAATGTATACAAAATGCATCACTTTTGAGAAAAATTGTGGTAAGCTAATATATACCATAATTGTGAAGAAATAACTGAACAGAACATATAACATAGTTTAATCAGACCTTTCCTTGGCATAGAGAAATGGCTGGTCAGTGGTTGCCATTGTGTTTCTAGTCTTAATTCCTAATTGGTTTGTCTACTACAGGTTGTAAATGATTTAAGGCTTCCCGTGTCTGCTGTGCCTTTCTCTCCCCAGTTTGTAGTTTCTTCCTAATTTGCATTTGTATGAAAAATTCTGGGGAAAAAAGAAAGCTTTAAGGACTGGATATGTAATTTTCACATTATTTATAATGTATAGGGTAATTAAAGTTGCAGTTCTTGAGAATCACTTTTAGAAATTACAGTTTATGTGTGAAATCAATAAATCATACTGTCCTTGTCGCATCTTTCTTCAGCTGCTGTGATTCTGTCAGTTCAATCTTTGTCTCCTATTACTGTCATTCTGTACACTGTTGATTTTATACCACACAACTTTTAATAAGAAAATTGGAGGTAACTTCTGAAAGAAATGCATCTAATGCTCCATTCACTTCTGGTTTTCATAGAAATGAGCTTGCAATAGCATGACTTCATTTCTCTTGCAAAAGTCATATTTTTCTTGTTTGCAAATACAAAAAGAAATAATTATGAAAATTATATAGCATATCTTTTGAGTCGTAGTTTCTTCACTTACATTGCACAAACATGAAAGAGAAAGAAAAGTTTATATAGTTGTGGATTTTTATTAATTTTGCCATCTAGTTAAAGTAAACATAAAACCAAAATTTCAGCAGTTATCTGAATTTATTGAAGTGGCAGTTACAAAAGTTTAAACTTTTTTCTACCAGTTAAACATTTACTTGTCATCACTTATGTGTCCTTTTTTTTCTGCCCCCCATCCAGTTTAGTTTCAGTACTAGACTAACATGTAGGCAAGCACATTGAATAGTTTGTCAAATGTTTTTATTCATTCTGTTACACATCTAATTTTAGATTTATTATGTCTTCCTTTTTAGTTTTTAAGCAGTTGGAAACAGTAAAGCCGCTCCTTAAATACAGAAAATATTCCCTTTAAAGACAGGATTTAAAAGTGCGTAATTTAGAGTGTAGTTCTTGGCAGTTCTTTTGGAATAGTGTACAACAACCTCTTTAAGATTAGGTAGGCAGCTGTCCAAAAGAAATAGTGTTGTAAAAGGCAGCAATATATTTTTAAAATAAACTTTTAAGTCTAAATTGTGTATTTTTACATTGAAGCATTAATGTTTCAAATATTTAATTTATCACAGGAGAAAAATAAAATTTCTGATTTGCAAGTGAGTCTTATAAAATACTTTTTTACTCAACGGCAGCACTGATGAATGCTTTTTACAGTATATATAATTTAGAATGACCAGTGTGCATAATGTATTTGCTGAAATGTATTCTTAAATAAGATCCTGTTGTGTACCCTGAACTCAAAGAAAAACCTTAATTTGAAGGTGTGAAAGACAACAGTATAGTAGTGTTCAGTTTATATAGATGATTCTGCCATGTTTCTCTTTATTCTATTATAGTTAATAAACAGCCTAAACAAGCAGTAGTGACTAAATTATTTACAACTAGCCAGCCCGCGGCATACCATACGCCACATAATCAGGCCGGTTTTTTAATGATTTTTAAGCACAGGGAGAAAATTAACATTTGAAAAATCGGTAATGTCATAAATCAGCAAGAAAAGCAACATTGTAACAATGCACGGAATGAACCAACACACAGTGTCGTAACTGAAAACTCGGTTTTTAAAGACTGTTTACTTCATTGTGTTTTACCCTCAGTTGTAAAGGATTGTTTTAAGGATCCCATGGGATACCCCTCGCAAACCGTTTTACACGCTGCATATGGCGATTCACCTCCGCGAGAAACATGCCTCTATGAACAATCAACGTGGCTCGGAGGTGCCAGAAGTTGGTGGCCGTGGCTCCTTCTGCGTGCGCCATAGGTGTCTTACTTGTCAGCGGCTCAGTGAATCCACTCCCCTTCCAGCGTGCTTTCCATGGTTGTCTTGCCTTAGTGAATTATATACATAGATGCGGTGAGGTTCCACACATTAGACACTTGACACCAGGGGTCACAGTTACAAACACAGAATTAGTACTCTGAAGTGCACTGTGTGTCTGATTCTGAAAAAAAAAAGTACTTGTCATAGATCTTCCTGTAGTTCAAGGAATTATACTCCCAAAACCTGATTTATAAGCATTGACTTACCTGGAAATACTGTATTATTTATTTCAAATTAAGAATGTTTTTCTGGTTTTTGCGTACTTTTCAATTTTCCCCAGTCTTTTAAACAGTTTTCAAGTATTCATGATACTGCAGATGCAGAGTATAATCGTAAACAATGCCTTTGTAGTTTTACTTCACCTTCAAGGTGCCTTTTTATTTAAAAGAAAACATAAGTCACCATTAGTGGATCCTTCTGTTCACAGGTCAGGCTATATTACTCAAAAAATTTCATTATTGTAAACTACTTTCTAAATATTAAGAGTTGTTTTTTACAGTATGCAATTCTTTACATCAGCTGTTGGCTTATTTAATGATAATTGTATGTTTATTAAAAAATGTGTGTGTGTGTATGTTGTGTGTATATACACACAAAGAACAATACGAGGTTCAGTTGTGTTAAAGTAACATCTTTTCAGTCGGGAGTCCAATATTGAACTGACTTGAAGATGGTGAAGCTTCTGGTAGTGATGTTTTCCAGCAGGAGGGGGCCGGTCCAGGCATACTTCTGGTAATGATGGTTTCTGCCAGGTAGAGGCCAGTCCAGGCGGATGGCCATCAGCATTGACCTCACTGGTGGAAAAGCCATCAATTTTCAGTTCAACAAATGGAGGAAAAGGAATTCATTTTATTAATTAATACAGATGAATCTTTGTACACAAGCTTCTGCATAACCAGACACAGAGTAGCCTTAGGTCTGTATTTAAGTGGTACAGTCATATGAAAAAGTTTGGAAACCCCTCTCAGCCTGCATAATAATTTACTCTACTTTCAAAAAAAAGATAACAGTGGTATGTCTTTCATTTCCTAGGAACATCTGAGTACTGGGGTGTTTTCAGAACAAAGATTTTTAGTGAAGCAGTATTTAGTTGTATGAAATTAAATCAAATGTGAAAAACTGGCTGTGCAGAAATTTGGGTACCCTTGTAATCTTGCTAATTTGAATACATATAACTGCTCAATACTGATTACTTGCAACACCAAATTGGTTGGATTAGCTCGTTAAGCCTTGAACTTCATAGACAGGTGTGTCCAATCATGAGAAAAGGTATTTAAGGTGGTCAATTGCAAGTTGTGCTTCCCTTTGACTCTCCTTTGAAGAGTGACAGCATGGAATCCTCAAAGCAGCTCTAAAAAGATCTGAAAACAAAGATTGTTCAGTATCATGGTTTAGGGGAAGGCTACAAAAAGCTTGTAAAAAAATTGAGTTATTTGGTCATAACAAAAAGCGCTTAGCATGGCGGAAGAAGAACACCGCATTCCAAGATAAACACCTGCTACCTACTGTCAAATTTGGTGGAGGTTCCATCATGCTGTGTGGCTAATTCAGGGAATGGGGGGCCCTTGTTAAAGTCGAGGGTCAGATGAATTCAACCCAGTATCAACAAATTCTTCAGGATAATGTTCAAGCATCAGTCACAAAATTGAAGTTACACAGGGGTTGGATATTCCAACAAGACAATGACCCCAAACACAGTTCGAAATCTACAAAGGCATTCATGTAGAGGAGAAGAGCAACGTTCTGGAATGGCCGTCACAGTCCCCTGACTTGAATATCATTGAAAATCTATAGGATGATTTGAAGCAGGCTGTCCTTGCTCGGCAGCCATCAAATTTAACTGAACTGGAGAGATTTTGTATGGGGGAATGGTCAAAAATACCTCCATCCAGAATCCAGACACTCATCAAAGGCTATAGGAGGTGTCTAGAGGCTGTTATATTTGCAAAAGGAAGCTCAACTAAGTATTGATGTAATATCTCTGTTGGGGTGCAAAAATTTATGCACCTATCTAATTTTCATCCATCCATTATTCAACCAGTTGGAGGATGGATGTCTAATTTTCTTAAAATGCATATTGCATATTTTCTGTTAATCCAATAAAATTAATATCACTGCTGAAATACTACTGTTTCTATAAGGCATGTCATATATTAAAAGGAAGTGGCTGCTTTGAAAGCTCAGCCAATGATAAACAAAAATCCAAAGAATTAAGAAGGGTTCCCAAGCGTTTTCATATGACTGTATTTTTAAAATTAAATTATAGACCACAGGTGTTAACTATTCATTTTTTAACGCAATTAAATTATTGTTCAGTGATATTAAAATACTGCTATATTTCTTAAGGGTGGCGGTTAATTTGTTTTCACTCCTATTTTTTTGTTTTTTGTGAAAATTGATCTGTTTATAAGGAATTATTAGAATAAAATCAATAAAATACTGAAAAAAATCCCTTAAAACAAATACTTAATCTAGTAAAGTATGTATAAACCTATATTTATTTATGATACATTAACATTTCGAAGAAGTTGTATCAAAAATCACAAGTGCTTTGCATATTGAAACAAGAAAATAAAATGCTATTCATAATTACAAGCTGTCATTGTTTAATTTACTTCTATAATGAACTTATCTGAAATAAAGCTTAATTTTAAAAAGTAGTTTTCATCACTTGTCTAACAAAAAAAATATTCTCACAAATTGATTCAATTAACTGATACTAGCAGTTAAACACTGCTTAAATTGCGTATATGCACTATCAGGTTTTCATTAATTGCACCACAACTATTTTGCTGTTAAAATATACGCTTACTGTATTTATAAAAGTTCTGTTTTCTTTCTAAGCCTGTTGCTTACTAAGCAGCAATTTCTTTATCTCTCTTTTTCTAATTAACAGTGTAAGCTACTGTACTTATCATAAGCTTGTTTACAGTCCAAACTCAGGCAAGCAGTGGAACAAAATAAAAAGTTCTGAATGCAATAAATAAACTTTATTGCTATTTGTCTAATTGAGCAGAATTAATTTTTCATCTCTCTGGCAGTGTCTGCCTTACCCCTTTCTGTTTACAGGATGTTCATAGCAAAAAGATATGCACTTGCTTAACAACCGTAATACCTTGTATAATGGAACAATGCATCTAAATTACCATAAAGCTTACAAGAATAAATGCACAAAATTTACTGGTCACCAATCCTGTCTTCTCTAGTGAAAATTTGCAGATGTAGATTAGCGTCCAGTCATTCGGTTCATCAGTAGTATTTAAATACAAATCTGACACTGTTATTCGGCAATAACATAATCTGCACATCTTTCCCAAAGCAAATGCATTCCTGCAATTCTCACCCTCTTTGAAAATGTAACTTATAATGCATAGCAAACAATAGTGTTCTGACCACTTACTTATTATTATTAACAAGATAGAAAATATGACTCAATTTTAAATTTATATGCATATCATTTTGGGTGGGTCTTCTTTAATTTTAAGCAAATGAAAATTTGTAAGTATCACTTCTTTTTTGTAAAATGACCATCTTTGCATTATTTATTTAGTTAATTTCTATTGTTGTTTAATTATCCAACAGTGCTCCCTCTCTAAGGTGGACAACAAATATCCAGTTGTGTGGATATTCTGTTTCATCACTTTTTTTCCCCCATTGTTGGTACAACTTTTGCAATGTCCCTGGAAAAATTCCAGTTTTCTTTATCTTCATGTTGCTGGCAGGTTTCTGTAAATACAATCATTTGTTAACTGGTAAATTCTAAAAATTCACTGCAAATATGGAGGCAGCTTATCTGGATGGCTACTTTTCAGTGCATAGAAGATTTTGATTTCCTTAACAATATTGTTTTTCCAACTGATACTTAATAAGTAAAATATTTTTGTATAATTGTTATAATAATAAAAGATTTAAAATGTGATCTGATGCTGTGAATTTGAAGTGCTTCAAAATTATTTCAAAATACACTCAATTGTAATAGTAATATCCTGTGACAAGTACTATTTAACAGGATAATAATGGATAGAACAACAAAAATATGTTTCCAAGTGTTTTAACATTGCTTATAGAGAATAAAACTGAACATTCTTGCAGAATCAGCTAACAGAAACCAGCCTGAATGCTATCCACAACATGCAACTTTCATTTGCACATCCACACTTGTTTCACTTTTATACATCCACACTAAGTGTGTTTTTGAGTTTCTCTTGGGGATGTAGGAAGAAATCAAAGGTATATACAGAGAAAATCTACATAGAGTGGGAGAACATGTAAAAACAATGGACAGTGACTAGGATTTTTTTTTTATTTAGAATTTTTTGTTTCAATAAATGTACCTGCAATTTACCTTTTAACTATCAAGTTAGTCAAACTGTTCATTAAAAAATTTAGCACTTGCAAATTGTACATGGTTTAGCAATTATTTAAAAATGTTTGGTATGTCAAAATGTAGTTCAAATATTTGCAAATGTTCTATATTTTTAAGAAATATATGTATCAAACAAATTTGAAATCTTTGCGTATATAGTAGTTATAGGTTGTGTAGAATTGTAATATTATATGCACTTTATAAATCAAATAAAACTTATGCATATTTGCATTCATAATTTTAGAAACTACTGAAAGATTATTTTTGGCATTTTGAATTATGTGTACCTTATATAACCAAATTGCTTTAGATATTGAAAATGTTTCTACAACACTTGTTCACCTACACATTTTCTATGGAGGTCCTTATTCAGCTAAATGGTATTACTTGGCTTATATAATTAAACATGAATTTTAATAGTGGAAATTGTTTATCATCCAAAAGACTGTAAACTGCCATCTTAAAATCAAAAGGTGTGGGAGCTATATGCACACAAAATATTGATGAATTTCTTGTGCCTCCCATTTTCTTTTTTTTCTCTCTCTTTCTGACTCTCTCTCTACTATTTATAGTCTAAATCTGAAAGGGATACTGGTCCATCAGAGAACAAAATTGTGCATACCCTTACACTAAGCCAGTTCTGAAACATCTCCTAACCTGACATGCATTTCTTTAGGCTATAATAGAAGACTGTTACAGCTATAGTAAATCTAATATACGACTCCGGGCTGATCACTATGCCACCATACTGCATATATTTGAACCATTTTTGTTAGCATAATTAATGCACACTGTAAGATTTCTTAAGAAATACATTTTATTTTGATGCACAGTGTTTCTTTGAATGGTGATCATTCCTTTATTGCTACCTGAGTCACCTGCATTCAATGTGTGATATGTGCATGATATACTTGTTTCATGTTATTATACAGTAATTGAGAAAGTAATGACTTTGCTATGCATTTAATGTCTCTTTTAATATTTTCATGAACAATCAGACAGGCACATCTTTGACCCTGCCAGTCCAGCTTATGCTGTGTTCATTGATTTTACTCTGTATGAAATACATATGTTCTCTGGACATCACGCAGTTTCATTTTTTTGTACAGTAGTGCTAATTTTTAATAAAATGATTCTGTTGCTATCATGTTGTAATCTGTTTTACGTTAAGATTTATAGACTTAAACATAAAAACATTTCCCTGATGTTTGAGTGGGATGGCTCTCCATGTAGGGAATAGCATTTAGCATATATTTGAAATTTACAGTAGCTACTTTTTGCCTGTGTTATTTTAAGTAGCTTATGAAGCAAGAGCCAATTTACTGGGGAGTGGCAATGTTACCCATGTTGGTCAAGAATGCAGAAAGGAATTTCATAGTGGTAATACAGTAAATCTTAACTTTTTTTTAATCAGTCTTTGGATTTAGAAAGAGCCAAGGCCCACCTCCTTCAACACAATAAAAATATACATAAGAAATGAAAAATGGCATATCACGTGGTAGAGCTAAGCCATGGTCGAAAAGAATGAAGCCTTATAAAGCAGGTATAACATTTTATAGTGCATACTTGTGGCTATACTGTATTTAATTGGCAATATAATTCTGCATATTTTTAAGAGTCAGATAAAAATCTATTACGTACATAAGGTAATGGTAATAGAAAAATATAAAAGGGAATGAAATTGTTTTGTTGATTGCTCACTCCTTGGACTCGGACAATTGTGCATCTTTGTTCAAATAAAGAATCCTTCTGCATTTTCATCTGGTCTTTATGAATGACTTCTTTGAAAACAGAGGTTTCAAAGCTTTTTCCTCAACACTGAGAATAAGGAAGACAGAGTACAGTTTAAGGCCATGTTACGTTAGATGACTTTTCCAGTGAATTTCATGTAGTAGCCTTTATTTACTGAACCTTAGTTAGTTGTGAAATGTGATCTACACAGCAACTTGCTCCAACAAAATCAAACCTCATAGTGGCAGACTCTCGTGCATAAGAGGTCAGCCAATGAATGCTCATCTGGACGTTCAATGCATATAATGCAGTAATATGAAAAATACACAAATGAACAGAGTAGACGCTCATCTGTCTGTCTCATTTATTGTGTACCACAACAGAATAGAAAAAAAGAGAAAAACTGAAAATCCTGAACTCTCCATATCTGTTAGAAGTTTGTACATCACTGACTCTGTCAGGTTGCAGGCTATTGGCTGTCATTAAAAAGAAGCATGGAAAGTCTTCACGCTTTAGCAAAAGATACATTGCCCAGCAATTTTCAGTTGTGTAAATTGAATGGTCCATGGTTGTGTAATGTGATATTTAGGATGCCGTTTTTGAGGGATGAGTAATAATTATCTTTTACTGTTTCTTGTCAATAGGCATTAATTTAAACCCATAATATAGTGAGGTAGTTTTGAGTTGTAATTCATAACAGTCAATCAACTTTTAATGACTTAATCATCTTTGTGATCTTATCAAATATTATTGCACATGCTTTTAAAGGTTTGTGAATAAAATAACTGGAACACTGACACTTCTTCAGATTAGTCTGTGATCTTCTTCATCACACATTTTGAAATGCTGTAAGCAATTACAAGTGTGCCATTTTTTTCAGTGACTATTTTGCAGACAACAATTCACACCAAACAAACCAGCAACATTCATAAGTTCAATAACTTTGGCAGGAGATGATCCCCAGCCACACTCACCCTTGCCCTAGCTATGGTAATAAAAACTTTGTGTGTTTCATTGTGCTATGCAATTTAAAGTCATTCTGAGATACTATATTCGGTGTTTTTTGTTGTCATAGCATTTTAATAGTCCTTTCTAATTTTCCTCAAACTGAGAAAGTAATTGAAGTATCTTATGTAGGTCCCACTGACACAGTTATAGTCCAAGAGATTCCATGGAGAGTACAGTCAGTAGAAAGATGACTGATTTGTTGGCTTGGCAATATATCAAATTTTAATTCAATTGTATAGTTAACAAAGATCAATATGCAAAGCACTTTTGATTTTCTACAACCTTCTGAACATTAAAGTCTACAACATCGCCAGCACTCTTTCCAAGTTTGTTTTCATCGGCTCTGCTCATGTTGCATGTTGGTGATCGGGGGTAGTGGGAGCAAGGATCAGAAAATGAAGCTTTAGAACAAGTAGGGTTGGTGTTGCTATTTGCAAATTGTTTGGTTTTACGTGCGATGATAGTTCAAGCAGTACAGCATCTAAAGAAAATGCACGTTACTGCATTTGAAGAGACACTTAGGAATGTGTAGCGCCTTCTACATGGTTCCCTGGTAAGCAAACTTCCTTGTTGTATTTGCTGTTCCATTGTATACTGTATGAGCAGACTGAGCAGCAGGTGGACGGTGATAGCAGCTGCAGTGACTCATACTTTTACTTTGTCATTGTTAAAGTAAATACACTTGTAAATTACATCACTCCCAAAAGTGAGATGTCCAAGCTGTGTCAGCCCTTATCCGTTCCTTTCACATACCCCTCTGCTATTAAACTATTATGAAGAGGAAATTAAAACAGTAGCCTTAATGGTTTTCTTTTTCGTGAATTAGTAAATGTTCTTGTATGGGACAAACTGCATTACTCCCAATTTTATTTTCATTTTAACTTTGTATTTTTGTTTAGCAGTTGAATTGAGATTTCGGATTACAATAATGGATAGTCAACGTTTAGTGCATTTGCTTTGGATTAACATTTAGAAGAACATCTGATTATCTCTTATTCAAAGCCAAATGTACAACCTTGTTACTTTTTGAGCACTGGTTAGTCATGGGAGAATAAAATATCAGTTAATGAAATAAAAAATCTGTGGGATTTTAAAAATGCCAGATTTTAGCAGGAGGTAGTTCACCATTTATTAAGCTTGAACATTCTAGTAAACCTTTGTTGGGTCATTGAATTGGCCCTACAGGCGTACAGAGAAAGAAAAAACATGTACAGTATAAGTGAATACATAATTTGCAACGTTTACAAATTATTTAAATCGCAAAACAATATATATATAATATACATAGGCACATGTATTATGAATAAGTGATTAGTGTGGTAATATATCAAGAAATTTGTCTTTCCTTATATAAAACAGGCAAACAGAGACAAAGTGAGAGCAGTGTTTGACTGGCAGACACAGACACCAGCAAGGCAAGGCAATACGCTCATGTAATGGGAGCTTAACTGTAGGTGGAGGAGATATAAAGCAAAAATTGGCAGGAAAAGATGTGGTATTTGAGAGGTTTCTTTGAGGCACAGCTATTCTTAATATTATAATTATTATTGTGAGAAATTATACCATGTTTTGGACTAAAATGTGTGTGTGTGTATATATGAATGCGTGTGTATTGTGTGTGTGTGTGTATGTACGTGTGTGTGTGTGTGTATGTGTGTATATATATAATATATATATATATATATATATATATATATATATATATATATATATATATATATAAAATTTATAAAAAATACTCTGGAAAATTAAAGGAACACTTTGAAAACACACCTGCCAAATCTGGTATTCTATGGCAAATAAGGTCCACTAGAGCAGGGGTCGCTAACTCCAGTCCAGGAGGACCACCGTGGCTACAGATTTTCATTCTAACCCTTTTTTAATTAGTACCATGTTTGTACTGTTAATTAACTTCTTGTGAATTTATTTTAATGAGGGAGCCAAGAGAAGACTAACTAAGTCAGGTCAAACTCTAACCAGCTGCTTAATGAGTTGCCAATTCTTTAATTCTGTGGCTTGTTGCTGCTCTCATTGTGCAATAGCAGACATTTCCGAAACTGTTGATTTCCTCTTGTCTAAGAGCAAAGTTAAACTTTTTGTGGACCTTTGCAAATCAACATTCCTGAGACCTTCATCTCTCTATTTTTTGGCACACTTTATATCCCATTATTGTTTGGCTGTTAAATAAGGAAAAAAACTGAGTCTTCAAGAGCAACTCAAATAAAATTAGTTTAAAAAAAGTTAATTAGCAAAAATAGGCCACTCATTAAGAAAAGGGTTAGAATGAAAACCGGCAGCAACCAGAGCTGGCGATCCCTGCACTATAGGACGTCAGGCCCTCAGGCCACCCTCATGAAGTCTGTTTCTGATTGTTTGCTCAGAGACATTCACACCAGTGGTCTGCTGGAGGTCATTTTATAGGGCTCTGGCAGTGCTCACACTGTTCTCCTTGCCCAAAAGAGCACATACCGGTCCTGCTGATGGATTAAGAACCTTCTACGGCCCTCTCCAGCTGTCTTAGAGTAACTGCCTGTCTCCAGGAATCTCTTCCATGCCCTTGAGACTGTGCTGGGAGACACAGCAAACCTTCTCGCAATGGCATGTATTGATGCACCATCTTGGAGAAGTTAGACTACTTGTGCAGCCCCTGTAGGGTCCAGGTGTCGCCACATGCTACCAGTAGTGACACTGACCATAGCCAAATGAAAAACTAGTGAAAAAACAGAAAAGATGAGGAAGGAAAAATGTCAATGGCCTCCACCTGTTAAACCATTCCTGTTTTGGGGGCCATCTCATTGTTGCCCCTCTAGTGCACCTGTTGTTAATTTAATTAACACCAAAGGAGCTGAAACTAATTAACATCCCGCTCTCCTACTTAACTGACCAGAACAATATACCGGAAGTTTCATTAACTTGATGCTATAGTCTGATTAAAAAGTGCTCCTTTAATTTTTTTGAGCAGTATATATAGGGTGATTCAAAAAGATTAATCCATTTTCAAAATGATTTATTTCACTTGTAAGCCATTACAGAACAATGCAGTAAATTGTAAATGGTTTAGATGAGTATAACATTTATTATGTAATTTAATAAGTGCTCAATATGACCTCATGACATCAATGTGATAGTCAAATTAATTCCATACATGATTGTGCGAGTCAGGTGTCACTGTTCACACGGCTCTTTCAGTGTGATTTTGGAGATCATCAAGTGTTGTTGGGAGTGGTGACACATAAACAGAATCTTTAACATACTCCCATTTAAAAAAAAACTCCCACGACATGAGATCTAGTGATCTTGGGGCCAAAAATGGAGTGCCAAATCGTGATCTCCTTTATGGCTAATCCAGCGATGAGGGAGCTTATTGTGGAGAGATGCTCAAACTTTTTGGTGCCAATGAGGTGACGCTCCATCTTCCAGTGATATATATACATATACATATACACACACTAGCTGAAATGAAATACCCAGCGTTGCCTGGGAGAAAAATAGTGTTATTTTTTTTATTGTTTGAGAAAAATAAATTAACAAACAATGAAGACTCACTAAGGTGCTTGTCTTGCAGTCTTGTATGCGTTATCATCCAGTTGACGCTCGGAAACCTGCCAACTCTATTTCATTTTAAAAGCAACGGGTGCGGTGGTGCTCAAACATACAGAATGCTGGCAGTCACATCCAGTTTGCCCTCTGGTGGTCGTTCCGAGTGTTAACTGGATGATAACAAGACCACAAGATCACCCCCCAACCTACCCAGAAGGGGGTGAGTTAGGGTTGATTTCCCCCTACAGTATTTTTAGTCGACCAATGAGAAACATGTGTACCAAGTTTCATGAAGTCGATCCAGCCATTCGGAAGTGATGCTGGAACATACATACATACGTACACTCGCACATTCATTGACTTTCATATTTATTTATATATATATATATATATAAATAATAGGGGGGGGGTTCATCACTTGCCCACCACACAGTCACCTCCACTACAGTATGCTGCCTGCAGCGTCCGCCCACCAAGAACAAACATGGTGTGCCAAAGGCAGGTAGTGAATCGCCCACCACCGCCACCATTCAACAGGCAGCCATCCGAGGCACACTACAATGCTACCTCCTTCTGCCCTGTTCACCCTCAGTGGCCTCCGTTCAGCCACAACTGGGTCACTGCTTGCAGCATTACCAGCTGCCTCTGAAAACAAACGGGGCAGCCGTGTGTGGTGGGCGGGCAGTGAAACACCCCCCCTCCGCTCCATCCAGCCTGCGTACAGTCAGGAGCAGTAGCTATGGCGGCGTAGTGGGCGGGCAGCAAACTGCCCCATCAAGCCTCCGTTGTGTCCAAGGGACGCTACACTGCGGAACCAGCGAGATCGCCACCCTCCAGCCACGGCTTGCAGTGTCCCCAGGCCGAAGATGACCGAGCGGAAGTTACTGAGGCACATGCATCGCAGTTGCAGCCCCGTTCATAAGTTGTAGGTCGGATGTCCGTAACCTGGGGACTACCTGTGTATATATATGTGTGTGTGTGTGTGTGTATATTTATATATATCTATACAGTGAAACCTCGGTTCACGTACAACTCGGTTCACGACCAAAAAGTTTGCCAAACTTTTGCCTGGGTTCATGACCACACACTCGGTATACAAACAAGCCAGTTTCCCTTTTGGTTTGTGCACGCCGATGATTTCCGCACGTGTTGCATTGTTTTCAGTCAGACGTGCCTGCCTGCTGCTGAGAGAGAGAGAGAGAGAGAGAGAGAGAGCGAGCTACATGCCAGGTTGCTGCACGTGTTTGCCTGCCTGCCTGCCTGCTGCTGAGGGGGAGGGGGGGTACAGCAGAGAGAGAGCCGCGTGCCTGCCTGGCTGGTTCATTTAAGCAGAGCCGCTCCCTGTTCATTGTTCTCAGTCAGACGTGCGTGCTTTACCTGCGCTCTCTTTGTGCTCTACAGTATTTTGTGTGCTTTTGCAGTTAACTATGGCTTCTAAGCAAGTGAAGAGTGGTGAGAAGAAAGTTTTGAAGAAAATTGAAATCGAAGTAAAGAAAGAAATTATTGAAAAGTTTGAGCATGGCGTTTGTGTTACTGATCTAGCCGCCGAGTACAAGAAGTCAAAATCTACGATTTTGACTATTCTAAAGCAGAAAGAATCTATTAAAGCAGCTGATTTTGTAAAAGGAGTTACAGCGTTAACCAGGCAGAGGCTTCAAGTGCTGGAAGAGGTGGAAAAACTGTTTACCACTTTACTCATATACCAGTTTAAGAACCCTCGTGCTTTCAAGCAGCACAATGTAAACAAAGCCAGACTGCCAGTAATGTTGAGGGCAAACACGAAGGGTTGGGTCACAAGGACTTTGGTTTTGGAATGGCTGCATGAGGCTTTCGCTCCCACCAGCTAAACAGCTAAAAACACCAGAAACCCGAGAAAACACCTGAAGGAAAATCCTCCTCTCCACCCAGTTCCTTCTCACTTCATGCCAAAACTCGACTCATGCAAGGTTAGTTTTCTTGGTGGTTTTTGTATTATGGATTTTTCAAAAGTTAATTTTTCAGTTTGTAGCGTAAATTGTTGCAATGTTACTTTCTCTTTTTTCAAATGTTCGCTTTTTTCCTCTGTGCTTAAAACTCATTTAAAAAAAAATTGTTTACAGCGATCGGGCTGTAAGGCTATTAGCATGAACTCCTGCAATGGTTTTTGGTTGCTTGTGGTTGGTTTTTAAATTAAAGTTCTGATTTGTTAAAATGTTCCCCTCTGTTCAGAGAGAGAGAGAGAGCGGGAACGAGCACATGCTGCTGACAGTATGTGCTACAGAGAGAGAGAGAGAGCGCGAGCAAGCCTACTCGTGTAGCTGAGCAGGGAGCCTGGGTGTTTTGTGTCAGTGTTATTCAATGTTTTTACATTAGTTTACTATTACACTGTGCATTCTATGGTGCAATTAACTATATTTGTGCTTAATCTTTACACATATTTACATACAGTTTGTACGGTCTGGAACGGATTAATTGTATTTACATACAATCCTATGGGGGAAATTGCTTCGGTTCACGACCAACTCGGTTTTGGAATGAATTATGGTCGTGAACCGAGGTTCCACTGTACTAATAAAAGGCAAAGCCCTGACTCACTCACTCACTTATCACTAATTCTCCAACTTCCCGTGTAGGTAGAAGGCTGAAATTTGGCAGGCTCATTCCTTACAGCTTACTTACAAAAGTTGGACAGGTTTCATTTCGAAATTCTACGCATAATGGTCATAACTGGAACCTATTTTTTCATCCATATACTGTAATAGACTGCAGCTCGATGGCCGTGGGAGGTGGAGTTGCGTCTCGCATCATCACGACTCCCACATAATTGAGTGCCTGCCCATATAAGGTAAATATTCACTGGTGAAGGACTGTGCTTAGCATATTCATAAGTAAAAATATCTGAATCACAAACTGATGTTAATTATATTTTGTCCATGAATACTTATTAAATAATTCCAAATAGTCTGTCCGCTTCTTTTCATAGCTTTTCCGATGGTTGTGCTGCTTCAGGCATGTATTTTCATATTAAAGCATTTAACCAATCACATTTCAGCCATCATTTGTTGCCAGGCAGAGAGGCCTTCACAATGCGTTGTGCAGGCACTCTAACACAGAATAAATGTCGATTAACCAGTTGCTTCAACCAATCAGATTTTGAGTTGGTGTCAGTACGGTCCTCTAGCAGGCGTACGGCGACGTCACCGTATTCAGACCCATTGATTGGATAGAAGCCGCAGGTTCGACTTTCAGCATAAGCTTTGATGGCGATAGAAAGGGACTTTTTGATGGAACTGAGGCGCACGGATAATCCATACAACAGAGTGATTGAACTGTTTTTGAGAAAAGAGAGGAGGTTGGATTTTGTTTGCAAATAATCCAAATTTTTGGTGAGTAAAATGTTGCGATTTTCCTAAATAATATTGCAAGTTTATGAGTTACTATTGATGTTTTTTATGTGTGTCACGGCTGTGGCTGCAGTAGAAAGGAACTTGTTCACCCCTGGTTTGTCTATTCAATAAAGGCATTTACTGTGGCTACAGGAGTTATCTATCTGCGATGCAGCGGCTCTTTATACTGTATTTCTGCATATTAAGATGGTTTTTATAACCATAAATTAGTTTTTGATTGGCAGGTTGATTCAGACGGAGCAATACTGAAGACCTAGGTGCCAGTAACCTATCCTTATTACGGAGTCTTCCTTGCTTTACCGCTGGCTGCTTCTTACCATTCACCTTCCTAGCTCTTTGTTTAAAGAGTTTTCCTTCTCACTTTTCCGCTCCTTCGCTGTCTTCTCTCTTTTCGTTCAAAATACGTGCCTCCTTGCCTTTTTATAGTCAGTTCCCCTTACGTCACACCATGGTACGTTTAGCACAAGTTAATAACGGGAATGCCTGTTAAACATCTTACATTCACAAGTAGCAATTTGGGTAGTGAACACTTCGATGAATGAAACCTGTTATCTTTAAAACGGTTGACAAACACGGAATGTAACTTCAAAACAACATGTCCTCCAAATACAAACCTGATTGAAAGAAATAAGGATAATCAAATCCTTGATGACAGCAACACTCATAACAGTGACAAAACAATTACATTGACAATCAGGTTATTTTATTTTTAAATTGTTTCTTTTTTTTTTTCATAACATCTTTAACACACTACTTCTCCGCTGTGAAGCGTGGGTATTTTGCTAGTATGTGTATATATGTATGTATATATGTAGCAGAATACCTGTGCTTTGCAGCGGAGAAGTAGTGTGTTAAAGAAGTTATGAAAAAGAAAAGGAAACATTTTAAAAATAACGTAACATGATTGTCAATGTAACCTTTTGTAAGTAGTGCCTGGAGGATTCAGTGTGGAGAAACTGTAGAGACAGCGTGTGTATTAACTTGTGGATTTTTCTGTGAGTATTTGGTGGCAGCATCGCAAAGTCGCTTCCGTAACACTGCGTTCGTTAGCTGTGGAGCTCAGCTCAGAGCGAAATGAGGTGAATGGGAGGGGAGATGATGATGTGACTCCCCCACCCGCCTTAACTGTCAATCCCCCACAAACACAGTCTCTCGGAATTTGCATAAGCACAGCCCTTCACGTGCAATTTTAACTTAGTTACAAAGTGATCTCTCAGTGAGCTTTATTTAAACTTTAGGTTTACACCTTGCTTTGTTTCCGAAGTAGCAGCACTCATGAATATGGTTGTATATGTCACTCGCTCACTTCTTATTATTTCGCTGCCTTCTCAATTATATGATGCATGTTTTCTTCAGCTCTTTTTGGAGCTCTCCCTGGTTTTCTATGCACTGCATTGACAGTCAGTTCATGTGATTACGTGGGAGGCGTGATCATGTCACACGAAACTCCACCCCCAAATGGCTTTCGAGCTCAACTCCATTACGGTAAATAGAGAAAAATAGCTTCCAGTTATGAACATTACGCTTAGAATTTCGAAATCAAACCTGCCCAACTTTTGTAAGGAAGCTATAAGGAATGAGCTTGCCAAATTTCAGCCTTTTACCCACACGGGAACTTGGAGAATTAGTGATGAGTGAGTCAGTCAGTCAGTGAGGGCTTTGCCTTTTATTAGTGTATATATATATATATATATATATATATATATATATATACACAGTGGAACCTCGGTTTGTGAGCATAATTCGTTCCGGAAAAGTGCTCGCAATCCAAAGCACTCGTATATCAAAGCGAATTTCCCCATAAGAAATAATGGAAACTCAGATGATTTGTTCCACAACCCAAAACTATTCATATAAAAATGATTAATACAAAATATAAAGTAAAATATATAATAAAAATTAACCTGTACTTTACCTTTATAAAGAATCATGGCTGGGGTGAGGTTTCTAAACTCATGTGGGATTCCACCCAACGGGACAACATGCGGAAGAGCGTCCCAAAGCAATCGCAGTCTCCCAGCGCTTTAGCAGTTCGCTGTATAAACGCATCCAAAAAGATCGCAGACATGCTATAAGCGCCTGTCGTCAATGGGTCATACAAGGAACATTGTAAAGATCCCGGTACAATAAATAACAGCGCTGTTGCTGTTTCAAGCTGAATAAAGCTGGTGTTAAAGTACTCAGACTCAGCTTCGTGTTTTGGGGAGCAAGATGGGGACTCGCACTTCACAGCGCACACACACACAGTCACAATGTTGTAGTAAACAGATGTTGACTATATGAGTGAGGCACACAGACTCAGACGGAGAATAAGAGACGATTGCCAGAGAGAGAGAGAGAGAGCGAGATAGATAAGGAGAGAGAGAGAGAGACGCGCTGGGCAAGTGAGATAAGGAGAGAGAGAGAGAGAGAGACGCGCTACGTGCTGGGCGAGCGAGATGAGAGAGAGAGAGAGAGAGACGTGCTGGGCGAGCAAGCGAGATAAGGAGAGAGAAGAACCATCAGCTCAGTTGTGATCACATAACGCTCAGCAGACAAAGTGTATCCATACTACTCGTATTGCAAGACAAAGCTCGTTTATCAAGTCAAAATTTATTAAAAATTTTTGCTCGTCTTGCAAAACACTCGTAAACCGAGGTTGCACTGTATATATATATGTGTGTGTATATGTATGTATATGTGTGTATATGTACAAACTGGATTCCAAAAAAGTTGGGACACTATACAAATCGTGAATAAAAACTGAATACAATGATGTGGAGGTGCCAACTTCTAATATTTTATTCAGAATAGAACATAAATCACGGAACAAAAGTTTAAACTGAGAAAATGTATCATTTTAAGGGAAAAATATGTTGATTCAGAATTTCATGGTGTCAACAAATCCCAAAAAAGTTGGGACACGGCCATTTTCACCACTGTGTGGCATCTCCCCTTCTTCTTACATCACTCAACAGACATCTGGGGATCGAGGAGACCAGTTTCTCAAGTTTAGAAATAGGAATGCTCTCCCATTCTTGTCTAATACAGGCCTCTAACTGTTCAATCGTCTTGGGCCTTCTTTGTCGCACCTTCCTCTTTATGATGCGCCAAATGTTCTCTATAGGTGAAAGATCTGGACTGCAGACTGGCCATTTCAGTACCCGGATCCTTCTCCTACGCAGCCATGATGTTGTGATTGATGCAGAATGTGGTCTGGCATTATCTTGTTGAAAATTGCAGGGTCTTCCCTGAAAGAGATGACGTCTGGATGGGAGCATATGTTGTTCTAGAACCTGGATATATTGACATATTATTGATATTATTATATATTGATATATGTGCCACACGCACTCATGCAACCCCATGCCATCAGAGATGCAGGCTTCTGAACTGAGCGTTGATAACAACTTGGGTTGTCCTTGTCCTCTTTGGCCCGGATGACATGGCGTCCCAGATTTCCAAAAAGAACTTCGAATCGTGACTCGTCTGACCACAGAACAGTCTTCCATTTTGCCACACTCCATTTTAAATGATCCCTGGCCCAGTGACAATGCCTGAGCTTGTGGATCTTGCTTAGAAATGGCTGCTTCTTTGCACTGTAGAGTTTCAGCTGGCAACGGCGGATGGCACGGTGGATTGTGTTCACTGACAATGGTTTCTGGAAGTATTCCTGAGCCCATTCTGTGATTTCCTTTACAGTAGCATTCCTGTTTGTAGTGCAGTGTCGTTTAAGGGCCCGGAGATCACGGGCATCCAGTATGGTTTTACGGCCTTGACCCTTACGCACAGAGATTGTTCCAGATTCTCTGAATCTTCGGATGATGTTATGCCCAGTTGATGATGATAGATGCAAAGTCTTTGCAATTTTTCGGTGGGTAACACCTTTCTGATATTGCTCCACTATATTTCTGCGCAACATTGTGGGAATTGGTGATCCTCTACCCATCTTGGCTTCTGAGAGACACTGCCACTCTGAGAAGCTCTTTTTATACCCAATCATGTTGCCAATTGACCTAATTAGTGTTTATTGGTCTTCCAGCTCATCGTTATGCTCAAATTTACTTTTTCCAGCCTCTTATTGCTACTTGTCCCAATTTTTTTGGGATTTGTTGACACCGTGAAATTTTGAATCAACATATTTTTCCTTTAAAATGATACATTTATTCGGATTCAACGTTTGTTCTGTCATCTACGTTCTATTACAAATAAAATTTTTGACATTTGCCATCTCCACATCATTGCATTCAGTTTTTATTCACAATTTGTTTAGTGTCCTAACTTTTTTGGAATCCGGTTTGTATATATGTGTGTATATGTATGTATGTATGTATGTATGTATGTATGTATGTGTATATGTGTATGTATATATATATATATATATATATATATATATATATATATATATATATACACACACACACACATACAGTTAGGCCCATAAATATTTGGACAGAGACAACTTTTTTCTAATTTTGGTTCTGTACATTACCACAATGAATTTTAAATGAAACAACTCAGATGCAGTTGAAGTGCAGACTTTCAGCTTTAATTCAGTGGGTTGAACAAAAATATTGCATAAAAATGTGAGGCAACTAAAGCATTTTTTTTAATACTATCCCTTCATTTCAGGGAAACGTCATTTGACAAATTAAATAACTGGAAATAAAATGTTCATTTTTTATACTTGGTTGAAAACCCTTTGCTGGCAATGACAGCCTGAAATCTTGAACTCATGGACATCACCAGATGCTGGGTTTCCTCCTTTTTAATGCTCTGCCAGGCCTTTACTGCAGCAGCTTTCATTTGCTGTTTTTTTGTGGGCCTTTCTGTCCGAAGTTTAGTCCTCAACAAGTGAAATGCATGCTCAATTGGGTTAAGATCAGGTAACTGACTTGGCCATTCAAGAATTTTCCACTTCTTTTCTTTAATAAACTCCTGGATTGCTCTGGCTATATGTTTTGGGTCATTGTCTATCTGTATCATGAAACGCAGTCCAATCAATTTGACTGCATTTAGTTGGATTTGAGCAGACAGTATGTCTCTGAACACCTCAGAATTTATTCGACTGCTTCTGTCCTGTGTCACATCATCAATATCTCTCACTAGTGTCCCAGTGCCACTGGCAGCCATGCATGCCTAAGCCATCACACTGCCTCCACCGTGTTTTACAGATGATGTGGTATGCTTTGGATAATGAGCTGTTCCACGCCTTCCCCATACTTTTTTCTTGTCATCATTCTGGTAGAGATTGATCTTGGTTTCATCTGTCCAAAGAATGTTTTTTTCAGAACTGTGCTGGCTTTTTTAGATGTTCTTTAGCAAAGTCCAATCTAGTCTTTCTATTCTTGAAGCTTATGAGTGGCTTGCACCTCTGTATTTACTTTCATGCAGTCTTCTCTTTATGGTAGACTTGGGTATCGATACGCCTACCCCCTGGAGAGTGTTGTTCACTTGGTTGGCTGTTGTGAAGGGGTTTCTCTTCACCATGGAAATTATTCTGCGATCATCCACTACTGTTGTCTTCTGTGGACGTCCAGGTCTTTTTGCGTTGCTGAGTTCACCAGTGCTTGCTTTCTTTCTCAGGATGTACCAAACTGTAGATTTTGCCACTTGTAATATTGTAGCAATTTCTCGGATGGGTTTTTTTACTGTTTATCTAGCATTATCTCACAACTGAAAAAGGGCACCGTGGCGGATGTTAGCCGACTTGCTGACCAACCACAAGCGTTACCTGGTAGGTAACCACCCATACAATCAGATTGTGATTCAGACTACGAATGCCATGAATGTTATTACCCTGATCTACATACTGTCAAATAAACGAACTACACGCTGTGGCGCAACGCAAGAGGCTTCACCTCTAGTGCTGACATCTGAGGTTCCATTCCCGAGAGGGGGTGCAGTGAGTGTGTACGCCTGATGAGCCCAGAATTAGGGCGAAACACGTGTTGCGTACTCTTTGCATTATTTGACAGTAAACTATTTCAACCATATATATATATATATATATATATATATATATATACAGTACTGTGCAAAACTTTTAGGCAGGTGTAAAAAAAAATGCTGTAATAAAGAATGCTTTCAGAAATATAAATAATGGTTGTTTATTTTTTATCAATTTACAAAATGCAATGTGACCGAACAAAAGAAAAATCTAAATCAAGTCAATATTTGGTGTTACTACCTTTTGCCTTCAAACCAGTATCAATTCTTATAGGTACACTTGTACAAAGTCATGGATTTTGTAGGATTATAGTCAGGTGTATGATCAACCAATTATACCAAACAGGTGCTAATGATCATCAATGTCACACGTAGGTTGAAACACAGTCATTAACTGAACCAGAAACAGCTGTGTAGGAGGCTTAAAACTGGGTGAGGAACATCCAAACTCTGCTACCAAGGTGAGGTTGTGGAAGACAGTTTCATGTCATGGCAAGATTGAGCACAGCAACAAGACAAAAGGTAGTTATACTGCATCAGCAAGGTCTCTCTCTGATAAGGATTTCAAAGCAGACTGGGGTTTCAAGATGTGCTGTTCAAGCTCTTTTGAAGAAGCACAAAGAAACAGGCAATGTTGAAGATCGTAGATGCTGTGGTCAGCCAAGGAAACTTAGTGCAGCAGATGAGACACATCAAGCTTATTACCCTTCGGAATTGGAAGATGTGCAGCAGTGCCATCAGGTCACAACTGGCAGAAACCAGTAGGACCCAGGTACACCCATCTACTATCTGGAGAAGTCTGGTCAGAAGTGGTCTTTATGGAAGAGTTGCAGCCCAAAAGCCATACCTCCGACGTAGAAACAAGGCCAAGCGACTCAAGTATGCATGAAAACATAGGAACTGGGGTGCAGAAAAATGGCAGCAGGTGCTCTGGACTGATGAGTCAAAATTTGAAATATTTGGCTATAGCAGAAGGCAGTTTGTTCGTCGAAGTACTGGAGAACGGTACAATAATGACTGTCTGCAGGCAACAGTGAAGCATGGTGGAGGTTCCTTAAACGTTTGGGGCTGCATTTCTGCAAATTGAGTTGGAGATTTGGTCAGGATTAATGGTGTTCTCAATGCTGAGAAGTATAGACAGATACTTATCCATCATGCAATACCATCAGGGATGCGTATGATTCCATCCATCCATCCATCCATCCTCTTCCGCTTATCCGAGGTCGGGTCGCGGGGGGAGCAGCTTAAGCAGAGAGACCCAGACTTCCCTCTCCCCGCCACTTCTTCCAGCTCTTCCGGGAGAATCCCAAAGGCGTTCCCAGGCCAGCCGGGAGACATAGTCCCTCCAGCGTGTCCTGGGTCTTCCCCGGGGCCTCCTCCCGTTTGGACGTGCCCGGAACACCTCACCAGGGAGGCGTCCAGGAGGCATCCTGATCAGATGCCCGAGCCACCTCATCAGACTCCTCTCGATGCGGAGGAGCAGCGGCTCTACTCTGAGCCCCTCCCGGATGACTGAGCTTCTCACCCTATCTTTAAGGGAAAGCCCAGACACCCTGCGGAGGAAACTCATTTCAGCCGCTTGTATTCGCGATCTCGTTCTTTCGGTCACTACCCATAGCTCATGACCATAGGTGAGGGTAGGAGCGTAGATCGACTGGTAAATTGAGAGCTTTGCCTTACGGCTCAGCTCCTTTTTCACCACGACAGACCGATGCAGAGCCCGCATCACTGCGGACGCCGCACCGATCCGCCTGTCGATCTCACGCTCCATTCTTCCCTCACTCGTGAACAAGACCCCGAGATACTTGAACTCCTCCACTTGGGGTAGGATCTCTCCCCCAACCCTGAGAGGGCACTCCACCCTTTTCCGGCTGAGGACCATGCTCTCGGATTTGGAGGTGCTGATTCTCATCCCAGCCGCTTCACACTCAGCTGCGAACCGATCCAGAGAGCTGAAGATCACGGCCTGATGAAGCAAACAGGACAACATCATCTGCAAAAAGCAGTGACCCAATCCTGAGTCCACCAAACCGGACCCCTTCAACACCCTGGCTGCGCTTAGAAATTCTGTCCATAAAGTTATGAACAGAATCGGTGACAAAGGGCAGCCCTGGCGGAGTCCAACTCTCACTGGAAACGGGTTCGACTTACTGCCGGCAATGCGGACCAAGCTCTGACACCGGTTGTACAGAGACCGAACAGCTCTTATCAGGGGGTCCGGTACCCCATACTCCCGAGCACCCCCACAGGATTCCCCGAAGGACACGGTCGAATGCCTTTTCCAAGTCCACAAAACACATGTAGACCGGTCGGGCAAACTCCCATGCACCCTCCAGGACTCTGCTAAGGGTGAAGAGCTGGTCCACTGTTCCGCGACCAGGACGGAAACCACACTGTTCCTCCTGAATCCGAGGTTCGACTATCTGACGGACCCTCCTCTCCAGAACCCCCGAATAGACTTTTCCAGGGATGCGTATGATTGGCCCCAAATTTATTCTGCAGCAGGACAACGACCCCAAACATACAGCCAAAGTCATTAAGAACTATCTTCAGCGTAAAGAAGAACAAGAAGTACTGGAAGTGATGGTATGACCCCAACAGAGCCCTGATCTCCATATCATCGAGTGTGTCTGGGATTACATGAAGAGACAGAAGGATGTGAGGAAGCCTACATCCACAGAAGATCTGTGGTTAGTTCTCCAAGATGTTTCGAAGAACCTACCAGCTGAGTTCCTTCAAAAACTGAGTGCAAGTGTACCTAGAAGAATTAATGCTGTTTTGAAGGCAAATGGTGGTCACACCAAATATTGATTTGATTTAGATTTCTCTTTTGTTAATTCACTGCATTTTGTTGATTGATGAAAATAAATGATTAAAACTTCCATTTTTGACAGCATTCTTTGTTTACAGCATTTTTTCACACCTTCCTAAAACTTTTGCACAGTACTGTATATACACAGTGCATCTGGAAAGTAGGCACAGCGCATCACTTTTTCCACATTTTGTTACCGTAGATCCCGGAATACAAGCCGACTCGGTATATTAGCCGACCCCCTTCTCTACCTACTAAATTACATGTATTTGCTGATGACTGTTATTTAACCTGACCCCCTTCTCCAAGCAAAATTTTCTAAATTTCCTTAAAAGTGTCTCTTCAGGTATATTTATCATGCTTATCGGTGAGAATTTGAGACTGCCATCATTTTTGATAGAAACCAGGAAGTGATTGCGGAGAAGTTTGGTAAAATGAAACCTTTGTTTTGAAACTATATACGCAAATACGGTACATCAGCGGGTGGATTTCCGGAGACTCGTTATAAATTTGAGTAACTTAAATACACAATACAGTGGACCCTTGACTTATGAACTTAATTCGTTCGCGAAGGCTAACCCATAATGCGTTCCGAACCTCCCACTGCAACACTTACTTAACCTTTTCATAATAAAAAAGGGTTGTATAATGTGCATAATTTACCAAAACACCAATAATTTTTCTAATGTGCTAACCAAAAAGTTATAAAAAGTGCCTAGCCTACCAGAAGTAGGCTAGATTAAGCTAGGAGCAGGGCGGCGCGCATGGTCGCAGCAGCTCAGGGCTCTCCTTTTCAGTGCATTTTTTTGTACTTTTTTTTCCTTGTTTGTGCACGATCGGTTCGGCGAACATCCGCTACACCCGTCAGAACCTTAAAGACATCGGTGTCCAGAGCCAGATATCTGTTTCAAGTGTTTTTCATCACACGCACAACATCCCAGACAACATAGCGAGACCAGTGGGCTCTCTGTGGATTGTTGTTGGTACTTATTACTTATTTACTTCCGTATTCATCGACAAAACCGGCATTGCGCTGGAAATCTTGAATCTGAAACGATACTCGTTGTATAAACCGACCCCCAAACTCCAAGCCAAAAATCTAGGACGAAATTCTCGGCTTGTATAACGGGATCTACGGTATGTTACAGCCTTATTCCAGTATGGATTAAATTCATTTTTTTCCTCAGAATTCTACACACAAAACCCCATAATGACAATGTGAAAAAGGTTTTTTCAAATTTATGAAAAATAAAAAAACTGAGAGATCACATGTACATAAGTATTCACAGCCTTTGCTCAATAATTTGTCGATGCACCTTTGGCAGCAATTACAGCCTCAAGTCTTTTTGAGTATGGTGCCACAAGCTTGACACACCTATCCTTGGCCAGTTTCGCCCATTCTTCTTTGCAGCACCTCTGAAGCTCCATCAGGTTAGATGGGAAGCATCGGTGCACAGCCATTTTAAGATCTCTCCAGAGATTTTCAATCGGATTCAAGTCTGGGCTCTGGCTGGGCCACTCAAGGACATCCACAGAGTTGTCCTGAAGCCACTCCTTTGATATCTTGGCTGTGTGCTTAGGGTCGTTGTCCTGCTGAAAGATGTCTGAGGTCTGAGTCTGAGGTCAAGAGCGCTGTGGAGCAAGTTTTCATCCAGGATGTCTCTGTACATTGCTGCAGTCATCTTTCACTTTATCCTGACTAGTCCCCCAGTTCCTGCCACTGAAAAACATCCCCACAGCATGATGCTGCCACCACCATGCTTCACTGTAGGGATGGTATTGGCCTGGTGATAAGCGGTGCCTGGTTTCCTCCAAACGTGACACCTGACATTCACACCAAAAACTTCAATCTTTGTCTCATTAGAGCAGAGAATTTTATTTCTCATGGTCTGAGATTCCTTCAGGTGCCTTTTGGTAAACTCCAGGTGGGCTGCCATGTGCCTTTTACTAAGGGAGTGGCTTCCGTCTGGCCACTCTACCATACAGGCCTGATTGGTGGATTGCTACAGAAATGGTTGTTCTTCTGGAAGGTTCTCCTTTCTCTACAGAGGACCTCTGGAGCTCTGACAGAGTGACCATCGGGTTCTTAGTCACCTCCCTGACTAAGGCCCTTCTCCCCCAATCGCTCAATTTAGATGGCCGGCCAGCTCTAGGATGTGTCCTGGTGATTTCGAACTTCTTCCACTTACGGATGATGGAGGCCACTGTGCTCGTTGGGACCTTCAAAGCAGCAGAAATTTTTCTGTAACCTTCCCCAGATTTGTTCCTCGAGACAGTCCTGTCTCGGAGGTCTACAGACAATTCCTTTGACTTCATGCTTGGTTTGTGCTCTGACATGAACTGTCAACTGTTGTACCTTATATAGACAAGTGTGTGCCTTTCCAAATCATGTTCAATCAACTGAATTTACCACAGGTGGACTCCAATTAAACTGCAGAAACATCTCAAGGATGATCAGGCGAAACAGGATGCACATGACCTCCATTTGGAGCTTCATGGCAAAGGCTGTGAATACTTATGTACATGTGCTTTCTCAATTTTTTTATTTTTAATAAATTTGCAAAAATGTCAAGTAAACTTTTTTCACGTTGTCATTATAGGGTGTTGTGTGTAGAATTCTGAGGAAAAAAATGAATTTAATCAATTTTGGAATAAGGCTGTAATATAAAAAAATGTGGAAAGAGTGATGCGCTGTGAATACTTTCCGGATGCACTGTATGTATGTATGTATGTATGTGTGTGTGTGAGTGTGTATATATATATATATATATATATATATATATATATATATATATATATATATATATATGTATATATATATATATATATATATATATATATATATATATATATATATGTATGTATATGTATATGTATATATATATATGTATATATATGTATATGTATATGTATATATGTATATAATATATATATATATATATACACAGTAATCCCTCCTCGATCGCGGGTTTTGCGTTTCAGACCCCCCTGCGATAGGTGAAAATCCGCGAAGTAAAAGCCATATGTTTGTATGGTTATTTTTATATATTTTAAGCCCTTATAAACTCTCCCACACTGTGTATAAATATTCCCCGCAGAGTTATACAGCATAATCCCTTTGTATTCTCTTAGATATTAGGTAAGATTTATTGAAATTATGTATATAAACACACATGTTTATATACAGTAAAACCTAAATATTATTTAAAGATATTGAGTGTCTCCGATATCACATATGTTACAGCCATTACGATAGACAGGCCACCAGCAATAAATACGTACAATGCAAGAAAAATAGTATACAGTAAATGTGTGTACAGTGACACTAAACGTACGTACATGTACTAAGCACTGTAAGAAGAAAATTAATTATGGTTACTCACCAACAATGACACGATGACTTGTCCGATAACAGTGAGTTTAATTTTACTGCACAACAAAGGAGAGCGTTACAGCCCTTAAAGGAGCCACTTCAGGCGATTGTGTAGCACTGCCGTTGTTCTTCTTCTGGCAGTCTTCAATCCAAATCCCTAAAGCAGATTCCATCCAGACTACTGCCTTATTACATCCACTAACAACTCGTTTTGCACCCTGGTTAAAAGGACACTGTGGCCGTAGATCTTATATTCTTTTCCTACTTTTTAAATAAAAAGAATCGTAGCCTTCAACAAATCCAAAACGTTTACGTTTTCGGCAATCGCTAACATCTTCTTCTTGCGGCAGGCACGGCCCCTGAAGCAGTAGCAAATCGTTTTGGAGCCATAATGAAGGGCTTGACTATGCACAAAGATAAACACAAAAGAGCACAACTCTTTACACAGCGAAACACGTTGATGCTGAATGAGCGAGACAAGACTTCCTGGTTAACACTGCATTCAGCACGCAGGAACTCAACTGCGTGCTCTGATTGGTTAGCTTCTCAGTCAGGAGAACTTAACTGCGTGCTCTGATTGTTTAGGTTCTCAGCAATCCGCCAATAGCGTCCCTTGTATGAAATCAACTGGGCGAACCAACTGAGGAAGCATGTACAGGAAGTAAAAAGACACATTGTCTGCAGAACCCGCGAAGCAGCGAAAAATCCGCGATATATATTTAGTTATGCTTTCATATAAAATCCGCGATAGAGTGAAGCTGCGAAAGTCGAAGCGCGATATAGCGAGGGATTACTATATATCCATCCATCCATCCATCCATTTTCTAACCCGCTGAATCCGAATAGGGTCACGGGGGTCTGCTGGAGCCAATCCCAGCCAACACAGGGCACAAGGCAGGAACCAATCCTGGGCAGGGTGCCAACCCACCGCAGATTACTATATATATATATATATATACACGAGGTGTGGCAGAAAAGTTATGAGACTGGCAACACTGCAAGTGATCTGGCAACGCTGCGCTGTTGTCCTTGATAGAGCATGTGTATCAGTACCCTCCCATAGCTCAGTACGAGTTTCAACTCCTTCCATTAACTACGTGATTTTTGTGACTGCTATTAGCGAAGTTGTGTTTTTGGTTGTGCGTCACGCAAAATGGAACAACAGAATTTGGAGCAACATTGTTCCATTAAACGGCAAGTGTGACGTTTGAAAAGTTAAAACAGGCCTATGGGGAACATTCTTTATCCCGAGCTCAAGTTTTTGCTGGCACAAATCATTTTTGGAAGGCAGAAAACACGTTGAAGATGAACACCGTTCAGGGAGGACTTCAACTTTGAAAACCAATGAAAACATCGAACGTGTGAACACTCTTGTGAGATCAGACCGTCGTTTAACATTAAGAATGTTGAGTGAACAATTAAATTTGAACACATTTACCTTTCATCAAATTTTGACTGAACATTTGCACATGCGAAAGGTCTGTGCCAAAATGGTGCAGAAAAACTGCCCTCTCCGTAACAGAATTTTTGACCTCAAAAGGCATTCCTGTGGTTCCCCAGCCCCCTTATTCACCTGACCTCAGTCCGTGTGACTTTTTCCTTTTTCCTAAACTGAAAAATGTCCTCAAAGGGCGTCATTTGGGACTTTAGAAAACATCCAAAAGAGTGTAATGGACATGCTGAAGACCATACCGGTTGAAGACTTCCAGCGCTGCTACCAACAGTGGGAACAACGTCTCCATTGGTGTGTAGCTGCCTAAGGGAACTACTTTGAAGGGGATAACATTGATGTTTGAAAAAAATAAAAACTTTGGTAAATAAAAAATCAGTCTCATTACTTTTCTGGCACACCTTGTGTATATGTGTGTGTATATATATATATATATATATATATATATATATATATATATATATATATATATATATATATATATATATATATATATATACACACCGTGGGATGCAAAAGTTTGGGCAACCTTGTTAATAGTCATTATTTTCCTGTATAAATCGTTGGTTGTTACGATAAAAATGTCAGTTAAATATATCATATAGGAGACACACACAGTGATATTTGAGAAGTGAAATGAAGTTTATTGGATTTACAGAAAGTGTGCAATAATTGTTCAAACAAAATCAGGCAGGTGCATAAATTTGGGCACCACAAAAAGAAATGAAATCAATATTTAGTAGATCCGCCTTTTGCAGAAATTACAGCCTCTAAACGCTTCCTGTAGGTTCCAATGAGAGTCTGGATTGTGGTTGAAGGTATTTTGGACCATTCCTCTTTACAAAACATCTCTAGTTCATTCAGGTTTGATGGCTTCCGAGCATGGACAGCTCTCTTTAACTCACACCACAGATTTTCAATTATATTCAGGTCTGGGGACTGAGATGGCCATTCAGAACGTTGTACTTGTTCCTCTGCATGAATGCCTTAGTGGATTTTGAGCAGTGTTTGGTCGTTGTCTTGTTGAAAGATCCAGCCCGGCGCAGCTTCAGCTTTGTCACTGATTCCTGGACATTGGTCTCCAGAATCTGCTGATACTGAGTGGAATCCATGCGTCCCTCAACTTTGACAAGATTCCCAGTCCCTGCACTGGCCACACAGCCCACAGCATGATGGAACCACCACCATATTTTACTGTAGGTAGCAGGTGTTTTTCTTGGAATGCTGTGTTCTTTTCCTCCATGCATAACGCCCTTGTTATGCCCAAATAACTCAATTTTAGTTTCATCAGTCCACAGCACCTTATTCCAAAATGAAGCTGGCTTGTCCAAATGTGCTTGAGCATACCTCAAGCGGCTCTGTTTGTGCTCTGGGCGCAGAAAAGGCTTCCTCTGCATCACTCTCGCATACAGCATCTCCTTGTGTAAAGTCGCGAATGGTTGAGCGATGCACAGTGACTCCATCTGCTGCAAGATGATGTTGTAGGTCTTTGGTGCTGGTCTGTGGGTTGACTCTGACTGTTCTCACCATTCGTTAAGCTTCTGTCTATCCGAAATCTTTCTTGGTCTGCCACTTTGAGCCTTAACTTGAACTGAGCCTGTGGTCTTCCATTTCCACAATATTTTCCTAACTGTGGAAGCAGACAGCTTAAATCTCTGGGACAGCTTTCTGTATCCTTCCCCTAAACCATGATGGTGAACAGTCTTTGTCTTCAGGTCATTTGAGAGTTGTTTTGTGACCCCATGTTGCTACTCTTCAGAGAAAATTAAAGGAGGAGGAAACTTACAATTGACCCCTTAAATACTCTTTCTCATTATAGGATTCACCTGTGTATGTAGGTCGGGGTCACTGAGCTTACCAAGCCAATTTGAGTTCCAATAATTAGTTCTAAAAGTTTTGGAATCAATAAAATGAAAACGGTGCCCAAATTTATGCACCTGCCTGATTTTGTTTGAACAATTATTGCACACTTTCTGTAAATCCAATAAACTTCATTTCACTTCTGAAATATCACTGTGTGTGTCTCCTATATGATATATAGCAAAATACCCGCGCTTCGCAGCGGAGAAGTAGTGTGTTAAAGAAGCAATGAAAACGAAAAGGAAACATTTTGAAAATAACGTAACATGATTGTCAATGTAATTGTTTTGTCACTGTTGTGAGTGATGAGTGTTGTTGTCATATATATATATATATATATTTACACACACACACATAAACATATATATATATATATACATATCTATACATATACACATATATACATACATATATATATCTACATATATACATATACATACACACATACATACATACACACACACACATATATACACACAAATACATATATATATATATATATATATACACACACACATATATAAACATATATATACATATACATACATATCTACATATATACACACACAGCTATTTCGGATCAGTGCAATACGCTGCTTGTTAAAACGGATAACTCCGCTCTTACGTCAAGTCTGCGTGATATTATGAACTATCATATTTGTTCAAGTTCTATTTAAATTTTAAATAGAAGGAATTTTTATTTAGTCGACAGAAATATCTTTGGTAGGAATGGTAAAAACAGACAGGAATATTATTCCTGAATAAATCAACTCAAACCTTAAACAACTTATAATATTTTGCTCTCCATAAAAATATATCCTGTCTAAATTATACAAGTTAGAAATAAAGTAAGCGTTAAAAGAACAAACATTCAAATTTCTTTACTCTTATGTAATTTTATATAAAAATAAACTTAGATTTTAAATATCCCAAAAGATTTTGCTCTCCATAAAAATATATCCTGTCAAAATTATACAAATTCAAATATGAACATGCTGCATAACAAAACCTGGAAATATAAATAAAATGTGTTCCTTTCAGCAATAACAAATCAAATCATTCAGTTGTCTTTGCTCATATGTCATTTTAGAGCTGGACGCCTGGCATCTTTTTGGCAAAGTTCGTTTATGTTTGGTGTGAGGTTCTGTGTTGTGGAGATTCTCAGGATGGATTGCAGGTGCTCATCAGTGAGGCGACTCCTGTGTGCTGTTTTGTTAGTCTTTATCACTGAGAAGAGCTTCTCACACAGATATGTGCTACCAAACATGCACAAGGTTCGAGCCGCATGTAGACGGACTTTTTTTGTTCTTTAAAGTCACCAAAGCGCCGTGCAAACAGTTTATCAGCAAAGTGCGTATTTGGGAACACCGTAGTGACGACTTGGTTTAACATTACTTGGCAACAGGGAAAGTGGGGCAAATTGCACTGGTGCATTTGTGTCTCCCATAAAAGCAGCTTCACTTGAAATCACTTTGTGATTGTGCACGGTAAAACGTCCGCTGAAGTGTCAGATTCTTATTTAATTCTTCTGCTTTCTGTATCTTCTGCATTGCATTCAGGTTACCCTGATGTTTTGTCTCATAGTGCCGTCTTAGATTAAATTCTGTAATTACAGCCACATTAGCTCCACAAATGAGACACACGGGTTCAGTAAACATATACTCAGCCTCCCATCGGTTTTTAAAGGCTCTATTTTCAGAATCAACTTTTCTCTCAGCATCGTGTGAGCTAGCTTCGCAATAACTTGCAGCATGGACTTGATTAGCGGTAAGTGTTGGCAAGGCAGCTGAAGCGCTGCATTATGGGATCTGTAGTTTATTGTGTTACCAGCGCTTCATATACCGGGCCATTAATAACAATAATACAGTATATAAAATGATCTCGGGCGGATATAATTACGCCGGGCGGATGTGGCCCGTGGCCCTTGAGTTTGACACATATGGACTAAATAGAACTTGAAAAGATATATTTTTTCAAATGTGATCGCAAATTCAGATAGAGTTGACGCACTACAGCCTGCATCCTCCCTCGCTCTTACTTTTTACCGTTCATCTAATGAATACACTGAGTATGGCTTTACCAAAACAATCATTGATGGCGAATAAAGTATCCATTATTGAGTATGTAGATCGGGATATATATATATATATATATATATATATATATATATATATATATATATATATATATATATACATATATATATATATATATATATATATATATATATATATATATATATATACATACATATAGAAGTAGTGTGTTAAAAAGCTAGAAAAGAAAGGGAACATTTTAAAAATAGCGTAACATGACTGTCAATATACAGTATTTGTTTTGTGAGTGTTACTGAGTGTTGCTGTCATCAAGGATTTGATTATCATTATTTCTTTCAATCAGGCTCGTATTTGTAGGATGTGTTGTGTTCAAGTTATATTCCGTGTTTGTCAATCGTTGTAAAGATGACAGGTTTCTTTCATCGATTAGTTTCTTACTGCATCAATAAACAGCTCGTCTTCTTCTTTATCTGATACCTGACACACTGCATGCACGTTTTTTACACTGTCTTCCTTTAGCGGGACATTGACTTTTCCACCGTGTGCTTTGTTTCGCAGTAGCTGGATTTATGAATATGCTTATCAGGCGCTTCATATTTTTGCTGCCTTTTCAATTGTGTAATTGGTTTTGTTCAGCTCTTTGGAACTGTTGCCTTTTATCTGTGCACTCGTCAGTTCCGTGAGCCTCGGTGTACATGCATCGAAGGTTCCCAGCTGTGCTGGTGCCATCTCGTGCTATGTCCATGGCTGTATTTAATGTTACCTTAGTCCTGGCACTTAAAACTTTCTCTCGCAGTTTCGCCGAGTTTGTGTCAAACACCACCCTGACCATCTCATCTTCTTCTCCATAAACACAGTCCTTCACCCGTGAATATTTAGTGGGAGTTTGCTATTGGATTGCGCTGACGGACGGCCTTATATGGGCAGGCACTAAATTACAAGCGCCAGCGCAGCCTGTCTATGAACTTAATTTAAAGTGTAGGTTTACATCGTGCTTTGTTTCCGAAGTAGCAGAACTCATGAACATCGTTGTATATGTCACTCGCTCGCTTCTTATTGTTTCGCTGCCTTCTCAATTATATAATGCATGTTTTCTTCAGTGCTTTTTGGAGGTCTTCCTGGTTTTCTATGTACTGCGTGATTACGTGGGAGCGTGATGATGTCACACGAAACTCCGCCCCCACGGCGTTCAAGCTCATCTCCATTACAGTAAATGGAAAAAAACAGCTTCAAGTTATGACCATTACACGTAGAATTTTGATATAAAACCTGCCCAACTTTTGTAAGGAAGCTGTAAGGAATGAACCTGCCAAATTTCAGCCTTCCACCCACACGCGAAGTTGGAGAATTAGTGATGAGTGAGTGAGTGAGTGAGTGAGGGCTTTGCCTTTTATTAGTATAGATTTAACTGACATTTTTATCGTAACAACCAACGATTTATACAGGAAAATAATGACTATTAACAAGGCTGCCCTAACTTTTGCATCCCACTGTGTGTGTATATATATATATATATATATATATATATATATATATATATATATATATATATATATATATATATATATACACACACACATACATACAGTGGAACCTCGGTATACGTTCTTAATCCTTTCCAGACTCTTTGACTTATACCAAACAGGACGTATACCAAACAAATTTTTCCCATAAGAAATAATGGGAAAATGATTAATCCGTTCCCATGGAAAAAAAAAAATCCTATTGCAATTGGCATATTATACATTGATGGTGTTATCTATACTAATAAACGGCAAAGCCCTCACTGACTCACTCACTCACTGACTGACTGACTGACTTACTCATCACTCATTCTCCAACTTCCCGTGTAGGTAGAAGGCTGAAATTTTGTAGGGTTATTCCTTACAGCTTCCTTACAAAAGTTGGGCAGGTTTCATATCGAAATTCTACGCGTAATGGTCATAACTGGAAGCTGTTTTTCTCCATTTACTGTAATGGAGATGAGCTTGAAACCGTGGGGCGGAGTTTCGTGTGACATCATCACGCCTTCAACGTAATCACGCAGTACGTAGAAAACCAGGAAGAGGCCCAAAAAGTGCTGAAGAAAACATGCATTATATAATTGAGAAGGCAGCAAAACAATAAGAAGCGAGCGAGTGACATATACAACCATATTCATGAGTTCTGCTACTTCGGAAACAAAGCACGATGTAAACCTAATCTTTATATTAAGTTCATAGACAGGCTGCCGCTGGCGTTTGTAATTTAGTGCCTACCCATATAAGGCCGTCCGTCAGCGGCAATCCAATAGCAAACTGCCACGGGTAACTATTCACGGGTGAAGGACTGTGCTTATGGAGAGGAAGATGAGATGGTCAGGGTGGTGTTTGGCACAAACTCAGCGAAACTTTGAGAGAAAGTTTTAAGTGCCGGGACTTCGGTAACATTAGATACAGCCATGGACATAGCACGACATGGCACCAGCACAGCTGGGAAACTTCGATGCATGTACACCGAGCGGCTCACGTGAACTGACGCAGTGCACAGACAAAAAGGAACAGTTCCATAGAGCGCTGAACAAAAAACGAATTACACAATTGAAAAGGCAGCAAAAAAATATGAAGCGTCTTATACATACAAGCATATTCATAAATGCAGCTACTGTGGAAACAAAGCACACGGTGGAAAAAGTCAATGTCCCGCTAAAGGAAAACAGTTAAAAACAAAAAAAAAAAAACGTGCATGCAGTGTGTCGGATCTCAGATAAAGAAGAAGACGAGCTGTTTATTGATGCAGTAAGAAACGAATCGATAAATGAAACCTGTCGTCTTTACAACGATTGACAAACACGGAATGTAACTTGAACACAACACATCCTACAAATACGAACCTGATTGAATGAAATAATGATAATCAAATCCTTGATGACAGCAACACTCAGTAAAACTCACAAAACAATTACTGTATATTGACAGTCATGTTACGTTATTTTTAAAATGTTCCCTTTTCTTTTTCTAGCTTTTTTAACACACTACTACTACTACTCACTAATTCTCCAACTTCCCGTGTAGATAGAAGGCTGAAATTTGGCAGGCCCATTCCTTACAGCTTACTTACAAAAGTTAAGCAGGTTTCATTTTGAAATTCTACGCATAACGGTCATAACGGTCAACAACGTCCGCCATGTTGATCTTTCTTATTCATGGCCCCATCTTCACGAAATTTGGTAGGTGGCTTCCCTGCGCTTACCGAAACCAATGTACATACTTATTTCGGTGGTATGACGCCACTGTCGGCTGCCATATTGAACTTTCCAATGTCACCAATTTTCAAACATCCCGTGTAGGTAGAAGGCTGAAATTTGGTACTTATTTCAGTGGTATGATGCCACTGTCGGCCATATTGAACTTTCAAACATCACTAATTCCCCAACTTCCCATGTAGGTAGAAGGCTGAAATTTGGCAGGATCATTCCTTACAGCTTACTTACAAAAGTTAAGCAGGTTTCATATTGAAATTCTACGCGTAATGGTCATAACGGTCAACAACGTCCGCCATGTTGAACTTTCTTAATTACTTATGGGCCCATCTTCAAGAAATTTGGTACACGGGTTCCCAACGCTAACTGAATCCTACTTACATACATATATACGTGTCGGGTCTCCTATGGTTCTGCATGTGAGTTGATGGCTGCCGCTGAATTGTTCGGTTGTCGATTTCAAGTGTACCGAAATAGCCAAATATTTTACACCTTTCGACAACTACCAATGCCTCTTAAACATCTTCGATTCACAGGTGACAATTTCAGTAGTGGACACTTTGATGTTTATGAATGTTTAAACTCTCAAAAGCTGGATGTGATTTTATCAATGAAACTGGTTGTGTGCTTACAACGCTTGACAGATGCCGAATGTCACTTCAACACAACAAATCCTGCAAATACTGTTGTAATTGACACAAACCATGAAACTCTAAAACCGATTATGACAGCAGCAATCCAAGCTATGAGATTTGAGACAAGATTACTGTTCACATGGCCAACTGTAAGTTGCATGCTCAAGAGTAAGCTCAGCGCACAGCGTGGTCATGTTACAACCGGAGGCCCGAACTGACAACGTGGCACACAAAGAGATCCTTAACAAATACAGTAATTATTGTTATATTTTCCCTCAGTTTAAAAAGGTTTAATTTTCTTCTTAATAAAAATTGTAAGGCAGTACTTCGCCGCTGCAAAGCGCGGGTATTTTGCTAGTATATATATATATATATATATATATATATACATACACACACACACACACACACACACACACACACTCACATATATGTGTTTGTATGTATGGTGCCAATCTTCAGTCTTAAATGTTTTTTAAGAACATAATAAACACCGAGTACTATACTTTGAGGTCAAGATAATCACAATATTAATTTAAGTCCATATCTCCTAACTCTAGGTGATGCTGTGCTATCCGTCTGATTTCATTGTACTGTTTTGTTTGGCTCTATTAATGATAACAAAATACAAAGGACTAGCCAACCCATAATCGGGCCGGTTTTTTAATGATTTTTAAGCACAGAGAGAAAATTAACATTTGAAAAATCGGTAATGTAATAAATCAGCAAGAAAAGTAATATTGTAACAATGCACGGAACGAAGCAACACACAATCATCTGTGACTGAAAGCTGGCCGACCGTCCTCGCGCCTTCTCCTGCCAGCCGGAGGGATGGGGGTGCACGGCGCGGAGTGTGGAACGGGAGGAGAGAAGAAGGACGTCCATTCAGCTCCGTCCGTCATGCTAGTCTGTTGATTTCTCGTTCACTATGCACTGCCCGCTCATGTGCCTACCTCCAACTCGTCACTTGAGTCGTTGGCTCCTTTTCTATATATAATCCACCAAGACACCCGACCACGGTAGTAGCGAGGTGGGAGGGGGGTGTGTACAAAGGGTTGGGACGCAACCTGTGGAGGGTATGAGTCGCACTTAGTGGGAATTCCACGGTTTGCAGCCTGAATGGGGTGCAACAGCTTACCCACGCCGGGTAGACACGCTTAATGTCATGCATAATTATTTATTGAATGCTAAACACTTCTGGAAAGACACGGTTTAAAACGGGTTGGTGTGAGAATACAACAGTAAGCGAATGAAAAGATGGAACTCTGCAGAGAGCAAAATACAACACAATAGTGAACCTGCGGCATAAGAAACGCCGCATAATTATGTATTGATGGTTGAACACTTCTGGAAAGACACAGTTGTCTAAAAAGGGTGGGTTTGAGGATACAACAGAAAGTGAATGAAAAGATGGAACTCTAGTTTTTAAAGACTGCTTACTTCATTGTGTTTTAACCTCAGTTGTAAAGCAATGTTTTAAGGACACCATGGGGGACCCCTCGGTTTTGGCTGTTTTTTTATATATAATCCACCAAGATACCCGACCACGGTAGGAGGGGGGTGTGCACAAAGGGTAGGGACGTAATGAGTGGGAGCGTATGAGTCACACTTAGTGGAAATTCCATGGCTTGCAGCCCGAATGGGTTCAACGGCTTACACACGGCTCTCTGCGCTGAGTAGACACACGGTCAATCACATGCATAATTATTTATTGAATGCTAAACACTTCTGGAAAGACACGGATGTCTAAAATGGTTTGGTGTGAGAATACAACAGTAAGTGAATGAAAAGATGGAACTCTGGAGAGAGCAAAATACAACACAATAGTGAACCCGCGGCATAACAAACGCCGCGTGGCTCAGACGTGCATGTGGACTCTTAACACAGACGAAAGGGACTAACTGGCTGGTTGGTGAGTTTTTGCGTCTGGGCAAATGGGCAGGCAGTGTGAATGCCTAGAGAGCGAGGGTAGATGCCGGCCGGTGATAAAGGAGTGTTGGTGGGCAGGAAAATGTCTTCCGTGTTCCTGCAGTAGCATCTAAGAAGACGCATGTTTGTCGCGGATGCGAATAGCTGTATGTAGCGTGTAAAACAGTTTGCTATGGTGCACGCGTCGTAACCGAAAAGTCGGTTTTTAAAGACTGCTTACTTCATTGTGCTTTAACCTCAGTTGTAAAGGATTGTTTTAAGGATCCCATGGGATACCCCTCGCAAACCGTTTCACACACTGCATATGGGGATTCACCTCCGCGAGAAACATGCCTCTATGAACAGTCAACGTAGCTCGGAGGTGCATGACATGCACATGACATTAACCTGACCTGTACTGCATGTGGCCTCTATGACAGACGAATATAAATGACACCATTTTTTCTGTGTCGTCGCGTCCGAGTTGGTGGGCGTGTCCATGCAAGTTGTCGTTGTATCCAATGGTCTTGGAGTTGGTGAGCGTGGCTCCTTCCTGCATGCGCCATAGGTGTCTCACTTGTCGGCGGCTTAGTGAATCCACGCCCCTTCCGGCGTGCTTTCCATGGTTGTCTTGCCTTAGTGAATTATATATATAGATATTAGTTTTGATATCTGGTAGAAGACATCATGTGGCAGCTTGACTTTTTGTAGGGTGACCTTTCGTGGTTTACCTTCTAACCCAAATGGGTGTATTAAAGGAATTTAAAACAAGACTAAAATTATTCTTTGTCAAGAGAGGAGTTAGTTTGCACATTTTAAGGTAGAGTTGAACAGAGTCTAAAATGAAACAGTATTGGATGTGCAATAAAGTATAGTGAATAAATTAATTCCAGTGAGAAAAGTAGTTCAGGCTTCTCTTTAGGCTGCCACTTTTTATGTCTTTTATGTTATTGTTAATTATTTCTTTGTAAATACAGTAATATTTTCCATACAATTGTAAGTGTAACCTGTTCTGACGCAAACTCATTTTTTAGTATAGCCAAATATTTGCTAGAAAAATCAAATGCTTAAGAAAGTAATATTTTTAAATGGTTTTGAAATTAGTACTGCTGTTGAAACAAGCTGATAAGCATACAGGCTGTGTCATGAGAAGGGATAATTGTAGTTATTTATTAGCAAGAATTCATGTCATTAAAGGATATCATTGTGGCTTAGGTTTCTATTTATACTTTCAGTTATTTTAACAATGGATGTTTACCCATCCAAACCCTTTTATCTATGTTATTGTGATGTTGTTATTAATACTGTCATGGAGCAGGAAATTGCTTTTGCTATATATAATGCAATCCTAACGGAACAGAAGAGGGCAGCATTGCTACTTTAAAATGTACTTAAGTGTATATTAATAAACATATGATTTTTCTTTTAGCTGAACTTTTTAATTGCTGAATGTTTCACTTTGTTGGTGAAATTTATTTTTTTAAAGTGCACATACTTTTAGAAATGGGTGTTAACATTTTTCATGAATATTATGGTTTGCTCTACATTAGTGTTTAAACTGTCTTGCAAGATATACACTCACATGCAGCCTGTTCAACTGCTTGTTAACGCAAATATCTAATCAGCCAATTGCATGGCAATAACTCAGTACATTTAGGCATGTAGACATAGTTAAGACAACCTGCTGAAGTTCAAACTGAGCATCAGAATGAGGAAGAAAGGTGAATTTAATGACTTCAAACTAGATGGCCGGTCTTAGTAATTCAGAAACTACTGATTTATTACTGGGATTTTCCTTTACAACCATTTGTAGGGTTTACATGGAATGGTCCAAAAAAGAGAAAATTTCCAGTGAGCGGCAGTTCTCTGGGTGAAAATGCCTTGTGGATGGTCAGAGGAAAATTGCCAGACTGGCTCCAGATGCTAGAAAGGCAACATAAACTCAATTAACCACTCGTTACAACTGAGGTATGCAGAAAAGCATCTCTCAATGCACAACGCTACAAACCTTGAAACAGATGGGCCACAGCAGCAGGGGACCACTCCAGGTGCCACTCCTGTTAGCTAAGAACAGGCAACTGAGGCTACATTTTGCACAGGCTCACCAAATTTGCACAATAGAAGATTGGAAAAGCTTTGCTTTGTCTGATGAGTCTCAATTTCTTCTGCGACATTCAGATGATAGGGTCAAAAGTTGGCATCAACAACATGAAAGCATGGATCCATTCTGCCTTGTATTAATTGTTCATGTTGTTGCTGCTGGTGGTGGTGATGATGTAATGGTGTGACGGTTATTATCTTGACACAGTTTGGGCTCCTTAGTACCCAATGAGTATTATTTAAATGCCACAGTATTTAATCACCAAGGAGTTCAGTTTAATTCTTTATTTCTTCAAAATTTTGGAATAAATGTGTCCTGGATTACATGTTAAACACTGTTATAGCTGTCTTTTAATAATACATTCTTTAATAAATAATATGTGTAATAATAATGTGTAATATGTGTAACAGTATGTTGATCAGGTAACTTCCCATACTTTCCTCTCCTATTCAGGAATGCAGAGCAATGTAACTCTAAATTTCTTTGTGAATTAAGACAAGTTAATTAAACATGACTTAAACTAAAACCTGGTTCCTGATTCTCGAATTATCTAAAATAAAACTACAAAAAAACCTACATTATCTCTCTGTAAAGTTAAGTGGGAAATGGAAAAATTATTTTATTATGGATTTTTTGTTTTTAGTTAAGTTGAGTTAGTCAAGAATATTACCTTAGTAATAAATAATACTTTATTTATGCATGGTTTGTTTCCCTTCTTATATCTAAATGAATGAACCTGAGTTTCACACAAGTTTTTTTTTTTCCCCTCTAGAGAGGATAGGGACCACTTCAGACGAAAAGGGTTTCTTCCCCCTCCACATGTGAGAGAACGCTCACCAGGTAAAAGGGAACCTGCTTTCTTCCGAGAATCCCCAGGGAGTCATCGAGAATCCCCTCATAGCCATTCTGGATCTAGTGTCAGTAGTAGAAGCTATTCACCTGACAAAGTCAAGCCATATTCATATCAGGCTCTGTACAACAAATGTAAGTGTTAAAAGTATATAATGAAGCCCTCATGTGATAAGGAATACGATTATCAAGTATGTAAAGCTATTTTATTGCCTTTGCTACATGTAATAGTTCTAAAATAAGAAAAAACCAATGTATTGTTGTGTTTTTTTTTATATAAGATATTTAAAAAGAAAAGGCATTCTTGCACGGCGATAAGGACGCCAAGCATTGAAGAGTCCGAAAACATGAAAGCAAAAAATTACACCTATAGTTGTAGATCAGATGGAGTGGCTCACTCGCTTGTCCACCTCCAAAGTCCTATATTAAAGCACTCTCATGCTTTTTTCATTCTTTGTTGTTTAGCCCTGGAGTCTTTTCCTGGCATATCTTTCTTCTGCCGGCAAACTCTCCTGCCAACTCCTCACTTTGGACTTGTGGACTGCAGTTACTTTAAATTACAATTTAGTCCAGAAATTCTTGTGGGTTCAGGCATAGGTCTGTAAATTCTTTAGGTCACCAAGCCACAGTGCCCTCTGTAGGTTCTGATAATCCTGCGCCTGTTTTGGAACCATGTGCTGGTTGGTTAACAACTAGGAGCTGTTCCGATGAACCGTCCTCTTTCCTTAACATTCCCCATACAAGGAGAGTTGGGCATCCCTGGCCCTTGCTGGATCAACTGCCCTTGGGTCTCTTAAAAAGACAGGTCTTAACCCCCTCTCTGTGTGTGTGCGTTTCTTTTTCTTGAATCTTTTCTGGATCCTGTCCCTTTTAAGCGCCACAATGTTCTTACTGACATCCCCTTGCCCACCTATCGTGATATACTTGTATATAACAAAATACATTTGATTCCATTTGACAATAACTGGCTTTCTTTCTGTGTGGCAAAATTGTTGTCATAAATTTTTGTTTCATATTACAAATATTTTTTTTCTGTGATGAGGTAGACAGTTGTTGAATAAATACTGTGCATACACTTTATTTTATAATTATATTCTGGAAATCTGCTGTGCACTTCCTTGAAGACTATACAATGTTGTTGCTCAGAGGAACCATAGAGAGCATCCTGAGCAACTGCATCACTATATGGTTTGGAAATTACACGGTTAGGGATCATAAAGCCCTACAACAGATAGTGAAGATAGCTGAGAAGATCATCAGTGTCTCTTTTCCTTCCATCATGGATATTTACACCATATGCTGTATCCTCAAAGCCACCAGCATTGTGAATGACCCAACACACCCTTCACACTCCTGCCATTGGGGGAAAAGGTACCAAAGTATTTGGGGCCCTTACCACCAGGATGTGTAACAGTTTTTTCTCCCAAGCAGTAAGATTCCTGAACACTCATGGACAGGTCTGATATCTGATATGTGTTCTGCTCTGCAATGTTGCACGTTTGCACATTTGACTCAGATGCACCTTGTTATATATTATGTGTCTTTTATATTATGTGTCCTGGATTCTTCGTTGTCCTGTGTTCTATGTAGCACCACGATCCTGGAGGAATGTTGTTTCGTTTCACTGTATGCTGTACTACTGTATATGGATGAAATGACAATAAATACTCATGAATTGAATCATATGTACAATCATGAGCCAACGTGTGGCTGACAGAGCTGAGTCCATTTGTACATAGGAAAATAATTGGGTGGTATGTTTATTTATCACATACTTGCAGCAGCCCTACAAAACACAGAATGATACACTCAGCATAGATCAGTGAAAAAGGTGATGATGGAGCTGCAGAGGTACAAGTCTCTAGGTCGTTTGCCTTACTATAACCACAGACTAGCAGTAAGTAAAAAAAAAAAATCATTGTGCTTGCAGAGCTAGAATCTTCCTGGCATGCCATGTAATTTTTTTTTTCTTTTTCTTTTTAAAAGTCATGCTTCATGCTGCTTGCACTAAGTTTTTTTTATTTACAATATGCATATTGCAGAAATCAAACTGGTGTTAGTTATTTGCCCTTTCAAATAGTGGCACGAAGAAGTATTCAGTTCCTTTGAAAGTAACAATAATGTTCTGCATGACAAAAGATTTGTACACATATTTATCCATTCAGTATTTTAATGTGAAGTTTTATGCTGTAACAATACATTTTCAAAGTAAACAATTCTCTAGATATTTAATTGAAGAAGAGAAATTTGGTGTTTAGTAGTTACTAAAGAAGACTTTTGCCTTTCACCTTTATACAATCCAAAGTCCACAGAAAAACATAATCAAGGAATAGGTTCAAAAAACGAAAATCAATGTCCTGTAATTGTCCAGTTAGTGTATACTGTATTCCTGCAACAAAGATGTGTAAAAGAAATTGCAAAATGTATGTTTGCTAAGTTGAGAAAACCTATTCAAAAGGACTTATTGCTGCAGTACTGGTAACATGACAGATTCTGAGATGAGGTGGAGTTAGATGATTTTGTGCAAATAATCCCCCAAAAAGTAAGTCATGTTTGATATACAGCATGTGCTCAATAATGAAAGCAAATGCATGAAAATGTCTTCTGCAACCGCACAACACCTGTGGAAATAAAAAATAATCTCTCTATTATAAAAAAAAATAGACAAGACTTTTTTCATGCAACGAGGCATGATCTTTTGAAGAGAAACAGACAGACACTTTCATGTCCCGCAAGATGGTCAAGTCACGTCATACTTACATCCTTTTGGAAGCAAGTCCCGTGATACACATGCAGAGCAGGTTAGAGATAGGTTGCAAGTAGGAAAATTCTAAAGTCTCAAAAAAATGAGAGTAAAGATCACATTAGTGCAAACAAATGGAAAATAATACTCAGTGAAATAACAGAACAGCGAAAAGAGATCAAATAATGTTTGAGGATGTCTGGGAGAGAAGAGAGACAAGGCAATGAGACAAAAGGACAGCTGCTGTACATGCTTTTAAACGTTTGAAGCGCCGCACAAAATGCAGATCACTCGGCACATCAGCAGCAGCAAGCCAGCATCTGATCAAGCAAAGAGAAGGTAAAAAAAAACAACTGTTATTTGTTTCCCATTGTATCACCATTTAAGAGGGGTTTTGGAGGAGTGACCATGTCTCTTTGGGGTGCATTCAGCCCCCCTCATCACAACAGCACTTGGGGGGATTGTATTAGGGAAGGGTTGGCGAGCGGAGGGCAAAGCCCCCTAGTCTTTCTGTTTATTACCAGACCATTATTTTACATATTGAATTTACATGTCAACATAATGCAGTTTGTGCACTTTCTTTGAAAACAGTCATTTGGTATAGATACTTGCAATGAATACTTGCCTGTTCCTCGATATTCCCCTTGATATTTTGCCATTTCTCCACACTGACCTTGGTGATAGGTCATATATCTTCCTGAGTTATTTATTACAAATTGGAGTGGAAAATGTAATTTATCTCTGTTACATCAGCACTGCAGTCTGCTCTAAGATTTTCCCCATCCTACTTTAAGGTGTACTCTGCTAACCCCTTAATGTAGTCCTAACCACACATCTGAGTCAAGACTTGTAACAAATTTGGATTACATTTGAATATTCTTCCTTTCTTTTATCAGTCTATTTCATATATACATGATTAAATGATATTAAGGGGTATTTCATATGTATTATTATTTTTAAACTGGTTGCCTTAGTTAGTTTAGTTGCTTTTGCCAACGCTCAGATATTGGCGGGTTGAAATTTGCACCTTGTGTATCTATGTGTAGGGTTTCATAACCTACTTCAAAATGTCTCTATTTGAATATTTTCATGGGTAAGGCCCTTCAAGGAACTGGCACTAATCTTCTTCTAAAACTTTCAACAATACATATAAATGGCTCTGTTACTACAAAGTTTTAGGGTCTCATTTTGACATAATTGCTATCAGCTGGTTATCATTTTTTCTGAACATAATCACTCTCCACAATCTATTTCTCCATATTTTGTTTCCATGTAGAATATTTTTAGGGCCTTAAATATTTGCTTCATACAAATAAAAATTTGCAACTGTCCATTCATTGAAAAATATATATCCTACATAGTCAGAACCGATGGTGGAGAGTCTATAATAGATTGTAAGACTTATTCTTTCTGATGCTGAATTTTGAAGTCCTTATGTATGCTGTTTCAGTCAAATTAATACTATTCACTGAAATAAATTAAATGTTGCAGTGTTGCTCTATTTTAGATATCACCAAAAATTGCTAGATTTTTAAATAGGTATTGATTTTGCTGGTGAAGAGATTGCATTTTGCCTGTATAAAAGATCTTTGTAAATTTCTGTTTTGATTTTTCGCAAAGCATTTTCTAAAGCTTATTCAGTACCTTTGCCTAATATTTAAACATAGTAGCAAGTAGCTGGCAAAAGTAGTGCATATGTATTTAAGTACATATGTAAGTTGGCTTTAATCCTTTTTATTAAAGTAATTGTATTTGTTCCAGTTGTCCAGTGATGTATTTTTTAATTTGAATTGTTTACAGTACCAATTATTAATGTTTATCAGTCATCCATGCATTTCTGTATCTCTTTAAATGTTTTTTTCCCCAATTGAACAGACCACTGAAGATCTGACATTTTTTTATTTTGAAAACTAGAGTTGCTTCATGATTTATTGGCATAAAGTTAAAATTGCTATATGTTTAAACAAAGAAATTGCAAGAAGGAATTAACCTTGGCTGCCAATTCCATATTGTGGCACATGCCTCTAGAGCTAGAATTTAAGGTTTGAGAAAAGAAAAGTATATAGATCCTGGAATAGTTAGTGTTAAGCATCTGGTTTTGTGCACAAGGCACATATTTGTAGAGGAAGTTTAGTTTGTTGGAACATGTTAATTACACCCAGTCAGGTTAGAAAAAGGATATCCTTGATTTATATAGGTGATTTTAATACAAGCCCTGACCTTTCCCTTCTCAGAAAATCAGCATGGTTTCAAAACGTGCAGATGTCTTGAAGAGATCAAACTCTTAACCCTTCATTACTAAGCCTGCCGGTTTTTTGGTCATTCATGTCTGACAGGGTGTTAGTAGAAAACTCCATAAATGCTCAGTTTTGTTAGCTGATTTATATTATTGTCCTGGCAGACTAGCACTAAAAATGCATATATATTTGTTCTGCTGGTCAGCTTATATTCTGAAGGTGTTATACTACTGTTTTTGGCAAGAAATCATATATGGACACTTTACCACAAGGACATGATTTTTATTTTTCCTTAAGGACAGTACATGATACATTATAATCTAACTTCAAAATAATGACTACCCTCCAGCATTCACCTCTGCACCTTAAAAATGTATATTTGAACAGAAAGAGTAAAAACATATAGACATTCTTGCTGGGCATGTAGTTCAATGAATAAGATAAAACTTTCTATAGAAAAATATTATTTAGTTTTTACATTTGCATGGAAATAAGTATTTTGACAGATTACTGAAATATTAGAGCTTAGTGCCGAAGTAAGACAATTCTTATACATCAAAACAGGAAAAAGGGTCTAAAAAAACACAAAGATCAAATGCTGTTAGTCCAACAGAGGCTATATTAGCAAATGAATACAGTAATTACAAAGGTAGCTATTGCCTATCAGGGCACATGTCTTATTTTTGATAAGAAACTGTAGATGTTAAGAATGTATCTTTTTAAAAGGAAATTTCTGCCAGTTAAATGACCATATAAATGTAAGAATAATTCAGTGAATTGTCTCTTCTTCTACAATTGGACATTAATTCCTGTTTATATGCTGTTTGCTGAACTACTCATTATCCACCATTCTATTAAGAATCTGCTTACCTATATATTTTGATCAAATTGTTTTTTTGTTGTAGAATTTGGGTTATGGATGTTTCTGGGCAAAATATTTATCTTTCAGTCTTTTGTACTTCTTACTGAGAGAAATTTCATGAGCTTACCAAGTTCATTATTTTTACATCAAGCATTCACAACTGATTTCTAACAGCTATTTAAATGATTTTGTAACCAAGTATATGAAAATGCATATTCAGCAAATAAACTATTAAAACCTACTTAAAGCTTTAGTTTTTGGCAGAGCAACAGTTAATGTTTTTATGTTGTGTATTTGTTTCAAATACATTACTTAAGTTTCCCCTTTTATTACAATAATGCCTTTTACTTTTTAGCAAGGCAGTGTTTTCTTTCATTGGTTTCATATTACTCCATAGTTTTTCCATTTAGTGGAATAATTTCAACTTTATCCTTACCATTTGACCATACCTCCATTTTAGTACCTAGGCAATAAATGTCTCATTCTTTAAAAACTTAATGAAATTTGTACATCCATCCTCATGTGTCAGTTATTTCATTCTCCCATTTCTCCATTTTCAAATCTCATTTAGTATTCCTATGCTCTCGCCATTGATCAATTTATATCTTTATATATTCAGTTGCTGGTATTGTCGATATTGCACTAAACAAATATTTAACTACTTTAGCTTACCCTTATTTGTTTAAAGATCATGCATACTTAAGTTGTATTTTTTAAACTGGTAACCTTTAGAGCGTGGGAAGCCAGTTTCTTTCTTCCTTCTTTTTTTCCCTCATGTTATTTTTCCCATCCAAGGTTGGTTCTTGTTTTCCTTCTGATGATGCTTAGAAATTTTCAGGCCCCTGCTTTGCTCCACTGGATTAAGTAGGTTTGACAGTAGATTGACAGATGGATACATAATTCTACTAAATATCTGGTAGCAAAAAAGGTGGCTAGTGCATCATCTTAGGCATGATCACTACCTTTAATTTAAGGCATCTTCCACTACATTTCAAATAGAAAAGTCTTGTTTAATTTTAAATTTCCCTGTTCTACACTCTTCCATATTTTATATCCAAAATAGTCAATGCTGATTTTACTTTTAGCATAGTCTGTGGTTTTTCACCTTGCTTTTCTCCAAAATAAACATTTATAATTTCCTTTTAAGCCCAACTAAAACAAATTCCTGAAACTGTAGATAAAGATTTTTGCTATTTATCAGTATAGAGCAGAGTACATGCTACATTTTAATGCACAGGGGCCTCAGTTGTATCATAGTAAAATCCATATTGTGCACTGACCAAAACTTTCTCCAGCTTTCTAGGAGCTGCCTTCCTGACAAAACCTTCCTAAGTGCAAAGCACAAAACTTTCCATGAAGTCAAAAATCTCAATAGAATAACATCTTGGGACTGGTAGGGATCAATTGTCTTGGCAGCACCTGTTGTCATGACTCCTCCACGGAGAAAAACCCTAAGCAAAAGTGGGACCTATGGTAGAACATTAATGTTGTAACCACTGTCCACTTTAAACATACAAGTGCTTAGTCAAGTTTGGCAAGGCACCTGAATTCTCCTCAAAATCAATATTCTCTGGACTGTTTAATCGAAATTAGAAATATATGACCAATTTGACATCTGTTTTTCTGGAGAAAATTAACTCTACATTGAATAGTAAGAAATACATATAAAAAGTTAAGCATGCTCTAGAAAGTGTCATGATTTTGAGGAAGGTTACTTTATCGGGACCTAGACAATTTCTTTTCATAGAAGTAACCTTGAATTCTACTTTATATAAGATGATTTTTCAAAATAATGTCAAGCTTGCTTCTGTGAACTGAAAATGAATTGCATTTGGGGAATGCAGCAAGACAATGACATAAAGCACTTTGGCATGTATAGCAACACTGCCAAAGAGTAAAGAAATAGATTGTGTTTCTGAGTGACCCAGTCAAGGTCCTTTTTAGTATCACTCAGAACCCACTTTGCTTCTTTTGCTTATAATTGTTTTCATGTTGGTCTACTGTATTAGAGGTAATGTTGACATCAGAGATGATTTATAATTATTTTATCCCCCATTATTTAGTATTATCAATATGATGTTGATTCTTCATGCACCTCATAAAGCTATCCAAAGAAGTGTTGCAATATTTTGCAATTGCCAGCACTCACTGCTCTATGTGAAATTTCCGTGTCGGTGGAAGATTGCCGGAGCACACCTGGAGCACATCCGGGGGAACATAAACAGGGCCGCCTCCCTTCATTCAGGGCTGGAGTTGGGTGGAAGAGGATGAGGTCTGGGAGAGAAAGAGGCGGCCTGAAGAGAGGAAAGGCATTGTGTGTTGGCTTGGCCTATTGAGGTGATTGGTAATGCGGCACTGGGTTGTGCACTTTAATATTATTGTAACTAAACGTGTGTTTGACTCTAAAATGATGTCCGTCTGTCTGTGTCCGGGCTGCTTCCCACAGTGTGTAATAAAATATGTATAAAGAACCAGGTCGTTAAGGTTGTAGATGATGATATACCAGGTTGAATCACAGATAATCTAAATTCAGATGAGCAGAACAAAGCCTTGGGCAGATATGTGACAGTTGAAATTTAAAGTTATTTAAGCTATTACATACATGAAGTAAAAATGTTAGATTTAAACATACTGTGAGAGGTTTTAAAATTCCAAAGGTATTGCTTAGGAAAAAGACTTCGGAGTCATAGTGAACTTGTCATTTTCAACATTTAGCAGTGTACAGAAGCCAGTAAAGAAGGATAATTAAAAATTATATATATCATGATGTGTAGGTTACAAGTGATGGGAGTTAGGTTATGTAATGTACTAGTGAGGCCTTGTGTAGTACTCTGTGCAGTTTTGTTCTTTATATTACAAGAATGTCTGACATGTGTTTGGGGACTTGAATATTTAAGTGTTATAATTTTTTTAGCTATTTATTTATTCAGTATTTTGGTAGCAATGAGTTGTATTCAAAGAGAACATCAGTGTTTGAATGCAATTATGTGCTATTTTAGACTACATTAAATACTGTATATGCGCCATAACAACACTGTTCAATTATGATGTACTCTTGTGCTGTAGTTAAAACTATAGCCCAAATAGCCTTGTTAGGCAGCAGGTAACAATTCAAGCTTGTAACAATGGTATACATTGGTGTGCTGTTGTTAGTTGTCCATTGTAGAGGGTCTGTAAATAATTGTAATTCAAATTTATTCAATGTAACATTTTTGAAAGAAGTGTCTCACAGTGAGTTAAAATATCTGTTTAGGTCTCTTGGTAAAATCATTGGCTGCTTTGGACTGTGACATAGAGCAGCTGTGGTTAGTGCTAAATCATTTTAATATGCAGATAATGCAGCGAATTTGTGTTTTGTGTAATGTCTATTCTTAAAGAGCAATGGTTACATAATTCCTTTTCTGTCATAGTCATTTCCATATATATTTTTTTGACCTTTTTTCTCCTACTGCTTGTGGTAAATGAGCATGCACATTTAAGTAACTTGTATTGAGGATCTGTATGGCTGGATCAGCCATTGGACAAGTGAAAGAGGAAAACAATAGTAATACATGCTGAAGTGACCTCTCTCAATTCTTTTGATTTGAAATTGAAGTCGCATAGAATTTTTCTCTTTTTTAAGATAGGTGAGTTTGTAAATTTTTCAATGCTTTTCACTGGGAGATTTTGAGATATCAAAACTTTGTACAGTGCATTTTATTTGAGATATCTCAACAAAAAGTGAACTGTTTCAATACATTTCCTTTAAGAACAAGTGTGCCAAATTTCAACAAAATCAGCCTACTGGGTCCGCAATGCAGCTATAAATGGCATATTCAGTGCTGGAGTGACTAGACTGATTCTAGGACTAAGCTATAAGGGAATACTGAAGCTGAATCTTTTAAGTTTAAGCAAAGGAAAAATAAAAGAGAACTTGATTGAAGTGTTTAAATTTAGGAATAATATATTACAATTGGTCCCACCTTTTACTTTAAAAAGAATTTGATGATGCAATTGGGAACATGCTTAGGTAAAATTATGCACAAACATTAGAGGGTATTTCTTCACACAAAGAATCATTGAAACATAGAATATATTACCAAATAGTTTACTAGAGAGTAGGACTTCTGGGGCTTTCAAAACCTGACACAGTGTTACTTAGGAGAAAATTAGTAAATAGGATCTTGTTAGGCTGGATAACTTGTCTGAATCAAAAGTGCTCTAATAATTTAAAAGAAGTATTTAGGCAGAAATCAAAGAAGCAAAAAAAATGGTTATTTAAAAAAATTAAGAAATAAAACAGAAAAAGAACCCTGAAAATTTAAATATAAATTATTTTGTAAGTAGTAATTTGCACTTTCTCAAGGAATGCATACATGTACAGCAGCACATCACTGCTTTTCATGAGTTTTGTGATTAGCTGTTTTTGTGCGACCCCTGTTAGGCCTGTTGGGCTGAAAATGGCCTTGGCTCTGATGTTGTTTTAATTTTATAACTTATTTCTTTTGTTGTGCTCAATTATTGAAGAGCAAGTGCATTTTGCTTCTGTTCACTACAAAATGACAGCTTTCATTGTTCTATGTTCTTCATCCAGTAGTAAATTAGCTTTATATTTCAAGTGTGTTTGCACTGGCTCAGTGTTCTAAGAGAATATTGAACCACTGGATTGTGGCTAACTTGTCAGTAATTAGTACTAAGAGGTGTGCAGAGCAAACCATGCATGGTGGATTTGTATAGGATTTCCAAGTGATTGCAAATGAATTTCTTTCTGATTATTTAAATATTCTCTTAGCATATCTATTCACAATGCATAATAAAATTTAAAGTTAGATAGTAGCATGCCCCCTTTGAAAACATGTACTTTTTATTCATTACCTCTGTATTACCTTTGTATTCCAAATTAACAAAGTTGTAAACATTTGCCACAATCAATTGAAAAGGTTTATTTTTGTGTACAACTCTGCAATTCAGTACATACTAAGAGCATTTAACAAGTTTTTTCCAATAATACAATTGTAGAATTAATGTAACTATTCATCATACAGACAACCACCAAACTTTCAGCAACTAATTGTCTGAAGCTTCCTAAGTGAACCAAAAGAAAATGGCACATCTCCCTGCCTACAGAAAAGATGTAAAACGTGTGCCCACATTTATAATACAGACCGTATAGTTATGCCATACTGCCAACTAGAACATCACATAAAGGGATCATTTCCCTGCAGATCATCTAATGTGGTCTACGTAATTCTCTGCATGAAATGTCCTGACACTGCACTCTTATGTGGGAGAAACTGGACAAACACTCCGCCAGAGAATGAATTTACACAGGTTCCACATTAAACATGGCAACACATATGTTCCTGTAGCGGCCCACTTCAATAGCCATGGACACTGTGAGAGGGACTTTAAAGTCACAGTGCTTATGGGAAACTTCAGAACACAGCAAGAGAGAAAAGAATGGGAAGGTAAACTCATGCTAAAATTTAACACATTGCAACATGGTTTGAATAGAGACAAGAGTTTTATGGCCAGGTATGAGGATTGTTCGCATCTCTCAGACTGACGCAGACAACCTGACTACTGATCCACATTGTATTGAAGAACTCATTAGAAACTTCAAAAGACTTTGTTGGACAGTTATCTTATCCAAAGGTCCTGACCATACATTGTTCTTCTCTCTTGTTAAATGAACCCTAGCCTGAAGGAGTCTATTAATTTTTTACATTTAAGATTTCTCACTTAAAGATTTACCAATGTTGTTTCTTGTCCTAGTGTGTATATAAACAAAGGGAACTCCAGTTTCTGTATTACATTTTGCCTGAAGAAGGGGCCCGAGTTGCCTCGAACGCTTGCATATTGTAATCTTTTCAGTTAGCCAATAAAAGGTGTCATTTTGCTAGACTTTTCAAGTCATTTACATACATAAATGCAAAAATTAGGTTGAACATGTAGTAAAAAATTTCTATTTGACTAACAAATAATAATAACTAGCAAAATATCTGCGCTTTGCAGCGTAGAAGTACTGTCTTAAAATTTTTATTAAGAAGAAAATTAAACCTTTTTAAACTGAGGGAAAATATAACAATAATTATTTGTTAAGGATCTCTTTGTATACCACATTGTCAGTTCGGCCCTCCGGTTGTAATATGACCAAGCTGTGCGCTGAGCTTACTCTTGAGCATGCAACGTACAGTTGGCCATGTGAAAAGTAATCTTATCTCAAATCTCACAGCTTGGATTGCTGCTGTTATAATCGGTTTGAGTTTCATGGTTTGTTTCAATTACGACAGTATTTGCAGGACTTGTGTTGAAGAGACATTCGGCATCTGTCAAGCGTTGTAAGCATACAACCGGTTTCATCAATAACTTTGCACCCAGCTTTTGAGAGTTTAAACATTCATAAACATCAAAGTGTCCACAACTGAAATCGTCACCTGTGAATCTAAGCTGTTTAAGAGGCATTGGAAGTTGTCGAAAGGTGTAAAATATTTGGCCATTTCGGTACACTTGAAAGCGACAACCGAACAATTTAGCGGCAGCCATCAACTCACATGCAGAAGCATAGGTGAAGGGCTTAAGCATTTCACTCTTATAATGCTCCTGTGTAGTATAAATATCTCTTGTACAGTCATCAGTCCACACCTTGAACCTGTCCAAGTCATTCAATACATAAGACACAATGTTCCTCCGGATATCAAGAGTGAGCCTGATATGGCCGTGCAGTGTGTAACAAAGAGAATGGAAAAGGCAGGTGCCTTCTCCGGGCATGGAAACCACTCGGTAAGTGACAGTTCTTTGATCGATGGTGATCACCTCGATAGACATGTTAATGGGGGTACGGTTGGAATGATAAAGGAAATGGGTACCTGAACAATGTAAAGTAAGTCTAAAATACCTGCACAATAACTTTAATCGTAATAAACGAACAATTACAACAGCAGAGAAGCCGTGGATTAAATAAAAAGGCTGTAGTTATCAGCAGGGAGATGTGAATCCCGTGGCGAAGCAAGAAAGGGAATGTAGAGACCGGGGCGCCGGATGGCCTTATATAGGCAGGCAGCCAACAACGTGGGAGGCGTTGGGATGGGGGACCCAACGCCGCCTCACACGGTGACCAAGCTGCAGGCTATGGACGTATATATGTACGTAAGTAGGATTCAGTTAGCGTTGGGAACCCGCATACCAAATTTCTTGAAGATGGGCCCATAAGTAACAAAGACCATTGGAAAGTTCAATATGACGGCCGACAGTGGCGTCATACCACCGAAATAAGTACGTACATTGGTTTCGGTTAGCGCAGGGAAGCCGCCTACCAAATTTCGTGAAGATGGGGCCATAATAAAGAAAGCTCAACATGGTGGACGCTGTCAACCGTTATGACCGTTACGTGTAGAATTTCTAAATGAAACCTGCATAACTTTTGTAAGTAAGCTGTAAGGAATAAGCCTGCCAAATTCCAGCTTTCTACCTGAGTCAGTCAGTCAGTGAGGGCTTTGCCTTTTATTAGTATAGATAATAACTTGATTTATATAGCACCTTATCATACATTAACATGCAACTCAAGGTGCATTACACAGATTAATCAACAAAAACAAGGATATATCACATTTACTTGGATGATTATCATTAATACTGTAATAATTTCTATTATATGCAAGTATACTAAACACAGAGCAGAGCCTCTGAACCCCTAGTTTAACCCTAAAATTAAGAGAAGTCAGTGTAAACACTTAAGAACAAGAGGTATATGGTATACCTAAATCTAGTAATGATTCTTGTAGCAGCATTTAGAGTAAAAGCTACAAAACATTATTTGGCTCTGTCAATGATATATTGCAGTATGTTTTATAAAAAAAAACGTGAGCAGTCTCTAACTAGACTTTCTCGTATACTCATATATGGACATGGATATTTGAGGAGTAAACTGCAAGACAATGATTATATTTTTTTATTATGTACATTAAAGAACCATCAACAGCTAATCAAATTAATAATATATTGAACAATTAAAGTAAAGTTGAAGAAAATGGGGTCTGCCACTGCATGAATTAAAAAGTACCTCTTCCGGTTAGCGTAAATAGCTCAAAAGTTGATGGAGATCTATGTTTTGTACCTAATACTTGTATGCAGAATTTGGTTGACCTAAGTGAAAGCTTACTCAAGTTATTGTGTTTACACACAGACAGACAGACAGAATTCCAAAAATGGTATTTTCAGACTCCAAGATGTCTAAAACGTCGAGATTCATCAAAATCTCGAAATCAAATTATTGGACGATTACAATACTTTCCCTATGAGAAATTAAGTTGGATTCGGGAGGTCTAAAACATCGAGATTCATCAAAATCTCGAAGTTTAATTTTTTTGGATGGTTACAATACTTTCCCTATACTTCCTAAACAAGAAAGTAAAAATGCTGATTTTCTTTCCTTCTCCCTTATGTTTTTAAAGTGGGAAAATTAGGTTTTATAAGTGTTTGGTAAAAACAAAGTGGTGTCAATGGCCTAATTTGTGGGCTTATTTAGTAACACTGTTTAGGCCTGCAGAGTTAAAAGTGACACGAACTTTTTACTGTCTGTATACTTTTCACCCAATTTGTGACATTTCAGATTTTTCTTTTTTGACAAGGGGTTATTGCTCTTCCAAGCATGTAACTATACCTTCCAAGGATAGCATGTAAAGTGAAAATGATAATAATCCCTGTGGGAAATCACATCTAACTTAAGAACTCATTTATTGAACTTACGGAAATTTGTTTGATAAGTATGAGCTAGAACCATGAGAGGATAGTTCCTGAGAGTCCCATGTAATTTTCAAGTCTGTAAACAGAATACAGTAGCATGTGGTGAAAGGATGTCTTTAAATCCTATAGTTACAACACCTTTACACATTTCTGCAACTCCTATCAGCTCTTTTCCATCACAAGAATATCATATGCAAAACCTAGGAGCTATAATATACGCCACATCCTTAAGTTTCCTATCTTTGCTCCAGTGATCAGTCTTTTACATTTTTGTTTGTTTTTCATTCATAAAAATAACAAGTAACATTGAACTCAAGCTATCCCATTTGCATGACTTATTTAACAATATGGAAAGGCTGAGAAACAACTGCATTGGGCCTTACAGTTTGCTGTGATCCTTTGTATAAGGCATTCAGGGCAGCTAGTAGCTCTTCAGTGCTACATAGCATTCCAAATCTCTGTTCTTGGTACCATATCAAAGGTACCTTTGAGTCTGAAAAGGCTAAGTACAGCTTTCTGTTTCTATTCATTGCCTTTTCTGCTGCAAACCTAAGAATAAATTTGTTGTTGAGCATCGGCCTTACTTGTTACAGGGTATGTTCAGTAACCATCCTGAGTCTTTTCTTCAGCATTTTGTATGACAGTGATGATAGGTTCGTGGTTCTATAGTTTCCACATTCTGTCTTTTTCCCCTTTTCATGTATCAGCATTATGATATTAGTCTCCCACTCCTTTGGCACTGATGGCCATGTCCATCCTTTCTTTATTAAGGGAATAATTGCAACCACTGATTTCATTCCTCCATGCTTAATTTCAGGAATAATATTGTTATATCCAGCATATTGTTAAAAGCATTTTCTGCCTCTTCTGTTGTTTACCAATGCTCTCCTTTCTTCATGCTTTTTCTTTTTACTCTTTTCCCTCCTGGTGATTCCCCTCTTTCACTTTCCTCCCCACTCTTAAAACCTATTCTCATTAAACGCTTTGTTTTCCTGCATAACCAACCATATTTATCTTTAATACTCATCACTTGCGTTTCGGTCAGTTTTCTTAAAATTTTAAATTAAATTCTATTTTGCCAAATCTCACCACACGGTCACTTTGTCACCTTACAGTCCACCACATCCTCATCACACTACAGTAATCCCTCCTCGATCGCGGGTGTTGCGTTCCAGAACTTCCCACGATAGGTGAAAATCCGCGAAGTAAAAACCATGTTTGCATGATTATTTTTATATATTTTAAGCCCTTATAAACTCTCCCACACTGTTAACATTATTAGAGCCCTCTAGACATGAAATAACACCCTTTAGTCAAAAGTTTAAACTGTGCTCCATGACAAGACAGAGATGACAGTTCTTTCTCACAAATAAAAGAATGCAAACATATCTTCTCTTCAAAGGAGTGCCGTCAGGGGCAGAGAATGTCAGAGAGAGAGAGAGAGCGTGACAGAAAAGCAAACAATCAAAAAATCAATACGTGCTGTTGGGCATTTAAGTATGCGCACCGCGATAAAGCAGCCGCAAAGAAGGGAGCAATGTGAAGGTAGTCTTTCAGCATTTTTTAGAGTAGCTTCCGTATCTTCTAGGCAAACAGCATTTCTGCTCACACCCCCTCCGTCAGGCACAGAGCATGTCAGAGAGAGTGAGAAAGACCAAGAAAAGCAGGAAGCACATAGTATATCATTGAGGAGTTTTAGTTAATATGTAATACATGCTCTGATTGGGTAGCTTCTAAGCCATCCGCCAGTAGCGTCCCTTGTATGAAATCAACTGGGCAAACAAACTGAGGAAGCATGTACTTTAAATTAAAAGATCCATTGTCCGCAGAAATCCGCGAACCAGCGAAAAATCCGTGATATATATTTAGATATGCTTACATTTAAAATCCACGATGGAGTGAAGCCGCGAAAGTCGAAACGCGATATAGCGAGGGATCACTGTATCTGATGCTTCAGAACTTGGTGTTTATTTTGTTTTTTTAAATAGACCTTTTCTGCAGTGTTACAGCATGGCTTAGCCACATCACATTCCCATTTCTTCTCTCTCCTCCCTCTTCCACCAGTTTATCCAACTTCTCTGCTAGTCTCTCCTGATATTCACTTTTCTTCTCTACATCTGTCAGGTTCTACAGTTTCTAGTTCTACATCCAAGTATATACTACTTCAGTTCTTGGGCTCACAGCTTCTCATCCTGTTTTTTTGCATTCAAATTCTGGAGATACAGAAACCCCCATGCCTTCCTTTATTCTTCTTCCCATTGGTATTCCTGAATACTTCATAACAAATACTACTAATAAATGTCCCATTCCACAAGGCCAACCCCAAACGCAATAATATATAAACGTATTTTGGATTTTTTTTTTAAATAACAAAACCTAAACTGGAGGAGATATTACTGCTGTTGCTGCAATATTTTAGGATTAACATTTAAATCCAGCTAACTTTCCCCCTGGGGACAAATAAAATTCTATTAAAAATAATTAATGCAGGCCTTTTCCAAGAATCATTCCATATGGTTTTATTTTCACAGTAATACAATGAATGAAGTCTGTTATAGATTGCATCCTATCAATATAATCTGGGTAAGGCTACACTAAAGTTCCAAGTTTTTTTGTTTTTTTTTGTTGTATTTGCACATGGATAAGAATTTCCTTAATAGCTTAGGTTGATGCAGGTAGATATTATCAGTCCTGAATTCAGCAGTAAGATGAGTAGGAAGTCAATTTGAGACTTAATGTCAAAAGCATTCACACTTTGGAGGTATTTTACTTCAACTGCTAGATTCACATAGTTAACATTCCACATTAAGAGTTTGCTCTTTATGAGCACTTTCTTATTGTCAGCCCACCCTTGATTAAAAAGTCTGGTTCCAACGCTAGTATTATTTGTAGAGGCGAGTCCAACTATATCAGTATTTCGCATACTCCAATTCCAGCTCTGTTCATTTGACAGCTGAAGAAGTTTCCATCAGCACAGTCTAGTTTTCCTGGATTCCTGTGACTCTCACATGACACATGAATGGCACCATGTTTAAACCTTTCTACTTTTACTTTCACTTTGTGATGTTCAACAAAACAGACATTTTTTCACATGTACCCTAGCAAATGTTTGAGGAAAGGGGTGGGGTTAAACAGAAAGTTGACATTTACTTCAAGTACCGAAAATCCAGAACTGCTGGTATTGTGCTCTTTTAAAATTTAGTTTTAAAAATTAAGTTTTTTTGCCTCATTGTATTTTTTTAACTAAGCCAGAAAGGACTGCATTTTAGTGGAAACCATTCTCAGGTTTGGCCTCAGAAGTGGACTTTGAAATTCCTGCTTTCACATTCTACAATATGAATTATCATTAGGGTCATTCATGGATTGTTTTTTCTGGCCTCTCCACATAGACCAGTTTGCCATTGCTAATACACTCTGGAGCACACATCTGTAGACAACATAGCTCTAAGAAGCACTCAAGTCAAAATGCTAAGGTTCCAGTCCTAGAAATGATAAATGTGTTCAGTTTTCCTAAAATCTGAAATTTATGAATCATTCCTCACTAAAATGAAATCTACCTTAATAAACATTTCTTGTTATAAATGGCTTTAATGGGGTTCTTTAAGACTCTAAGTCTCTGAACTCCTGAATTAATGTAATTGCCTGTCAACTGAATATACTTGACTATTTTCTGCATCCAGACAGCTTAATGAGGGGATTTCCTGTGTGGTTCAGCAAACATTTAGAATATTTATGTTTATTATGTAGACAGATGCATGTATTAAATATTTTTGTACTCCCTTAAGCTTTTGAATCATAGTATATTACTTTTTATGTAAAGTGTGCAATTATTTTTCTCAAAAATATTACACGTTAATTGAAACTTTTAATTTGTATATTTAGTATAATTTGCTTAAAAACAAGTTAAAATGTTATTGTTGTGCAATGGTCATCTTCTCTTTTATTTTTACACAGGCAGGGAAAGGCTAAGTAATCGTTCCGTAAATACTTCGAGGGATACGTCCCCACTCAGCCCCACAGGTCAATCCACTTCAAAGGTTCGTCATTTTTGTTTTGATTGCAGGCACCTATCTGATTTTACATGCATTGGACTGGGTCATGAAATAAAGTTCAGTAAGACCTTAATACTGGCTTGTAAAAAAATTAATTCATAGGTCTCATCTGCCTTTATACACTTTATACAAAGGTTGGTCTGGTGAATGATTTTATCTTTCTTGTTCATTATATGTAGAAGATAACTAAATTCTGCATTATGCTTTGTAATAAGAGGGCTTTCCTGTTATCTCTAAACACTGAGAATAACAGCTGTACTTTTCTTAAATGCAATTCAAGAAATGTTCCATTAAATACAAACACAAAGAATGAATAAAAAAAGAGTGCAAAAAATGAATAATGAAATGGAGATGAGGCTAGTTCTCCACTGAACTTTTTTTTTTCTTCATCGATCTTTATCCCAGAGCATGTGGTGAAGTAGCTTTCTGGCTTTTCCATCTCTCAGAATTGCAATAATCAGTTTCAGTTCCCAATATAAGCAGTGGCATCTTTTGCACCTGCTAGTAATTATTCATTCATGTTACCTCCTGGTTCTAAGATCAGTCATTTACCTGCAAGAGAAGGCTTTATAAGCCATCCCAGGATTGCTTCCTGAAGTCAGGGCTACTATAAGCCACAGTCTCAAAGATGTTTAACCCAGAGCCATCTTTAGTAGTGACAAACATATAGCACAACTTCGTCTTGCAACATTTGCTCAAGTCAACAAGGTTCGACATGTCTCTTGTGAGGATTCCCTGCTGCTTGGAGAACTTGTAATGCATTGAGTCTGTTCTCTGCAACATCACTGTCACTGTTAATGAGTCAAGCATGCTTACACTTGACAAATGTTGTTGACTTTTTTTAAATGTGCCATGACCTCTTTATTTCATGGGTGCCGTAGGAGGATTCCCGTTTGGGGCATGCCCTGCAGTGACAAGTTACACAATTATCTACATTCTTGGTATTAATTTGATACATTTTCAACATTTTCTTTTATTTACTGTGTCTTATAACACTATTTGATATGAATATCACTTCTAAATCTTTTTTTTTAAATGTATAGTAATATGACCTGTGAATTTATAATGTATGGCTTGTTTCCCAATTTTGTTTTGTAATTATTTTTTTTTTTGGTCCCCACTAATAATATCCTGTAATGTTATGTACTTTAAGCATGTTAGTACAGTATGGTTATAACCAAATAATAACTAAAAATATCTTTTTTTTGTATTCCATTAGTTGTCAGTAAGTTCAGATAAAATCAACAATCCTTCACCTACTTCAGAGCCCGCTACTGAGGAACCTGTTGTCACTCAAGACACATCTGCTGAAATCAGGTTTAAAGATGCTCCTCCAGAAAAGGTAAGAAGAAGAGTCTGAGGCAGTGATGTATTACAGCCTCCCATTTGGGTTTTCTCACAGTTTTTGTTTATTTTTTTAATGCTGTAATGTTCTTTTATTATCCTAAATATTCATCCAAATTTATGGTCATAAACTGTATTGAGTTTAAGCTACATGTTGCTGTTATAGGAATGTATGCTACTGTAGCAGCTGATTAGGACAAAGACAGTCAGAAATATATGTTACACAGTTAAGGAGAACTAGTATGAAACTGTGGCTATCACTAACAAATGTATTAACATAATATTGCAGCATCTTTCAGCAATATTGCATTGTGTGCGCAAGAGGAGCAGTTGGGGATGAAAGTACAGGCTTGCTGTGACAGCTGTTATGTGGGTAGAGAAGTGTTGCAAAACAGTGAGCTTGTGTCCACCATTTTAGCCCCAGCTCAAAGACATATTATTCCCTTCAATGTTTCAGAAAACTGAATGTGTTTTAGAAATTTGTTTACTGCACCTAGCTAGAAAAGTAATGTTTTCTAAATGGTTAATGGCACAAAATCATGAGATCGTAAGACTTAACTGTAGTGCACACATATTAAATGTGATTTTGTCTAGCCTTTTGTTTTTAGTATTGATTTGATTGATCATTTGTTAGTTAACACAATAAATTGATTCCTTATTTTCAAGAACATCCACTGTGGGGGTAAAAACAAAAATCTTAGCAATTCATTGAGTCATTGTTAAAGTAATATAATGACAAATGATCCATATTGCGGAAAAAAATGTCTTTTCTCAAAATAGACTAATGTGCAACTGATTATTTAGAGATATAAAACTCACTTGCTCTGCTATTTTTCTATTACTACATAACATCAACGCTTGTAAAGGCATTCTCTGATCTCATTAAAATGTGTATTACTTAACTAAAGAAGACGATGTCAATTCTTAGTACAGTTTCACACTCACCTGACAAACTTTTTGGAATAGAAACATTACCTTAACTTAAACTTCTAGTCTTAAGTTGGCTTCATGCTACTATATAATAATAGATAAGATATTGGAGAGATTGTCAACAGGACACACTGACTTGACTACTGATTTCTTCTCTTTCACATTTGTTGCCATGTCTGTTTGCCTCCTTGTCATTTCTGTCCGCATGAAACTATTTAGTTCTCAGTGAATGGATTTTTTTTTTATTTCCCTCACATATACCTGTATACTTAATTGAAATTTGCCATTAAGTTCAGTAATCTTGAATAGTGTGCTGGGGAAATTTCAAAAACTCCCATTAAAAAGCATTAGCAGGTTTTCAAACTTGTCTAACATTCTGTGCAACCTCACTTACGGATTAGTTTACTGTTCCAAATTTATCTTGATGGGTGTTATTTCAGCTTATGTATTTTGTATATATTCCTCTTATGTTCATTTCACAGCTGCTCCTGAAAGTCAAAAGAACTGTAGGTGCAACAGCAACTTGTGTCTGCTATCTGTAGTCATGATAGCATCAGCTTGCTTGAACCGCTGTTACACATTTCCAGCTAGGTGAACATGCCAACCAACTTAAATTATCTTTGTTCCTGCAGAAATTAACGGAGGTGAAAGCAAGATCCCTAAGCATGACTCAATGGCATTTTACTTATACAGTGGATAAACTTGTACTATATCTGATATCTACATTTCACTAAAAGTACTGCTGCATTTTATACAGATCATAATGATTCAATGTATCTATGACAATAAGTTTTAACTGCAGAGCATGACATACTATCTATCATGATCTGAATTAACAATTTTAACATGAGACTTCACCACACATTTTACATGAGTTTTTTTTTTTTTTGAGTTTTTTTTTGTTTTTTCTGTCCACCCTGGCCATCGGACCTTACTCTTATTCTATGTTAATTAATGTTGACTTATGTTTATTTTTTATTGTGTCTTCTATTTTTCTATTCATTTTGTAAAGCACTTTGAGCTACATTTTTTTTTTGTATGAATATGTGCTATATAAATAAATGTTGATTGATTGATAATCGTGGTAAGTTAGCCAATTAATATACCAGTTGTAACCTACGTTTGGGCTAAGCAAGTATCACCTGCAATTTAACTTATGGATCCATCTAGTTAAACACATGATGATAAAAAATGTCTGCAACACTTTTTAACTCTCCTCTGTGACCTTTAAATATCGCCGTTTGTTTTGCACAGTGCAGTGGACGAACCAGTGTGCCAGGTTTGCCAGTAAATTTAACAAGAATTTTCAAGTTTGGCTTTTTAGCAAGGGCATATCTCTTATCTGAAAATATGGGAATTAAAGCGGCCAGATTTGGATTTAATTCTTTAGGTGCATGTTAATTACCACAGTCCATCAGTATAGATATTCACCTGTACCAGTTTTACAAGAGAATTAAATTAGTGTACCCACATTGGACTGGGTAATCTTCACATATAATCAATATGTGAAATATGAATTCCTTTCATAACTTGTGTTAATAAGAAGCTAGCTGTAAGCTAGTAAATAGATTGAGTAGTTAGCTAACAAATGTCATTTCCTTTTACAACACAGTGGTTAGCACAGGTGTGTTGTGGATCCAACGATCTGGGCTTGAATGTATAGTCTGCTTCTGCAAACTTGCCAATATCCATTTCTGTGAAATGTAACTCTGTGAGTAAAAAAATCTTAACTGCTTAGCAATAAGTTTGGTTTCCAGAAAATGATGTACAGTTGCATGCAATGGGTACAGTTGCCACATCTGAATGTATGTGGCAAACATGCAATAATAGCTGGTGCAATCTTAAAGTACCTGGTGCACAGGCTATGGTAAGTGGTGGGCACGAGATAGTAAGTAATGAGCTATATAAATGGTGAGCAAGAGAAAGTATGTAGTGGATACAAGGTAGTAAGTGGCGGGTCCACAATAGTAAGTTGTACGCACCAAATTGATTTCCAAAAAAAAAAAAAGCACTATATCCCCTCAAGGGCTTCGTATGAGTGTGCATACTGGTAACTGTAAACATAAAACACATACCTAAACCATCACACACTCCTTTAATAAATTAAAGGTCACGTGTCCCTGTAAAAGTGACGTCATACTGAACCGCCGTAGCCTTGGTAAAGACGTAATTAGGTAGCCCTGAAGCTCACTTTTGTAACTTTTTAATCTAACTTTATTGTGTATGTATGTTAAAGTATCCTGTACACACAAGATATTTTCACGTCTATACGAGCTAAGGGTTATCCCATAATTTTTTTCACGGTGCAGTTCAGAGCTTTTGTAGGTATGTAATTCTAAAAATGATTGGTTTTCAGTAGCATTATTGTGTTTTCAAATAGACTCATATCTTTAGCTGTACCAAAAGACCGATATTGGGAAAATAACTAATAGGTATTACAAATAAAACATTTATTGTTTTATTACAATGAGTTCAGGCATTTATCTCATGGACATGCAGAGAGGGGAAAAAGTGTTAACAGTGAATGAAAGCAAAATATTTCTTTTAGTGTTTGTGGGTGAGATTGAGGTTGCTTAAAGACTACACATATGACAGAAATGTAGAATGTGGAGAGCTGTTCTAAAAGTGCACTTATTTGAAAGCCTGAACTAAATTAGGAATCTTCTGTAGCCCTAGCATTAGCCAACATTTGTTCAACTTGCCTTCTGAGTTTTACCTGATTATCAACATTTTTAATCAGAGATTAAATAACATCTCTGAATATTTTGCCAGATGACTAGGTGCCTGGAAAGACATTTGTCTTAAACTTGTGACTGCAGGCTGGTCTCTTGCTTACTTTGATAGGCATGCTTAGGCACATATAAGGAGGCATTGTAATTTATTCTCATGCAACTGGCATAAACTATACATTCCTTTTAAAACTAGATGCATACTTCTTTTCACTCTCTTTGGAGCCATGAAGTTTACTCTCTCTGCTGACTGAAAGCACATGTACCTTTTGGAGCTAAAATGACACTCTCAAAGTTCTTAGTAGTTGGGCACTCTGGCATCTAACTGAAAACCATTTTGTTTATGTAAAAATGTATTATAATGTTTCTTAAACAAGTACTTAAGCGTAAGTTAAAAAGCACAGAATCCTAATGCAGAGATAAAGATAAGGAAAATAAAGAGGAAGCCTTGGAGATCAAAATGTTATCTATACTATGTTCATGACAAACCGATGTTAAGTATAAGGTAGCACATGGTCATGAATCAAAAAAGTGGAACCAAGTAGTCCTTTTAAAAATTAAAGACTGGTAATTTATCAGGCAATAGCACACGGGAAACAGTAGTTAATTCGTGGGCATTTATGTATCTGTTCTTTTTTGCCAAATGTGTATAAGTAAGGGTTTACCCAAATCCAAAGGGGATAGTCAGTTTTTAAAGAAGATTATTGATGGAGTCCTGTTGAAATTATGCAAGTAAATGCAGTTTAGAACAAAGGAGTCAAAACAGTGATTATAAATTATTGCGGTTTTACATAATTGTGTAGTCTAGCATTGTAACACGATATACAAAATTTTCATGCAGAAAAATAAATATTTTCATATTTGATGGTTAACACTTAATTCTTAAAGGTTTAGGGACTTATTTTATTAAAGTTAGGAATGGGAGTCTCTTATGAAGCCAATAGTAAAAGTAATGGAGCATTATTTCTTAAAGGAAAATAAAATGTGTATGTATTTTGCAGTTGACAAATGCATTATTGTGGATGGTTGGTTAGTTCTTGCCTTGTACAAGATGCTTACTGTGGCCTTAAAAATGTTATAAGTGTATTCGGTAAATGATAGGTGTGTGGCAAAAGATACCACAATATGTCATGAACATCTAACATCTACTTTGTTTGGAATTCCTGCTGTACTTGCAGTTTTGACTTTATTATTCACTTTCCCACTGCTGACTTGTATATTTTACTGTATTATGTATGTTGTGTCACAGCTTTGTTTACTGTAGTCTTAAAAAAATCAATTTGAAGCTTTTACTTGACAATAGACTGACTAAGGATATTAAATAGAGTGCAGATGTTCCATCAACTGCAAGTACAGCATGTTTTTATGCTTGTTAAGCTGAGCTTAAACGTTGTTATTTAATACGTTTGGGAAAAAAAAAAAGAGAGACAACCGATCTTGTGTATGTTTGTTTAAATAAAGATTGAGTGTGAAGAGGGAAAGACTGTTTCCGGAAGTCAGGGTCAGCGTACTGCTGCATGGAAGAGAAGCTCAGTTGTTAAAAGAAGGCACGGAGAAGGCAATTGTGAACGAAAAAGAAAAAAGCGTCACGGAGGAATTAGAAAGCTTAATGTGTTAGCTGATTTGGAGACGTCACTGGTATGTTAAAAAATTCCCTTTTTTAATGTGAAACGTTTCTGACTTGGTGACGGCTGTTGTTTATTAAAAGAATAAGTAAGTTCAGTTAATGCGCAATATCGCGCAAGCGTGTTTATTTTTAGTAATTAGCACGTATTTGAAATAACGAAATGGTGTTTATATATGAATTTTCTTGTATTTTCTTTGTTTATTTAAAGTTATCAACCTACTCCTAATTCAATCCTGTTCCTGGTGTTACTATTGCTCTTGCAACCTGTTTATTATTAAACAACATCAAATAACAAAAAGGAAGAGTTGTTTCATGCGTCCTCTTTGATTAGCTAAAGGCCTTTTTCATGTTTGGGCAGACATTAATGCAGTAAACCTAAATAACTTGACAGTTGATAACCACAGATGTAACAGTGAGAATAGAAGATTAAAGGCTTCAGAAGGTTCAAAGAAAAGTGAAGATGTTATAGATGCAGAAGTAGCACACATACACACAAAAAAGAATAATTATAATAATAATAAGGAAAAAATAATAGTAATAAAGAAGAAAGAGAAAATACATTTGCAAACATTTTTGAAAGCAAGATGGCTATTGATGCTGTAGGAAAGTCAGTGGACCAGCTTAAAAGAGAAAAGAGCACAATGAAAAGTAGCTTCACAAAGCAGGCCAATTATCTGAACCGATGGGCAAGCAGCATGACTGAAGCAGAGCTAAGAGAGTAGTTCAGAAAACCTTCTACTGATGTGAAGAGAGTCATGGAAGCAAGTGATGATTACAAGGTTGGGCTATTGGCTGAGGCTGAAGTGATGAAAGATTGGGATGATTCTGCTCTGACTGAAAAGTACCAAAAGGCTGAGAAAGCAATCGGGGAGTTTGAGTCACGATTCAATGAAGTGTAGGACATTGTTCAAGACCACTTATGGACCAGATATGGAAAAGACAGACTATTAATTGCTGTAAAAAAAAAAAAAGCTGAGAAAGCGGCAAAAGCAATATCTGTATGTAGTGTTAATTGTGAGAGCTGTGAAGTGCAACTGATTTTTCTAGAAAAACTTATTAAAGAAGTAGCTGGAGCTCTATCAGACTGGGAGCAATGGATTCCAACGGGAGAGAAAGATGACATTAAGGCTGAAGTGAGAAACCTGAAAGCAGTAAGCAACAAACTTGAGTCACGAAAAGCAGAGTTTGTCAGAGCAAAGGAGTATTACCGAGGAAGAATGGGCTGCAGTTACAACTACCATCTCAGCCACGCCAGTTCTGAGACTGAAACCAACCAGCTTGTCAAAGTTCAGTGGATGCAAAAGAGAGTTCCATCGCTGGAAAAAAAGATTGGGAAAATCTGCAGAAACAAGGAGAGCCAACTGGGTCAGCTGAAGTTAAAAAGATCCAGCTCCTAGACAGTATATGTGGTGAAATTGTCAGAGACCTCAGGCTATTAGGTTATAACACAGCTGAGGACATTTTTAGACTGTTAGAGAACCGTTATGGCAATAAGACTATAATTGCCATAGAAATTATTGAAGAACTAGAGAAGATTCCTGGTGTAAGAGGAAATCAGCCAAAAGTAATTGATCTAATCCAAGCTGTGGAGAAGGCCCTAGCAGATCTCATAAAACTTGGAAATGTTGGTGCAATTAAGAACCCTCGTGATCAAATCCATAGAAAGCAAATTACCTGAATTTGTGAAGAAAGACTGGCTTATGTTTATGATTGACCCTGTAAATGGTTTCACACCAGAGAACCACTTTGACACTCTGCTTAAGTTCTTGAAAAAGCAGGAAGACATATTTGACAGACATGAGCATCTTAAAGTAGCAGATACATTTGAGAAACCAGATAAAGCAGGAAAGAAATTTGAAATAAAGTATGCTACAACTAGAATAGCAAGGAAAGATAATTCTCAAGATGGGCATATTGTATGTGGAGATGAGAAACACAAAGATAAACTGTTCTTCTGTAAGAAGTTTAAAGGATTCAAGCTGACTGAGAAAAAGGCGGCTGTTAAGAAACTGGGAACATGCACCAAGTGTTTGGGATATCATGAGGAGGATGGCAACTGCAGAGACTCTTGCCTGTGTAGAAATAAAGACTGCAAAAAAGAAGGATCCTCGGATCATCACTTCTTTCTTTGTCCAAGAAAAGACATTTAAAAAGGAAATTAAATGACTGGGGCAGATAAAACAAAAATAAACAAGCTAACAGAGGAGCAAGAGGAGTTTTTAGCTATACTCTCACTGGAAATGGCAGAAAGATGCAAAAAAAGCTTTCACTAATGAGACTGCAGTGACCAAAGGTACCTATAGCAACCAAATGAGTTTCTTTCAGAAGAATGAACTTCCTGTTCTCATGATGTTAATGGATGTCACTATCAATGCAGGTGAAAAAATTGGAACCTTGGTGGATGTTGCATCAAGCACCCAATACATCACTCATGAAGCTGCTAACAGGCTGAAATTGAGAAGTGAAAAGATAACTCTTATTTTGCATGAGATTGGTGGAATGAATATCAAAGTGAACACCAAACAATACCTCCTCAAAGTCAGAGTGAGGACACCAAGAGGAACAGAGCGGGCTCATGAACTGGTCTGCTATGGTTTAGGCAGGATTGCCAAAGTACATCGAATCATTAAACCTGAGCAGATAAAGAGGTTCATTCCAGAGGTTGACATTGAAGAATTGAAACAGCCAGAACGTATTGAACTTCTTATCAGCCACCGGGAGGGGAGACTTGCAACACAAAGAGTAAGAGTAATTGGAGATCTAGTCCTATATGAGAGTCCATTGGGGAAAACTGTGGGCGGAGCACACTGAGACTTGTTTGAACACATCGATATAACTACACATGAGTCAACGACACATTTTGCTCGCTCAATGAGAACAGCTGCGGTCAAATATGAAGAAGTAATTTAAAACCGTGAAATCCAGATATAGGCTGAAAAGATCCAGTTACACCACAAAGGTACATTTGAAGTTAAGTACACAGCTACTAAAGGATGTCCCACAATTCACGCAAGAAGTGATTTTGATAGAGAACACAGGTTTTTAATTAAAAATTGTAAATTTTTAATTGATTCATAAAGTATACAGTATAGGGTTATGTATGGAATAGCATATCGGGTAAAAGGCCTCCATGGCTTTGCTGCACATACGCACTCTATAGTCGAAATTTTCCATGACCATTTTGCATAAATGTGGCTGAATTTCGTTGATACAGCGCTCAATTTCCTCATTCAAGGCCAAGGGTGGTCGTGGGCTTTATGGCATAAACCCTAGACTTCAAAAAACCCCAAAGAAAAAAGTCCAAAGGCATTAAATCACATGATCTAGGTGGCCAATTCTGATCACCAAAACGGGAAATTACACGACCAGGAAAATTGCGAACTGTAGCTGCCAAACCTTCATTATTTTTAAAATATTGCTCAACAATGAAAACGTGTTGTTCTTTCGTGTAGCGCTCCATTTTTTAATAAACCTGAACTGTGAGCTGTCACTCTGTCCTTTTTTTTTGTTGGCAACACTTTAACGCACAAATGGTGCCAAATTCAAATCTTGGGACACCCTTTAGTAATCAGGAGTTCCTGGAATGGTGGATGTGGGACAGTATTGGAGCAGCATGTGAGCCCAAACGTGGAGGGTGTTGCTGTGGAAATTGCCAACCAGGACGAAAGGAGATGACTTTGACAGAGGAAAAAGAACAAAGAAGAGGATGCCCATAGTGCATCTCCACACTGGGATGCAAGGTATCCATGGATTGAGGACCCAGTCTCCTTACCAAATAATAGAAGTGGAGTAGAGGCTACATTTCTGAGGACAGAAAAGCAGCACGAGAAAGAACCAATTGGGGAAAATTGCCTATACAGCTCAGTTCCATGAGATGGTGGAGCAGCAAGCAGCCATTAAACTCACTAAGAAGATGATCAATGACTGATGAGGAAAGCCATGGAAATCACATTCTCAGATCGAAGTGACACGGCCTACGGAGCTGTTATGTACCTTTGGTGGAATACAGACCGTGGAGCTGTGGTGAGGTTGGTTGAATCCAAAGCCAAGTTAACACCGTCGGACACTGTGTGTGACACAGTCAAGGCTGAGATCTGTGGTGCTGTGTTTGCATTACGACGGAGAAAATATGTTGAAAAGCATTGTCCAGTGAATATTAAACGTTGGTTCCATTTAGTGGATAGTCAGACAGTTCTTGGAGCTATTCATCGTGAGAGTGATGGCTACCAGACTTTCTTTGCCAACAACGTTGGAGAAATACAGAGAACTGGGTCAACTGATGATTGGTGGTGGATTCCAGGAGACTGCAACATTGCTGACATCACCACAGTAGGAGCCAGCCCTGAACATCTTAATGAAAGTTCTGCATGGCATGAGGGGCCAGAGTTTCTTAGGTGGCCTGTTGAGAAGTAGCCAACGAAATCTGCTGCAGAGGGTGCTACTGATGCCAGAGAGACTATCAATAAATTTCAGAGAAAGGCATTTTCAGCAATCCTAACAAGAGCTCAAGTCAAACAAAGTATGGAGACTATCTCACAGGAAACTCCGAATGTGAAAGGAAATAACAGAAAATTCACATTATCTTTGTAAGAAATAAGTGGCATACAAGAGAGAGAAATGTTGCTGTGGGGGATGTGGTCTGTTTGGCTGATCAGAAAGCCTTGAGAGCTCAGTACAAATTAGACAGTGATTAAAAAGTAAATGCTGATGAGAAAGGCATTGTCAAAGTATTCCCAAGTTATTCAGTCGCAATTACAAAACCTAGTGTAAACAGTATTACTAACAATAGCGTAACTAAAAATAAAGCTATGAATGAAATCCCTGCTGCAGTTTTACATTTGGATGTTAGACATCTAGTTGTTTTGGTCCCTATAGAAGAAAAGAAATGTAATGAGTGAGCAGTGTGACCTCCTTGGGTTTACAACCAGGAACTCAAGTGAGAGGTATTAAGCTTAGCTTAAATGTTGTTATTTAATACGTTTGGGAAAAAAAAAAAAAAGATACTATATCGATCTTGTGTATGTTTGTTTAAATAAAGATAGAGTGTGAAGAGGGAGAGACTGTTTCCGGAAGTCAGGGTCAGCGTACTGCTGCACAGAAGAGAAGCTCAGTTGTTAAAAGAAGGCACGGAGAAGGCAATTGTGAACGAAAAAGAAAAAAGTGTCACGGAGGAATTAGAAAGCTTAATGTGTTAGCTGATTTGGAGACGTCACTGGTATGTTAAAAAATTCCCTTTTTTAATGTGAAACGTTTCTGACTTAGTGACGGCTGTTGTTTATTAAAAGAATAAGTAAGTTCAGTTAATGAGCGATATTGCCCAAGCGTGTTTATTTTTAGTAACTAGCGCATATTTGAAATAATGAAGGGATATGTGTGTGTGTGTATGTGTATGTGTATATGTATATATATATATATATATATATATATATATATACACACACACATATACATACATATACAAAATTGTTAAAGCATGAAGGAAAATATGAGTTTTCTTGTATTTTCATTGTTTATTTGAGGCTATCAACCTACTCCTAATTCAGTTCGGTTCCTGGTGTTACTATTACTCTTGCAACCTGTTTATTATTAAACAACATCAAGTAATGAAAAGGAAGAATTGTTCCATGCGTCCTCTTTGATTAGCTAAAGGCCTTTTTCAAGTTTGGGCAGACATTAATACAGTACAGTAATCCCTCCTCGATCGCGGGGGTTGCGTTTCAGACCCCCCCGCGATAGGTGAAAATCCGCAAAGTAGAAACCATATGTTTCTATGGTTATTTTATATATTTTAAGCCCTTATAAACTCTCCCACACTGTTTATAAATATTCCCCGCAGAGTTATACAGCATAATCCCTTTGTATTCTCTTAGATATTAGGTAAGATTCATTGAAATTATGTATATAAACACACTGTTTATATATAGTAAAACCTAAATATTATTTTAAAGATATTGAGTGTCTCCGATATCACATGTTACAGCCATTACAATAGACATGCCACCAGCAATAAATACGTACAATGCAACAAAAATAGTATACAGTAAATGTGTGTGTACAGTGACACTAAACGTACATACATGTACTAAGTACTGTAAGTAGAAAATTAATTATGGTTACTCACCAACAATGACACGATGACTTGTCCGATAACAATGAGTTTTATTTTACCGCACAACAAAGGAGAGCGTTACAGCCCTTAAAGGAGCCACTTCAGGTGATTGTGTAGCACTGCCGTTGTTGTTCTTCTGGCAGTGTTCAATCCAAATCCCTAAAGCAGATTCCATCCAGACTACTGCCTTATTACATCCACTTACAACTTGTTTTGCACCCTGGTTAAAAGGACACTGTGGCCGTAGATCTTATATTCCTTTCCTACTTTTTAAATAAAAAGAATCGTAGCCTTCAACAAATCCAAAACGTTTACCTTTTCGGCAATTGTTAACATCTTCCGTTTGCGCTTGGGCACGGCCCCTGAAGCAGTAGCAGATCGTTTGGGAGCCATAATGAATGGCTTGACTATGCACAAAGATAAACACAAAAGAGCACAACTCTTTACACAGCGAAACACGTTGATGCTGAATGAGCGAGACGAGACTTCCTGGTTAACACTGCATTCAGCAAGCAGGAACTTAACTGCATGCTCTGATTGGTTAGCTTCTCAGTCAGGAGAACTTAACTGCGTGCTCTGATTGGTTAGCTTCTCAGTCATCCGCCAATAGCGTCCCTTGTATGAAATCAACTGGGCAAACCAACTGAGGAAGCATGTACAGGAAGTAAAAAGACACATTGTGCGCAGAACCCGCGAAGCAGCGAAAAATCTGTGTTATATATTTAGTTATGCTTTCATATAAAATCCGCGATAGAGCGAAACCGCGAAAGTCAAAGCGCGATATAGCGAGGGATTACTGTAAACCTAAATAACTTGACAGTGCTCTGTAATAAACCAAAAGTACTGTTTTTATTTTGAAAGGTAAATAATAAAGCTCCTCCCACTATGTAGAATCAAGTGTCTGTTCTGCATAGTAAATGTGCATAGTGTGTTAACAAATAATAGCATTGTGCCATTAAAACCACTTAAGGTGATTTAAGACCTTTGCTGTTTGGCCTCTAGGACAGTTTATTGGTCTGCCAAAGTATTTTTATTTCTCAAATTTATGGTATGCAATGGTATACTTTATAGTATAAGAACCTTTATAGTATACTTGTATAGAGTAGTCAGCCTTTCAAAAATGAATCTTCCCTATTTTGAATGGAGCTTTGCCACCTTCCAAGATTAACCATCTGAGTTAAATTAATCACAGTTTTAAAATATGCCTTCAAACTAACTAACTTCAGTCCTTTAAAGCATATTTCTTTACTATACATCTTAGGAGAGAAGTACGTGAACACTTGAAGGCAGGCCCCTAGAGACTCCAGGGAGTTTCTTTGTTTCATTCTTATAATAAATTAATTTTACCTGCTTGTTCATTCCTCCTCTTGGTTATTTGGTAATATACTATTTTGTTTACTTAGCCCCCCACTCTTCATTTTGCACAGTAACAGTTGCTTCTTCTATAGGTGTATGCTTTTATTATAACTGAATTGTAAATACCGTATATACTCGCATATAAGTTGAGTTTTGAAACCCAAAAAGTCAGATCCCAACTTCTTTGCCCGTTCAAAAATGCAACACTTAATTTTTTTACATTTTTTTTCTTCAATTTAGCACGGATTTCTCAGACACATCGAATGTTGTGGCAGCAGCACAGTTACCAATTTCTTTTGCCACTTCAACGACTTTTAATTTAAAACCAGCTTCATATTTTCTTCTGATCAAATGCTCCATTATAGATAATGGATGCTGTTACGGTAAAGGTGTTATGAGGGTGTGAGATACAAAAAACACAAAACAGTGCAAATGTCACTTCGGAATAGTTCAGTTATTACTGTGTGGTCATGTAGCCACAATACATAGAAAAAAAGGCAGTGTGCTCTGTGGTTACTCTCTCAGGTGGGCGTTAGCATATCATAATCTTTTGCACCAATAGCGTGAGTTTTCCGCATTCAACTTATGCGACTCACGTTATAAAATACAGGAAATTATACAGTAAAATCAAGCCCCGACTTATCCATGGGAGAACTTAAACGCGAGTATATATGGTAGATCTTTAAAGGGTTGGATTGTATTGCAGCTGAGCCTTGCAACTAAAAGGAAAAAAAATTGGAGAAATTCCAAACCTTACGGTAAAAATACTCCATTTACTCTTTATCAACTACTTCATTGTAAAAACCAGTTGATGCTACAAGCTTGGAATGGGCAAACCTTATGCTATTTTTAATCAAGAAAAAATATGCTGTCTCTTTTTAATGCTAACTTGATTGATCCCTTACCTTTTTATTTAGCATACCATATTTGGCAGTGATGAATTGACCACATTACTTAATACTTAACTAAATACTAAATTTCATGATTTATCTAATAAAAAAACAAAACCTGGTAATACATTTGAACCCTGTAGTTACATGAAAGTTATTAAAGCAGTTTAAAAGTAAAAGAATAGATATTAGAGTAAACTAGAATACTGAGCTGCTTTCAAACTTGATTTTTTAACTGATTTCTGTGTTGGTTCAGACATCCCTTACTTTTTTACTTTTTTCTTTTGTTTTTTTTTTTTTTGAAGGACACAAGGCGAAAGATTGAGGAAGAGCATGAAAAACCACAGAGCAGCCAGGACAGCATCAATCAATCTGAAAATGATTCCTTGAATGAAAGATCTAAAGTGATTGCAGCAAAAGCAAAAGAGATTGAAAAGGTTTGTAACACTCTTATTACAATGCAATAGAAATTTTGAAGGAGAGTTTACTTTTCATTTTTGAGAATGCTTTGTTATGTCAGGACTATGGTTGTGCTTTGCTTCTGACAGAGAAATTTTATTATGCACATTGAATGCTTTACTGTGAAACTGACAGAAGCATTTGCATCATCCCGTAAATTGGACTTAAAAACATGATTTATATTAGTATACCTTTATTAAAAAAATGTCATTACTACCTTTTAAGTCCTTATTACATGTAATTGTATGCACCTATGTTATAAAAATCAGAAAATGTATTCTGTCATTTGATATCAGTTTGCCTCTTTTAATAGACATGAATTAGCTTGATATATTCCTTACTAAAATTTAGTGATCAAATAAATCATCAGTCATGACCTGGAAAATATAGATTTAATAACCTATACTTGTTTAGGCCAAGCACTCTGAGCCTGTTTTCAGTGAAGAGTGCTGTATAAAAATAATTTTACTCAATTGACTGAAGGAATAATTTAGCAAAAATTAACATAGTGGGTCTCATTCATGAAACATGAGCAGAACAAATTTGTTTAGTAAGGACCATCTGTTTGTGAAAACAAATGGATCTTATACATGCTCAGGACCAATTGTTGTGTGTGTAACTAATAAAAAGCATGATATTTGAATGTCATTTGCACAAAACACATTTTGAATAAAATAAATACTGCATAAATGTGTAATTTCAAATTACAAGATACCACATCCTTCAATGAAAACTCTGTCAAGTTTGTTGATTATTCAACAAGACAGGTGGCTTGTTTAGTTTCTCAGTAAATATGCCACACAGGTCTGTGCCTAATTGAGTGTATTTTCCTATAAACCTGATTTGATTGGACGTAGCAATGGCTGACTCTTGCACTACTGCATGGTTAGGCTCAGGGTGTACTAAGGAGAGAGTGCAGATTCTGGGATTGCACTGATGTGTTGGCAGAGAGTGAAGAATGGTTGTTTAGTTGTTTTAGATAACCTGACCCATTCTGGTGCATTTATGCACTATAATGGACCCTATTCTCCAAAGAGCAACTGTAAGAAGCCGTGCCATACCTGTACATTTGCAAGTCCTGTTGACACTTGGCTTTTTGGTTTCAGGGACATTTCAGTGGGAGATTGTAGACAGGTCTGGGATTTCTCAGCCATCTATGAGCCGCATGCTACCTGGAGAACTTAACGGCATATTAACACTAATGCAGGGTTATATGTTCAGTTCTAATATGGTGGGGAAAGTCAAGTGGAAGTTAGTCAAGGGTTTTAGGAGCTGTCCAACTTACCCAGGGTCATTGGTTCACTAGACTGCATACATATATGAATCAAAGCTCCATCTAATGATTCGTTTGCTGATATAAATAGAAAACACTTCCATTCTTGAACATACAACCTATATGTGATGCAAAGTGTGTGCTGCTCAATGTTGTTGCCCAATGGCCCAGCGGTTCACATGACAGTTTCATTTTGTAGCACAATTCTGTTGGTATATGTCTGAAACGAGGAGCGGTGCAAGACGGCTAGCTTCTTGGTAAGAATAAAAGTTTCTCCTGTAGATTATTTGAGAGGTATAAATAGGCTGTTTATATCCATAGGGAACAGGGGTTACCCATTAAAGACATAGCTTTGACACCTCTAAACAACTCACAGAAGCCACAGGAATGGGCTTATAAATAATGCACATGGAACAACACTGGCTGTTATCAAGCGTACCTTTGTTAACGTCTGTTAAAAGTACCTCAGTCTTTGTTTAAAGTTTTCTTTTTTTTTTCTTCCAATTTTGACATTTTGGTAGATCCTGGGCAATCGTTGCAACACATACTTGTATGGTAAGATATTGGGGCATTAATGAGTGTGAATTACAGTAAACTGACAAAGTGCATGTGCCTGACAATATATGATTAATTGGTAGTTATGAACCTACACAAGGTATTAAGACAAAAAAGGTTTTAATCGTGGCTTGTAATAGTGGAGTAAGATTTTAGTAAAATCGCCTTTTACGCACAAATGTATTGATTTATGAAACTTTCATAAATGAGACCCAGTGTTGTTATACTTAAGCCCTGTAATATAGTTCCAAGATAGATAGGACATTAATGAATTATCACACCCTCAATCTCATGAATATATTCATAATTATTTTAATAACTTTTCCATTACTTTATACATAAATCTCTAAGGATTAATAGTCTATAGCTGAAAGCAGTGGATTTCTATACCACACATTCAAAGTCGGGTTGTTTAGCAGTTTAATCCCATGAGATGTGTGCATCTGAATAAAATACTAGTGATGGGTGAACCCCACAAACCTCACTTCGCCTTGAGTTCAGCAAGATTGTGTAAATGTTCAGGAACTTCAGCATAACGCATTGAAGTCAATGCGGAAGGAGAAACTGAACTAGCTTTATGTTTACTATAATATTACAGTGGCCTTTTTAAGTGTCACTGAGGGTTAGAGAAGTGTCTTCCTACTATGCTGAGCTGATAACCACTAACAAATTATTTCAGATTCACGCAAATAAGTTAAAAATATATTTAGATTTTTTTTCAGAACAGCAAAGTATTTTCATTGCATTCTCATTATGGTCAGCTAATGTACACCTTAAATTGAAAAAGTTCTATTATTACCTAAACAATTTATTTTTTTAAATAAACACGTGGGGTACAAACTTGGGTGGACATCACACATGCAAGAATGAGACTGGGTAGTGACATAAACGTGAGATGGAGTACGCTTATTGTACATGTGTTAAATTTCTGGGCATGGCTGCTCTGTAATGTCATGTTGGCCTTGCAGCACATCACGAGGTATTTGGGGGGCTTATGTTCATCAATGCCAGCTGCACACTGAATAATCCTGGAAAGTATTCTGCGAACAAGTTCACCAGTGAACACAGCATATTTGCTGCAAAAAAACACTTTGCCAAATTTTGCTGAACAGTACATACCATATGACCCATACTGGTAGTTATTTCTTGGCCTTCATTTGTACTAATGCCGTCTTCAGTTAATTCAGTCTCAGGTTTGTATTGAATATGGGGTGATTTCAGTGTGAAATTTGAAAACACATTTTTACTTTGTTTGTGTGGGTTTCTTTAGAACAGTCTAGTTTATACTGAGATCAGTAAGATATGGGTGATAGGTTGATTGGTGATACTTAACTAAACTAGATGTATTTGTGACCCCTATCTAGATTGAGTTCCTGCATTTTCCTGTTTGCAGTGAGGATATACAATATTTAGAATTTCTGCAACCATTGAACAAAGAAAAAAAAAAAAAGGGAATGTGATTTTTTTTTTTTTCCCCCCCCACTGGTAGTTTGGCCATTCTATTGCTTGGTCCCATCTGAGATATACTTTGAATTTATGCTAGTATCCATTATACAGTCCCGATCAAAAGTTTAAGACCACTTAAAAAATGGCAAAAAATCATATTTGGCATGGTTGGATCTTAACAAGGTTCTAAGTAGAGCTACAACATGCAACAAGAAGAAATGGGAGTGAGACAAAACAGTTTTTGAGTATGCAATTTAATGAAAACGATTAAACTGAAACAGGCTGTTTTACAGCTGATCAAAAGTTTAGGACCACACCTCCAAAAAAACCCGTAAACCCCCCCCCAAAACAGAAATCAAACTTCCAAACATGAACTCTGTACTGAGTAGCTCCACCGTTATTGTTGATCACTTCAAAAATTTGTTGTGGCATGCTTGATGCAAGCGTTTCCATGAGGTGAGTGGGAACATTTCTCTGAGTGGTAAAGACGGCCGCACGGAGGGCATCTGCTGTCTGGAACTGTTGTCCATTTTTGTAAACTTCCCTTGCCATCCATCCCCAAAGGTTCTCAAATGGATTTAGATCAGGGGAACAAGCAGGATGGGCCAAAAGAGTGATGTTATTCTCCTGGAAGAAGTCAGTTGTCCTGCGGGCATTGTGTACTGTAGCGTTGTCCTGTTGAAAAACCCAGACGAGGGCCCTCAGTCATGAGGAATGCTCTCTGCAACATCTGGACATAGCCAGCGGCCGTTTGACACCCCTGCACTTCCTGAAGCTCCATTGTTCCACTGAAGGAAAAAGTACCCCAGACCATTATGGCGCCCCCTCCACTGTGGCGCGTAGAAAACATCTCAGGTGGGATCTGCTTGTCATGCCAGTAACGTTGGAAACCATCGAGACCATTAAGGTTAATTTTTTTCTCATCAGAGAATAAAACTTTCTTCCACCTTTGAATGTCCCATGTTTGGTGCTCTCTTGCAAAGTCCAAACGAGCAGTTCTGTGGCATTGAAGGAGACGAGGTCTTTGAAGACGTTTTTTGTTTTTGAAGCCGTTCAGTCTCAGATGCCGTCTGATGGTTTTGGGGCTGCAGTCAGCACCAGTAATGGGCTTAATTTGGGTCGAGGATCGTCCAGTGTTTGATGGACAGCCAATTGGATCCTCCGGCTCAGTGCTGGTGAAAATTTTTTGGGTCTTCCACTTGACTTTTTTGTTCCATAACCCTCAGGATCATTTAAAAAATACCAAATGACTGTCTTACTGCGTCCCACCTCAGCAGCGAAGGCGCGCTGTGAAAGACCCTGCTTATGCAGTTCAACAACCTGACCACGTTCAAAAAGGGAGAGTTTTTTTGCCTTTGCCATCAGAACGTGTGACTACCTGACAGAAAATGACAATGAATCCACATCTTTGCACAGATTTGGCCTTTTAAAGGCATGTGGTCCTAAAATCTTGATCAGCTGTAAAACAGCCTGTTTCAATTTAATCATTATTTTCAATTAATTGAATGCTCAAAAAATGTTTTGTCTCACTCCCATTTCTTCTTGTTGCATGTTGAAGCTCTACTTGGAACCTTGTTAAGATCCATCCATGCAAAATATGATTTTTTTTTGCCATTTTTCAAGTGGTCTGAAACTTTTGATCGGGACTGTACTAAAGGTTTTGACCAAAGGGAAAGATTATTCAGTCCCTACTAAGGAATTTTATATTGTTACTATTTCGGGTGTTTTGCATGTTTAGACTCTTTAGTTACAGAGCTTGAAAGAGTATTGCTATCTATTGGCTCTCTTGTTCTGCTGGGAGAATCGAGCAGACACATGCAGGGGTATAATTAGTAATGGTAATTAGTAATGATATGCCTTGAATTAAATTAGAGAATTGAATTGTGTTTCAATGCTAAACAGTGGATTGACCATAGCAGACACCGTGTCTATATACAAGTTTGCTTGAAAGTGTACCTGGTACCAGAGTAGAGTGGGCCAAACATCAGTGACTCACTTTTATAGTGGAATCATCTGACCCAATATCAGGTGTTCTATACACATTTGAAGTGAAAGAGTGCAATCTGTTAACTGTTCACTTGGTGGTGATCTGGCTCAAGTGAATGGAGCTTTTGCAAGACCAGCTTGAAACACCTAAAAAGGAAACAAGAAAAAGTGTAGAATTTGAATAGACCATATTCCAAACAACAGTAGAGACAGCTGCAGGCAGGTGTTTGGTTCCCAATTGTTGACACTATTGGTGAAGAAAGCTGTCAGATTAAGAAGGAGACCCTTTGTACAGTGATAGCAAGAGGCAGTAGATTTACCTAAAAGCTCCCCACAGACCAAACAGAAGCTTGAGGAATTGCTTTATAATGACTTTCAAGCAGTCTCAGAGAGTTTCTGAGATGTCATTTGATGACTTAAGCTTTTGTCACATTAGACAGCTTTTTCAGCATTTTTTCAGTCATAGCCTTCATTTACAAAATCTTTTTTCACTTTGAGGTGCACTCACTTTCGTTGCCAGCAGTTTAGATATTAATGGCTGTGTGCTGAGTTATTTTGAGGGGACTGCAAATTTACACTGTTATACAAGCTGTACACTGACTACTTTACATTGTATCAAAGTGTCATATCTTCAGTGCTGTCCCATGAAAAGATATAATAAAATATTTACAAAAATGTGTGGGGTGTACTCACTTTTGTGAGATACTGTATATAAATACCTTTATTTATTTTAATGATAAATTACTTCTTTGTGACTTCTTTATATTAGTGGATTTCTTGAGTTAATACCAATGTCTGGTGAGAATTTCATGTGAATAGCCTCATTGGAAATCTATTTACTGAAAAACATATTGAAGTGTTCAGTACTTGTTATCCTCAGTGTATATATAATAAAGATTAACAAAATCGTGTAACATTTTCATGCAAAGCTCATTTTTCTTCAAAACTGTATGTCATATAGTATACAGCTATATATCACTTTTTCAGCTTTATCAAGAAAATACAACAATGACACTCTCATGTCAGTACAACCAATTTTAACGTGCAAGTGTCAAACAAAATACCTTATACATTCACTCCGCTAAGAACAGCAGTAGTTCAGTTATGTGTTAGCAGTTGACAAATAAAGCCTATGTAATGGCATAATGGCACACGATTATGAATTGTAAGACTGCATAAACATTCAATTACCAACAAAATCATGACTGATGATCATGCAGGAGAAGTTCCATTCCTTTCGCATATTAAGTTACATACTGCCGTTACTTCAGCAAGTAGATTAGCATTCGTCTTTTAAAAATACAACTAAGACTCAAAAGTCGTACTATCCCTTTTTTAAAACTTATGGTCATCACAATTTCAAATTTTATAGAATATAAACAAGTGATTTTTATTTTTATACAATGCCAGTTTTTTAATGTCATTGATTTTTATTTTTTTTTTGGTTTTAAACAGTAAATAAAGCATGCTAGTGTCTAGAGCTCTCCCGCTCAACATTTAATTGAAGCCACACTGGGGATTTTCAACAAGAGAGTAGAGAGGGTTAAACAGTATGTGGTTAATCAAGACTGGGGTTAATAAATGAAGTAACATTACCCTGCTGTTTCACATCTGTTGGATAGGACCCAATAAGACTCTGGCCACACACAAGATAGTCTCTGAGGCCTGTAGGCTAGTGCTTAGAATACTGTTATTATGTGGCTTGATTGGTTTGGTTGAAATTGTCTCAAGTGAAGCCATAAAATACAATGTTTCTGACTTTTTTTTCCACAGTTACATTTTAAATGTAATGTACTAATGTTGTATTTTGAATTTTATGTTTTCTAAAATTTCAAGCAACATATTTGATAGAACGTAACAAATACAACAGCTTTTGGTATATTGCTAGTTAATTGCTGATATTTTGTATACAAGAATTTAGATGGTAGCTAGAGGTTTCTTTTTTCCTCCAAATTGATATGCCGATTAAATGGTAAATGTTGATATCTCACAGTTATTTCTGTATTTCAAACACACATACATTTATTTATATTTATATATATATATATATATATATATATATATATATATATATATATATCTATACTAATAAAAGGCAAAGCCCTCACTCACTCACTCACTCACTCACTCACTCACTCACTCACTGACTCACTCACTCACTGACTCATCACTAATTCTCCAACTTCCCGTGTGGGTGGAAGGCTGAAATTTGGCAGGTTCATTCCTTACAGCTTCCTTACAAAAGTTGGGCAGGTTTTATATCGAAATTCTACGCGTAATGGTCATAACTGGAAGCAGTTTTCTCCATTTACTGTAATGGAGATGAGCTTCAACGCCGTGGGGAGTTTCGTGTGACATCATCATGCCTCCACGTAATCACGCAGTACATAGAAAACCAGGAAGACCTAAAAAGCGCTGAAGAAAACATGCATTATATAATTGAGAAGGCAGCGAAACAATAAGAAGCGGCGAGTGACATATACAACCATATTCATGACTTCTGCTACTTCGGAAACAAAGCACGATGTAAACCTACACTTTAAATTAAGTTCATAGACAGGCTGCGCTGGCGTTTGTAATTTAGTGCCTGCCCATATAAGGCCGTCCGTCAGCGGCAATCCAATAGCAAACTCCCACTAAATATTCACGGGTTAAGGACTGTGCTTATGCAGAGGAAGATGAGATGGTCAGGGTGGTGTTTGGTACAAACTCAGCGAAACTGCGAGAGAAAGTTTTAAGTGCCAGGACTAAGGTAACATTAAATACAGCCATGGACATAGCACGAGATGGCACCAGCACAGCTGGGAAACTTCGATGCATGTACACGAGCGCTCACGTGAACTGACGCGTGCACAGATAAAAGCAACAGTTCCAAAGAGCTGAACAAAACCGAATTACACAATTGAAAAGGCAGCAAAAAATATGAAGCGTCTGATAAGCATATTCATAAATCCAAAACAAAGCACACGTTGGAAAAAGTCAATGTCCCGCTAAAGGAAGACAGTGTAAAAAACGTGCATGCAGTGTGTCAGGTCTCAGATAAAGAAGAAGACGAGCTGTTTATTGATGCAGTAAGAAATGAATCGATGAATGAAACCTGTCATCTTTACAACGATTGACAAACACGGAATGTAACTTGAACACAACACATCCTACAAATACGAACCTGATTGAAAGAAATAATGATAATCAAATCCTTGATGACAGCAACACTCAGTAACACTCACAAAACAAATACTGTATATTGACAGTCATGTTACGTTATTTTTAAAATGTTCCCTTTTCTTTTCATAGCTTTTTAACACACTACTTCTCGCTGCGATCGCTGGTATATATATATATATATATATATATATATATATATATATGTATATATATATAACCCGATCTACATACTCGAATAATGGATACTTTATTCGCCATCAATGATTGTTTTGGTAAAGCCATACTCAGTGTATTCATTAGATGAGCGGTAAAAAGTAAGAGCGAGGAAGGATGACTTATTGAGGCATGCAGGCTGTAGTGCGTCAACTCTATCTGAATTGCGCGATCACATTTGAAAAATATATCTTTTCAAGTTCTATTTAGTCCATATGTGTCAAACTCAAGGGCGCGGGCCACATCCGCCCGGCGTGTAATTATATCCGCCCGCGATCATTTTATATACTGTATTATTGTTATTAAAGCCGGGTATATGAAGCGCTGGTAACACAATAAACTACAGATCCCATAATGCAGCGCTTCAGCTGCCTTGCCGAACACTTACCGAGTTAATCAAGTTATTGCGAAGCTAGCTCACACGATGCTGAAGAGAAAAGTTGATTCTGAAAATAGAGCCTTTAAAAACCGATGGGAGGCTGAGTATATGTTTACTAAACCCGTGTGTCTCATTTGTGGAGCTAATGTGGCTGTAATTACAGAATTTAATCTAAGACGGCACTATGAGACAAAACATCAGGTTAACCTGAATGCAATGCAGAAGATACAGAAAGCAGCATAATTAAATAAGAATCTGACACTTCAGCGGACGTTTTAACCCGTGCACAATCACAAAGTGATTTCAAGTGAAGCTGCTTTTATGGGAGACACAAATGCACCAGTGCACCTTGCCTCACTTTCCCTGTTGCCAAGTAATGTTAAACCAAGTCGTCACTACGGTGTTCCCAAATCGCACTTTGCTGATAAACTGAGCGCACTGAGTTTGCACGGCGCTTTGGTGACTTCAAGAACAAAAAGTCCGTCTACATGCGGCTCGAACCTTGTGCATGTTTGGTAGCACATATCTGTGTGAGAAGCTCTTCTCAGTGATAAAGACTAACAAAACAGCACACAGGAGTCGCCTCACTGATGAGCACCTGCAATCCATCCTGAGAATCTCCACAACACAGAACCTCACAGCAAACAGAAACGAACTTGTGGCCAAAAAGATGCCAGGCGTCCAGCTCTAAAATGACATATGAGCAAAGACAACTGAATGATTTGATTTGTTATTGCTGAAAAGAACACATTTCATTTATATTTCTAGGTTTTGTTATGCAGCATGTTCATATTTGAATTTGTATCATTTTGACAGGATATATTTTTATGGAGAGCAAAATCTTTTGGGATATTTAAAATCTAAGTTTATTTTTATATAAAATTACATAAGAGTAAAGAAATGTGAATGTTTGTTCTTTTAACGTTTACTTTATTTCTAACTTGTATAATTTAGACAGGATAAATTTTTATGGAGAGCAAAATATTATAAGTTGTTTAAGGTTTGAGTTGATTTATTCACGAATAATATTCCTGTCTGTTTTTACCATTCCTACCAAAGATATTTCTGTTGACTAAATAAAAATTCCTTCTATTTAAAATTTAAATAGAACTTGAACAAATACGATAGTTCATAATATCCACGCAGACTTGCACGTAAGAGCGGGAGTTATCCGTTTTAACAAGCAGCATATTGCACTGATACGAAATAGCTGTGTGTGTATATATGTAGATATGTATGTATATGTATATATATGTTTATATATGTGTGTGTGTATGTATGTATATATATATGTGTTTGTGTGTGTATGTATGTATATATATATGTATTTGTGTATGTATGTATGTATGTGTGTATGTATTTATGTGTGTGTGTATATGTATGTGTATATATGTATAGATATGTATATATATATATGTTTATGTATGTGTGTGTAAATATATATATATATATGACAACAACACTCATCACTCACAACAGTGACAAAACAATTACATTGACAATCATGTTACGTTATTTTCAAAATGTTTCCTTTTCTTTTTCATTGCTTCTTTAACACACTACTTCTCCGCTGCGAAGCGCGGGTATTTTGCTAGTATATATATATATATCAGACTACGAATGCCATGAATGTAATTACCTTGATCTACATGCTGTCAAATAAATGAACCACATGCCGTGGACTTGCAGACCAACCACAAGCGTTACCTGGTAGGTAACCACCAATACAATCAGATTGTGATTCAGACTACGAATGCCATGAACATATATTAAACCTGTTTTTGTATATACAGTTTAGTTCACATTTGTAAAGGGGAAAATATACTGTAGGGTTGACAGGAGCTACTTTTTTAGGTTATCAATTTTTATAGAATAAAAAGCATATTGTTTATGTGAAGAATTAAATGTATATTCTTTGAAAGGTTTTCCTGTCAAGCAACGTCAAATAGGTTTCTCTAGGAATTCAAGCTTGTCTACAATCAAGCAAAATGACATCTTTTATTGCCTAATTAAAAAGATTACAATATGCAAGCTTTCAAGGCAACTCGGGCCCCTTCAGGCAGTTTGTAGAACCACTACAAGCCATGATTAAATGAAGGGATTAACAGTAATAAGTTTTTGATGTTTGAGTAATATTTTTTTGTTGTCTTTTCCCTTTTAATCTACCCATTACTAGCCAAATTCTATTTTAAGTTTGCAAAGGCCAGGAGCCTATCCTGGGTGACAATCCACTCGGGCACACACCTATAGTCATTCACACCAGAACATTTTAACATTGCTAATTTACCTAAAACACACTTTTTTGGATACTATAAATGCACAAAGTGAAAAACGTACACAGACATGTGTAAAACTTGCAAAAACTGCCCATACAGTAACCAAGTTAGGAATTAGGCCCAGTCTTGTGTAGATGTGAAACAGCCATGCTAACTCTGCCGTCGGTTTCTCTAATAGAAACGTATGGTGTTCGTTTTATCAGTTATTTGATAATGTCAAAATTAAGAGGCATTTTGGTTTATTGGTCAGTTTTTATTTATGCACATCTTTTATCGTCATTTTTTCTTTTTTTTTTCTCTTGAATTTGGGAGAATGTTTGTAATGTTCATTAATAATGCACAAATTACCTGTGTATGTAGAGGACAAAAAAGAAAACATTAAAAACTATAAACTTTAATGCAATATTAATATGGCTGGTTAGTGAGCACCACTGATGACATGAATAGTTCTAGATTAGCCAGTGGCAAGTCTTGCACCTGGATTGTCAGTATTGCTTTTATGTATTCAATGTAAAAGCTGCTTGAGACTTTGAGTCTACATGAGTGATCAAATAGAATGACTTCTTGCCTCCTTGTTACAAAGGGGCATTCAGCTAACACCTGGGATGTTCATTGACTTTAATAAAGTGTTTTACAGCCCTTCTAAGGAATTGAAACTGCCATCTTATTGAAATGGTTGTAAAGAACCGGTGTGAAAAATCTTTTAACAGGTTGCTAACAGGTTTTACACCTTATTTTTCCTGTGTCTACACACACCTGTTGTCCTCTGGGAATCTGATTTTATACCACCCTAACTTCTGTTTATTGTTTGTGGATTTTTAAGGATTTCTGTGCCTTTAGTTATGGAAATTGTAATACACATTTCACCAAGATCAAACTATTCAAGATGCATGCAATACAGCCTTTTTTATTATAAATGTGTAGAATCTTGATGATAAACATCAGAATGAAAACAGCAAAGAGCGAAACAGGAAATGCCTTTGGGTGCCTTTCTCACTTTTATGCCTTCCTTTTTTCAAATACTTGTGAAAGATTTTCCTTTGGCTAAGTGTGACATTCATTGTAATCATCATTTCTCCTTTAAAAAGCAAGATCCCTGAAAACATTTTTAACAGTTTTCTTTCAAATGGTATACCTTTTTTGCTTCATATATAGAGTTGTACTTTTTGACTTAAGCATATAAAAGATTTTTTACATCTCCTTCCCAAGCATTCTTTTAAACAAACTGACATCTTGTTTTTATTTTTGGAAACTGCAGTAAATGCAGTTTTGTTTTGTTTTTTAAAGTGATACATATTATTTGTTAATGTTCGTATAATTTTGTTTCTTCTCTGCATGTCATGAGTATTTAAGTAATTGAAATGTTTTTAATTTATCATGTCCTTATTCATTCACTTTTTGTGTTTACTTTCTTGATGAATGTAACATATCTGAATAGCAGCCTGTATGCCGTTAAATAAAATGCAGTTTATTCTTACATAGTAATATTTTCAGAAGACAAAACTTGGAGTACAGATTCATAAATTTAGCATCAGCATATACCCCTAAATCTTCCTTTGAGCCATTGTCACCCATTATGTATTTATAATTAATGTAGATTTTTGTTTGTATAAATGACTTTGCACTAGTCCACATCAGACTGCATTATCCAAGTGTTTTCCTAGTGTAGAGCATTCCCCAAATCAATTTCTTTTGCCACTTAGTACAGTATACTTATTTTAGAATCACAGCAATGCACTAAACAGAGATCCCTGAGGGAACTCCACTGATGACCCCAACCCATGAGGAGCCTTCTGACCGTTTCTGTACTCGTCGTGGGGTCTATTAACCAGTCTGAATTCAGGTTTTATAAGTTACTGCTGTTAAGGACTTCTAGCTTCAGAATTAATTTTTGGTGTGAAAAAATATCAAACGCTTTTTAAAATTGTAAGTAAGTAATTTTTTTACATAATTCTCCAGTTGCCTCGTTAAAAATTGTAACAGATTGATTGTATTTGATCTTCCTATAATAAAACTGTGGTGGCTCTTAAGTATACTTTTTGAAAAAAAATCTTTACAAATTCTGTTGTTCTAGTGTGTTGCTGAGTAGTTTCATTAATATTACATACAGTGGGTAAAAATTAAAACATATGTCTTGTAATTACAGAGATCCATTTTGTTCCCCACAGTGTAAAATTAATTTTACTTGTTCTCTAAAGAAAAATGTCTTTTTTCATTACTATCTACTGTGTCTATACTGTCTGTACTTATTTGAATTTAATTTGCTGCAAACTAGAAGGCAATACTGTATAATTTGTTTTCCTAATGAAGACATTTTTTTTCCTTTTTCCACAGAAAAGCAGTGAATTGGAAGGATTTTAGTTCACTGCGAAATCTTTTTTTTGGTAGTCTAACTGGTGTGTTATTTTTCTAAATTGTTTTTGTTCTTATTCATGTACTTTTTGATGTTGTTTTTTTAAATATTTTATATTGTTTGCTTAATTGTTTTTGAGGATGTGATCATGCGCCGATTTGAACCAAAGATTCAAGGTGTTAGCCAGCAGCGCTTACAGCATTGTTTGCTAAAAAATGTAGTTAATTTTACAGCAACTCAGAGCTTATTAAAAATAATTTCTAAGCAAATATCTGATATATTACAGAATTGCTTATAATGATTTCTGGATAGTGAGCTCATGCAGTAAGACCATGTTGATATGTATCATCTGTTCTAAGTGCAGCTAAGACTTTATAAAATTCAGATATAGAGTGGTACCTATCTGTTGTTTATTGCACTGGGTAAAACAAGTTGTTGCCATTATAATTCATAATAAATTTTATCCCCAGGTTTTTATTCATGGTAGCATATTAACTTGCTGTAACTTCCAGATCATCAATGTGCATGATTTTATAAGCTTATTTTCTGTGGTTGTGCTCTAGTGTTTTTTTTTTTGTTTTTTTTTTTTTGAGGCAGACTGAACACTCACTTCTTTTTTCATTTACCATTCCTAGGGGACATTATTTTATATTCGAGATCGGATTGTTTTTGTGAATAGTTAAGTGAAGATTTATACATTTTTATATATACTATTAAAGAATCTTCTTAAATTATGGATTTCTCTGCAAATTACTATTGTTATTTATTTTTTTTTTTTTTTGTATGACAGGTTTATAGACAGGATTGCGAAACCTTTGGAATGGTGGTGAAAATGCTGATTGATAAAGATCCAAGCCTTGAGAAGCAAATTCAGGTCCCTCTGCGAGAGAATCTACGTGACATTGGGGAGCGTTGTATCGAAGAGCTTAAGCAGTTTATAGTTGACTATGACTCTTCTGTTGCAGGAGCTGCTGTGCAGCAAGAATGAGAGTTGTTTTTCATATTTGCATTGCTAAAACTTTGTAAATAACCTCTTGATTGGAAAGTAATATTTCTTGACTATGGGGAAAATAATTACTTTTTATAGAATGAAAGGATTAGTTTTGGCTGATGGTATAAATTCAGTCACAACATTTATATATAAAGAGCTATTATTGTGTAGTAAAATTCATAAAACTGTTTTATACTGTTATTTTTGTTCTCATTAGAATCCAAAAGTTGTCATATTATATTGACATGGCAGATTATGTATGGTATGTGTTTTTTTCCTCCTCAAGTCATAATAAAAATATTTATATATATATATATAATATATAAAAATATATATATAATATGGCAGCACACACACATATATTTCTATATATATATATATATATATATATATATATGTATATATATGTGTATATATATATATATATATATGTATGTATGTATGTATGTATATATATATATATATATATATATATATATGTTTCAGGTGGGTGTGTGTGTATAACAATAAACTCAATAGTTAAAAAAAATTTTAATTGACCAATTAGTAATTGTTTTTTTCTTTGGTTTTAAAGAAATCGTGGTAAATTATATGAATATGGTTACTGCAGATGTTTACATTCCATCAAGCAAAGTATTTTTTTGAATGCCAGAATTTAAAGAGAGTGGCATTTTGTGGACATTATAAGAAGCAAATCATATTTCTACTAACTCTTTGATAAACAAGTTAGTTGTGTCAATTATATTTCTTTAAAGCTTTTGCCAACTGATGCTGCTGTTTCATCTCATCTGTTATGTTTCTGTCATTTTTTCCTTTAAACCTTCTTTTTGTAATATTCTTTTTTATCTTTGATGATAAACGTATTGATTATATCAACAAGCACATAAAAACAGTAAAGTATCTTCCATAACAAAAGAGTTTTCATTTATTTTCTTCATTATCTTAAGATAATCATTTATTTAGAAAACTTTCATTTTTTCCCTCATATTTGAAACAGTTGTGATGCTTAAAACCACCTTTAGGAGAGATGTGCTGACAGCATTCTTTCTGGGTTGGGCTGGGTCTTGTTTCTGAGTGATTTTTGGTACAAATTTAATTAAGGTATTTGCTCCTAAATATCTTGGTCTGTGGTGGGCTGTCACCCTGCACGGGGTTTGTTTCCTGCCTTGCACCCTGTGTTGGCTGGGATTGGCTCCAGCAGACCCCCGTGACCCTTTAGTTAGGATATAGCGGGTTGGATGATGGATGGATATCTTGCTTGCCACTAAGGGGCCATTACTTTACTTTTTATAGCCTTTTTTCCCCTTTCTGCAGATTTTTGTCTGTTTGTGACCTGCACAGGAGCAGTGAGCCACCAATTTGGTTTGGAAGGGAGGCTGTTGTAGTGCTGTGTGTCGGAGAAGTACAAGCTAAATGAAGCAGTAGACAATAGGAAAAGCATCCTAATTCAGTCAGTTACACCAAGCGCATGCCAGTGAGTTGGTTAAAAGCACATTCAAAGGAGGATGCATATTGACGTGTATTATCAAAAAAGAGAGTTGCATCTTTAACAGCAAATACAGGCACTTTGAGAGGTTCAGTAGGTATTAAACAGTAAAACCCATGGTTCCTTTAAATTCCCATTTAATGGTTAAAAAAGGGTTAACCAGTACACAATCCATATTTTAAAAATGACATCAATTAAACACAAGTCCTGTTAGATTTTTTTGAAGGCTTGCTTCAGTAAGTTCTGCATCCATGATGCCTGCAGAAGCAAGAGATGTGAGCTAATCCAACACCTCAAGCTCAGGGCCATTGTACTTGAGGAGGATGTAGCTAGTAGTAGTAGTGGTAATGAATTGGTGGATCTCGTCCAGGTGTCATTTAAGGGAGATAGTGTGCACCCAGAAAGTGGTGAGTTTGAGAGTGGTGAGAAATGATAAGGTATGAGGTGAACACTGTTCAGGGCTATCAGCCTCAGTGTACCATTTACAGGAGCCTCAAGGTGTCACGTTCAAACCAGTCCCCAGAAAGGGGGAAGCAATGATAGTGGGGGATTCAGTTATTCATCAATTTAGACACAGTTTTGAACAAGGGAGAGACAGTCTTGTATAACGTGTTGTCATTCTAGTGCCGAGGTGGGAGATGACCTTGTACAGTTGAATATACAGTACTTCTAGCCAGAGCAAGGATGGATCCAGTTGTCATTGTCCATTAGGATTTGGTGGCCATACTGCAAGTTATTTCACACTGTTTTGGCCCATTCAATTTTTGTGCAGCCTCTGAATCCACATGGATTGTAAGACCCAGAAGAAAGAGGAGTAGAACACAAGTTAGACGGCATGGAGCTGCACCTCTGTGGAACAGTGAGGTAAGGATGGGGAAAACAGATGGGAAACTTCAGCCAATAAATTGAAATACACTTTCTTTAAATATTTGTATTGATTCTTGACCAAACTCAGTTTTAAAATCTGTAATGCATCCTTTAAGTGGTTTGTTGTTGGCCATATCATTTTTAGGGTGTCTTTTCTCTTTGTTTACAGATTTCTGTTCAGTAAAATGTTATACTTTTCCATTCCTTAAACTGTTCTTTGTTGAGCTCTTTGTGGATACCTTGACTCATCTTTAATATATTACTAGTTGGAATAGATTGCTTTAGCACGTTACATGCCAGATCTTTATATTTGATGAGTAAATTCTAACTGCATTTTCCCTCCTCCTTGGTTGTGTTTGCTTGTTTTCATACTGCTTGAGTTTGCCTTGTTCAGATGTCTTTCACACATTTAGCCCACTTTTGAAGTATTTGAATTTCTTAGGTGTTGATTCTTTTTTTTTTGCATCCAAACTCAGTTTGACTTCCCCATTTAGGACCCAACTTTATATATTAGCTGTAAGTTTAAGCATTTTCAAGTTAGTTAATTGTTTTCTGCCTTGTTTTCACCAAAATAATCTGCCCAAATTAAAATGATTTTCTGCATTATTATGGTTGGAGATGCAGTGTACAATGTTTATCCAGGCTGTGAAATTTGATGGGAGTTCCATTAATAAGTCTTTTCAGACACAGAGACATTCAGTGTTTTTAAGCCATTCTCAAACCTGAGGCCGATTGCGGTCATTAGCAGTTCCACTTGTTTCATGTGTACTGCACTCCTGAGCAAATTATTAGGAATACCTGTACACCTGCTTGTCACAGCCATTGTCTTACCAGCCAATCACGTGGCAGCTGAGCCCTATATACAGCCATGCAGACACAGGCCCGGAGCTTCACTTAATGTTCACATCATACACCAGAACGGGGAAACATTTTCACACACAACACTCTCTTGACATTTACTCAGAATGGTAATCCAGTGAGCTTTTTTGTTAAGTTTTAGGAGTGGTGTGTTTAATTTTCACGTTGTTTTACATTTCCTTTGCTTTATTGTTTTCATTGCTTATCACTAAGAAGGTGAGTTTTCACTTTACTGTTTTGCAGTCAGTTTTTTTAATTATTTGTTGCACTTTGTGCAGCTAATTATTAGAAGAGTTTTTTTTTTGTTTTAATTTTGCTGAAATGCATTTCATGGTTAAAATTTTTCATTTTGTTTTCCTTTCCTTTCTTTCTTAGTTTCTCTGTAGTAAATTGTGCTTCTCATGTCCATGAGCCTTTATTATCATGATGTCCTGTTCTTTTCTTTACAGTTGTGTTGGACTCCAGCTCTGTTTATTTTTTTTACCTCAACATCGAGTGTCCGTTTTTACCATCAGTAGGTTCACCATCTACTTACTCTTTTAGGTACTCTTTGCCTAAATTTTTTTTTTTGATGTAATGATAAGCACACACTGAATGTCCGCATCTTTTCCAGCAGTTTTAGCTGTGCCACTAACACTTCTATTCTAATTTTCAGAGATCTAAGTGATGTCTTTTGTTTTGTTTGCACTCCACCTGCAGGAGTTTTTGGTGACTTCTTCATTTTGTTCCCTTCCTCTGCTCCAAATTACTTCTCTGTATGTTTTATTTTCCAATGGATTTTAACTTGTATGTACAACTTTGTTTTACATTTATGTTTATTACTATTTTCATTTTTTTAAACTGCATTTCTGTTTACATCTTTCGTCCGGTGTGCAAGTGGCTGAAAATGTCTCCAAATGGAGCAGCAGGTAGTGTAGTTGGTTAAGGCTTTGGACTTTACCTCCTGAGCTTGTGGGTTCAAATCCTTGTATCGATATGCTGAGTGACCATGAGCAGGCTAAGGGTACTTCACCTGCCTGTGTTCAAATTAGAAAAACAAACAAAAAAAACAAGTAACCAAGTTTATGGCAAATGGTGGAAGTCGCCTTGAATCAAGTTGTCAGCCAAATACAGTAAATAGAGTGGTGTCACCCAACAAGATATTAAAGCCCACAATGCTGCCACTTCTTCCATGGGGACCAGAGATTTGCTTGTCTCCTTCACTTATCCTCTTGACAAAACGTACAAGTACACATAACATTAATTGTGCACCTTTTTTCCAGTTTACAGCAGCATACATTTAATGCAAAGTTTAATATAGAAGACCCTCTCCCAATATTTCTGATCATACACTCTGACAAAATGGTGTCCCGTAAGACCTTACTGCCATTAACACGACAGTATGTGTCTGGTTGTGGAGAGCCTCTGAACCTCACACCCAGCAAAACACGGCTGGCCAACAGACATGTTCTTCCTAAACATGGCTCTGAAGTGTGGCGACATGGGACCACAGTTAGTGACCACAGGCCTCCGAACCTACCTTTCCCTCATTCAATGAATGTTGAGCAGTGCACAGATTTAAAAATGAATACATTTGCAGGTGCATTTCAAAAATCTGAAGGGGGGTAAGGATGTAAAGATGGCTGTGGCAGCACCCCACCACCAAGTTAGACTTCACCTTCGGAGACTGTGAGTTCCAGAGTGGCTGATCTTGGGTGGTGGTTCCACAGCATACCTGCTCAGTGCCAGCTGGGATAGCCTCCATACATCGTAGACCATTTCCTTACCATGATTTGTTATTTGTCATGGTTTTTATTCAGTACTCATGGCTGGGTGGCACAGTGGTTAGCACTGCTGCATCGTCTGCCTGCATTCACTTGTATGCTTGTTTAGAGTGTGCATGTTCTCCCTTGGTGCTTCTGGTTTGTTTTTTCCCCCTCATCCCAAATCCATGAGCAAGTTGGTCCTGTACCAGACCATCACCCTGGCCTGAAATGGACCCTATGCTTTGCATAAGGTGTTGCTGGGTTAGGTCTTCTCTGCAGTTAGACAAAAGTTCATTCAGTCTGTGAACAGCTAAATAAAGATAATTAATTTTTTTTTTAACAGAAGGATGTGGGGGGGGAAAAAAATGGCTACTGTCTCAGAGTTCAGCTAACAGCCTGACACTGACAAGTGACCGTTTATGAATCTTGTTTCAAGACTTCTTAAGGCGCCTTTTGTTGTCCTGCACAACATAAAGAGAGAGGCTGAAACAAACCTCCAAAAAAAAAAAAAAAAAATCTGTTTTCTCGAGTGGAGACGAGACGTTTCTTACATAAGAAGACATCCACTTTCCAAGCTGTGGCAGTCAAAAAGGACAGACGAAGAACAGCAAGAGAAAACAGTGGGCTGTCCATCATGGTGCATCTGTTCAATTAAAGGGAAGACAGAAGAGCAGCAGGGCAGGAGCACAATAAAGTAGGAAACGACAAGCAGTGAACATATTGGAGCAAAACTGAAGTGGGGATTCATTGAGCCTTTGCACCAAGTGTCCACACAACTTGTCCCCACTTCTATTGTTTAGCTGGGGTAACCACACTTAAGATAGGTGGCTAGTGAGTGTTTTAAGAGCAAAAAAAGTTGTGGGACGCTGATCAGGATTTCTGAAGCAGATGAACTGAACTGTATTTTACAGGTCAGTAATGGCAGCTAAAGTTGAAATGCTTACCAATAAAGCAACTTGATCAACCTTTTGCAGAAACCTGACTGCTTTAGTGAGCCCCCTTGCCTTCATCGATTGAATCGGAGATGACAGGCCTGGGCTTCGTTTTACACATTAACACTAAAAGTGCCAGGAAGGCCTTTTGGCACCGTCAGCTCCTATTCTTATATTCCATATCCATTAGAAGAGAGAAGCAGCTGGAATGCACTTTTAAATATCAGCCATGGACACTTGTTCAAGCGGGTTTTCATTTGTCACGCTCTTGTATTGTCCATCACTGTCACTTTTGGCTGTGTATTGTTACACACACCTTGGAGTCAACTGGCACAACTGTCATAGGTTTTTCCAATGTGCATCAATCAGTAAATAGCTGTGCTACTGGTTTTACTTTTAAATGGCCATCCCCGACCTTATCTAATATTTCATTAATTAGACACATTCAGCATCCACCCTGTAGTGGAAGGTTATGGAGCTACAATAATGATGAAGAGAGTTGCTATCATTTAAAATGCCTCCAGTAGATTTCAATACTTTCAAACCTGCCTGCAAAAGCAAAGTCCCAAAATGCCAGAGGCGCTGTCAGCGCCTGCCACCATTAATGACCAGCACCTTTGCTTGTCCTTGGTTGTGTGCATTGCTGACCTTATCCTGTGTTTTTATCAGGCGGGTCTCAGCCTGTGTCTTCGAGCTCGGCCTCTCACAGGTCACTGCAGAGCAGCACAGACGTTACAGAAATGTGTCGCCAGCCATGTGTGCTATGGTAGCAGCCAGGCCTGCTGTGCAATGTGGGCTCAGCTCTGATGATGTCACACGTGTTTGGTTAGGCTACTGTATAGAAGTACTTCCAGAATAAATAAAAGGTTAATACATACATTAATATGGTTTTCCACTGCACCGTGGTTATTATGACAAGAGTATGAAATGCTTTTTTTTTTTCTTTCCAACCCTCAAGCGGTAATACAGAGCTGGTCTACCACCCTCAAGACCCCAACACATGCCTGGACCACTCTTCATTTAGATTTTTTTGCGATTTCTAATGTAACAAATCCTTACTAATGCATGGTGATTCAAAAAGAATTGGACATACACATCCTACTTCCTGATTTATTCCATGTGGCTGTGGTTCTTTGCATGAAGAAAAAATGTATACATTTTGTGCGTAATCTCCCCTTAAGTTTAAAACCATCTTGCCATTTTGTATGGCTGTCTTGTCAACCACCAGCCCCAAGGACCGGTTTGACTACAGCATTGGCCCATGTTGAGATTTTGTAACATGAACAAAATCAACTGTGAGACTCGTTCATGATCTGAGGCATACTGCATGACATTTTAAAACTTCTATCTACATTTTCTAATTGCTGTATCACTCCTGTCCTTGTTGCTAAACTGAACAGCGACTTTTTAAATTCATTTAGTTTTTGACGTACATATCAGCACTGCTACATTGAAGCTGTCAGATTACTAGACACATGGACCTCCTGTCGGGCAAACGCAAATGTAGTGATAATACTTTCATTGTGAACTTGAATGGCTCAGCATGAATATGTAGCAGTTCTCTCTGTGATTTGTACACAACTGTAAGATGGACCTTAATGGAGAAGTACAGAGAAGGAAACAGCGAGCTAGCAGTGGCTCTGGCTGACCTTGAGAAAGCCTGTGGCAAGAGGGCCAGATGAAGAGATCTGTTTGGATTTGAGAAGGAGCTGATCAGTGCAGAGGACTTAAGAAACATCTATGTGCTAAAGCAAGGGGGCAGAAATCAGAGAGTGGGATTATGTCACGGTTACTGCTTATACTAATATTAGAGGAGCTGTGGTCAGTACTTTCTGCAGATGACAGTGACTCTAAATGGTACAAGGGAGGACTTGAAATGGGATTAAGAAGTGGACAGAAGGGCATGGAATAATAAAGATAAGCAGATCAAAAACTCTAAAACATGTTCTGCAACTATAGTGGAGAGACAGCAGATGAGTAAGATGTGAAGCATTTAAGAGTTAGGATGAGCGATTCAATGGGATGGCAAGCAAGTGGTGAAAACTGGGTAGCATACTCCTGTGACAAAAGGTTAGCCAAACAAGAAGAAATAACATCATACAAAGTAGAAGTGAAAGCAGTAAAGTTGTAAGATGCAAACAAGGAGTAAGAATGGAAATTCAGAAGATGAAAGGGCTGCGATGGAAGTGTGGGGTTAAGAGAGTGGATCAAGCACAAATGATGACATATTAGGGAGGCGTTTAAAGGGATACAGTGGAAGATGAAGGAGAGAAGGTGCCAGTGGGCTGGACGACATGTATGAAGACCACAGAGTGCTAAGGAGAGTAATAGATAATGAAGTTGACAGGAGGAGAAGAAAGAAACAGAAGGGTGTGGTAGAGAGCAATAGGCGGATTGGGCATGTGCAATAAGGAAGGAGGCTGGCAGATACAGGAGGGGTTGGAAGTCACAGAGAGCTACACCTCCACTGTGGCAATAAAAGAGGAGCAGGATGATACGATGAACAGACCAGGGTGGCTAAAGTTAGTTGTTAACCAAAACTACACATTGTATGAAATGTCATAGGTCAGCCCAATGAAAGGACATTGGGTGACAGAGAGATACGCGTGCACTCCTCTTAATTGAATTGTACAGATTATTAAAAACACTAAGTCCCAGGTGAAAACTCGACACTTCTACAAAGATTTCTAAATGGCCGAAGAGCGCACTTTAAAATGAAGGCTCCTGCCTAGTTTTAAAACCTAATGCATCATATCAAAGACTTTTTCTTTAACCAGGATGATTAACAAAAATACTTTTGCTACTAGCCTTACTAATAAAAACTGACAATTTCTATGCAGTGTAACATCAGCCCACCTTCCTAACAAATAACATTAAGCTATAATATGAAAGACAATGTAAAAAAAAAAAATCCCCATTCATGCTTTAGGCACTGGAGATCGATACACTTGTTTAAACAAAAGAATTACGTTCCTGAGAATTCCTGAGCCTTTCAAGTGTACTTTTCCATGTCTGTTACAATTCTGTCCAAGAGAGCAGCTCAAGAGGGCGCCTGTCTCCGTTACAAAGTCAAGGATCCACAGACACCCGCCCAGAGCCCTCAACCCAGCAGTGTCTTTCATTCATTTAACTGGGTCCTCCCAGTGTCAGCACACACCCCCCATGCCCATCACAGCAGCCACATAAAACACATTTGTGCTCTTCAAACTTATTTATTTTTGCACACAAGTGCGTTGATTTAGTGCCAAGTAACATGGATGATTGTACACCAAAACTAAATGTGCCAATGCCAGTGTCAGTTAAGATGGTTCAGGCTCTTTCTAGGGCAGCCCACACACAACTGGTTTTAGCAGAGATTTGACATGGTGTAGGTACAAAATAAAAAATCCAGTTAAAGACCCACTGCTACTCGGGCACAGGTCGTGGCAGATGCGGTCACACACAAGATGCACACCCTGCTCTGTTTCTAGTTCAAGCATTCAATGCATGACACTGCGCAGTAGCAGAAAAGTTTGTTCTTTGCCTTTACATATCAATCCTGCAGATATTTCCATTTCCACTTGCACAAACTTGTACTTGCCCAGGGTCTGTGTGATTTCTCACCATGAATCTGTCTGTGCACACTAACTTAATGTTGGATTTAATAGGTGCAGACGTCACTCATGATTTCCTGTCTAGTGCAAGCACAAATGATGCACACCGGACTGTGTTGTCACCAACTTGTGGCGACGTGAACGTGCCAAATATAAAAGGGCATTTACTGCAGAAGGAGCTCAAAGACAGAAGGTGTGTAGGTGATGTATCAGTGCATGTGAGCCCTCTCCTTGGCTCCCGCAGGCTATGTATTCAAATTAAATACTAACAAACGTAACTCATATTCATGGTGTATTTAGCATTCCTTGTCATTCTCAAACGCACCAAATTCCACACATGGTGACTGGAGCTAATCCCAGCAGCACGGAGTACAAGGCAGTGTGCCAGTCAACCAGAAGTCCCGACTCGTACTCGGTCCATAGGAAACACAGTGATGGGGTGCAAGAGGAAGCCATGCTGACCCCTCCAAAGCTGTGATCTGTTCAATTTTAAAAGCAGCACTCCAAAGCTGAACGTTGATACATACCCAAATCTCAAGTTATTAATAGAAGAGTCAAGTTTTGACTGTGTGTACTTCACATCCCCACCTTGTTTGGTTTATCCCTGCTAAATATAGGCACAGGCTTTTGTGTTTTTTGCGTCAATTCTTTCCTAAGAGAACCTCTGCCAACGCATACGAGGCGTGTGCAGCAGGCTGTTTACGTTCACAGGAGACAATGAACACCGAGCGCTCAGGCTCGCACGCCGACTGGCTAGCACAATATCTGCTTTTATTAGCCTTAGGTTCCAGTTTTTACATTTATACAGATTACATGTGTCTGGTTGCTTACTATGCCTGACCCATTAATAAACCGTGTCATTTCACAAGGCCACATTGTGACGGGATGTCAATATATACCCACCACACAAAGCCCTGAATGGACAGGATACCAGTAAGTGAAACATAGTAAATACTTTTAAACATGAAAACATTTTTCCTGTCAACATATTCTGCAATTTTTAAAAACCCTGATTAACAAAAGGGCAGCAATTAAAAGAAAGCACAGTTTGATCCTGCTATTAATTCAGTTTCATACAAACAAAACATAGAAATGTCTTTTGCAACTCAGGGATATAAAAATATCAGTTAAAATTTTAACTTTACAATATGTACATTAATATTTGCACTGTTAAATTACAATTACTATTACTCACTAAATACCAAGTTAAATATATCTCGTTGAACAATGCTAAATACTGCAGTTTTAGACGCGCTGCATGAACGTTACGACTGATTAATAATTGAACGGCTCACAATTGCACGTCTTTCAGTTGTCAGTTATGCACTGAGCTGTGATTGGTGGAGAAATGGGTTACATGATAAACCGTGTTGGCCTGAAATACAAGCAGACTGTAAACAATTTGCACAGTGGACACCTCTTAAATCTACTTAGTTTGAAATTAAATAATTAAGTCACAATACCCATATTGAGGCAGCTGAAATGGCAATATAAATACAAAGAAACAGTTAAAAAAAAAAAAAAAATAAAATAAAAATCAGTTTTTGGAGAAACCCCATATTCCTTCATCACCTAGCTAAGAAATAATGCAGTTTTTGCCCTTGTGGCCTTTTTTCTTTTTGGATTTGGCTGTTCTGGTTGGAAACAGTGCTGAAGGAAGCACCTGGGCTGGACTGGAAAGGTCGTCTGTGTAATAGCGGTACCTCTGCTGCCTCGGTTGTGGTATTGGCTGTCCAAGAAAGTACCCTTCTTCCTCCGAGTCCGAGGAAGAGGATGAACAAGTGGAGCACCAAGAGTCTTCATCACCATAAAGTCCAAGAAATTTGTCCACCACTTGGTTCGGGAATGCATAGTCAGTTGTGGCATGGGAATATGGTCCATACAGTTCCTGATTGGGCAAATATGGCTGCGTACCTGGAGGGCACTTTGTTTGCACCAACTTGTCATAGTCATCTGGGATATACATTCGGGACCTTTCCTTTGCACATGGTCTCCTATCAGTAGCCAGGTGCAGAGCATTGTCAGAACGGGACTTGCGGCTTCTTCTGCGATGGTGATGGCTGCGATGATTGTGTGGACGCTGACTTTGCTCGTCAAAATGATAAACTCTTCGGCGTGTCCTCTCGCTCATTGGAGGCTGCCGAACCTCTATTTCGTTATAATGTCCGTTATCTATCACGTCGTCAGAAAACTTCACTTGCTGAGGTCTTGACTGCGATTTTGACCTTCGAAGTGCGGGCAAGTGAATGGGCTTGGGCTTTTCCTCGGCTAACGCCAAGTCTTCATTCTCCAGTTCAGATGTTAGGCTCTTTAGTGAGTTTGTGCTCCTGTGTAGCATCGATGAGTTAAGGGTCCCCATGTTACTGATTTTCTCACAATCTTCAGTATCGAGTTCCTGGAAGTTTTGTAAAGAGTATAAAGAAGGCCTTTGCTTGTTTTCTCCATCAGCCGATGCCCCTGGAAATAAAACACATGAATACGTAAGAATGTACTTTAGATCGGTTCCCCTCCACCATTACAAACCCCTACTCTGCATATAATAGTCCAGCCTTCTTTTATATTATTTATGCTGAATTCACTTCTGAAGTCACCATTACATAACAGGTGTACAAGTCAGAGTCATTGCTAGGATTACGATGTTTCCCCTCTAGGACGTTTAAGTTTGGGTTTTAACAAGCGTTTGCTGCCACAATAACAACAGGTGTTGGATGACTTCATGTACTCATTTTCATTGGCTTTTCAGGTAAAATGTTCTTTTCCACATTTGCATACAAAATGGACTAGAAACGTAATTAAAAAAAAGACCACCACTTTGGAAGCTAACTCTTCTATACCCATATCAAACTTTTATTTTCTACCTTGATAACTAGCAATTCTTTCAGCTCAGAGCAAATCAAAATACATACTGCATGTCAGGACTAAAGGTACAAATGCCAGAACAGAAAATGAGCTGAAGAAAGCGTCCTTAATATTTGTCCATTTGCAACATAATCCATCCATCTTTCCATTATGAAACCTGGGTCAAGGTTACAGACCCAGAGGCTATCCCAGCAGTAGTAGGTGCAAGGGAGGAACCAACTCTGGACGTCATAAAGCACATATACCTACACTGTGCCAGTGTAAACAATGTACTGATGTGGTACTTGCAATGGCCCTAAAATTTAGCAAAAAAAACATTTTGGTGTAGCATTATACTCTATTAATCGAGGACTCTGCTCTATAAATACAAAATGATACTGCTAACCTTCTACTGCAATAAATATACATCTCTTACCAGTAATGTTTGACAGAGCCAAGGAATCCATGGAGTCTCCAATACTGCGTTCTGGCTGCTTCAGTTCATCTGTAATGCACTCTAAAGAGCCATCGTACCACTGTTTCTGGTCACGTTTAAAGCTTGTGGCACCATGGTCCATCTCTAGCTCTTGGATTTTTCGGCTACTTGCAGGCCCAGGGTGACTGCCATAAGCAGAATCTCCTAATCCATCTTGGGACTGGGTCCAGTACATATCAGATTGATATTTCTTGCTAGCCAAGCTTTGATTATGCCCGTTACTTTTTGACTCTGGTTTCATCTCACCCCCATTTTCAGACATCCAAGTATCCATCTGCCTAGTGCTCTCGGGCTGCTGGAACAGGGCGCGATCGCCAAATTTAAGTAGTAATTGAGTCATATAGTCTTCGTGTTCTGCCCATTCCTCTGGGTCCTCTGGAGCTTCTTGCTCCTCTCTATTTTTCCAAAAATGATCAGAAAAATTTGCTTCCTGCCTGGAGATATTTAGATCCTCCAGTTTACGAGATAAGGTATCATCAGCATTTCCAGAAAATACAGGAAATTTATAATTCACAGCTGGGGAGAAGAGCAAGGACTGTCTGCATTGATCTGCTGATCTACTACTCTTCCCCATTCGCACACTTCGCCTAGATTCCCTTGAACGTGCAGACTGAAAAGCTGAATCGGATGAATCTGAAGCATGAATGTCTTCACCAAGACTGCAAGCTTTGGAACAATAAATCCTTCCTTGTTTAGGTAAGAATGGACATCCCAACAAGGATGTTTTGCATTGAGAGCAACAGAAACAGGTTTCAGTCGCATGCCAGTGCAGCCCATCGTATGTCATCTGTGCGTGGTCAACCCCTGTTCAAACAGAAAACAAGGCAAAGTTTAGGGAGGGAGGTAACTCTTCAATCCAAACATTTGAAAAGGCACACAAATCACGGCAACTTACCGATATGCTCCCCACAGACCTCACAGTATTCGGCATACAGCGATTCAAAGCAGCCACAGCAATATGGTCGTCCATCCTTCATGATGTACCTCTGTCCACCAAGAACAGTCTCACACTCAAAACAGCAGAAGTGCTTCATGTGCCAGTGGCGGCCCTCGGCCTCTGTGCATTCATCAGCAAAGATTATCTAAACCAGAACACATTACTTGGTGTAAAATACTTGCTAGAATAATCAATTGGAAAAGCAATTGCTTGAATATTATACTTGGCACACTCAAATGGAAAAATGGTGGGATGTGACATATTGATTTTCAGCAAAACATTACAACATCAGCCTCCAAATATGAAGTTCTTCTGATACCACATTAGCACGGACTTCATATTGCATTCTCACAGTTAACCACACACCACTTGCATTTAACATTTCTAGGCAGTCACATGTTCACGTCAACATCTCTCACTGTTTCAGATGGAAATGAACACACTAAAAAGGTAGAGATTGCTTAGCCTGCTTTAATTATACTCACTTGTAAAACATCACTGTCCTCAAAGACACATTAGATGTATTCTTTATTTATTTTTTTTTAATGTGATTTTGATATCAAACTTAAAACTTTATTATGGTAACTTAAATTGCTACCCTATTTTACTATTACTTTAGCTATTTTCTAAGATTTTAATTATTATTATTTTCTAGCCATACTAAATTAACAGTTGAACAAGACAAGACAGAGTACTAACAGCGCAGCATATATTGACACAACAGATTTCTCATTAAGCAGACACTGGTGTTACAACCATAAGAGGGTGCAGAGATTGTGAAGTCAAGGCAGTCTGATATACAAGAGACTGGACATGTTGGCAAAGCATGTGAACCAATGAAGCAGGTGCTTGATGACGTCGCGCACAGTTATTGGCTCAGCCGGAATACACTGTGGGTAGTTTGACTCACGATTGACCACATTTTGCACATACTGGACAACAGTGTGTTTTGTTTTTTTTTAGAAATGGCTTTATCAATGTTTTTCCTCAATAAACTGAAGAGGCCGAACCACTTAGTATCTTTGAACGATTATACATTGTATTTCATTTTGTTTTTTCTGCTCTCTAGGTTGATATGGGAGAAGGTATCTGATCTGATTTGAATAAGATGAAGTACTTACTCTCTGCCCTTGTAATTTATTAATTGTAATGAAATCATAAAAATATGCAACTGCTGCGTCACTGTCTCTTTAAAGTGAAAATTCTATTTTGGTTAAAAATAACAGAGGGTTACGTTTCAATTAAACACAACTTGTGGCCCTTGTCAGTTACTGGCTACTGTTGACCCAGTTGATCTTACTTCATCACATGCTGAGCAGCGGGGTTTCAGCAGTTCAGCATGATGTCTCCCACAGTGAATCTTTCCGTCCTGATAGAAATAGATGAGGTCAACCAGCAGCTCGTTACAAGTGGAGCAAGAGAAGCATGCTGGGTGCCAGCAGACTCCAGGACCAGCTCTAGAGGCAAACACAGCGATTTCACCACCATTAATGTTTTCTCCGCACTACAAAACAAGAAAAGAAAGAGAGAAAGAGAGGCATTAGACCAACACCTTCTAGCAGTCCTTCAAACTTTCCTTTTAGTGTAGGAACACATTTCACTTTGAAACTTAATGACCTAATGATATTTTTTTTTTTTAAGACCGACGTGTAATGCTATCTGAAGGTTTATTTCAGAAACAGACATGTTTAAGAGGCACTGGGGGCTTATCCTGTAAATATAATCTTGCTATTTACAGTTTGGATTAGTACTGGAACCAAAATGAGTCTTTATATTGCTTCATGCTTATTTTTCTATCATGTTAGAGAATTAAAGTAATCTTTCTAACCTAATAAAAGAAAAGATTTGATCATATAACTAACTCAGCATAAAATTCCTTGAGCCTAGTGAACTCATCAAAATGAACTTTGAAACAAAGTTTCATTACACATTAAGAATCTATTTAGAGTGAGATGGGCAGGACTATAGTGGAAAATGTATCTAAAATGAGCTGTAAAATTCAGTAAATAAACCAAACATAACAGATTCGGATTCACTTTGGCAGATTTCTGAATGTCCACTTCAGGTATGTTTTAGTCTAGGGTATCTGAAGGTTATATAAATGGTATAAATAAAGCCAAAGATTTTCAAAGACATTTTTGCAAGTAGCTTCTATAATTAGAAAAGCACTTGTACATACCTGGTTACAAACTGAATGCATTAGCGTCCGAGGCAGGAGTTTAATTGTGCCTCTTCCTAGCGCTTCTTTCTTGCGTTGTGTGCTGAACATCTGTAACTCCTTTTTCTCCTCTTCACTGAGGGCCTGGCAATATCTCACCTAGAGGGAAAATTCTAGGCTTTACTTTTGGCATTTGTAAAATATTAGGCAACAGTATGTGCTTGCAGTGTTTAGATTTTACAAAGAAACTTCTCAAAAGTGAAGCTTTTAAACTTTTTCAGTTTCACAGGTGCCAGCTGCCGCTGGCTTTTCAGGATTTGATTTTACAACAAGCTTTCCAAATATGTACAAGACCTGCTTGTTCATTTTAAAGTCACAAACCTAAATGGAGGCAGTGTTGAAGGACTGTGTGAATGAAAGCAGCAGAAAGGAAGGAAAAAACCGCTATGGTATTCACCTTTCTCCCCTCTTTCATATCCAAAGTCACTACTGACAAATGGCATTAGACCTCATCAGTTAAGCTGCCTCTAATGTGACTTACCAAGGTTAATGAAGAAATTACTGGCTCAAGAAAAAGCTGCTGTTTACTTCAATGCTACTAATAAAAGTGTCCCCAATGAAAAGACCCCAACAGATACACAAATCCAAGTTTAGGCAAGATTATTTTTGTGAGCTATGTCGCAGTGCCACACTCTGCTTTGTTAAATGTTCATTAAACTGGTATTTGTCACTGATCAGCAGAGTCATGATACCACTGTCTCCAGTTTATAATGTAGTGATAGATCACTACAGGCAGTGATGCCCCTTCTGGATCTCCACATCAAACTTGCATGTTTCCCAATTCCCAATGTTATTTGTAATACCGCAAGGTACAAACTGCTCACACTATAACTGCCCTTGGTAAAAACAAAAGAAAAAGGTACAAAATGCAAGGAGAGTTGAAGCAGGTTTACTAACACAAAAACTGTTCAGACAAAACCAGAACAAATGTCTTAAAGAAACATGTCTTGCATAGGAGTTCTTGTAAAAATATTATTTCCATTTAGTGTTTTTTTCAAGTAAGAAAACTTAGTTTAAGATATTAATTTAATATTATTTAATTATGCTGTGTTAAAGTTGAAACAATTGAATTCTATAAAATATGTCAACAGAACAATAAATGAAACAAGTGGTTGATCAGCCACCCTGTATCTTTCTGCAATGTTCTAATTTTGGTATCCAGACTTATTCTTAAATTCTTATTGTTATTGGTTTTAGCTTTTACTTATTTTAATTTTTACTGCAATGATGAGTTTGTCTATGTGGTGGTATATTTTTATTTGTCTCTCCTATATATCACCCAGTGGTGTTGCATCTTCCTAATGATACTAAATATAATAAAGATTGGTTAGTTATTGAAAAGATAAAGGGAAACTTCCAAGGCATTACCCATTCACCATAAAGTCCACAATAGATAATTTGAGAAACTAAAGCAGTCACTCATAATTTAGAGTTAACAATTAACCTAAACTGCACATCTCATCTAGAAAACTGGAAAATGTATGAAAACCCAAGTGGACTCCATGTAAATGCCACACAGTTTCTGGGCTGCTCCATCCTGTGTTTATGTTTATGTTACTCGCAAATAATTTAAAAGGAGCTGCAGAGTTTCATTTTCACATAAACACTGTATGTTGTTTGTGTTGATCAGAGACTAAATATCCTACTGAAATGCATAATATTTTCATAATGTAATACAGCAAAATGTGTCACAGTCCAAAGGGGTTATTATGGAGAATAAAAAACTCTATGGTAAATACAATGTATGTGAGTAGCTGGATTTCATGTTTTATGGCTATACCTAAAGGTGGCCTGCTATTATCTGCTCTCCAAGTTATTTTTTTAAGAATATAACTAATCGATAAATATATATATATAATATCCATACTAATTTGCTGACCTGCACTTAAACTTGTTTTATTCTTACCTCATTATCATGAGGAGGCAGTTGATATAACAGTTGCTTGATACGATATTTCTCTCCAGGGCTGTTAATGTAAGGAACCTTATCCTCAGGTAGACAGGAAAAGTAAAGCTGCACCTGTATTTAAATAAGCAAAGATCAACAGTGATTTTTTTTTCCTTTAAAAAGCAGTTTACAACCATTATTAGTAATTGTAAAATCATTTTATATATTTGAGCAAACTTGCAAATGAGCAAAAGTTTAATAATTTTGTCAAGACTAGCATCCCAATTAAAATATATTAACTGTAAGCAAAGAGTTAATTCAAACCACATGATACCACAATAAGCAGGGAGCACATGGTCAATATGTGTCATATTTAGTCTCCAAGGGATCAGAGGTCAGTATAATGCCTCCTAGTGTAACTAGCGCCCAGCTGTTAAGCACATCTTCTGGAATGCAATTAACACTCACAATTAGGGGTATCATAAATTATGCACATTTAATGCTGCCATCAACTACACCCACCTCTCAGGATGGTCAACAAGGCCGCCGAAATTCCACATTTTGAACTACAATTATCACACATTGTGTGTGAAGCAAGCCAGAATACAGCCCCTATAAACACATTAAATTTGCTCTGCGCATTTTACACATTGCAAAGACAAAAAGCCATGTGCAGAGTTTTAGTGATCTCCTGTGGATTTTGACCATCCCTCCCATCAACCTCTGCTGTCTCCATTTGCATTTCTAAGGAGGTGGGGCTTATTTACCCCCTTATAACAAATTTCTCTGGGAAACAGCCACAAGTGATCCCTTCATTGCAACAGACGCCACACCACCCAGACACAAGTTCATGCTTTTTTGCAAGCTCTAAATGAACAAATAATTTACTGCAGCACAAGCCTTTTGCCTGAGGCAAACCGCTTATCTATGAAAGGCAACGGCAAATAATTACTAATAATTATTTGCAGGCTGGAATAAGACTATAGAGGAAAAGTTCCTGTTGTTAAATATCGCGCGGCAAGAAAATTGGTGGAAAATAAGCTGGAGATTACAAAGGAGAGCACATTCTTGTTACAGAGTCAAATAATATATATAAAAAAAAAAAAAAGTTCTTTACAAAATCATTTTTAGCTATTTTCATGTTAGCACTGCTTGACAGCATCCATTTACTAATAAGTATGAACTATTTAAATTAAAAAGGAGGCCTTTTCTCCTATAAGAACAGTTTACTCACTCAACATGTTTGGTTTTTAAAATATATTTTGTCAAAGCTTTCTGCTAGCAACAATTTAGACTACTGCAAACATCTGATGATCATTTCTCAGGGGTCAATTTTTGTGAAAAATAAATTAACACTGCACCCAAAATAGTATCATGGACCTCCATTAATTAAGAACACAGTAGCACAAGACTTCTTAAGTAACTTAATTTCCAGTGCAATCTGCAAAAGGTATGAAATGCAGCATGAGGAAGAAAAGGAGCTGCATGGTGTTGTATGGTACACAGAATTATTACGAAACTAAATAAATACAGGTGTGCTACTTCTATTGGGAAAAGCTCAACACTGTCTTTACGCTTCCGACAAGCAGTGTATATAAAATAATGTAGCATAGTGCTGTGTTTGGAAAGGCTTTCTTTGTATATCAACACTTAATTTTCCCCTTTGAAGTGAAAAGCTGGTTTGTGAAATATTGTTACCGCAAATCATTAGGCTTTTGAAAACGGTGCTGTCTTTTACTAATTGAGTAGAAGCAGGATGTTAAAAATGCATGCTTTCAAACTCTGATGACAGATCTCGCACAGAGTAGCTACAGAGAAGTCAAGGTCTCATTAATTATGGTGTCCACCACCCAACACCTAATAAATACTAATTTTGGCAACAGCTGCGTCTACGTAACTAAACGCAGATGTTACCAGCCACAGAACTGGAAGGTTTTTCATTAACCCGACCCATTCTAAACATCAATTTCTCTTTTCTTATTAAGACAAAAGTGTGGAATTCCAGCTGCTTAACATTTGGGTTAACCACGCTGTTTCCGCACATCAATAGTAACAGTAGCAGTAAAACCAGCAAAGTACCTGGTGCTACAGAGGAAAGCTATATAAAAATAGACCCACCTGCTCAAAGAATGAAAGTTTACACGCTTGTCCAGAGATTTCATTACTGGCAGAAAAGTTACACAAATGTATGATTTGGGAATGATGCATCAACAAATCAGGAGTTCCATATGCAAACATGCAAAGATGCTGTGGCACCATCAATTTTGCAGATGCTGATAGTAGCCATTTGGGCTAAAGATGAGCACTTTGGTCCACAGCAGGGCCATAAATGCTTTGGCCAGGGTTTATTCCAAGGCTGAGGACGAGTCACAGCATGTGCCTGTGATGAACCAGGCTTACTTTCAGCTGATGAGTTTGGCAGTTCATTTCTTAAACACTTGATTTAGTAAAATAATGTTCAGTTAAATTTCAGAAAAATCTATCTGAATGCTGATTAGAAGACAAGTTATCACTTAACTCTGGAATTGATTTCTCTAACTGAACAGGATAAATGTGATTATAAAGTTAATAAAAGTTAGTAGGTTTTGGACAAATTTGTGAAAAAATATTTTTGGTTTCGTCACAAGCTTTCCTTCATTTAGCTTTCTTTGAACTCTTTATGAGAGTTATATTTATATTAATGAGCACCCAAATTCTGCAATTAATATTGGCCGAGTGTTCATAATTGAGAAATTTACTACTATTTTTGTACTGCAGCAAGTACTTCATCCCTACAGTTACTACAAGCATGTGACCGGTCAGGGAGATGGCATTACTGGCCAATTAATAAAACAATCAACTGTTATTATAATATGAAACTAAATTTCAAAACTGATGCCACAGATACTGTATGTTCTCCCTATTTACCTGTTCTGGTCGGAGCCCTGGGGGAACCCAAGCATATTCTTCCATGGCGCATCCAGAATCATCATCAGATGTTGAGCTACGCTGGAATCCAAGTGTGAGTTTGCTTACTTTCTGGTCCATTTTAGAAACCTCTTCTTTTTTCAGTTTCTTCAAATGTTAATCCTACCTAAGAAAGAAAAGGAATTGACATTTTACCTTTCGAGGCTGAAAAAAAGTTGGCAAAGAAATGCAGTTCCATACTCTCAAAATTCAATATCCTTTCTTTTCTGTGAACAAAATAGCCAAGTTGGACAGTTTTCATTTTATTTAGGACAACAACAGGTAACACAGTTGTATCACCTCTCTTATGGAAATCTTTATATACAGATATTTTGGTACTTATGGTAGACTGTGCTAAAGTTTTATTGCTTTTTTTTCTTTTTTAATATTGTATTTTTTCTGCTACACTGCACTTTTTTGAAACTTGTGGCTCCAGTTTCTTCCCACGAGAACTGTAAGAGGCAATATCAAGCATTCCAGTTACTTTTGTAACTCTCCAAACTAAAGCACTAATCACCACTCATGGTTTCAGTTAATTCTTGTGTTTGTTCAGATTAAATTTAATTAAATGTGCTAGCAAAAAGTAATTTGTTTAAACATCTACCCTCCACAACACTACCTATAGAGCCCATCAAAGAAATCCAAAAATAAGCACACTATATTGTAGGCTTGGGTAGGAATAATTATTTAAAGATCTGCCCTTAAACTTTAATTTAAAAAAAATGTTATTTTGAGTATACAAAAAGAACAGTTTGAAAAAACTTTTTTTTTTTTTTAAACAAAAACAACATACTTGCATTTAGCAGTTGATGAAAACTGAATTGCAAGTGGCGTTGTTTCCTCCAAAAGAGAAGGATGCCACAACAGTTCTTATGCCTGAAATATTCAGATTTGCAGGTTTGACTGAATCGTCAGAGGCACCAATAGTGAATCCCACTTTACACAAGATACACTGGAGACAGCTAACTTACTGACATCCAAATTTAGAGAAGCAGAGATACTTTTTCATGAAACTGCATCTCATCACATGTCCTGGGTGAAGTCCTTCCAGCCCTTTAAAATAAATTAAATAATTTCTCTTTTTCAGAGTACTAAAAATCCTCCTAATGTAGGCCATCCAAATACAGAACTATTTGAAATGCTCATCCTCTATTAAGTAGTGAGTAAAAACTCTTTTTATATATCACCCTTTACACAGAGCATCATTGTAAAAGTTTACAAACTTAAATGCTTCACAACAATAAAGATGACAGTATAGAGCCTTAAAGAAGCAATTGAAAACAATGTAATAGTTTAGCTCTGGCAAAAATGCATCTATTACTCATTAACACTTTTAATGGTATATGGCCTTGCCAAAGGCTTCTTCTGGTCTTCATAGCATTTTCAAAACACCAGTAGACAGGTTATTCATCTCTGTGCAGTATGGCATATTGTCAAGATGGCTAAATGACTTGTTAATGTGAAGTGTTCACAGGTCTTACACTAAATACATCATATCAAGAGAACTGCGTCTCCGTTAAGCCATGTCAGACCACTCCAAAGTGAAGTTCTGCTTGTAGGTCACACTGCAGAGATGAATAAACACGTTACTGATGCTCTGTAAGTGTTATGAATACCCCACAAAGTGAATGTTAAGGTCGGGTTACATAATGGCAAATGAGTAATGGAGGCATTTGTGCAGTACCTAAATGAAAGTGTTACAAAAAAAAAACAAATTTGCTACGAGTATATGAAGATGAGAATTAGGCCTTCGTTTGCTTTGATAAAGGTTAGGAATTTAACTTTACATCATTTGTGTGCTTTCAAAATTGATGTAGAATCAGCACTTGTAAGATCCCTTCTTCAGTTTCCAGCTTTGTTCTCATCTGCCAGCGCCAGAAGGACTTTCCAAATGAAATGATTAGAGGCCATCACCATCGTTGTAAAATACCATTATAAGAATAAAATAATTGGCAGTTTCGATGTTTGTTTGGTGATACGTTTTCTCCCATATCTTTGAAAAAACTGTTCGACTGAACAAAGTTCTATCACAGCCAACCAAACTTTAAGAGTAAAACTGGAAACACTGCATAGGAAATAAAATGTTTTCATTTACACCAGTTTTCAATGGACAGAGATGGCACGACTGTTATGAAGCTCTAGCAGAACCCAAAGCCTGCCTTAAGAACTAGCAGTTCAAATATTCAAAGAAAACTCTTTACGCTTACATTTTTTTTTTTTATCTGTGCTGTACTTTGTTATTCTGGTCAGTTTAACTTGCAGAAAAATTTTAAGCTCGTAAGTATCTATAAAATTTTGCAACAAACTGCATCTCAAACAGTTGACTATACTTTGGCACATGGCAGACCTTGAAAAGATGTATGCTTTTACAGTTGCACCCATTCCTCAAAAAGCCACAACAAGCATTCAGTAAGAGTCTTCACAAAAAGAAAAAGCTGTGTGTAGTGGTCAGCAAAGCACAGAAGGTAACCCCAACAGCTGAGAAAACTAATCAGATAAAGCCTCTCTGTTAACTTTGATGACAAAGCTTCTAAAATAAAATTCACCAGTCTTATTTTGCTGAGCTCACACTTGGTGGACTTTTGAAGTGCCTTCTGCATGTATTTGTATGATTGTGTAATGTATACAATGGCTTTTCTCTGACTCTTTAGTAATGCTTGAAGGGGCAAACTAGTAGTAACCATATCAAAAGTAGACATTATTGACAAAGCCACTGGTCTCTGCCCGTTGACCATTTTCATTTCATTTGCCTAACAAAAGAATAACCAAAAAGTGACATAACATCTTGCTCACAATATACACACAGGTAATATTGAGAATTTAACTTAACCACCGCTATAAAAAGCCTTACAAATCAAGATTCTGCTCATGATTCAAGTACTTAAAAAGGAAATTGCAAAGTAACAGGATTATTCATCCTTTCAATCCTGATAAACAGGAGTATATAATTACTGGCCTTTCCTGAACTAGACCCATTAGGTCTTTGAAAGATTAGATCAGGATTAGAGAGATATCCCTAAGAAACCTAAATATCCTCGAGTCACTACTCCATTTGTATTGATCTTAAAACTTGTAAAATGACCACACGTCCTTTTTTTTTTTTTGAGGTCATGGATTCTGCAACCAGCTACTCACGAGTGCCACACCTCTCTGATGACCCCCTGCTGCTCAGTGGTGTCTTATGGGGTAAACTGTTTAACAGCTTCTCTTTGTAACACCACTTGTTAACAGGACTTTAGGGAATACAAGATGCATATCACATAAAGCTCCACAACCCAAAGCAGCTTGATGTAGGAGCAGCTGACCAACAATTCAGTAGCATAAATGCTCCAAGGAGAGGACAATTCAAAAATAAGTTGCAAAGACCATAATTAGCCGGGGCAAGTATCTGGACTACAACTAATATAGGTTGATTACTTTATTATTTTTTTTTTTTTAGTATTACCCTCCTTATTTCAATGTACTAATTTTTGTCAGGATTTTGGGTTGGCAAGTGGACCTTCAATAACTGAAAAATGTAAAACTTTGTGCATATTGCAAACAGTTCTTTAATTAGGTTCTTAAAGTCATGTACACCAGCATAAAAATTGCTTATTTATTGTTCTTACTTCAGATACAGACAAACCAGAAGAACAGCTTTCATTTAAAGGGCCTTGTCCTTCATTTGCTGTAGAGTGCTATAGGATATGAAACAAAACCTCTTTAACATTGGATTACTTTACAACTTTTGTTCATTTGATTTAGTATAAAGTTGAAGTCATAGGTGTGAACCTCTTTTAAACCTCTGTTAAATTAAATGTCCGGCATGAGCAAGGTATTATTCAATTCAACAAGCAGCATGTCTATCAGTATAACAATTCAAGTTAATTAAAAAACAACCATGCAACAAATCCTGAACGATTTCCGCTATTAGGCCAAAACCTTTATATGCCCGCTGTGTATCTAACATTTACAACCTACACTAGCTCCTCCTCCCCCGGCTACTGTAATAAAACTTCTAACAGCAACTTGGTTTTATGGTGCACAGCAAGTGACATCAAATATACCTGGAACGAAACCCAGAGCTAATTAAAGCAGACAAAAGGGTCAGCTCGGGCCACCTCAGCGTGCTGTAGCTGTCTCACTCTTTTACCTCTAAAACATACCACAGAGAGAGACATAAAAGGGACTAATGAGCAAGGATCTGAAGTTTTTTATCATGCTATGTATATTTTTTAAAGACTTCGTTCATAGGGTCCCCTTGGAGAAGGCCTCATTTGACCATTCTCCACAATCTATTTACGCAGTTACAATTATTTATTTTGTTATATATTCTACACTTAAACACAGTAGCATAATTACACTCCAGTATATTCAGTGTCTCATTTCATCACTTTCTGGCACTGACAAAGAAATCCCACATCCAAGAAATTAATTTTCAAGGACACAGCCGACAGAGGAGGTTAACCCAGTCTGACCATTTACAATTACTGTATAAAAAATTTATTAGGAGCTATTTTAGTTAATGTAAAATGAACTTTTAATTTATCTTAAGCCAGAATGGATGCTCTTGCTACATACGGTAATGATATTTATATTCTAAATAAACATGTGAAAGTCTTCCAAAATTCTCGACTGACATCTATACCTGTGAGACTTAAAGTGCAATTCCCTCCTTGTGGACAGTGTGTGTTTCTTTTGGTGTGATTCAGAACAACTGAGAATTCAAGCTGTTGCTCATCTAGAGCAGTTTCGATTTAAGCGTTGTAAGGGATAAACAACTTTATATTCAGTATTATGGTATGAGACAGTCAGACTACCTAAAGCAAATTCAGAGACATTTCAATTAATTGTTATAGAGAAAACTGAAGAAAAGGTTAATCTGGTATAAAACTTAATTTAGCACACAATGAGCTCTTACCTTTATTACTATGTCTTTCTTCACCAAAGCTCTATCTCATGGGAGAAAGTGCATGATGTCTGAATTGTCGTCTCCAGTGTACAGGTTTCCCTGTTTTAACTCAACAAATGCACAAGACATGTCTATCCAGGCAGCAGCCTGTGTGTGCTTTATCCTTGCTTCAAGTTTAGTGCCATATTCAAGCTGTCAGAACACCCCCAGCACTTACAGGGCAGCCTGTACAAACACTCCACTGAGAAGAACGGCAAACCCAGATGGCTACCAGCACTGGCGACTTCCGTCACCTCTAGCCCATGCAGTGAACCCTGACCACTCCCTCTGTGCAGCAAAAGAGAAATGCCCTCCCCAGCCGCACTTCAATACACAACAGGAGTCCCGGAGACACACAAGGGTGCAATTCCAGGAAAGATTTTTTCCCCTCCCAAAAGCGCCTAAGTCAAAGCTTGCAGCTAATTCCATCACAAAAGATCCAAAGAATACGGCTGTCCTTTCCTCCCTTAATTCATTCAAACATACAAATGAAAAAAAAAAAATGTAAACAGCAAAGCTTTTAACTGTGCTGCTGCATTATGCCTACTCTGGAAGAATGACATGAGGCACAGCAAAACTGCATCAATTCTGAACAAAATAACTTTACATATGTAGCTATGCCTGCAGATGTCAATGTTCATCTGTCTCAAAGCAGATACACATTTTGACATACAGCATTATAAAATAAAAAAAGTAAACTTTTGCCACCTACAGATAAATAACATTGCAATGTATGTAGCATTACCTCATTTCTCTAGTTCTTCTGCTAATCAGCCACTGCTCCAAAGGCACATCCAGTGATAAACTCCTCCAGAGACTTTCATACACACTCTCTTCCTCCTTACAAATGCTTGAATGAATGCCTGAAGAGCTTGCTGCTAAAAATCATCTCCTACTTCCCCAGTTAACAATGATGTCAGCAAGTCTATACTATTGTCCCAGAATAGTTTAACAAGACTCCTGTGAATTTGAAGAGATCATTAACATATGAATCCCTAGAATTCATTCCAGCAGCCAGCCCAAAAAACCTTATACTTGCGGGATTGCTTGCTTCACTGTAACAGTACTAGGAGGGGCAGAAGCAAAGCAAAACAAAAACAAGCCCAAAAATAAAAAGCGGCCAAAAGACTTTTTTTCCTCTAATTATTCATTGTTTATAGTACAAAAGCCAGACAGATACAACGTATCATATTACAAATGTATCTGTATTATAGGACCCTTAACAAAGAGCCTACTTTCAAGCAGCTTAACCCTTTCTGAATAAAGCATGTTGTTTTTCCTAATTACCAGATTATCTGATAGAGAAACAAGAAATTGCAGATAAAAGGATTATCTTTCAAAATGGGAAAACCACCCACTTATCCCTGACAGCTGTTGAAAGACTAAAAAGTAACCCATTCCAGCTTTGGTCATTTGAAATTATTCCAGGACCACCACTTATTCATCTCAAAACCAAAACAACATTCTAACATGTACCATCAGCCGACCACTAAACCCACATGAGATCATTAACAAAGACTTAAACAATATTAAACGAAAACCACCTACTTGTAAATTCTGCAATAAAGTCAGGCTTTAACTCTGTATATTCCAGAATTGAATAGGATATCTATTTTAACAATACTAAGCTGCAAAAGCTTCATTTTTTTTTTTTTTAGTTCAATAGATTAGCACACTTGTGTCCAGTCTGCAGTTGGGTAGATTGCATGACAGCTGGGTTTGATCCCAGGTTTGGGACATACTGTAGCAGGTGCTAAGAGTGAGACCAGTCTTAGTTGCAATGCTCATGGAAGTGGCAGAAGCCAAGAATGGCACATTTAAACAAGGAAATGCATATTGAGCATTCTTAAAACAAGTCTATTCGCTAAATAAAATAACCACCTGGGCTACAAATATTCTTCTTCAGTTAGTTAGTTAGTTAGTTAGCACATGGGTCGACAGGGTAAGGAACTGGCCTTCAATACTAGGTGAAGGGATAAACCAAGGTAGGTGTGAAGGGAAAACCCAATCTCTATTTACAATGGTGTCAAAAGTGGCATGTACTTCATAATGGGTGGTAAACTCAGGAGGTGACCAGCTAATCAGTGCATCTATACAAGCGTGTTAAGGTGAAATCATAGCTCCAGTCCCAGAGGCCTTAGCAGTACAAGGGTATAGAAATTTGACTTTTAGTTCTTCTAATACGTCACTTATGTGTCTTGTCTGTAATGGCACTGAGCGGTTGTGGTACAATGCCAAAAGGGAACAAGTTGTGGCAAAACAAAAAGGAGGAATGCAATCGTGGGTACACTATTGTATTTATTTTGCACAGAAATATACAGATTTTGTTTTAAACAAAGACATCTGCATATTATACATTGAAACGTAGTTTATGTCCTTAATGCTTCTTGTCCACCACCAGGTCACACTTGTCTGACTTTACATACACAACATGCTATACATGATGCATACATGATTGTGTTTTAAGCTACATACAATCTGTCAATACATCATTCCTCACAGCTTGATTGCATTTTGTGATGAAACTGGGAAGCAGGCCAAATGTTTATGGTTACAGCTTCATGCCACCAGAATTTAAAAACTACATTAAAGAAACATTCTGCACAGAGAACAATGCTCGCATAGTTATACTGTGATACTTGGCCACAGAAAAAGTACTAAAACCGAGTCTGTGAATGACCATAAAAAACACTGGTGTGTTTTTAATTATTCTCTAAAGTCATTATAGATTATATTCATTAGTTTGTAGCCATTTTAAGTGAGCTACATGAAACCAAATTATGTAACTTTATATTTCTTCTAATTTGGCATTCTTCCTAACCTTCATCAGGATAAAACTCTATTCAGAAATCAGTACAAAGAAATTACCAGATATTCACATTTCTATAGCTACTGGCCAGTTACACTGACATGTGTTGCACAAATTCCACAAAATGGCAAGAATAGTTGACCCTGTAGACTGTTATTTCCTCTGGAATTTAAAAAGGTGTAACCTTTCCTGCAGTCTCAGAAAAGTCAGCTCTACCCACTGCTGTTTTTCTGGTGGGTGGTTTGAGGGCGGCAAGCAATTTCCTAGATGGAGATGCTTAACAGTGGATCCTGGGTTGCGCTTCCCTTTTCCGATTTGTATCTGATTTTAACTTCCTCTGGGTTGTCAGATTTAATTTATGGTTTACTACATTCGTGATTTACTCTGATGTTGTAGATGGTGGACATGGTGAACTTTTCCAATAGGCAGCTATTACATTATGGTATTTTTTTACTGCATGCAATATAATGATCTCAATCAAGAGCCCATGATGTCTTACTAGGCTTTGCTGATTTCAAAAGTATTTTGGGATACAAAATGAAACCAAAAGGTGCAGGAAGGAAAAAGTGGGAAATGTGTAATAGAAGCAAAACTTGTCTGGGCAAAACGTAACCAGTGTTTGACTGGAATTTCACTCAGAAGTGAGGATGTAGTTCACAGCCAGTTAACACTTCCTGGAGGACTGAATGCCAATGACTGAGACGACCAGCACTGAGCAATCGAAAAAACAGCCCTGTGCAAAAGACATTGCTGCATAGAAGGGCAGAAAGCAATTAAGAAGCAGCTTAGGTGTTAGCCTGGATTATGCTCTCTCCAAAGGTCTTTCTTTGTTTTCCTCAGGTGGGAAACGGCTAGTAGTTTGCACTCAAATCAGCCACTAAATGTCAGACAGGCTACTTCTCACATCCAGTATAAAGAAAGGGGCAATACACAGTTGACTTGTCGGCTGCTTCATTATAAAAGAAGAAACATATATAGAACATGCTGCCAAATAAATCCTATCACAGATAAAACACTTAACAGAATGTCCAAGGATCAGCGTCAGTAGAACATTAACGTCTTTAAAAAAACAATTAAATAACTGTGTAAAAAGAAATACTAGTCAAGAAAATGTTTAAATTGTTTAAGCAGAACCTACAACAATCAAAAAATTGAAAATTTGTGTAAAGTGAGGCTGCACAAAAGGTAAAATTTAATGAAGGTAATTATGCAAATAAATAATTCAGCCTAAAAGTGCAGTTACAAGATTAGTCTAATGACACTGTGGTCTAGTGGATAGGACAGATGACTATACACCACAAGGCTACAGATTCAATTCCTGCTTCCAACTTACAGTTTGATCTTGTGCAGTTAATTAATGTTGTAAACGTAAAATAGAAGAAGTAAACAACTAGGTTATTCACATATACAAGGAGAATGTCATTAGGGAAAAAGTAATGAATGCAAAATGCAGCTTTTAGTGAGTTTTATGGTATCTATATCAGCTGCAACAACCTTAAGCTACGGAACATGTGAAGTTGCTAATTATTCTCTACCATACTATCCCATGTTAGACTGCGGAAGAAAAAAGGCACACATTATGTTTAAACATTATATTCTACTTGTACATTCTCACCACTTCATTTAACACTTTGGAGTTAAAACAGGTACTGTATTTAATGTCAACTGATTGCCATTAACAGAATTTTAACCTATATCTTAAAAAAAAAAAAATTAGGTTTTTGTTATTAAAGTTACTTGAACTATACATCTGTGAAAAAGACTTTCTATAGCCAAGATGTCTGTGTTGTGTCACTGCACAAATTACCTCACAACTTAATGGGGGAAAAAAAAAACCGAAAGTGATGCAGACATTAATAAAGTTGTCAGAAAGCATTATTCTTGTCTACAGAGACAGGCAAGATACTCCAAACTATTCTTCTCTCAGAACTGAATAGAGGAGGCAAAATGCCAATAGATTTATTAGCTGTCAACACTCACTGCTATAACTGTTTACCAGAACGCATCACAAAACTGCTGCTTTAGTCCTTTGCATTTAACAAGATCAATTGCTTGGCGTCTATTATTCTCCCATATATTACAGTCACACAAGTTTGTGAAGACAGTCTACTTCCTGTTGAATAATAAGACATCCAGCTCAAAGCTGAGCCTCATTACCACCTCAATAGACATAGACTAGGTACACTTTCACTTTGCACTTTAAAAAAAAGTTTTTTTCCACGCAATACATGTAAATACTGGAGATAAATCCTGTGCAAGTCATCATACTAGCAGTATGCTAGTCAGGATGCAAAAAGATTTGATTCTTCTATTTCTTCCACAAATTCCTTGCTCGTTTTTAAGAATAAATACATAAAATAGATAGATACTATCTATCTATTTTATGTATTTATTAGTTACACTGTATCTATTCTTAAAAAAGAGCAAGGAATTTGTGGAATAATCACATTCATTTGTTAAAGTCAGGCAGGAAACTTAAAAAAGCAAGTTGCAGCATACAAACCTTATCACATGTCAGATTTAAGGGATAAATAAAGACAGGTGCTTATCCTTGCTTATGTTTGTAAGCAGAAAGGAGGCAATAGTGTCCCTTTTCCTATCTCAAGGAAACACTTTATTATCTATGCGATCTTTTCAAACACAAATACCCCATAAATCCATTGTTTGCAACAAATTCTGCTGTCGCAGGCTGATTCAGTTCAGCAGTGCTTCACACCTGGTGTTAACCTCTCCCATCTTGTAAAATCTCGGATGCTTAGCCTTCCCACCTGAACCCAACAAGTCCTGACAGCCTAGGAAACGACACCCCATCATAAAACTAAATTCTTTAACGCATATAATTGAACCTTGCAGGACACATACTTCTGTCCATAGCGTAATTCCCTGGAATTTAAAAATGTAAGGACCATTAAAAAGACTTCACTTTTCACTGCAAGAATTGAAAACTAAAAACTTTTGAGTCTTGCCACTGCCATATGCCAGTCTAAGTTTTGTGAGTCAAAAAAAAATCTATAAAAATTGATTCATTATTAAAAATAAACTATTAAAATAAAAACATGTAGACTCATTTTAAAGTATAGGAATTTAAGTCAGTCTGTCTTGAATTGAGTGTCAAAGCCACTTTATAATACTATTACAAACCTGTCTCTTACTCTCTTCTTAAACTTAAAGAAAATGAAACAACGATAAACTAGTCATCAGTTAAATTACACAATACACAGTTAAATAAACTAAACGGTTCCTAGTTTAAGATAAAAACCTATCTGTATTAAGTTTGAACTGCTTTCTTGTGTTCAAATGATATTTGCACATTGTTTTCTTTCCAAATCTCAAAGGTTAAACTGAATGGCAACACTGTACTTGCCTTGTAGGAGTCTTTTAAGAGACAGGCACTGCATCTGATGCTATTGACAAAACTCACAGCTCCACAGGAGCCTAGATTTGAATAAGCAGTTTCAGAAAACAAATGGATGGATGAAATATGCACTGTGTTGGTACAAAGCATGTATTATAAAAAAAATAAAATTGAGCATTATCGAAATGGGATGGTTTACATTTAGTAAGGAGCACAATGCAAAGCCACCATATTGATATTCAATCAGACAAGAATACTCAAGACTACATCCTTTGGAGAAAGTTTGCATAGATTTCTATCATAAAGTTGTGACCACTATTCAAAGATGGATCTGTTTTGAATAATACGAGTTAAATGTCATAACAAGAATGATCAGTGTTCATATCTTCAGCAGTACCGATTTACTTTGCTCACCAGACTTGCATGTAAAAAATGGTAATAGTACTTTAATGTGTATAAATATGACAACCATCCCATCTCAGGTTTTAGGTACTTATTTAACCTCCCTTTTGCTCTGATCTTTTAGCCCAGTTGAGAACCTCTATTATGATCAATTTCCTTTTGTTCAAGAAGTTTAAATAAAGTACACCTAAACATTTTAAACTGCATATTACACACTTTGAGCTGCACTGGAATTTACAATTATAACAAATCTTACTCCAAATGGATTAAAATATATGAATCATTCATTCATTCAAATATCAATTGTTCATAAATGCTTCTTCCCAAAAATGATGATACCAATCCTAAATACAGCTCTAACCCATTAAAGGCTACCCTGTAGAATTTCCAATTAATTTAAAGTACTCATGGATATACTGGATACTAATCAAAAATGTCTTCATTAGTCGCAGGGTGCCAGCTCACCCCCAGCAATACTGGTCACAAAGTATGAATCAATGGGAGAGAAGACAGCTCACTGTAGAACACATGCTTACAGGGGGTGAGTTTAAACTTGGCATTGAACCTACTGTAAATGCCTTGGTGATGTGGGAATAAACATGGAAAAACGTAATTGTGACTGTGCAAACTGCACACAGTTACAGTGTTTGTAAAAGAACCGAGGTTCCTGAAACTAAAAGACAGCAAGGGAAACTAGATCTGTATAACAGAGTTGTGCTTTGCTTTCTCAGTATTCAATACTGAGCTATTTTTCATATTCCACATATTATGCAATAGATGAACATCACATATATTGTTTTATGTGTTCAGACATTTGACTTGGGATATGTAACTTGGTACATATAGTTTCACATTTCCAGTTCTGTTTGACACAGGATTCAATAAATGAGAAAGTTTTAGTTTCCCCAGTATCTTGTCGAAAAACTCTGTGCCCCCACAAAAGTAGGTACATTTTTCAAGCAAATGAAGGACTGACAAATTACATTGGCTAGGATGGGGAAAAAAGATTTAAGTTTACCATAATTTTTAAAATATTAGTGGCAGGATTGCCATATATATACAATCTCTAGTTGATAGGATATACAGTGTTGAGCTAATGTTTTTAAGTTGGAATTTTTTTAAAACTCTCAAATTCATAACACAATAAAATTATAAAATCTTTAAATCTGTGTTGTTGGGCAAGACTGTTTGGACTTCCATTATTTAACATAAAGAGAAACTTTTTAACTTTAAATTCCCTTTTCATTAGAAAATGTTCCATTAGTCTAGAACTGAGGACAAGCAAGTATCACAACAGGGAAAATAAATACACATTAGAGACCACAGGGTCAAGCGGAACTAAGTGTGGAAATTTCATGTCCATCTATTAAACTGACACCTATAGTTGCTTATACTCTATTCGTCTGAAAAATAGAGAACTGAAATCATTTGGTGAAAACAATTTGTATGACCTTCCCATGACATTTCCATTTAGTGATGCTGCCCATATTTAAAGAAGGCATTGCCTAAGTTACGAATTGCTAAGACTCCAATTTATGTTTAAAGAAAAAGACAGCATTACAAAATTAAAATAAACAGAACATTTCTCAAACTCTTATATTTTTATTTAACCTGAAACTGCAAAATACATTAAAAGTGTAGCCTGAAAAATAAATAAGTCATCATATACAGAAGTAAAATCAAAAACTGCTATATATTTAGATAAAGATGAAATTTTTGAATTTTTCCATTGTTCAGTTAAATATGTGGTCTGAATTGCAGATTAAACAATTAACAGGCATTATAAACTATAAATTAGATTTAAGATTAACATTAAACTACTAAAATTGTACTGTGTTTATGATAAAACCCTCATTACCAACACCGCAAAGCCATTAGTTCATCTAATTAACTCTTTCTGTGGTCATAGGAAAGTCACATGCTAGCAATTCCACGCTTCATAATTAAACACAACTGTTCAGCAAATCAAGGACGGCCATTTCTCAAAGTCCACATTACTTTCAAGTGCAATGCTCTTTTTTTATTTTTTATTTTTAAATGACGTGAGGAAATTGACTTTCCAAAGCTTTCCACAAATACAAGTGGCAGACACTATTTTCACCATAAAATGTGACCACGTGTGGCTGATAGTTGTGAAAAAAATAGACAAAAAACACTCCCGCAACGCTTGAGCAACACTAAAAACAGCACATCTTAGAATATACAGGTAACAACACTTCCTGTGCAACCTAACCCACATATACGGCTTAAAAATACTTTAATAAAGGTTATATACTTAATATTTTGGTAATTATATAATTATAAGGCCAGTAAAACTGTTGCCATGCACCACTCTACTGACTTCATAGTACAGTATATATCTTGCCAACTCTGTAAGTTGACCTTTGTATCAAACAAACCAGACCTCACCCAAAAAGGTTTGCCATGATTTACCATTTTTGAAATCTCATCTGCAACTCTGCATTAGTGTGAATGTACTACTTAGTTTGTGAGAGGAGCTGTAATGACCTTTTCTGTCCCAGGAGTTCTCCAGCTGTGAGCATCACTGGGCAAGTATAAAGGGTCTGGTTTTATTACAGCTGCAGTTATAGTGCTTTAACCTCTCCCTTTAATTTGATATTGTAACCGATACATTCCACTTTAATGGAACACAGAGGTCATCTTTTCAAAGCCCTTGTAAAAAGGTGAACTTTTAGAGCATAAAATCAGCTCTTTTTTTTTTTTTTTTTATAAGGGGCATAACATGCTCTTACTATTTCACCGCAAACCTCTGAAAACAAGAAAGAAAAATAATAATAATAACCTGAACGTTCAATCTGTCATGTTACATTATGTTCAGTGTTCAAACTGCACCTCCTCCTTCCACCCTAAAACAACAATGCAATATATATATTTTTGGTCACAGAAGTAGCCATGTCTAATGAAGTCCAAAGCCTACTGAGATGAAGAGGACTGTTTTCAATTGAATCTCTGCACCAATATTGGTGAAAGAAAAACTGATTTCTCTAATGTGTTGTGGCTGCCTCATCTGATTTTCCTGAAACACTCAAGTCTAGACATTACATTGGCTTTAATCAGGTACATGACTACAAAGTACAACGTTAAAAAGATGCAGTTATTCGCTAAAATTTTGTTTTTTAGTAGTGACTGAAACACAATATATGGTTACATAAACAACAGCAAGCCAATTTTAACAAATTAATTTCCTATTTATAACTTTATACTGTATTTAAAAGATTTGTACTCTGTAATCTGAAAGAATTTGGTCTACAGGTGTCTTCTTACACAAGGTATGTATTACTTTTCTCAATGGAAAAAGTTAATCTCAACAAAAGTATCTTTTTGAAAGAACTGTGAGTCACTATTACTGTATATATTAGAGCTCAAATAATGAAGCTTGTGGGTAAGGTTGCATAATCTTCTTCACACCGCACAGCTGATTTGTAAGTAATTTCTGGCAGTGGAGAGCAACACATACAGTACAATGAAAAGTTCTCAAGGTGTGCACTGCTGCCCCCTGCAGCTACTATATACAATGGAAGGTTTATTCTTATCACCTCTACTGGTCTTAATAATTTGGCAAAAAGCAGCAGGACAAAGATTTTACATGGAGGCTTGAAAAGATTAAAAGAAATTGAAGCACAATACTGACTTACAATGTTGGTTTAAAAAGTTATTTTACAGATGTAGAACTATTTAAGGCCAGTTTTAGCAAAGACGAATCTTAAAGGATCTCATGTCATTTTCTGCACCATTTTCCTAGTTTGGGTTACAAGCAGGGGTAGCAGGGCAGGACAAGCAGGGTAGATTTAACTTCAGTTTCAAGGCTCTGCAATCCCCAGTTATGGAAATACCCAGGTGCCTTAAGGACAGCTGAAAGATATAATCATCCCACCTTATTCAAGATGCATCATCTGGTCTTTTCCCAGTAATCTATGCTCAATATATCTAACATGGTAGTGACCTAGAGGATATTCCTTAAACACCTGTATTGGTTTTTTTTTCATCTAGGGTAACAACATGCTACTTCTCTGCAGTCCTCCTAGTCTGTGTTTTCCCAAGAAAACAGAATCAATTTCAAAAGATGGTTGTCAAGTACAATGTACAGCGCACTCCACAATTACTGACACCCCTGTTTAAGATGTGTTCTTAGGCTTGTAATAAATTCTTTTTTTTTTTCCCCAAAAAAATATAGGCGAGAAAAGAGAAAAGAGAGAAAGAGAAAAATCCAATATTTAATTGAAGTACATTTATTCATTAGAGGAAAAAAATCCCACATTAAGAAATATGTTTTACATGAAATCATGTGTGCCACAATTATTGGCACCCCTAACAATTCCTATAAAATAAATGCAATTGAAGCATTTTTGTAATTTCTAGTTTAGTTTTTAAAGTTGATCAGAGTAAATTGGACCTTTTAATTAGTAACTAATGACTTCCTGTGTTCCTGGGGTATAAATATGACGTGACACAGAGCCCTATTGCTCTTAGCCACTCTTCAACATGGGAAAGACAAAAGAACATGCCATTCAAGTAAGGCAGATGTGTGTCACCCTTCATAAGTCAGGTAATGGCTACAAGAAAATACTCACCTAAAGCTGCCTGTATCTACAGTCAGAGGAATAATAAAGTAGTGTAAAACAATGGTAACAGTGACAAACAAGGCTGGACGCGGACCCAAGTTTATCTTGCCACCACGCACAATGAGGAGGATGGTAACAGAAGTAAAAAATCCCCCAAAGCTCACCCTTAGAGAACTGCATCAATGAGTGGTATCTTTTGGTCACAAAGTCTCCATGGCAACCATAAGACGCTATCTCCATGCCAACAAGCTGTTTGGGAGACATGCAAGGAAAACTCCTTTTCTCACCTACAATCACAAACATAAATGTCTGGAGTTTGCTAGCGGTACTGGGGCTTCAACTGGGACCATGTGCTTTGGTCAGATGAAACTAAAATTGAGCTTTTTGGCAACAAGCATTTTAAGTGGGTCTGGCGTGAATCCAAGAATGAGTATGCAGAAAAGTACCTCATGCCCGCTGTAAAGTATGGTGGAGGATATGTGATGCTGTGGGGCTGTTTCTGTTCCAAATGCCTTGGGAACCTTGTTAGGGTACATGGCATCACAAACTCCTTGAAATACCAGGACATTTTAAATCAAAATCCGGTGGCCTCTGCTAGAAAGCTGAAGATGGGTCATCATTGGGTCTTCCAGCAAGATAATGAACCTAAACATATGGCAAAATCTACACAAAAATGGCTCAGCAGACATAAAATCAAGCTCCTTCCAGGCCATCTCAGTCCCCAGACCTCAACCCCTTTGAAAACCTGTGGGGTGAGCTGAATAGGAGAGGACCCAGGACTCTGGACGATCTAGAAAGATTGTGCAAAGAGGAATGGTCAAAAATCCCTGTCTCTGTATTCTCCAACCTTCTGAAATGTTATACGAGAAGATTAAGTTCTATCTTCTTGGCAAAAGGGGGTTGTACAAAATATTAACAGCAGGGGTGCCAATAATTGTGGCACACATGATTTCATTTTAAAAAATGTATTTCTTAAAGTAGGATTTTTTTCCCAATGAATAAATGTACTTCAATTACAGGTTAGATTTTTCTCTTTTTTGTGTTGTGAGCCTATATTTTTTGGGAAAAAAAGGAATTCATTAGAAGCCTAAGAACATATCTTAACCAGGGGTGCCAATAATTGTGGAGGTCATTAAGAAGATGTAATACATTGTTTTTTTCTCCTCTTCATAATGCTAAAAAGCATATACAAAAAGGATGTCGCTGCCCTTTTAACATATATCACAAAATTAGAACTTCTATAAGTAAAGAATGTATTTCAGTATGGTGAGAGAGTGAAAAATAAAAAACATAAAATGCATTAATCTAACCAGAGCCAAAGAAATGTTAGTGGTTTTCATAAGAAATTTAAAAAAACACAAAAAAAAACCAAGCAAATCCAAAGGTTTCCACCCTATAAAACATCAGTGTCTGTGCAAGCTTTACTGATTACAGGGGCATAGGTACTCTCAGGGCTTATCCCAGCAGCATTAAGCACAAGATAGTAACCTAGCCTGGATGGATTGTTGGGCAAACTCATATATACACTCACTAAACCATATTTTGACCAAATTATATTTATCAATTAATCTAACAAGCACATCTTCAGAATGTTTGTGTATAATGAACTATATGCAGAAATTACAGAAATTTCACAAAGGTCATAACATGAACCCAGATCAAAAGATCTGTGATGTAGGCATAAACCTACTGTGCAAATGTGATCAATGTTATAATAACCTCACTACAAATAAATTCAGCTCATTTGGTCAATTAATAAAGGAAAAAATAAACACAATGGAAATGAATTTTTCTCAACCAATCCCTGTAACATAATGAATTTGGTACTCCTTGATAAATACAAATGTAAAAATATTAGGCACAGTATCCCAATTTCCTAATATGGGCTCAACCTGTTTGGAGTACTAAAATGACTCTCAAGAAGTATACAAATCTAAGCATAATTCAGAAAAAGATTCCATTTTGATACCTCTTTCATAAATTATCATTTTCATAAATATACTGTAAACATTTATCATTAATTTGAAGAACTATTTAACTATAGTCTAAAATAGTTATCAACTATGTAAACCAGTAAGCTGTAAAATGATGATGAACAGCTCGACCCATGACTGATAATACTGAAGAACCAATTTATTTATTTATTTGTCTCTACCCTGATGAGGAGTGTTTCACTACACAGAGAGGAAGAGTTAGGCATTACAAAAATGAACTGTGACATAATACAGAATGGTTCACATTGACTTTCATTTTAAAAATGGCCTTTGCATACCAGCCTACAATATGGGAATTATTAGTGGTACAATCTCAGTAATAAGTATTTTAGAAATCAATAATTAAACCTATGGTTTGTAAACTGGGGCAAAAGGCACATCTCAGAAACATCAATTAAAATAAATAACTCTGACTGACCAAACAAATTATTACACTGTTTCACCCAATCAATTTCCTCAAAGGTGTCACCAAACATGGAGCCATAAAAGTGAATGCACAAAATCATTTTTTTGACTAGCATTGCCCTTCATTCAAAACATATGCAGTAGTTCACAATAATGTTTACTTAAGGACATGTCACAAAGTGTCAACTATGTAATTCCCAACTTCATTTGGGGTAGTTCATAGTAGGTCTTTTAAAGTGGATAGCAAAGATTATTTTATATTCATAGCCCAAGCATGATTGCAATTTAAGACAAACCACCCAATTTTCCATAAGTGTACTATATCAACATCCATTTTATAAGCTGTACAAAACATTTCATCCCAAATATACACACACATACATTTTAAATGACTGTATTTGTGTGTAAGATAGCATTTATTTTTAAACAAAATGATGATCACCCTATATCTATTTAATCTTTTGCATAATTTACTGAAGTACTTTTTGGATGGAATTATCCCAAGCTTAACGGCTGCTTTGTTTAGACTGCAGCATCAATTAGGTCAACTAAGACTCCATATTAAATTTTAGGAAGAAACCTCTGTTAATAAAACAGAATGTGCATATTTACATATTTGGGCTTGTATGTGTGTGTGTGTGTTTGTGTGTGAGAGAGAAAGGGGGGTTAGGGAGGGAGAAAGAGTGTAGGTACATATTCATGCTTTGAAGTAGAGTATGCAAAAATGATAAAGAAATAAACATTTGTGTCAAATGTGAAAGGGTTCCCTCCTTTGAAAAAATAGTGTTGTAAAATGTTGGTTTTCATCAAGAATATCTGGAGATGGGCTAAATAAATATCAGGACCTAAATATTGCTCAACAAACACAGCGCTGGACAAATCTGAAATTACTACTACTTACAGAATTAAAAGACTAGGACTGTCTAATTGCCTGTCTTTGCCATGGTTTTTCTTAGTATCCTAATTAACAAGTAAAGTTCTAGATCATCAATATATGATGGATCAAAATTGCCTTAAATCAGCATTTTTTGATAAAGAGCTTTTTACTGAAGTTATGGTGATTATACAAATAACTGCATGAAAACATGAAAATGAAGCACATACAATCTTAGGTAGAGGGCATAATACAGGTAAATAACAGCCCTTTGTTGGCGTCTATGGTAACCTGCGAACATTATATGGATCACTGAGATTATATATACTGCAAAACAAAATGGAAAGCATAAGAATTAATACAATTTCATTGTGCACTATATTCAGATGATCCAGTAAAACTCCTGAAGTAATAATAAGAGTAATAATACATTGAAGTAGCCATTTTTTTTTTATCTATTTGAAATAATGCATATATTCAAAACCAAAGAACACATCAGGTGATGGACAGATTATTTCCGGATTAAAAAATTAATAATAAGCAAACAGGAAGGCAGCAACACCCATCGCATATTAAAAACGCACAAAAAAGAAAATAATTATCTTTAAGGTTTAATTCTACCTCAACAATATCTTCATTGTATGGTAGTAACTGTAGTTTGAGGAAATATGAGTAACTGTTTTCACAATCAAATTAAATAGACCCTTTTCATGGTACTGTTTAACAAAACTAAAAAAGAGGAGTATTTTTGGATCTCATTTATTGCTATATCCGATAACAGTCTTATTATGTCATTCCTAATACCGAAGAGACCAAAGCAAGTTGTTTATGCTCCTCCCTTAACACAGACTGGATCTTGCGAACAACTGAGTTAGTGAAGTCTTTGAGAGACACAGGTCCTCTTACAATATACTATTTTAGATAGTTAAAGCACCTGTTTTGCTTTGATGCATAGGTCTGGCAAGTATGAATACCCTCTTCACCAACACAGCAACAGAGGGAGTTAAAAGGTTAAACCAATCTTATTAACACTATAAAAAGGCCAATAATTAACCATTGCATCTCAGGTCTGTCTATTGCGTTATTGGGACATTACTTACTTACTTACATACATACATACATACATAGTTTACCATTCCCTAGAAGCCTCTGTGACCCCACAATGCCACTCTCACTCTTCTGCAGTTCTCTTACAAGATATTTCATCTGTGCCAATACTTTGCTCCTGAAAACATCTTGCCAACTAATTATATAAGGTTTCAACAATAATGGAAATGAAAACTTTAAACATTGACAATTTTTTAAAAGAGTAGTATATTAGTCAAAAATGTGAAACTACCATCAGAGATTTACACACAATATAAAAGTGAATATATGAAGATTAGCTGTCATTCTGCATTTACAGTGCCATATTCAAAAAGTATACTGTAGATTGTGTTCAGTGAAGCTACTCAAACAAAACACATCTACAATTTCAAAAATGCTGTAGCACTTAAACATCAAAGAATACAATTTGGTTTTAGTGAGAAAAATCTTTTAATACCAACCTAGAACAGAAGGATAAATTCATTTAGGCTTTATAGTTTAAAACAGTAATTCCACCGAATTACTTATTTTCATCTACTTCATGTGTCCTTGTGCCAGATGAAGCATAATGGGCCGGCTACTAGCAAACAAGGCTGTACTATCATTCTATAGGCTCATTGTGTATTTTATGGAAAGTAACATCTGCATTGGTGACTGTCAATATTGACACATCTGCAAACAAGCCCATGACCTACAGCATTTGCTTTAGGACATTTCAGTTCAACAGATCCTTAAATTCCTTTCTGTACTTCACTGTGTACAAAATGACATTTACAACCTATTGATACACTCTGATGGTAAACTTTTGTCATTTACATTGTTCTTGGGATCTTTTTATAAAGGAAGAAATGCAGTTTACGTTTACAGATGTGACAAATACAACACACATGGACAAAGAACTGAGTTAGTTCTTTTAAAGCTAGTAAAGCTTGATCTAAGGTCTTAGGGAAAGTTTAAGAGCTGTAATAATGTTAGGCCGGAAGGTAGAGTAATTCTGACAGTGACCTCAGTAATTGCAGGATATTTTACAGCTTCAAAAAATCTGCATATTTGCAAAAGCTAAAAATGCTTTCTTATTTATTGGTAGAAAACAGCTGGGCAAAGTGTAGACAGCATGGAGTCTTAATGGGAATCTTCTGTTAGCCTAATAAAAGTATTGTTTAGGTAAAAATACTGCATTGATGTGCCAAAACACAAGGTGGTGTTTAAGACCAGGCTGCCATCTCATTGACAAGTAAACTTTCTTTACAAACCCAGATGTTAAACTGCCTAAAGGAAATTCCAACACACTTTCTCCAGTGGAAAATACATGATATGATAGAATACAAGCCTGCACTTGTTAAATTTTGCAGTTGACTTAGTTCAGACAATGAAGAGAGTCGTCTTCAGTATGTACTCTTATACAGGACAAACATAATTTTTTCCACATTGTCTGCAACTAGTCAGTAGTAAAAGAGACCAATCATAAGCTCAGAATCAGAGAGAAAGATTATTTGTGCAAACATTCAGTATGTTTTTCAAATTGGACAATGTATCATTAGTCATAAGCATTGTACCGGACATTGGAAATGACTGTCTTATTTCTAAGTGAAGAGAACAAAGTTGATCTCTGAACAAAATTAAGAAAAAGTAGAATAAAGACACAAATCGATTCAACAAATGAGCAGTCAGTGTTTCCATTTCAATTTGGTACAAGTGCATTTCTTAGGAATATTATTTGGAAAAGGTAAAGAAAAATTATGCAATAAAACTTGACAAAGTAACATATATGTTATGTTAACAAAACGGATCTGAGGGAGGCGGTTTGATTTTTTCTGCATGGACCTTTTCTGTTACTGCTGCTTCATGTGTAAACTGGCAGCTAGCACTCACTTTTCCACTGCATTCTGTGGTCACCAGAGGCCTCATGTATAAACGGTGCGTACGCACAAAAATGTTACGTACGAATGTTTCCACACTCAAATCGTGATGTATAAAACCTAAACTTGGCGTAAAGCCACTCACATTTTCACGATAGCTTCAACCCTGGTGTACGCAAGTTCTCTGCTCGGTTTTTGCAAACTGGTGGCACCCAGCGTCAAAGCAGTGCTACTGTTCCTGTGTGGTTACCCTTTGTTTTTTAGATCCACATCCCCGACGCGGCTTTATCATATACACTGAAACTAACTGCATATTGTTTATTGGTGTAATGCATCCGATTGTAATTAACCTGTAACAATATAATGGTCCTCAGAATGGTCAAACTATTCTAAATACCACAGCTGCTTTAGCGATGTTACTCTCACTGCACCTTCCTTTTCTTCTTTCAGCTGCTCCTGTTAGGGGTTGCCACAGCAGATCATCTTTTTCCAAATTACTTTCACTGCACCATTCGGAATATGTATATCACTGTATTTGAGTCGGGAAATCACTGCTCAGCAGCTGATTGGAAAGAGAATTAATCAGGATACATGATTAAAGCACATGCTGCCTCCGCCATGCTGCCTATTGAACTGCTCTCAAATGGCAAACGCTTCAGAGCCTTTCCTCGTGGTTCAGAAACAGTTTCATCCCAAGAACTATAAACACACTCAATCAGACCATCAAGTGCTCTTTGTCGAACTGTTTGTACTTATAAGTACAATCACCTCACTGTAAAGTTGCGATTATTATATTGCACAACCTGAGCCACTTTATAAAGCCTGGATTTACATATGATGACGATATTTTTAAGATGAAATGCAGCAAAATAGGTTTATTATATTATACAGATAAAACTTTAACTTCATTTAAATAATCTATATTGTTCATAATTAAACAGTGAAGACATAGTGCCACAACGCTAGCAAGTAGCTCCCTCTCCGTTCACGGATTGTTCCTGCCTCACTGAAAAAGGAAACGAAGAAAAGTAAGGACAGGAATTGGATGTTAGTACATTTGAAAGAGACAGTACTGCTGCAATAAATTACTTTATCAAAGGTCAAGCACGGCAAAGCAAGCATCTTGCGGGAGGCAGGAACAATCACTGCGCCACCATGTTCCCATGTTTAATAACATGCTTTAACTCCTATCATCATAAAAATGATATCATGTATACATCTCAGTACTTTAATTATTCAGATAGCTGTAATATTACGAATGTAATGGATTCTGTGTCCTGTCGGAGGAAGAGAAAGCCCGGAAGCACATAGTGATTCACACACAGAGCACATAGAAGATCAAATACAAAACAAAGCATTTAACATGCTACTTTAGTTACGATGGGATTTGAGAAACCAGTAAATTAAACAATTTTAAGGTGAAGTTTATGATGTTCTACTTTAATGACAAAATAAACTATGTGATTAAAGTGGAAATTTCGAGATTAAAATTGACATTTTGTGCTTTTTTCGCCACTCTGTGCCTATATTTTTTTTTCAGCCTTCATGTGACACTCAGATGGTGGGCTACGACTTGCCTTTTCACGGCGACTCTGATATCTGACAACTTCTTTTTTATTTCGGGCACCGTGCGACTTTGTGAACTTGACCATTCGAGTTTCTCAGACACTCTATATCACTCGATCAACTTCCTTTTGTTGTTTGTACCACTTTTTAAACCAACAAATAGTACATTTTTCCTTGCCTCCACTTGGTATTCACTGAAATTCTGCTATTTTCCCCTGTTCTTTTGCCATTGTCTTTTCACAGAAGGCTGAGCTTAAGGGCTATTTATATTGATTTGCATATTCAAAGAGGCATAATTCTGGGAGGAGTTGGGGTGGGACAGCAGGTGCGTGCATGTGCGTTACTTTTCACGCTGACCGGGATTTATGTAGCGGAAGAATGTGGAAGTTGGCGTTCGCACAGATTTATGCATCTGGATTTTTTTGTGCGTACGAACATTTCCGCTTTTGTGCTTAAGCCATGTTAGAGTGTGAATTCTACTCACGCCATTATGCATGAGGCCCCAGATCCTCGAATTGTACTCTTGGTCAATTATGCTACAACATGCATGAAGGTAAAGATTTCTTTTAAGTAGTCTTCTGAGTATCTGCTCCTTATTACCACATGTACAAAGTACAATTAAAAGCAAATCTCTCAACCACCACATAAACAGGTAAACCTGCACCAGTTTAAATATAAAAAACTGTATATAAATATAAAATCTGAATAAGGGTTTCCTCTTAAAAATTCAACTTTTGAACAACAGTTACCATTTTCTAATATCTGGCTATACTCTACCAATTTTATTTATCAAAGTATGGAGTTTGGAATTTTTACTGACCACATTAATTTTCCACTTCTGTTGGCATTAACTGTGCATTCTGCAAAAACAAGCATAAAATATTCTAAGGGTTGAGACAAAATGAGTAGGCTAAAAGTGACCGAAAGGGTGGCAGAATAGTTATAAAGCAAAAACAGTAGTTATTTTTGCTTACAGAAATAAACAAAAACTTAAACTTACCATTCACTACACACCTTGCATTTAACAAGTTATGTGACACACAATCATAGATGTTTCCTCTTGGCACCAGCATTAACAAGCATATTAATTACCACATATCTAGAAGTGCAAAAGTGTCCAATAGAATATTATGACAGCACATATTTCATTATGTGTGATCAACTCCAAGGACAGAGCAAGAATAAGAGAGTGGGAAATCAAGGTAACTTTAAAGTATAACCAAAAATACCAAATCTTAAATAGATAAATGATAAGAACTATTGTTTAAATGATGAGTGCTAATTGATAAGCTGTAAATGTATTAGCTACACCCTCTGAGGAGTACATGAAGAAGCACCTCTATTCTGTTGCAGTGCTTGCTAACACTGCAGGTGTTTGATCAATTTGAGGCAAGATTTTTATTTTGGATAAATAAGATCGAAATTTCAAGGTAAAGTTACTATACTCATTGATATGAACCAGGAAGAGGTGACACATTGTACGTTGATTAGCACATTCAAAAAGAATTTAACTTACTTTGTGCATGTGATAATAAGGACCAAAATACTCAGAGGATACCAGTGGGAAACAGGGTAGTATCTGCCAGTTTACACATAAAGGAGTAGTAACAGAAAAATGTCCATATAGAAAAAGCAACAGCCTCCCGCAAATCTGTTTTGTTAGCATATCATATAGTATATTACTTTGTCAAGTCATCCAGATCTGATACACAAATTGTAAACTGCACTTGCCCACCAGATTGAAACTAACTGATCCATTCAAGGAAAAATGCAGGGCAACATTGGTAGTGAATAGCAGAAAAAAAAGCTAATTAATGTACTCATTACTGTAAAACATAAAACACATGGAATCAATCTCCAGTGGAAAACAAATGCTTAGACATAAAAGGAACCAACCTTATCAGAATATTCTTTTAATTAAAATGAAGCTGGCATTCAAATTAAGTACTGCACCACAGGTTTATAGTGATGTAATGACAACCACATGTGCATCATTTATTTATTTCATATAAATTATTACTGCAAAAAATTACAGTGTGCCTGTGTGAAGGCCAACACTTATCATGCCATTACTAACAGCAACTCCCTTAGAGTTAATGTAGGTATTTGGAATTCTGGCAAAGTTGGCTGAGAAAGCTGAATCTTTAATAGTTAGGGAAACTTGCCAGAACACAGCACACCAGTCTCGTCTGGTATTTGAAATCTGTATCCGATTACTGTAAAGACAGAGACGTTTAAAAAAAGTTGGTAATAATATGAGCTTAATTATGTGACACTCAAAAAAGACAGGGCACAAAATGCATAAGAGAAAATTTGAAGGAAAAAAAAAACATAATAAATAACATGATCTACAATTTTGTAGAACCATTTTGGATTTATTCAATCATCTCTTGTAAACCAGGAAAAGAACCTTCATTATGCTACAAGTCTGAAGGGTTTTAAATGCAGGATGGAATGCAGGCCTGGTGGTTTGCTCCTTTAATACAAGGCAGAACACTGAAAAACTGAACACTGCTACATGGCACTGTATATAATGGTCCCAGAATACAAGGAAGAGTATTTCTGAATCCAGAAGTTGCACTGCAGATGGTACAGAATTGAACTCCTTTGCATGATGGTAGACAGTACAAATGAGCATTTTTGAGTACTGCCCTAAAAGCCCACAATCAGCAAGTGAGGTGGGGCAAAGGCATGTTGGCAGGCAAAAACGGTGGGTAGAAAAAAAGAAAATTAAGTTGGAGGTGTCCTTTGTTGCAATTAATATGCTGTAGCAAATGCTCTCCAGTATGTTCTGCAAGTTATTACTTCAAAAAGTATGCAAAATGAAATGCCTTATTACATATGATTATGCCAACAGATCGGGGTTATTAAATTGCTCTTCTAATGCAATGTTCTTACAGTATGTGCATCATTATTGTGATCTTCCACTCCTCCCTCATCCTGCTGCACTGATCTAAGAGTATATCACAGTAGAGCACAAAACACTTCATACAAAGTAACTTAATTCCTTCCACTGTCTACCTGCTGGCCAGCACCGATAAGAAGTCTTACCCATCCCTGTACACTCCAATTGATAATGCAAAGATATGCTTGTGGTAGTGAGGCAAACAGGTCTTTCATTCAGGTTACTCTTCACTTATTTTAACCTAGATGTGCAATGCAAGTCTTTGTCTTGGTCAGAAACTAATACAGTACATAGGTAGATTAACTAAGACCACTTGTAGATGATGCAAACAATGACTGAAAAAAATGATCAATTGTATTTTTATATTAAATATGATTTGTTCTGTTGTGTTCATTAAATACAAACATATTATACAGCATATATTATGTTCTGTCATTGCATTGCATCTGCTAACAACATGAGTATTTTCACTATCTTACCTTTGTGTAATTATGGCATTCAGTCATAGTGGAAAGAGTGCTTTAAAGATTTGTTTCCCAATATTACACAGTTTGTGTAAGGCAAAAGGGGTGGGAGCATTGGGACCTTTGATCATTTCTGTGCATATATACCACAACTGGCTCTGGCTCCCTGAAATTTCTATAGACTATAAGTACTACAACTATTCAACATATTCACTCTTCCAGAGAAATTAACATTTACAAAGGTTTAAGTAGGCCCTAAACTAGGCCTGGAGAGAATGCAGTCATATGGTCACAGTTATGATAAATCACACCTGGTAAATTCTGAGTCAGTAAGGTAGTCTTGGGACAGAGGAAGGTAGAACTGTCATTGAAACTAAATGTTATTTTAAAGTATATTTCATACATAAATATTGAAACTGGTGTTAAAAATGAATTTAGATGCATGTACATTTCAAGTCAAGTACTGGAGGTGCCATTTTCATGTTAATGTACCTGTTAAATTTTTATACTTTCCATCACAATGCAGTACATTTTCTTAGCATAAAAAATGTATTTAATATTTTCAACACACAAATTTTTTTTCTCATTGTACTTCCTTTATGAAATACATCTCTTACAATAAAGGAGGAGGATAAAAACACTTGTGTTGTGCCCTTGGCTTACATGAATACATTACCCGAGTTCCTTCTGTAACATTAATTTGTTCAAAAACTGGTGGGCACTTGGACACCAAAGACCTAATGACAAAATAAACTATGAGATTAAAGTGGAAACTGAAGAGATTAAAGTCGACATTTTGACTTTAATCTCGACATCGACTTTCTTTCCTTACTGTGGCACTATTTCTAATATGCTTCTGTATGACACCAGACACAAGTTTTCACGTTGACTTTGACATCTGATCACTTTTTTTTTTTATTTCGGGCACACTGTGACTTTCTTAACTTGAACTTTGGAGTGCCTAAACAACCAAATAGTATGTTTTTTTCCCTTGCCTCCACTCCACTGAGTAGGACCTCCGCTTAACAATTTGTTTTACAAGTACCTTTACCATTGTCTTTTAACAAAACACTGAACAGAAGGGGCTATTTATATTGATTTGCATATTCAAATATGGGTTCTGAGCTTGGGAGGGGCTGTTGGCATGTGCATGCAATTCAAATTTCACATGACGATTTATAAAAGGAGTAGTGCCTTGAACTTTGCTTAAGTACAGTTTTATGCATCTGAATTTTTTTGTGCACATGCACATTTCTGTTTTTGTCTATATGCCAAGTTTTAGTGTGGATATATATCTATGAATATGTAAATATTTGGAATATATTTACTATTTGCATTTGAGTGCATTCATCCTTCCGTTAATTCTGACCAGTTTCCCTGTTGATCCTACTGAGAAGCACTTCCATAGCGTGCTGTTGATATCACCATGCTTTTTTCATAAAGATGGTATTAGGCAGGAGGTGAGCAGAGCCTGGTCTTTGCCAGATATAGTGCATGGAATTCTTCTGAAAAAGTTTTCCTCAAGCCCTTAGAGTCCTTTAAATGCCATTATGTAAACTCCAAGCAGGCCTTTATACAACTTTTACTCAAGAGTGCCTTCAGTCTAGCCACTCCACCATAAACACCTTATGGATGGAGTACTATTAAGATGGTCATCCTTTCAACATTCCATTAGAGTGGCCATTGAGTTGTTGGTCACCATTCTGACCAAAACCCTTCTTGCACAGCTTCTCAGTTTGGTCATAATCCCAGCGTTCCAAACTTCACCCATTTTAGAGTAATTCAGGCCACAAAGCGTTAAAAATGGTTTTATACCTTTGCCCTGATCTATGCCTCACCACAATTTGATAGCAGAGATTCATGAACTTCATGGCTTGGCATGGTTTTTATCCTGACATGCAGTGTATATTGTGGGACTAGGTATGTACCAATCAGGTTTTTGTAGTGCCAATAACAATCGTGATATGTTTTTTTTTCTCTGTAAAAAACATTTATACTAAGCTTCTGCATAGCCAGACATGGAGAGGCCTTATGCTCTATATTAAAGTGGTATCTTTGGTATTTTTATAATTATAAACCACAGGTGTTACCTGTTCATTTTTTATTAATAAAATTTAATTCCATAGAATTATTGTTCAATGACCATACAATACTAAAATAAATGAAGTTATCTTCAAATAATTTTTAACTAATATGTAGAGAAGATATTGATCCATAATATTGAATATATGGCATTAAAGAAAATACAATGCTTTTCATAATAAGAAGCTGTGAAATGGTTTAATTTCTTTGGTAATGTACTTATCTGAAGCAAAGCTCAACAAAAAAGTAGTTTTCAACATTTGTCTAACATGTATCATTCCCACGCATTTATTCTGGCAATGAAACACTGCTTAAATGCAAATGCACATACACTTATAGGTTTTAATCATTTTTAATAATTAATTGCACTACAACTTTTTTGCTATTAAAATATATATTTTTTGTATTTATAAATATGGATTACCATTGTAATTATGCATTTCTTGTTTCTTATCAAAACAAACTATATAACACACACAAACTAATAATAAACATGGTACAAACCCTTAAAATTAGCAACAAATGTATCAAATGTTTGTAAAATGTTTGTCAAAAAGATATAAGACTAACATGCTTAACAATTTTCTAAATAAAACAGACCAATTTTGCCATTTACGACGACCAAATCAGGTTGCGACCAGAGTTTTGGAAGGAATTACGGTCATGACCCAAAGTTCCACTGTATGTGAGCTGCTATACTTAGCACAAGCTTGTTCACTGTCCAGACTAAAAGTATTCAGTTTACCTAAGAAAAAGAGCTTCTATCCTGTGTTTGAATCTAACATCTGCTCAATGTCCTCCATGTTTGTGTATTTTCCTTTCAGGGCTTTTTCTTAAATTCCAAAGACTTGGGTCTCAGAATTACATGTGACTCTAAATTGGTCCCTTGTGTCTAGGTGTGTAAATGTAACCTGAAATTGACTGGTGTTTCATCCATAGATGCTTCCCACCTTGTGCTTCATGCTGGTGATCAGGTCCAATCTTCTGTCACCCTGAATTGGATCAGTTCTCCTATTATTTAATTATGCACAACCTCATTCCTTTTTTCTTATAAAATCTGTTAATACAGTATCTCTTGTTTTTTTCCTCACCCTGATCTTGATAAAACGTAGCAAACAACCATTTAGTTAAATCTGATCACTCACTTCGAGCAGTACAGCAACACTGATATATTAAAAAAAGTGTCATTTAGATAAGAAACCATGTACTATGTGCACAAAATGTACAATGTATTTATAGGCCACTAACAACTTAAACATTATAAGTTAAAACACACAGAGTATGCAAATAAAGCTTGCTAACACAGAATCCCTGAGAAAGAAGATACCTGGGACTTTGGAACAGCTCAACTCAGTTCACACCCAAATTCCATAAAAAAAAAAAACTCCAGTCGTTGGTAAAGAAACCTGTTAAACATTACAGAGTCAAGAATTTAAATAAGAATGGGCCAGAATTCTTCCTTTGTCACAGTAACCTTCAATTTTTATAAGAACTATTAATTCCAATTATTGCAGCTAAAACGTCTTTGCCAAGAGACTGAATTAAAGAGCAGGTACATATACTATAGCCAAGAGAACCTTTGCATATTACCTGTCAAATTACATCATTATGTAATATCAGGACAGACGTAGATGGATGTCAAAATGTGTTAAATAATACATTCCTATAGTGATTTACTGTTAAATCAAAATTATGTGCATCCACACATATGCAGACACATATGTGAAGTGATACTTAACATCCTTTAAATTGCACTACTTTTAACAGATAATAATAAACATTCATTTTAAGCAAACTAATGTAAATGATCATTAAAGTAACTCCACATACAGCACACTGAAATGTGCTCCATAACTTTTAAAAGTTATGAATGGAGTTATTTGAATAAACTGCACATCAAGCAAGTTTTAATTTGTATTTTGGCCATTTTCAGGCAAAATACCCCTCTGCATGTGAACAGCTGGAGTGAAGTTTCACCTATAAGAATATGATTAACACTATTTAATTTGTTGCAGTGAAATAATTAACCTTCACCACTAGTTGTGGTTTATTCTTACTACCTGTGCATTTCTAATTGCTTGTTTTAAAATAGGGCTACACTTGCACTTCATAAAAGTTAAAAATGGCAAAATATAGCTAAAATCATATTTTGTGAATGCCATGGTGAAACTAATAGTGCTAATTCACTATACAGATAAACCAATGTCACAGTAGTAAGATGGCTATTTCTGCAAAATAATGTCCAGTAGAGGTGGAGAGAGTAGAATGTATTTCCCTTCTTTAACTTTATATTACTTTTTATAATAACCATATATAATTTTTTACTACCCTTCCTATGTAAAGTACACATTAAATTTTATTTACCATTTAGGGGAAATTCCTCACACCACTGCTTCATGTCTTAAAAAATACATGACAATGTTATTTCTACAACTGCAGGACCTTAAATGGAGGTGGTCTGGTTTTCTTTCAACACACTTGGCAGTATATATTTCTGGATAAAAGATGACCAATGTGTTTATGTTACATCTGAATTATGGATAAAACTGTATAAAATATTTTACATTTGCTCATTTATCCAATTAGTATACTATAATGCACCAAAATTATTATATTTGTGCTAATTATGCTCTAGAATATTTGTACAATATGTGCACAATTAATGACTAAAGGATTTAATTTAAAATTGGAAGTTTTTTGTAAGTACTTACTACAAAAATGAAACAGTCACTGATTATGTACAGTCATGTGATTCACAAGAATGCCACAAGTGCAACATAAGCAGATGAAACATTCAATAAATCTTTGCTCAAAAAATGTTTAATTACACTTGAAAATACTTTAACAAATGAGCAAAACAGTTAAAAAAAATCAATATTCACAAACTCACTCTCCTCATGTAGCATAACAGAAATTATAATTGAGCACTTCTAAATTCCAGTCAGGTCCCAAGTGCTATTAAACAAATTTAATCTTCCACTTTTCACATGATATTCTTCTCTTGCTAATTCTGAGTTGATCAAGCAGATTTTCACCATGACCAGAAGTAGTATTACTAAGTCTGGAACTGCTGTCAACTTTTTCTTTTTAATTCGACTCTGACAAAACTGCGTCTTCATTGCTTATAAAATAGTCTACAGTCTATGCATAGCAAGTAAAATATTGGTGAATTCCTATACATTACTCTTCACTGCATAAAGGCAAAGAGTATTTATACAGTCAGTTACTAAATGTCACAGTTTTTGCATAGATAAAAATAAAATTAAGTTAAATACATAGTAAACAAAACTTTGTAAACAGAGTGTGGCAAAATAATCTAATTTACATAATATTGATAGTTATTGGTTAATTCAATACAAATAACACTCTTCTAATAAGGGACCTACACTTTACAGTGGCACAGCTGTTTAGTCTGCCCTACATCACTAGCAGGAAAAGTGACTTTGTGTAGGTCACACAGAGATGAGGATTAACCCAGCAACTTTGTGGTTTATAGTCCAGCTTTGGTCTCTAAACCATACTGTCTGGAGGTTTAATAAAGCACTTACTTGTTGAAGCTAGTAAAATCACTGGATCAAAGAACATAAAGAAACCATAAATCAAATGTATTCATTAAAATGTATATAATTCATTCTGACATATTTCATCCCATTTTTCCCATGTCAGTACCACAAGGACCTGGATCCTCTTGGCTGCCTCATCAACAAACAGGAACAAGATCCAAATGAAATGCTAGTCCACAATTCAATTAATCAAATTACACACAGAAATGCATAAAAACTATGGATAACCATTTAAGCCCCCACCTCCTATGATAAAAGTTACCTGCATTTTAAAACCCAATTAATTTCCTTAAAGGGAAGGTTTAAACTTTATTTTCACTTAAGAAAATGCTGTTTACTACAAATCTTCTAATTTCAGATATCAAACCATTTTTTGGTGATTTAAACTGGCTTGAAGTATATAGTATATGTAGCTGCATGCCCTGCTTTGCACAAGATGATATGAGAATAGACTCTATCTGTATCCATTTTTTTTTTTTTTTTTTTAGAAATAAAAGGTTCATATAAAGGGTAGATTAGTAAATAGAATTTATTCTGTATGTTTTAATTGCTAATTTTATAAACAATATGTATATTGCCAGTAGAAAGTCCAGCAATCTATTTTTCCAATTAAAATTTAAAATATTTACAATGTACAAAATGTTTAAATACTGCACTGTAGCTTTCCAATTCTCAGCATTAACAATTTTACAATGTAAGACTTCTGGTATTAATTCTAAAGTTAAGCTAACATTTTAACATGGAATGCTTAAATGCTTACATTATTGTGATCACCAGATATATCACTCAAAAAATACAATACTATCTCAGAGTTCCTCTCTTCCTAATGTGATATTCTCAGCCAAGATACTGTAATTCAAAAATCAGTAGTTCTATATGAAAGTGTGTTAGAAAACACAGTTTATTCATTTATTTATAAATGTTTTAATGCACAGTTAGTACAATATTTTCTGTTTACTTCACACATTAAGTGAAAATGCCACTTAATATATGCAATAACTTGATATAGATTGTAACAGCTCTATGTTTTAGTGATAGTTGACATTTTAAATCACCAAGGAAAGACAATCATCTTCATTCTGAAACCGATTTTGGAATAAATGGTACTTTGCCCTTTAACAAGTTTGTTAAATATTATGCCCATCAGAGGGCAGTACAGGTATACAGATAACTGTAATTTAGCTAAGAAAACTAATGGATGCCTGCATTCAATCTACATGCTATGACTATTTAACTTCCTAGTGTATACCACCATGTAGCCAAAATATCGCTTCTATTTTTACAGGTACTGTGGTAAAATAAACTGAAATGTCTACACAACCAAGTTACTAAAAACATACAATCATGTATGTCTACTTTCATTATTCACATTATTCATCTAAAACAAACAAACACAGTTGGATTAACAAGTTCTAAGAAGCAGTATATATTAGCAAATATACATTTGATAGCTAAGAGCACAGCAATATAGTACTCATAATGACTACACGAGACTTTTAAAGCAAACATTCAACAGCTAGGTCTGCTCTAATACTACAATTGAGCCATCATAGCTTACACACGAGTAGCACTAATATTACACCTATAAATCCAAGAAAATAGCTCAGTCATTAGGTTCCTAGGATGCTGCATTCAGCTTGGGTACCTTGTTACTCTGACCAGGATAAACAGGTTCACAAATGGATGAAGTTTCAGTCATTAGGATACTAATTATTTCAAATGGCTTGGTCTGAAAACCACAGACAATGCTCACATAATCTCCACTATATAATCCATGAAATTCTTAAATATATTGCTAAGAGATTTTTTTTTAACTTCTGACATTTCCATAAAATGTAGGGCCACATGGTGTACTGTGCATATAAGACACTCCACACACATTCAGACCTACTTATACAGAGCCATTTAGAGATGCCAGTCAACCTAAACTGTGATGTGGAAATAAAAAAATACACACAGAAAAAACCCAGATAACACCACAGCAAAACATGCAAATTCCACACAGACAGTGAGACTGGACCCATACCTCTACTGACCTAACAAAACTAACATATTTTGTATTGTATGCTAAACAATATAATGATTATAAACAAGATAAATACAACAGCAATAATCTTTGCCAACAGCAGCTTACACAAGGGAAGAATCAGCTCTGGATGACATGCAAGTCATCAAAGTGTATACTTACTTAGCTCACATCAGATTAACCTAAGAGAATGCCTTTGAATCTGTGAGTGCCTTGGTAGAATACAAATTCAAAAACACTTATATAAGGAGTTATTTCTCAAAACTTAGAAAATTTTATAATCCTTGATGCACATTTTACTGCTTTTGTATTGACAGCTTGCAATTAACAGATACAAATTCAATTACATGTTTACCACTTTTATTAATTAATTTTCTGTAACTGCTTTTTCTAGGCATATTGGAAGGGAGTACTTAACATTTTAATGATAGAATGCACAAAAATATCTAATTATTTTTAATAACATTCCAGAACATCAATTCCCAAGACAAAACAGATAATTAACCTATGTTACAGAAAATTTTACAACACAGGATACTTATTCTTTAGGCACTAAAGCAACACATATCCTTCTTCAAAACCTCACTTATCACAAATAACAAAAGAAGATTATGAACTAATGTAGAAACTAGGGATGCTCTGATTAGGTTTATAAGGTTGATACCGATTACCGATTTCATGTTACTTGATCGGCCAATTCTGATACTAATTCAGTTTTCCCCCTCTTTATCCTTTTAAAAAACTTTTAAAATAAGCTCCTGTATAACGAGATACATAGAGGCTTATGTTTATCAAGAAAACACAAGACTAACATTTATAACAGGGTTAGAAGTAAAAGACACATTTTTCTGTTAAGCTGACAAGACTACTGTTAACTAAGCAGCAATTTCAAATTCAAATTGCCTTTAAAACAAGCTCACTGTCCCTACTCAAACGGTGACCATTTTAATTTAAAGGACAAAACAAGAAGGTCTGAATTCATTAAAGTAGATATTCATTCTCTTTGTCTAACTGCACAGGACTACTTCTCAAATTCCTCTCTCTCAATGTATTACTCCACTTTCTTTTGAGTAAAGGCTAATATTCCAGTCGTCTCTCTCTCGAACTCTTGTAAAACAAGTTTTGGATTGCTTTGCTTCACTTACTGTAATACCTCGCATGAAAGAGAACTGCAACTAAATTACCGTAATGCCTAAAAAAGCAGGAGCTGAAAAGATGTGATTGGATAATTTACTGATCACTGATCGAGTCTTTTTTAGTGAAAATTGATCAAGTAGAGCAGCTCTAATAGAAACATTTTAGTATTACATTCTTATTACTTTTACAACATTCAGAAATTATAAGCCTGAAAATAATTACCTGTAAAAGAACAAAGCAGAATTATCATAAATAAATGCTTGTCTGTGTCCTGGACTTGCGTAGATACCAATGCCCTTGTTCAGTGATGGGGACACTATACCATAATAATTGGTGCTGTCTGTTGGAAGATGCATAAAACCGAGGTCCTGACTCTCTGTGGTCATAAAAAATTCCTGGGCATCTTTCAAAATGAGTAAGGCAATTCCTGATGTCCTCACTAAACTGCTTACCATGGCCTGCTTGTTCTTGTTCCCTAATCCCCTGTGCTTTATTAGACAACTCTCTCTCTCACCCCTTCACCACTTAACACCTAAGGTGTGGAGAGCATACTGGTTCAAAAATGACAACAATTGCATCATCTAGGTGGATGCTACACATTGGTGGTGGTGGTTGAAGTGATTCACCCCGTCTATGTAAAGTGCTTTGAGAGGTTTGAAAAGTGCTATGCCATATCAATGTAATTCATTAATGTAGTTTTATCATACGCTTTAACTGGGGAAAAAATAATCTTAAATAATTAGCATTTGTACTAAATAATATCAATTATTTTATTTAATTATTTTTATTATTTCTGCTATACAATATACTTATATCCTGAAACCTTTTTTTTTTTGGGTTTACATTACATTATGTTGGTCTTGAGGGCATCTGAGGACAGATTCTACAAAGGCATGTGTTTAGTAGCTAGATTTACTAATGCCATATTAGCTCTTGATAACCTCAATGCTTTTCCACTTAGTTTTCATGAATGGAAAAAGTTACCTGATAAAAAATAATTATATTTATTTTCAGAAATTACAAATATTTCATTGGATTGGTTGTCATAAATACACATGGAAAACATTTGGTGTCAAAGATGGCAATTAACATACTGAATTAATGAAATAATCAATCAAGTTAAGTGACTGCCCAGGTGGAACCGAAATGGTAATGGCTTGGCAGCCCTCAAGGACTTTGAGTTGAGCAGCCTTGTATCAGATGGGGTAGCCTGCAAGGATGCCAAACTTGAGCCCTGGGAGGCTGTAGATCTATGTTGTTTGCACTGCAACCTGAGCTGCTGTGCTTGAAGAGTCTTTATTATTACGAAGACAGAAAAAATAAAAATCATTCTGCCTCAAAAAGCTTTCAAAGTTGAAACAACCTGTATTAAATGCATGCTTCAAAATCATTATCTGTAAACCACAGTAAAATATCATATTTATTTGTTAAATATTTATTTACTAAACAAATGGTAAGATCAATTTTTAACTATAAATGACTGCTAGGAAATACAGACACCATTCTTCACAGTACAATTTGGAACTTAAGTAAGCTCACTTGATTTAGCTAAGGATCATGATTTCCACATTTCTGACCACTAGGGGACACTGCCAGCTTAATCTGGGACATTTCATATAACACATTTACCTTAGTGACTGATGCTTTAAGATATTTGGCTCTAAAGGGTTAGAAGTGCTGTTTAAATAAAGCAAGAAATTCTGTTATGTTTATAAACCAGCTATATTCTAATTCGTGCTTTGGTGAAGTTTTTTAAACTGTTTTCAATTTGCAACTCTAATTATAAACATGTTTTTACAAAACATAACAATAACATTTGTTTTTTTTTTTTTGCAATCAAATATCGTGACCTGAATACAACAATGCTGACTCAATTTATGTGTCCATTAAATGGAATAATTCACCACCAAAAAAAGACAATACAAAATTCTGATCTTGATTCTTTATTTTAAAATATATCTTGAATATCCATCCCCCCACACCCTTACTGTATACCTTCATAGCCAACAGGGTTTAAAAGTTGATGTTGGTCCCAGCAGAGTGCTATATTTTGCTTTGCCATGCCCCCAGCTGTGGCCACAATGACAGATTTCTGTCCAAGGAAAGCCCTGACTAAATGCATGCCAAATTAAATCCTAAACAGACAGCAAAGATAAACGGCTGTTGTTTCAGATTACCCCTAGTAAGGCTATGTACTGTTAAACTCTCCCTTTCAGAATTTGTTTAATAAATTAATCTAGTCCTAAAACAGTTTTTCATGGATGTTGTGGTTTAATAGCTATATCGTTATGTGTATGTCATATAACCAGAGAAAAAGTTGAAAAGATGAGCACAACTCAAATGAAAGTAAATCTGAAAAGAGTTTTCTTGTGGGTTTGGCGAAGGAAGATAACACAAATGTACAATTGAGACTAAATCTCATTTACAAACACTATAAAACAATGATAACTTTAAAGGGGACCTGTCAGTTGTCACCCAAGTGACAGGCAACAGCTGAGCATATACATCTGGACTTTTAATGCGTCAAAACGTTTCCAAACCATACAGCAGTACTACTCACTCACTTACTTACTCAGCAGGTCAACTTAGTTAAAACTGTGCCTTTAAGATCCCTCACTGTGCAGGATCAGCTACGCGCTGCAAAGAAATAAGAATTCCCATTTCACCTCTTCTTATACATGAGCTGTTCTGTTTGAAAGTATTTTCCTCCCTCGAATTCAGGAAAATAGTCGCATCTGACATTGTACAACTTTTTCCATTAAAGAGCATTCAATGTTTAAAACAAACTAAACTGGACTTAACTTTTAATGTAGAGAAAGTGTGTAGGCTGTTCAGATTTCTTCTACTTCTTAATCTTTAAAATTGACTTAATTAAAAAGTTAGCTGTCAAATAATACAATTTTATATAATACTGTCACAAAGCTAAAGCACAAAACTAGACTCATTTACCAGTTTCCCTTCTTAATACTGTCTTACTAATTTACTTTAAAGATTTTCCTGAGCAATGCATAGTTAACTTAAAATAATGCATCTGAATGCGTGTATTATGATCAATTCTTTAGCAACCTATGATAGTGCAGATGCAATACAAAATAAAGATAAGTTCTGTTACCGTTATTCTCTCTTACAGCTATGCCAAGAAGACACTAGGTATTTAAAAAAAATTACCCTATTAAGTTAAACAACATTGCTCTATATAAAAACTTGACTGCCCAATTCAGATCACTTGTTTGTACTTTTCTTGGAAAAAAGAAAAAAAAAAGAAGACTAGAAGTTGTGTCTAAGTCACTAGGGGGCCATAAAACAAGCAGAAATCGGCCAATCATAATACATAAAGACAGTTCTCTTTCCAATTCATTTCTGGATTCTGTTCGCTATGGCTGTTAATTAGCGTGTCAGGAAATGACTGTTGGATGAAGGTTTTTATTTTAAAAAAAAAGCATCTGACATTACGTATTGTACTGTACTATAAAGACGTCCCAGCTTAGACGTGCATATTCGAACGGATTGTTTTAAGCATCCCACGGAAAATGCTTTAATAACTGTTTAGTAATTTTTTTTAAGCTGTCTTGCATTCTTAAAGACGTCTCCTTCGTATTTTTCTCAAGTAAATTTGCAAGAGAATTAAATGGGGAAAGCAGTGTTGGGAGGTCTGTCTGTCTCCTCAATACAGTCAGTCCCGTCCACATAGAAAGAATCACTTAAGTTATTGAGAGGTTGCAGCTTTATGCCCATAATAAGAAATAGCATGTCAAGCACTGTTGAGGCGTATTGTAAATATTCAGTGCTTGCTGAATAAGTAATGTACAGAAACACACACAGAGGTAAAAGTTAATAGCCCGGCACGTTTCGGATGACGGTAAAATTGGCAAGGGGAAGAATTTAGGAACTCTGGGCTGTTCCGAGGGTTGTCATTAATCTCCGTTACGCGCTTATGTATCGCGATCAAGTTGCATTTATTGCGTGCACTATATGTCGACTTTTGCTTTCACAAACAAATAACGAGTCCAAACTACTTTATTTGTTTCTTCCCATAACTAAGATCAGCCATCCCACTTCTTCAATCATCACTTTTATCCACTTTTCTGCCAGCTTTTCTCAATTGCACCACTTTAGGTATCTTTTTAACTACCAGGGGCAATGGAGATAGTACTAATACAAATAACAATAATGAGCATTTATACTTAAACGAGAAATATCGTGCATTTCTATAAAGATAAAAAAGACTGAAACTTTTCTGGTGTGCAGGCAAGCAGCATTGCTGCCAGGATTCCTGAGCAGCAATTTCACTTAAGTACGCCGTCAAACCTGCGAGAAGACAGCTAAAGTGACAAGAGAGAGAAGGTGACCCCTTTCAGCTTTGATTTGCCTCATTTTGTTTCTCTACTTATCAACTAATTTCCTACTACCTCGTATGTTTTTAAATTAAACCAGTCAAGCGCATATTTATGAGACGTAACGACTCACCTCAAACGACGGCGTGTGCTGATAACGGGATGCAAAAGCTCCAGCTTGCTATTCCTTGTATTTTCTAAGTTTATTTGCAGTTGACAGGTTTTACAAAGAATCACATTGGAGTTCGGAAGCTTCAGGGGTCCGCCAAATTGCCACTCCGTCGACCTCCCGTCAGTCAGTACAATATAAAGGGACACATTTTTACGTAGGGGGAACTGAAGAAAGAGCGTCTTCTGCCGAAGCTCTGGCGTTCAAGTAAATTGCTTCGTCTGGCTATGCAGCGACTCGCGCACCAACGCGCCCGAGCCTCTATACACACTGAAATGACATTAACGTTTACTCCCAGCCCATTGGCTTAAACAAGCAACCCCCCCGCCGCCATTTCCCCAATCCTCGAGAGAGTGACAAGCCGGGTAGATGGGAAAACCTGGAGGCCGGGCCACAAGCAGCCACGGGAAGGGGATGTACCAGGAAAAAAAAAAAAGTGGACGGCGACCCAAAGACTTGCAGGCGCTTTCTGTTGTCATTGAAGAACACTTTAAAATAATCAGAATGTCTGGAGCCATTTCAAAAGGAAAATACGACATCTGTCTGTTACTGACTAATTAAAAGAAGCATTGGACGTCTCGGGGGCCACAGTGGTGCAGTTATTAGGGTTTTTGCCTCACGTCTGCAGTCTGAAAGGCTGGGTCTCTATATGGATTCTGCATGTTCTGTTTGTAAGGGTGCTGCCGGAAAACACTTAGGTTAAACAGTAGCAGAAGATATAAATTATAAGATGTAAGTTATTGGTTCAAGTCGCGTCACTGGCACTGTATGACCTGCCTGTGTTCCAGTTGAAAAAAAGCATTTAAAAACGTAAGCAATTGTTTCTTAAATGCCTTGGATAAAGGTAGCAGCCAAACAATAATTGCCCAAGTGACCTTGCAACCCTTTAAATTGCTAACCTTGTTTGATAATGTTACCACAATTAAAATCTTTCTTTTGGAATGTTTTATCCATCCATCTTCCAACCCACTGAATCCAAACACAGGGGTCTGCTGGAGCCAATCCCAGCCAACATAGGAACCAATCCTGGGCAGGGTGCCAACCCACTGCAGGACACACACTAGGGCCAATTTAGAATCGCCAATCCACCTAACCTGCAGGTCTTTGGATTGTGGGAGGAAGCCAGAGCACCCAGAGGAAACCCACACAGACACAGGGAGAACATGCAAACTCCACGCAGGGAGGACCCGGGAAGTGAACCCAGGTCTCCTAACTGTGAGGCAGCAGCACTACCACTGCGCCACCATGCCACCTGGATTGTTTTATATCACTGAAATTCCATCCATGGTCATAAAACAAATGCATAAAAGAACCCAGCAGCAGGGCACAGAGAATTAGATTCAGCAAAAAGATGGTTGGATCTTAAATATTTGTGGTATTAAATGGTGAGTTTCCACTTTTTATTTATGTATGAATATTATAGTACTGCCTATTTTGATGAGGCAAAATTGGTGCAAAATGTAAGATGCCACATATGCTGCATATATATGGTGTACTTTACTGTAATAATTTTTAAAATAAATTAGTTTTTACAGGCCCTTAGGGTGGAATTAACCATCCATGTTCTTGCTCACAGTGTTGCAACACTTGGGCACCACCTAAATGGTCAGCTATAATGCCTCTTTTCGTAACTGGCATTTTCTTATTCAGAATTACAACCCACAGACCAAAGTATGCTATTGGGCTGGTTGATGAATGCGAAATATCTCTAAAGGATGGCATCCAATCCTGTGTCCACCTCTGTTGCCTGTTTCTGCCTTGTGACTGTTGCTGCCAAAATATGCTTCAATTTTCCATGGCACTGACTAGATATAAGCAAGTCTAGCACAATGCACATGTGGATTATTTTTTAATTAGAGCAAATTATATATTTCTTTTATGCATTTAAGCATATTTGAGTTGTCCAAAGGGAAATCAGATAAGCACTTATAGATCTCTGTTTCTATTTTGTATTAAATAGTTTATTAAAACAAAAAATTCTGAACAAGAGGAAACCATTTTTACATGGTTACTTTAGTGCTGAATTACCACATAAACAGGCAAAACTTGGGGCATTAGTAAAGTTAGGGTACAAAATTAGAAAACTTTTTTTTTCTTCAAAGAATTTCATATTTCACACATATATGGCTTTGGGATGTGGAGGAAATCCAAAATAACTAGAGTAAAACTCATGTAGACGGGGAATCTGTGCAAATGTCACCCAGGCAATGAGTTTGTGGGACTTCCAGTTAAGTCTACTGAACCTGAGACAGCAGTGTTGATTGGTGACTTTGACTTGGCTCCATTTGAGTGAGAGTGCATGTGTATTTTGTGGTGTCTCATGATGGACTGCCATCCTGCTTAGGGCCAAGTCCTGCCTTGCATTAAATGTTGCCAGGATAGACTTCATCCTTGCATAACAACAACAACAACATTTATTTATATACCACATTTTCATAAAAATAATGTAGCTCAAAGTGCTTTACTGATGAAGAAAGAGAAAAAAAGACAAAGTAAGAATTAAAATAAGAGAGCACTAATTAACATTGAATAAAAGTAAGGTCCGATGGCCAGGGAGGACAGAGAAAACAAAAAAAAAAAAACTCCAAATGGCTGGAGAAAAAATAAAATCTGCAGGGGTTCTAGGCCATGAGACCGCCCAGCCCCCTCTAGGTATTCTATCTAACATAAATGATCAGTCCTCATTGTATTCAGGGTTCTCATGGATCCCTGAAATGAATTTGGAAATGGGTGATTTTTAGAATATTCCTAAGGTTTCTAGAAGCTGTTGGCCTCTTTCTGTAGAGGATGTGTATTTTTCAGATATTAACAATTTCTATCAGCTCCACAAATTTCTTTTTTAAGAAGCCCTCAGAAAACAACAAATTGCAAATGTAGTCTTGACTCACTGCATAAAAGCAATAGGTTGATATATTGTGCGTGCATGAGACTAAATGGAAGGCGAGTAAGACCAGGTGGATCGCACGTGGATTCAAATTGTTCTATCATGGTGTGGATAGGAGGAGAAATGGGGTAGGAGTTATTCTGAAGGGACAGTATGTCAAGAGTGTTTTTTAGGTGAAAAGAGTGTCAGGCAGAATAATGATTATGAAGCTGGAAATTGGATGTGTGATGATGTATGTTGTTAGTGCATATGCACTGCAAGTTGGGTGTGCAATGGGTGAGAAAGAAAATTTTCGGAGTGAGTTGGATGAAGTGATGAACACTGTACCCAAGGGACAGAAAGTGGTGATTGGAGCGGATTTCAATGGGCATGTTGGTGAAGGGAACAGAGGAGATGATTAGGTGATGGGTAGGTATGGTGTCAAGGAGAGGAATGAAGAAGGTCAGAGCATAGTGGATTTTGCCAAAAGGATGGACATGGATGTGGTGAATATGTATTTTAAGAAGAGAGAGGAACATAGGGTTATGTACAAGAGTGGTGGAAGATGCACACAGGTAGATTACATCCTAGAGTCAATCTGAAGGAGATTGAAGACTGCAAAGTGGTGGCAGGGGAAAGTGTAGTTAAGCAGCATAGAATGGTGTTCTGTAGGATGACGTTGGAGATCAAGAAGAGGAAGAGAGTGAGGGTAGAGCCAAGGTTCAAATGGTTGAAGTTGAAAAAGGAAGACTGCAAGGTTGAGTTTAAGGAGGAGGTGAGACAGGCTCTGGGTGGCAGTGAAGAGTTACCAGACAGCTGGGAAACTATAGAAGATGTAGTAAGGGTGACAGCAAGAAGGGCGCTTGGCGTGACATCTGGAAAGAGGAAGGAGGAAAAGGAAGCCTGGTGGTGGAATGAGGAAATACAGGAGAGTATACAGAGGAAGAGAGATGCAGAAAGTAGACAAGAATACAAGGAGTTAAGGCACAAGGTGAAGAGATAGGTGGCAAAGGCTAAATAAAAGGTGTATGATGAGTTGTATGAGAGGTTGAACACTAAGGAGGTAGAAAAGGACCTGTACCGATTGGCTAGACAGAGGGACCGAGCTGGGAAAGATGTGCAGCAGGTTAGGGTGAAGAAGGATAAAGATGGAAACATGCTCATAAGTGAGGAGAATGTGTTGAGCAGATGGAAAGAGTACTTTGAGAGGCTGATGAATGAAGAGAACGAGAGAGAGAAGAGGTTGGATGATGTGGAGATAATGAATCAGGAAGTGCAACGGATTAGCAAGGAGGAAGTAAGGACAGCTATGAAGAGAATAAAAAATGGAAAGGCTGTTGGTCCAGATGACATACCTATGGAAGCATGGAGGTGTTTAGGAGAAATGGCAGTGGAGTTTTTAACCAAATTGTTTAATAATTTAATGTTTTTTGTATCTGTATGATTCTGCTGGATTATGCGAATTTCCCCTTGGGATTAATAAAATATCTATCTATCTATCTATCTATCTATCTATCTATCTATCTATCTATCTATCTATCTATCTATCTATCTATCTATCTATCTATCTATCTATCTATCTAATGGAATATTGGAAAGTGAGAGGATGCCTGAGGAGTGGAGAAGAAGTGTACTGGTGCCGATATTTAAGAATAATGGGGACTTGCAGGACTGCAGTAACTACAGGGGAATAAAATTGATGAGCCACAGCATGAAGTAATGGGAAAGAGTAGTCAAAGCTGGGTTAAGAACTGAGCTGATGATTAGTGAGTAGCAGTATGGTTTCATGCCAAGAAAGAGCAAAACAGATGCAATGTTTGCTCTGAGGATGTTAATGGAGAAGTTTAAAGAAGGCCAGAAGGAGTTGCATTGTGTCTTTGTGGACCTGGAGAAAGCATATGACAGGGTGCCTTGAGAGTAACTGTGGTATTGTATGAGGAAGTCAGGAGCGGCAGAGAAATACGTAAGAGTTGTACAGGATATGTACGAGGGAAGTGTGACAGTGGTGAGGTCTGTGGTAGGAGTGATGGATACATTCAAGTTGGAGGTGGGATTACATCAGGGATCGGCTCTGAGCCCTTTCTTATTTGCAGTATTGATGGGCAGGTTGACAGACGAGATTAGACAGGAGTCCCCATGGACTATGATGTTTGCTGGTGATATTGTGATCTGTAGCGATAGTAGGGAGCAGGTTGAGAAGACCCTGGAGAGGTGGAGATATGCTCTAGAGAGGAGAGGAATGAAGGTCAGTAGGAACAAGACAGAATACATGTATGTAAATGAGAGGGAGGTCAGTGAAATGGTGAGGATACAGGGAGTAGAGTTGGCGAAGGTGGATGAGTTTAAATACTTGGGATCAACAGTAAATAGTAATGGGGATTGTGGAAGGGAGGTGAAAAAGAGAGTGCAGGCTGGGTGGAATGGGTGGAGAAGAGTGTCAGGAGTAATTTGTGACAGATGGGTATCAGCAAGAGTGAAAGGGAAGGTCTACAGAACGGTAGTGAGACCAACTATGTTATATGGGTTGGAGACGGTGGCACTGACCAGAAAGCAGGAGTCAGAGCTGAAGGTTTGCAGAGTTAAAGATGCTAAGATTTGCACTGGGTATGATGAGGATGGATAGAATTAGAAATGAGTACATTAGAGGGTCAGCTCAAGTTATACATTTGGGAAACAAAGTCAGAGAGGTGAGATTGCGTTGGTTTGGACATGTGCAGAGGAGAGATGCTGGGTATATTGGGAGAAGGATGCTAAGGATAGAGCTGCCAGGAAAGAGGAAAAGAGGAAGGATCAAGCAAAGGTTTATGGATGTGGTGAGAGAGGACATGCAGGTGATGAAGATGATCCGCTGTGGAAACCCCTAATGTGAGCAGCTGAAAGAAGAAGAAGATATATATATATATATATATATATATATATATATATATATATATATATATATATATATATATATATATAGATAGATAGATAGATAGATAGATAGATAGATATACTAGCAAAATACCCACGCTTCGCAGCGGAGAAGTAGTGTGTTAAAGAAGTAATGAAAAAGAAAAGGAAACATTTTGAAAATAACGTAACATGATTGTCAATGTAATTGTTTTGTCACTGTTGTGAGTGATGAGTGTTGCTGTCATATATATATACACACACACACACATATAAACATATATATATACATATCCATACATATCTACATATATACATATACACATATATATATACACACACATATATACATACATATATATATATATATGTATATATATACAGTATAATAGCATTCGTAGTCTTGCAGCTGAGAGGGCCCGTGGCAGATGTTTGCCAACTGGCAGACCAACCACATGCGTTACCTGGTAGGTAACCACCCATACAATCAGATCGGGACTCAGACTACGAATGCTATGAATGTAATTACTCCGATCTGCAGGGTGTCAAATAAACGAATCACACACCGTGGCGCAGTGTAAAGAGGCCCGAGGTTCGATCCCCGCGAGGGGTGCAGTGGAGTGTGTACGCCTGATGAGCCCAAATAAGGGCAAAACACATGTCGCGCACCCTTTGCATTGTTTGACAGAAAACAATGTAATATATATATATATATATATATATATATATATATATAAAATGCACGGTGGCGCAGTGGTAGCGCTGCTGCCTCGCAGTTAGGAGACCGGTTCGCTTCCGGGTCCTCCCTGCGTGGAGTTTGCATGTTCTCCCGTGTCTGCGTGGGTTTCCTCCGGCGCTCGGTTTCCTCCCACAATCCAAAGACATGCAGGTTAGGTGGATTGGTGATTCTAAATTGGCCCTAGTGTGTGCTTGGTGTGTGGGTGTGTTTGTGTGTGTCCTGTGGTGGGTTGGCACCCTGCCCAGGATTGGTTCCTGCCTTGTGCCCTGTGTTGGCTGGGATTGGCTCCAGCAGACCCCGTGACCCTGTTTGGATTCAGCGGGTTGGAAAATGGATGGATGGATATATATATATATATATATATATATATATATTGTCATTGTGGATTAATCAGTCCATGTTTTTGCAATATAACAATTTAGCAAGAAGTATTTTAAATTTCAGCTTAACTTTCAGGTTTTTATTATTGTAAATTACATATGAGAGGTCACTACATTTTTTCAGTGCTTTGAGCCCCTAAAGGATTTCATCTAGCCAAAAATAAGCCAATTGATGAAGTGGCTCAGTTTCCCATCCAGTTGCTTCTTAAATGAAGGCTGAGTACAGCCTAAGTGGACATGCATTCTTGTTTCTGGTATGACTGAGTATCATCATAGTTTCACTTACCTCTACCTTTACTATTGTGCCGGAAATGTTTCCGTATAAGAAATGATACACTTTTGCACTTTTTCTGCAAAGCCCCTCTGTGTACTGTAGTTGTAAAATGTATAGTTTTAACATAGTAAATATAATATATTCTCCTTGCAAATTACAATGATCATTTTTTATACAGTAGACCCTTAATATATTATATACAGTATAATATAGGCATTATATATATATATATACTGTTTATATCATAGATGGGCAAAGTCAGTCCTGGAGGGCCGCAGTGGTTGCAGGTTTTTGTTCCAACCTAGTTGCTTTATTAAAAACAAATCCTTGTCAATTATTTAATTTCATGGCTTGGTAGTGCTTTAACTCTGCCATGTCAAGTCATTCTCATATCCTAGATTTTTTTTTTCCTTTCTAAAGGATATCATCCAAAAGATATGAAGTCTAAAACAAACAAGTTATTCTCAGTGCTTCACTTTTTTCTCTTCACTTTCCTTCCAAGTATTTAATTAAACCCAATAGTGCATGATAAATACACACAGGTGTAAATGGAAACAAGCTAAATGGAGAAATACTGGTTTATTTTGTCATTTGCATCTTATTGCTAATAAGAAGCAATTAAAAACCAAGACTACAGCTGTTTAAGCCTAAAATAAGCAATAAGGGTTCAAAATCTTAATAAGCGAGACAACTAAAGTGAAGCAGAATTGTTACTTGAGCAATAAGTGCTTCTTATTAAGCAATTGGGTTAGAACAAAAACCTGCAGCCACTGTGGCCCTCCAGAACTGAATCTGCCCACCCCTGGTTTATATAAACAAGAGGTCTGCATGCTCAGGTTCCTTGATTCTATGAATATGTGTAATATGGGTTAAGTTGTTGGTCTTGGAAGGCTACATGGTTATCTGGCAATAACACATGGTGACCATATGGACAACAAAATGATTCTGGTGACAGTATTTTCAAAAGGGCCTTTATACTGTGTATATTGTGAAGTGGTAAGACCAGTGTAACAGTACCACAAAAGGAGTAGCAGATTGTACAAAGTCCATTGCAGTGTGTTCCACTATTCACAGAAATAAGATCTTCCCAGTGAATTGTCAAATAATTCTTTAGACGATGGACAAATATCTGTTTCAGAGAGTTTACCCTTCATTCGAGGTATACCCATTATTAATGTCTATCATTCAGTGCTTTCCATCATTTTGTGTGTCTAGACTGATGGCAGACTGCATTGCATGTCTTGGTACTTTAAGTCAGTTTAAGGCAATCAGTAATTTCTATTTGGGTTTATGACCTCTGCATTTAAATATAGAGATCACAAAAACAACAGTGCAAATTAGGCAGCATTCTTGAATGATACACTTCCAAATCAGTGAATGTCATTGTGTGGTGTTCCATCACCTAAAATAGCTGATCTTCTGTTCTGCTTGTTAAGAATTGTTTGGCCACACAAAGGTACATCAAGGAGGTCCTGTCGCTAATGGTATTCTTTCATGTAAGGCCGGCGTGCTTGCAGTGTTACAGTTCTGACTAAACACAGCTCTCATCTCACATAGCCACTACCTGTCCCTGGCCTGTCATGTTCTTGTAGCTTTTCTGACAGAACATGTGTCAGATGTCAAGTACAGTCTACTCCTCAACTTCCATGGACTTTTGCCTCCCTGGATTAGCAGGTGCACAATGCTTGGTTGGATGCTCCAAAGACACCATTCAGGATCTGTGTGACTCCAGTAATACAAAATAAAATTCGTACTATCCATATTGTGGGTTAAACCTTTTTATATTTACAAAAAGAGTATAATATAATACAGCAAATATCTTAAGCTATATTTTTCTTTCTTTTATGAGCTTTAGCAGTTGGAATTAGCAATTCCTCAAGAAATCTGGAACTGGAACTCAAGTGAACTAAGTATAAGCTAATAACACAGACAGTCAGTAATCAAATGAGTTGTTTAGGAGCAACAGTAAAAAGGAAGAGTACCAAAAACTCTGGAATCATCCAATACTTACCACTCTAGTGCTTAAAGCCAAATTAACTGATCATCCAGTGATTACAACTTGATAAATCTCATTCTTAGTAGCACCACAATTGGGTTTCAATTTTTCAAGTTTTCTCAGATTCTATGGTAAAAATGTAAATTAAATACATGTGCTTTACAAGAATATAACCATCTTAACAACTGAAAATAAGCCCAACAAAATACGTATGTTGGCAGTGTTTTAGAGACTGAAATATTTGTAGCATATTTAGACTCCGTGATGCAACACATTATACTGCTAAACCAAGTTGTATACATATTACATAGTGAAAGGGAACAACAAAAAAACCACACACCACTTCCAGGAGTATTTACACCAAAAATAAAAAGATCAATCAGTATAATTTTTTCCTCATCTGATTATCTTGGTTAAGGTTATGTGAATGCTAAAGAATCTATCAGTCAATCAATAATACAGTATTCACATTCACATGATGCTTTAGAAAGAAAACAAGATAATAATATGGTATCAAATATACAAATTTAAACGTAAAACAAATAAAAAAGCAAATGCAAAAATTGCTGCAATACTAGATACCAGACGGATCTTGAAAGTCTATTTGACCAGTTTCAAACAGCATAACAAGTTTGAAGCTAACTGTTTTAAACAGATTCTGCATAACTTCGAAGAAGAGTACAACAAAATAATGATAGCCAAAGTAACAGAGCTAGAGAAGCGAATCAATTTTAGGTTGATATTCCAAATTTAATAGACTAAGTTAGTATTGCATAACCAATTGCTGTAAGAAAACTCATAAATTATGAACACACCAAATAAAAACGAGAGAAATTATAATGTATTGTGCATAACACTATTTTTGCAAAAAAATATTTAATATAGTATATATAAAAATCCACAAATGTAAATATTTAAAACCATAACCTTAATTGTATGAAAGGTTGTATAAAAGGCAAAGTCATGACAGGATGTCATATCTGTTATATTAAAGAAGTATTTGTTGAACTGCTGAAAATTTGTTGTTTGCACATCCTGCCTGTTCTCTTTGATCAAAGTATCCATCCATTTTCTAACCCGCTGAATCTGAATACAGGGTTCTGCTGGAGCCAATCCTGGGCAGGGTGCCAACCCACTGCAGGACACACACAAACGCCAATTTAGAATCACCAATCCACCTAACCTGCATGTCTTTGGATTGTGGGAGGAAACCCATGCAGACATGGGGAGAACATGCAAACTCCACACAGGGAGGACCGGGAGGCGAACCCAGGTCTCCTAACTGCAAGGCAGCAGCACTACCACTGCGCCACCATGCCGCCCTCTTTGATCAAAGTAAAACACTTATCTAACTGTGGGTACTATGGGCACAAGAGAGGAACCAGCCTTAGGGGGTGCATCAGTCCATGTTTGACTCTAACTACATAGATGATTCTACAATTATTTTCAGTAGTTACATTTTAAAAGTGCAAGCAAGTGGTAAGCTAAAGAGCATGTTCTCTTATTTATTTTCCTTATCTGTTCACCCCACTCATGTCTTGTGAATAACCTTATAAATTAAGTTGATCTAGAACTGGCCAGTCAAGGATAAAAGAAAATCTATAAATAAATCTAGGCTTTGAGCCATTAAACCATTGACCTATGGACATTTTTCATCAAACCTAGGGAAAATGTTTGGCAGTTTTACAACTTGTTTTACTGGGATTACATTGTATGTAAAAATGTACACTTCCTTATTTTCTGTATTTTTTTTAAGCAGACCACTGTGTGGTTAACATAAGACCCACACACTCACATAAACAAAAGGTAAATTCATCAGACCATTCCACCTTAATAAAATAATAAAACACAAAATAATAAATAAAAGTGACTGTGTATTCATCTGGTTGCTGTGTCTGTCATTCCAACAGAAGGCACATCACAAACACTTGTAATAATAATTCCAACAGATGCTGTATCACAAACGTTAACACTGTTTTTTGAATATCATGCCAAATGGTAAATGCAGAGGCATTGCATTTGTCATTCCAACATTTGCATTACTACAAATGTTTGATATGCACCAACTGTTAGAATGATAGATGCAATGGACTTTACTACTACTTATATTACAGAATACATTCCAATAGATGGTGCACTGCAAATGTTAAGGTTGAGGTTTGCATTGATTACATAGATTTCAACCCATCTTAGATGGGTAGAACCTGTCGTATAATCATAAAACCAAAAGAAAGAAAACAAAACACGCAAGCTAGATAATTCTTGATCAGTCTGTTTAGAATTAAAGGAAATTTTTAACTTTCATAACATCACAGAACACACAGTTTTGAGCTTGGTCTGTTTTTTATACACAGCTGATTTATTGTGTGATACTCAGTTATATTTCCCAACATAAACTAAAGCCATTCAAAAACAAAAGAATTTTCAAATTCAAATTGAATGCAATCATTTTTATTTTTAAAGAAATAGTGAATGAAATATAGTAATAAAAATGTGAGTTATACATGTACTGCATTGATTTTTTTTCTCAGAATGTAGTTTGAGGGGAGCTGCATCTTTCTTTCTTTCTTTCTTTCTTTCTTTCTTGTGTTACATGATAGAATGACATTCTTCTCTGGTATTAGATTCTATTTTTTCATTTTTCATTCCATTTTTTTAAATTTATTTTTAAACTTTTCACATTATGTTTGGTTTCCAGTAAATCATCATACTGATGTGGTAGCTTCTTCCCTTAAAATACATTGGAAATATTGTTATACCCTGTCCTGATTCTTGGGTAATATGGGAACAGTCCTTCAGCTGTTCATTTCAGATGGTGCCTTGGTAGTTGAGATTTGCCAGATATACACATTTTAATTAGGGATCTCTGTCCAGTATTGTTGTTTTGTGACAGGATTTTTTTTGGTTTGGTTTTTTTGCCCTTTTATGTATATGTAATGTACTTTTTAATTACGAGTTTAATTATTTCTGTTTTTTGTTTATCCTTGCTTCAATGTGAGCATAGTTTAATGCACCCAATGTGAATTTTCATTTGGCTTTTGAGAGACCTTAGATTTTTTTTGTTTTCTAAATATATGATATTATGTGATGTATTTCTTCATTGTTTCTGTTTCCCTGTCATAGCACAAATGGTTAAAAGGGCACAAAACACATGGATCACATTTAAGTTATGAAAAGTTTATGGCAGTCAGAGAAAGAAACAAAATACGACCTTCACAAAATATGGCCATTGGAAAAAATGTGTGCTGTTTGATTTTCTCCTATATATTATGCGTTTGTGGTTTGGAATTTAAATTCATAGTGAGTTTGTGCTATGATTAAGTTATGTAAGATGGTTTTGAGTACTCAGCTACACAGCGACATTTACATGTGAAATCAACATTATAAGTGTATATATGAATCCTGTTTTTCCAAAATTACATTTTTAAGGGTACATTGAACTATAATAGTTTATTTCATATAAGCAATTTTGATTTGCATAATCTATTTTTAGTACTCTTGTCACTTTAATAAATCAGCTAGAATCTGTTAAGTTCAGGAGCTTTACACTTTACCGTTTTAACTATTCAAGTAGCACTTGCATTTTGTCTATTGAAAAAATGCTTAGCAAGGATAATTTATAATTTATATAAATTTAGCATCTTCGCTTATTCTATTTATAATTTAAAAGAAAATACCCATCTATCATTGTATTTTTAAATCTCTTTTAATTCATTGCAGGGTTGCAGTGTAGCATATGAGCAAAACCTGGGCAGGTCTTACTACATTGCACTGAATTTTTATTTATTTATTTTTCATCTCTCAATTTTTTACATTTGCTTGTTTCATTACAGTGTTGTAGACAGGAGGAACCTATCATACCAGCAGTGTATACAAAGCAGCAACCAACTAGGTATTGAATACAATTTCATTACTGGGTACGTAAAAATGTTAGTTTTTAAATTGTATTTTTTGTAAAACTGCATACTTTTATTTTTGTGGTGGACCTCATATGTTTAATTTTAAACAAGGTGATTAATTTATTTCAAAAATTTAAAAATGTACCTTAAAAAAATTACCTCAGAAACCTAATTATTACTTCTTAAGCAACAGTCAATTTTTACTTTTCGAAAACAAAACAACCACCTTCTTAATGAAGACATTACAAATGTTAATGTAAAACTACTGTATAAGCAAAAATAATTAGTAAATATTTTTCCAGAATTTCATGTCATATTATTTGCAACCAATATAATCAAATTCACACAAAACTAACATAGTTTTTGAACTATAGAATGTGTCTTCTTGGTTATTTTAAGCATAATATGAGAGGTTTCCTTTTCTAGCACATTTCTCAATACTGCAGTTGGGTCACGAAGCTTCCTCTCTGATGACACTGACACTGTCTGCTCAGCAGATGCTCAGTATCTAAAAAATGTAAGAAAAACTGCTTTTGGCACTAAGTCCTTTGAATGAAACCCACAAATTTTTGCTTCCCTATCCACAGCATGGGTACATGACCCCTTTTTGAAAAGAAGCATTCACTCCTAATAGAATGATCTGTATATAAAATCACAGATGAAATCCTGCTTGTACATGTTGAGCTGTCTTTTTCTTCAGCTGTGTTATTCTACCATCTAATCCATCCTTGCTGGGCTGCATGCTGTCCTTGTCTATTGTTTTGTTCTATTACTTTGTGGGTTGTGCCTTGATCAGCTTAATACCAAGTTCACTTTTTTCAGCTCTTGTGAGACCCCATAGTTTCTTTCTTTCTTTCTTTCATGTAACTATTTTAATCTCAGTGCTTGTAAAACTAGGCAGTACCACATGCTCTTTACACGTACAAGGTATAGGCTATCAATAAATAAAATGAGAAACACCCTGTCTTTTTAAAGTTGTAAAGTATAATAACATGAAGATATTCAAATTATTATTATACAACATATTCACATGGTCATAATATGAGTAAATATGCTATATTAATACAGTCACAATAAGTCAATTTCTTCATACAATTCCTTACTGAAATTATAAACAGGCACCTACATAATAGGAACATCATCTGTATTATGATGCTTCTTGACATTTCCTTGGTAGACAATTCTGGGGGATCATTAACTTGGTTTTGTAGTAATGTTTATCATGTTACTATTTCCCTACAAAGAAATGGGGTCACATTCACAACTGGTGCTTGACTTTTATGTCTTGCTTTCAGGATTTGTTCCACTTTCATTTGAAATTCATTAGCAAATTATAAATCTCTATGAAAAGGGCAAAAACTGTATTTCTTTGCCTCCAACAGAGCAAAGGAGGTTTCTCATCACAAAGTTACCTCCATATTACATGTCATATTTTTTGGCAGGAGGTGAGGTAGTATTTTCACTTGTACTCTGCTTGATATTTGTGCTTCTGACAGACATTATTGAAACATTTTTTACAGTATGGAATTTACACAACTTGAAGAAAATCTCTTCTTAGGTACTCACTAGCCCAGGCTTTCTAAAATTTCCAAAAAGACAACACTAAACAAAGACACACAGTGAAGAGAACAACTGTTTGTTCCTGCTGCAAACCAGGAGAAACAAGGTATCCATTGACCTCTTTTTAACCTTCACCCTTACAACACACTCATTTGGGTACACACACCAGATATAAAATGCAGAGAAGGATACTTAACAGTAAATATTAAACTCTTAACTAAAATTGCTTGACAACAATTTACATTGAAGGGTATCCATTTGTCTTTTACATGCTATTCAAAGCACCACACCCCTTTTTAATTCCTTTGTTCTATGATTCGTTTGTAGTCTTGCTGGAGAGTAATACTTCATTTTCTTTGGTATGTTGTCAGATGTGAGTAAAAACTGAATTCTGAAAACAATTGTCTATTAATACTGTAACTTATATATTACCTAATTTCTCAACTTTACCATTTTTTTAAATAGGCAGAATAGCTTAGTTTTGATATTTTTGTTTATTTGCCTTTGTTTTTGTCTGTTTTGTCTATTATGTTCCAATCTTGCATAAACATTTCGGATTTGGTTTATATACTGATTAATTAATTATGCCATGATTGTTAATTTTTAAAACATATTAGCTCTACTTGTTATTGATTTGTATAAATCTGATGTATTGAGTTGTTTATCCCAAAGAAACAACGTGGTAGCAACTGAGAATTTTGATTTAAGTTAATGACTTCAAAAAGAGAATAGGGAGCTGTTTTAGACTAAACGTTTGGTTTGTATAATTGTTTATTATTTCTGTAACGTAGTTCATTCATCAGAGTAGGTTATCAACATAATCAAAGATTCCTACAGATTTAAACAGGGACTGGATTAATTTATTAACACTGCCATTGCTAGCAGTCAGCTACAATGTTTTTTTAAAGTTACAAATTCACATCAGAAACTCCTGATCTACAAATCATAGCATCATATGAGATAAATAATATAGAAAGTATTTTATAGTTTCTGCAGATAGTTTCTAAATATTTTATGCAGTTTTCTTATTAAGGTTTGCCATCTGAGATCAATAATTTTGTTAGAGTAGAATCTGAAAATACCAACACTGCTAAGGAGCCGTATAAAGTTTAAACAAGCCATTAAGTTAAAACATCCCATAACAGAAGGCATTATTGTCTGCAAAGCAGAAACCAAAACACCAGTAACTGGCAGAATATATACTGTATACAGTAAACTCACTATCTCATAATAGGGCTATATACGGTTTGAAATTCCTTAATCGCTTGTGTTGTGGGAGGAATTCTGATTAGGTCTAGATAAGCCAAATCCATACAAAGGAGCAAGGTCCTGAACCCAATTCCTTACCACTGCAGGGGGCAGCTATCCTAACCACTACACCACTGTATCACCCTGACTTTAAAAAGTGTATTGTCTTGCCTATGATTTTTATCTTTACTATCAAAAAATGACTGCTGTTGTGAAATGTTTAAATTAAAAAATACCATACTCTATGTTGCATATGTGACAATAACTTTGAACTTGAACTTTAACATGCATTAAGATTATATTAATAGGTTATACCAGGAACACATTAACTAAGCACTACTCTCTCAATTAAATTAATGATTTGTTTCAGATTTATTTTGGACAATTGGATACATATTTGTAAGAGTGCTTTGATAGTCTGGATGCCCAAGTCCTGAATGGCTGTGAGCCATTGTTGTATAGGATGATCCAGATCTAATTATGCAATTTTCATTATGCTATAACTTATTAAGTTTATTACATAGAAAATCACCCGATAAATCCAGGACCATTGAGAAGTGTGTGAACTGACAACATGAAGAATTGTCTTCACGCCGAACTTGAATCGTCCCCGAATAAATCAAAGTCATCCAGACGATCTGGATCTGCATAATTAGATCTGGACCACCCTGTAGTTTATATATCAGTAAATTGTTCCTTCATATTTTCTCCCAAATCCATCAGACATGTGTGCTAGTTGATCTCCAACCGAGACCATTAGTGAAAAGGAATGTTTTTGTGACTGTACCTTGCCATGGAGTCACATTCCATCTAGATCTTATTCCCACCTTGCAATTTATTCTGGAATTACGCAGGTTTAGAAAATGTACGAATAAATTAATGGATTCTCTCAGATATGTCACATAAGATAAACCAAATTTTTTTTGCACAGGAATTTAAAGGACAGAGAGATGAACTTTTTAATATTGTTTGCAGCTATTGAAGCAACTCAACTTACTCAGAGCCCAATCTTTAAATTGTTTCAGGGGAAAGCCATTATGGAATGATGGTTAAATCGGATGCAGTTGCTCATATCATCAGAAAGATTTAAGCTTTTTTTACTTTGCAAATATCATGAATAAATAATGGTTGTCTGCATAAACTGTTGTGCATCTTGGTTTGTTCACACCTTTCACTGCTAGGCCAGATTTTGTCACCTAGTACAAAACAGACGAAAGACAAATTAAATATTTACTTTAGTTGAGGGTCAGCTGAAGGTGCAGATTCCCCTTCCCCCATGAAGGAAATTGTCACAGAATCCTCTTATCACCAGTAATAAAAGGCTGCCATACCCCTTTGTGAGGTCCAACAAACAGTGCATCCTTTCTTTTACTTATAGGCAGGGGTTCCCAAACACTTGTTGAAATCTCATGGCTTTTTGCTTTGTAGTTCAGGGTGGGTTGGGGCCTTACCTGATCCTTTAAATTTGTCCTGCCACTGGAGCTCTTTTAGTGTAAAAGGTTACACTTTTAAAGTCTACTTCAGGAAAATGAACTTGTTTTTGCAATGTCAGGCAATACTGTTATTTTGGCTACATAAACAGCACACTGGAGAGTTAAAATTCTTAATCCTGTTAAAACCATTTCAACCTTGTTGGAGCTCCAGCAGAGATTACCTTGGAGAGAAGCATTCTCTAATTAGAAAAGATGCAACGCATTCTGAGACCTTGTCTATGTATGAGCACAAGCATTCATAAGCCTGTCAGAGTGCTGCTTCCTATGGGCATTGTGCTTACATTGTTAATTCTTTGTTTTTAATCCATCGTTCTGTTTTGGTCAAAAAAATGCAGCCTTCATTTAATTTAAATATTTACAGGTTATGAAGCAAGTAAACATTTTATCTGGGATATTATCATTTGGTAATAATATATTATTGTGAAGGCTCCTCTTAAAAATTAATTCAGCAGTCATGGTGGCACAGTCTAGTAGTAGTACTTTGTTTGTCCCAAGGAGGTGTGGCAGTAGGGGGCGCTAGTGCTCCCTTGAACCCTGAGGTACAACTCCAGACACCAGGTAAAAGTCCAATACTTTTTATTTTGTTCTTCAGTGCACCAAGCACCCTCCACACTACTCATATAATAAACCAATAATACTCCAACAATAATAAACACAATAAACTCTTCTAACAATCCTCCTCCTCGCCCAGACACTTGCTCCTCTACCTCCCAGCTCAGCTCAGTGTCTGCACTGAGGCACCGTCCTTTTATAGCCCCTGACCCGGAGGTGTTCCTGTCCCAGCAGTCCACAGTTGCAGCTTTCTCAGTAGCGGGGCAATCAGTCTTTTACTTCACCCCGGAAGCACGCCATTCCTTCCCGTCACGTGACCGTTATGTACTCCCGGGTCATAAGGCACAACAGAGCCCATAAGTCCCCCCACAGCGACTCCTGGTGGTCCCCAAGGTATCTAGCAGGGCTGTGTATAAACACTACAGAGTCCATAAGGCCCTGCTGGACCTCGGGGCACGATCCTGCTGTCTGGAGAGGTCCTCCTGGCAGCCTGGGGGTGCGGACCGGCCTGGGAAGCCGGCAGTCCTCCACAGAGGGAATTTAACTTTTTAAAGAAGCTCAGTAAATAAATAAATAGATAAATAAATAACTTCCCTCAAACACACACCAGCATTACTAAAAAACTCTTCTAAAGATAAAAAAGTAGTCACAGTCACAGTGAAGCATTATAAAGGCATACTGCAGTTGGCAGAAATGAGCCCTTGTAGCATTTCTTGACACATTTCTGTTGAATAATTTACTGGTTTAAAGTTCTCAATGTTAGTGTGTCAGAAAGAGGATGTGCAGCATTAAGCAGGGTTCTAGAAGTTTATGTGCATATACTGCATTACCACAAAGTTCTTTACATAAGATAACAAGTCAGCAATACAAAATAATTCAAACAAATTATAATGAAGTAACAAAACACTGGGAAAAATACAAACAACAGGCATAATAAAAATAACTGAACTGAATATACATAAGAGTGGATTGACAATAGGAAATGATAGCACAGTTGACTCTGCTTCAGTATAGCAAGTGCAATACAGTAGACCTTAGAAGATCTAAAATGTAAATATGAAAGATAGAATATTGAACATCACTTGAATATTAACAATAACAAAAACCTCAAGGACAAGCCATAACAGAATTTTAAGGGCTAGAATCAGTAAAGCTAAAAGTGTATACAGTATCATGAATTGCTGAATAACATAGTTAGTTCTTTTCTTCCAAAATACATTTCTACTTATAAGATCAGAACAATACAGTATCATTTAATTTAAACTTAAAATAACATGTAACAGAAATATCAAAAAACACAAAAACATCTATATACACTCTGTATATACTGTATATCTGCATTTTTTAAGATTAATACTGTTTTCAAAGCATCACCTGACAATGTAGAAACAAAAAAAAAGAATCCCAGATTACAAAAGTTTTAGGTTAATCAGCTTTTGGACTCACTATGGGCATTCCACAATTTATCTGTGGTGCAGTTAAACAACGATTCCACTAGAATTGGTCTGATTATAGGTCAATCACTGGTAAAAGCACATTCCTTCCCAGGCTCATTTTAAGATTAGGAGACATAATTTAATCATAATGGCAAAATCTTCAAAGACCACATTAAGACACTGAGAGCACTAGTGAGACTTTATCTGAAGTAGTGAGTATAATTTTGGTTTCCAAATAAAAAAAAGACACGACAGCAGTAAAAATATAGTGAAATTTAAATAAATTGATGACTAAATGCTGACATTATTGAAGTTTGTAAAAATTATGAAAGTAATTAGTACAGTGGATCCTAGTTTTTACTCTAAACCAAGTTTTCCAACAAGAACATAGGAACATGGAAACTCACTTACTAATGGTAAATATCTCACAAATTTTAAAATGTTTATGAGAAGCATGGACAATGGAATAAATTACCATGCTGTCTGATAGACAATAGGACTTAAGGGGTCGTCAAAACTCAACATGTTGTTTTAGTCAAGAAATTAGGTAGATGGGATTGATGAATTTTATTGGGCTTGTGGCTTGTTCTTGTCATAGTTATTCTTCTGACAAGTTAAAGGAGAAAAACTTTATTACAGCCAAAACAGTTGCTACACTTAATAAAAATCAATATACATATATATTTAAACAAAATATGAACTTGATGGTGCCAAAACAAGTGAAAAGGCTTACAAAGCCTGCTTTAGTGACTCTGGCTAGGAACTTATCTTGAGTGATGCCTCCTTTCGAGAAACACAAAGCCATGGAACTGGAAGGTGCAGAGTCAAATGCCCTTACTGGGTGTCTTCTCAGCACTGTGGAAGTAACAGAAAAGGATAAGGTTACCACCAGCATCCCCACTTGACTTGGGGTGGTAATGCATACCTCAGAAGAGCCCAAAGGATGATCCACTGATGTGCATGCATGACTATATACGTATATATGTGTGTACGATGCGGGACCCAAAAATAACGATGGATTGTTATGCATGCACATCAGTATATCTATCCTTAGTAATAGTTTAAATGAGAGTAAGTAATGCCAAAATAATCTGTGCTTCACTGAAATGTTTGTGCCTCTCAAATATTGGCATACGGATCAGAATCTGCAACCAGCACTGATTAAAGAGTGTATAACACAAAACGCAACACTGCACACGACACTACAGTAGGTGATTTCAGGGCTTACACACAAACATGTGCAAAAACGCACACACAAACACCCAGTTTATTGGACAGCAACTTGCAATGGGAAAACTTTCAATATCTGCATCAAAGAAACTTCATTTGTATTACTGTGTCCTAATTAAACATAGTTTATGTTGATATTAGTCATTTGTTATACATTGATAGTGTACTTAATGGTATTTTTTTCATTTTTATGCATTTTCATATCCTTATAGTTAATTTTATATGTCTATTACTGTAGCTTAAATTCACTCTCATTCTTTCATAATATTGAAAGGTGAACCATTCTTGTTTATCACATATGCCTGAATAGAAAATCTTAAACAAAAGAAAAATGAGTAAACACATTTTCAGAGGCCTTAGAAAAACTTAAAGATACAAGTGACTAATTACAAAAAGTCATATTTATGTCCCTTTGTTGTTTGTCCATTTTTGGCCTAAAGCTTAGTTATTTGAAGGCCAGAGTTGTGCATCCAGTAGATCCACCATATTAGTCAGTAGAATCATTTTGAAATGACGTATTAGGCCTCTGCTGTAGTCCTAATGTGGGTGTTTCAGACTATTGCTGATATGGTCTGGGTTTAGTTGTGGAATCTGCTGTAAATTATTAAACTGCATAGGGTTTTAGAATGCACAATGAAATTACTGACACAAGACATTCTAATTTTAGCTCTACTGTTTTCTTCATAAGTGAGGCTTTTTGTTGCCTTCATTCCAAATACTGTAATGAAAATTAATGGAATCTCCCCTTTATCATAACATGATGATAACAGTTAAAATATAATGGCTTATGTAAAGAATCTCTTTTATTAGAAAAAGCTAGATTGAATATCAGAAAAGAACACAGAGGGCAGGAATGTATGTCTTGTTCTTTTTAATGTTGCTTTTCTTATGGCAGCTTCTCTGGAACATTTCTCTAATCTATTTAGAATAAACAAATAGAATGCAAGATTTACAAAAAAAATGTCTTCCTGCTTTTTAGTTTTCTAAACTGACATCAGAAGTACAACATTGTTTGTATGCATTAATTTCATATTTTACAATGCATTTTCATTTAGTATAAATGTTAGTAATTCTTTAATAAATAAGTTAATGCTACTTGATTAGAAATTCAAATTCTACCTCTGCCTAACTGTGACACTGAGGACACACATAATCTGCATATAAAATTGCACAAATATGTACAAAATCTTATTTTTTACATTGACTGTGAAATACTGTACATTTTGTACAATATAAATAGTACCAATTTGCTTGAGGTATAATTGGAAATATAAACTTAAAAGAATGGTCTATGTCAATAAGACATAATCACCAGCATGATTGCCATGTTGCATCATATATTATGTCATCTCTGGACAACATTGGATGGGATCTTAATTTAGAATTTGTTGTTCTGAACTTTTACATTTGGACTTACTCAAAGGTGCTAATTCAACCTCTCCTTCCCACCCTTTTTGAGTAACACAAAGCTAAATGGCAATGAGACTTTAACCAAAGAAAAATTTGTTATGATTTCACCTTCATTTTTTATAAATGTAGATGGGCCTGGTAATGAGTAAAGTGTGAATCTGCCAAAATCTAGATATATCTGAGGGAAAATTATAATCTGAACCTTGAAATTTGATCTGATACTATAAGTCTCTTGATAAGATCAGTGCATGTAGGCCTAAGTAATCTAAAATGAAAAAAAGAAAGAAATAAATATATATATAATTGAAATGAAGTTGGCAGAAAACTCTCCCCACAATGTGATTAATTTATGGCACAAAAAAGTAAAAAATAATTCCAAGTTACAAACAAAGTATGGTAATAATTTTTTACAAATTTCAACTGAGAAAACCAGAGTTGAAATGGCTCAATCATTAGCTTATCTTTCTCTAGCAAAGAAAGTAAATTATTTTGGCAATGCTTTCTCTTCAGCTATCTTGCACACTGCAGAAGGCATATTTTAAGAACTTGCTGTTCACCAGGGAGCCCCTGAAAACAGGCCTGGATTACGAACACTGCATTAGTACTAATAATGAAAGCAATAATTATAATAATAACAGTAAAAAGGCAATGCTCCAACAGAAAACCTGACAAAATGGCTAGCATGAGAGTTGTAGGCGACTGCAGAAACTGAAATGCTCTTTTTGTGTGGGCGATAACAATGCCTCTTTGAGCATCACAAGTTTTACTTTCCTCATCTGTGAAATCATTTTTCTTTAAGATGCTTTTTATTGGATAACTGAAAACTTAACCAGAGAAGCACTGGTTTTACAAAAGCCCTTCTGTTAAGAATCAGTCAATCAAGTACAAGCTGTACATTGCACCCAAAAACTGATGTAAGTGACATCGGAACAACAAAATGATTAATTAGCTAGTAATTAGAAACAGATGAAGGAGAATATTTACAAATGCAGGCTTAATGAGTGGGACAAAATAAATAAATTACTCTTTAAGAAGAAATAAGATGTCTTTTTTTGGAACAAGAACCAAAGCTGGCTGAGAAAATTAAAATATTGGTGCCTTTGCTCATAACTAGAAAGGTTGAATGAAAAAAAAAATCTTAGTGTTCAAGGATTTGTATGAACAGTATCTGTGGCACATAAATTCATTTAAAAACATGATGAATAGACTTATTAAGCCTTATCTTCTTCAGCAGTTCAGCTAAATAAACAAATATTGAAACCTGCTCTTAACTTACAAGTATCTTCTCATTTCACTCATTTCAGAAGTTAAGAAGGCCAAAGAGACATGAGGGTAAGCGAGAAGAGTGACAGAGGTCAACCAGAAGCTCTTAAAAGTATTTCTTTGCAGCTGCCAATGTTTTTTAATTGTGTATCATGAGCATTTTCTTATGGCCATGTTAAGACTGTTGAGAAAAAAAATCTGTCCGAATCATGCAACTGTTTATTTTTGGATTATTTCAAAAAATCTATTTAAATAGTTTTCAATAGTTTTTAAAAATAAATTTCTCAATATTCTACAAAAATCCCCTTTATAAAAAAATTCTTACACTAAATGCTTCATTATAGCCACTTAATTTTCCACTAATCTAATCACATTTAAAATATTATATTATATTATATTATATTCAGTTTGTTTAAAAGGACTAGATATTACAATCCTTGATGATTCACAATAGTACTTGGCTGGAGTAGGGTTGGAGATGTCTTCTTTGTCAGGATGACATTGATAATGACCACTTAGTGATGTTCCCAGCAATATGACATATCATCATTTGTGTACCCCGGCCACATATGGTGTTTTGGCATTTTACCACAAGACAGGCTGATCAGACCTGGGTGTGTATCATACTGTCTTCTTTCACTTCAGCCACAACCAGTGACTACTTCTTTCAGCGACAGTGGCAAGTTTCTTAATTGCCTTCCACTGTGCCTGCCCACTGATGTCCACTTCCTTCAGCAACCTTGTAATAGAATGTCCTACAAAGTCCCTGCAGCCCACCTCTACTGGATGCACCTTCACCTTCCAACATCACTCTTCTGTGTCAGTTTCAAGATTGCACAGCTTTTTTCTTTCATATGCCTCATCGATGGCATCCTACCAAGGGACTGTCAGCTCAACGACGAAGATACATTGTAAAAAGTTATACCAAATGACCAAGTCTGGATGCAGATTGGTGACTGCGATTTCAGATGGGAAGGTGAGTCTCTGATTTAGGTCAACATGCATTTCTCAGTTTCTGGCTGTTCTCAGCAGGCATGAGTCAGAAGTTGAGGGCTTAGTCTGCTGTTTGCCCCCTCACCGGATGAAGGCTGTTAGTTGCAGGAAAGTAGCCTGGGCATTTAGAGGGATGGGGTTGGTTGACACTCTCTTGCCCTCTAGTGCTGAGGCCAAGCATCTCAGTACTTTGTTATGATGCCATGTGTATCTTCCTTGCGTTAAACTATTCTTACAACCCACCAGGATGTGTTTGAGGGTTGCTGGGTCCTCTCCATGCCAAAGATATAGGTATTTTGGTGAGGGCAGCACATCATATGTGGCTCTAACAATGAAACATTTTACACAGCTCTCTCCATGTGATTTTATGTTGCAATCCCACCTCATCCAGCAGCTTTCCTGGGCTTCGGAGACTACTCTGGCATATCTGACTGCTTCCTACTGGCGGCGCCCCTCCTCCACTACCAGTTGTTGGCATTAATTTAGTGTAGCCTTTTGCCCTATGGGTGTTGTTGGTCCCAAACCAAGTCCCCTTCTGCTATGTTGGACTTGCCCCATAATGTCCTGGTATCTGATGGTGGCCTTTGCTTCTGCCACTGCCGAAGCTGTGTCCCATTTCCTCCCTGTTGCTAGAATTGGCACAGAATATCTAGAGTCACAGGAGTCCTAGATATTGACATATCTAGTCTTGATTTGCCACATTTGTATTCCTCCACAAGGCTTGATATAGGCAGAGGGAGGGCTCTGTTCTCATACAGGTCTATGCAGCCGAGGCATCTTGGTAGTCCAATCCATTTTCTCACTTGTGCGCTCACCATTTTTTCCATCCTTTTGATATGGGATAGTGTGACTTCGTAGATAGTAACTGGCCATGTGAGATGGGGCACCAAACCAAACTGGAAACACCACAGCTTCAATTTTTCAGGAAGAGTAGCATTGTTAATTTTCTTAAGGCCGCTAATTGTGTCCTGCCAGAGTTGTTCCACCTGTTCAAGGTCTTTGGTGTACTGTCTGTGGTGTACCAACGTCCATTGCTTTTGATGGGCTTCTCTAGGATCATTGGTATTGGCTCATCATTTATGCAGAACATCTCGTTGGTAAGCTGTCCTTTGACAATGGAGATGCGGCGGGATTTGCTGAGTTTTATCTCCATTCATGCCCATTTGATGTTCTCTTGGAGTTTATCCAGCAGGCATTAGTGTATGTTTTTGTTGTTGTGATTCTTGTCATGTCATCCATGTACACTCTGATTGGAGGAAGACATATCCCATTATTCAGACGTTCCCCTCCAACCACGCACCACGATGCTCTAATAATAAGCTCCATCACCATTTTGAAGGCCAGAGGATAGATGGTGCAACCTGCCATTATGCCAATCTCAAGCCTCTGCCAGGCGCTGATATTGTCTTGTGTTTTGATGCAGAACTGGAGGTCCTGGAAGTAGGCTTTGACCAACTTTGTTATGTCCTCTGAAAAGCCACCTATCCCTGCCTTCCGCAATGAAGTGTTAGTGAAGTTGTTATTCTTCAAGAAAGCTGAGAATCTTTGGGCCACAACACTGAAAAAGATTTTCCTTCCATGTTCAGGAGACTAATCTGGTGGAACTGGTTGATAGTTTCTCACCTTGGGAATCAGGATCCCTCCTACCATTCACCATGCCTTGGGTATGATTTGCTGTTTCCATGCCAGTGTCATTATTTTCTCCTTGTACTTCAGGAGGCTGGAGGTATTTTTATAAATTTATATATGGAATACTATTGGTCCCTGGGCCTGATGTTGATCTAGCCCACTTTACTGTGCTCTCAAGTTCACTTCATGCAGTGTACCTTCTGTCCATCTTGTTCTCTGGTGTTTGGATTGGTGTCGTCTGGAATGAATATTGGCACATGCCGAGGATTGTCAGAATACTTATTCCTCACTGAGTCACGGTTTTCTCCTTGACAAAGAGGCTTTTGTGAAATTTATAAGGATCCCTGTAGAAGGCAGTCCTTGTTCTCTATTTCTTCTTATATTGCTTCCTCAAGCTTTATGCTCTTTGCAGTGTTATAAGGTGCTGACTGATGTCACACAGTAGTGACTGGAGACCTTTCCTTTCCTCTTCTATGGCATTCTTCCACTGTTTTCTCAGGCTTCTTCTTTCTTTTACAAGTCTTTCAATCTCTTGTTGCCTCCTGGACTTGAGCTGGACTGATGCTTCCTTCCGTGCCTTTGAGGTTTTGCTTTCATCCCCATAGGGATAAATGAGCTCTCCCATCTTCTCCAGTTTTCTTTCAACATCTCATTTCTGTCCTTCTAGCAACTGGACAAGGTCTGCATTGATAGTTGCCTAATCTTTTTGTCTGGCAGGATTTGGGCCATAAGATCTCTGGCTTTTTTTTATCCATCCTCCTTTCTTCTGATGGCTGTGGCTGGATGGGTTCTGGTCTCATAACCATTGGTGAGTTTGTACCTGGTTGAGCTTTGTCTGGGGTTCTGATACCCTATGGGCTTGGTGTTTTTCCTGCCTCTGGGCTTTACCAGACTGATTTGCCCTACCTCTAAGCAAGTAGTGGTCAATGCAAGGCCCCTCCACTAAATATTATATTATATTATATTATATTATATTATATTATATTATATTATATTATATTATATTACCTTTGCTACTCGTCTAAGATGTGCAATCAATGTAGACCTCAGGGTTAATGTTTCCAGTGCACCATCTATTACAATGTATTATTTAATGCATGCAAAAATAAATATAAAATGCATTGCATTTGTCATTCCATAAGATGCCGTATCACAAACATTAACACTGCTTTTACTAATTGGATACCAAATGGCATATAACAGAGACATATGCATTGTATTTGTCATTCTAACAGAAGGTGTATCGCAAACATTTGTAGTAATAAAACACATTACTACAAATGTTTGTGGGGTAGCATTTGTCAGAATGAGAGAGACACAGCAACCAGATGGACACACAGATACATAGACGCATGTCCTTTTATTATATTATAATGGAATTTTGCACCTTAGTTAGTCCACTTCTTGGACAAAGCAATTCAGGTTCTAATCCCATATTCAACCATTGCCTTGTGGCTAACACTGCCAGCAAATTCAATTTCATTGTGACTCTGAATTATAATATAATATAATTATATTATAGGGGATATATAATATAATATAATATATCCCCTGCCAGGGATGGGTGCCAGTAACGGTTCCAGCTAATAGTGACCATGAAGTGAGTTGAGCAGTTTTATTAATAGATGGATGAGAGGATATTATGGGCAGTATTGTGTATAATATGCTATTGCCTAACGGCTTCACAAACCAGGGACTGTGTGGAGTTTGTTCCTTCTCACATTCTGCATATAGAGTGTCCCTGAGTTCTCTTTACAATAATTTAAAGGAAGATGTGAATTAAGACAAAGGATGGATGGAGAGTATAATGCAGTACAATATATGAGTTTATTTATTACAATTCAAAATAAACTAATTTAAGCTTATCTCCATTATTTTTAACGGCTCACAGTTCTTATTTCATGCAGATGCACATTCAATGTAGTGTGTATGCTTATATAGATTGCTTATTGTAAATTATTGTTGTTGCTTCTGTTATTGAGGGGGGTGGTGGCTCTGAGGCTAGTGATCTGCACTGACAATTGGAAGGTTGCCGGTTCGAATCCTGTAAATTCCAAAAGGGATTCTGCTCTCTTGGGCTCTTCAACAAGGCCCTTAACCAGCAATTGCTCCATCCTGGGTATGACGTGAATCTGCATCCATCCCTGCATGTAGGCCCTCCAACCTGCAGGGAAAATCTTGGGGGTTGGTGGCAGAACTGGCACTCCAGCCACCATAAAAAACCTCACACTGTTCCACTCCATCTGAACTAGTGTGGTGCTGAGGTGTCACCCATTGCATGGCTGCACTCGGGTCCTAATCTGGATCCTGAGTTGGTCTGTCTTGTGGTGGGTGTGGCAATGCGCTGTATCAGTGTATGCTCCTAACCTCCTCCTCCTCCTTCTGTTATTCTGCTATGGATAATGGGTACTGTTATACCTAAGCTTTTAAGACCATGAGACTCATGGTAATGATATTTATTAATGCAAGTTTTAGTTCTAGTTTTACCCACCCATATGTTAAGTAAGGTTAAAGTTAAGAGTGTGTTGTGAAAAAGTATTTTTAAAGGATTATTTTATTCCATGAATCAACTTTGTTCCATCTGAAGTACAGTGTAGGTGTAGTTAGAGTGACCTAGTAGTTAAACAAAAGACTTTAACTCACTGAGTTACCAGTGTAATCCATACTACTTACTGACATTGGAACCTGAGCCTGTCATTTAATTTGACAGCTCTCAAAATGTTAAAATCTGGCCCAGGGGTCATACAGTTTCCTTCATTCTCCCTTTGTACTCATTGTCAGCACATCTGTGCTTCCTGGTCAAAACAAAATTAATATCAGTGTTTGTTTGATACAAGTAAACACAGTATAAATGCATGTTAAGTGCTGCAGACTAAAGGTTGATGGAGTATTGCCAATTGGATAGGTTAGGTCTTCTCACCAATTCTTTGATTTTATTCTTTGCTCAAAAACAGGTGACATTTTTAAGTAATATTTTTTGTCTAATACTGTACATACTTTTAATTTCAACCAATTGTGTTTGGTAATTTCCCAGAAAAAACATAGAAGTGCCATAAATGGAAACATTGTAAAATGCTTTAAATAAAGTTAAACTTTTTTCAAGAGAAAATTTTTAGGGTAATTTCTATTAAAAAGTTAAATTCAGTAAAATGGAAGTTTTCCTCAACCAAAATTCAGTAGATTTTTAGCATTTAACAATTATAATGAAAGTACCAAACCTAATCAATGTAAGTTGATACTTTCATGAGTTACTCATGTTACAAATGCATATATAAACACAAGTACAAATATGACCAGAAGTGGTCATATTAAGGAAGCTTTAATATTTATATGTCTTTTAAATATAACTATTTTTTGTTTAAATATTTTAACTCCATTACAATACAAAAGAAAAACAAGAAAATAATTGCACCAGTTCTCTGTACTCTTAAAGTGGCTTAGGATTTGGGTATAAAAGATGTCATATAAAATAAAGCTTGTTTGTTTGATGTGTTTTAAAATTGTTGCGAAAAATATTTTTTTTTCACTGTGGTGTTATAGAAAGGTATAACTAATGATTGAAAATGCTGTAAGAAGCGAATGTCTTTAAAGTAATTATTAAAGGATGGATATTGGTGAATTTGCACTTATTATGAAATGTGACATATCATTTCTGCAAAACAAACAACCTTGCCAAAGTAGAGAGATTAAAACTCTACACAGCATTAAATGCATTCCCAGGGCGTACCATCTCTCACAAGTATTGTATAATACAGCCCATTTTATTACAACAACTTGTGTTGTTTACACTATCACATTTCTTTCCGCTACCTGATCATATCTTTACCATATGCGCTATATGTAATAAGCTGAGACAGCTGCAGAATTGGAAAAAAGGTGGTTTGTTGAGAAATGTCTCTATCACAGCAGGTTGCTGTAAACCCAAGGTACTTTCACATGGCATATTGGGAGGCCACCCAGGTATGTAGGAGCATCCTGTGAATGTTTCTCACACTCTGGTCCACAAGTGATTGGCAGGTCATCTCAAAATGCAATCTGGAACTTTTCAAAACTGGAGTGTAACTCAACAAGCTAAACTAGCCTCTGTAATAGTTTAAAATAGGAAAACCAGAAAAAAATGTTAAAAGTATTATAATAAAATATATACTTTTTTACAAACTCATACATGCAGTATGTATTATATATATTATGCATCTATGTCTAAAATTGAAGAACTGTACCTCTAATAACAAAATTGTGTTATATCATATCTGTTTTTCATTGCATTTTCAAAGTGTATATAAGTATATTTAAGCAGTATATATCTGGGGAATATGAAATTCAAGCTTCTGGAGCTTCATCATCGTCAGTGTCAACTCAGTGTGAGTAACAGAAGAACTTCATAAATAAATGCCCTCAGTTTTAATCACTTGCAGCTGTTTGTTACACTTTTGTACATCTTGAAATCCTGAGATTATTTTAGCCATACAGTTTGCTATTTAATGTGTCTTTTCAAGTTTCTTTCTTTATGTTTTTTGTGAAAAAAAAAACACTATTCACGAGGATATCCTTTTAAAAAGTCCCAGAACACAATTACCCATTGATAATTCAGCATTAAAAAGAAAAAATAAATATCCTTAAATATTCAATTTTCATTTGTTAATGATCGGTGTCAGATATATCTCCTAAACAGGCAGTCTGTAAAATTCATTAGCCGTGGCTTCCCATTTCAAACATGTAACCACATGCTGTCAAGTAGCCGTCCTTCAGCTCATATGCTTCTTGGCAGTTTTATAAGTATTGTGACTACTTGCCACGCCAGTCTCCACCACACTCTAATCAAGCACACCTGTCCGGATCATTCACAATATTTACACAGGAAATTAAGCATTGCTGCTGAAAAGTTGGTTCACTTTTCTCTGTTCCATCTAGAATTCTCAATCATCAAATATATCAGTCAATAGAATTCTGCTTTCCATTTTACTGTATGTTTAATTATTTATTTACTTGTTCTTTTTTACAAGATAAGTCTAGGAAAAAAAAGGATAATAATGAATAAGGCTACTCAGTTTAGTATCTTAAGCCAAAGGCAGTTTGGCTCCTTTGATTCTGGATCTGTAGGATATTCTACCAACTGGCTTTCCTTCTCCTGAGTTCTTTTTTAGGCAAAATATTTTTGAAAAGGCACTTTCACAGACAGCATCAATTTTAATGAAACACACAGTATGAACTACTTAAGCCATATCATTAAAAAAAAGTCATACATAAGTAGCAGACTTCTCCTCTAAGAAGCTCAATCCACATTTCTGCAGATTTACACCTGCTCCTCCTGTATTTAAAGAATACTATAATTTTTAGTATTGCTACTGTATATGCTGTCTATCAGCTCTTAGTGTTAATCTGTTCTCTTTTTCCATTGACATTGTTTTGCTTAGGTTTAATTTGAAGTGACTTAAAAGTCAACAGTTTAGGAAGAGAAATGCATGGGTGATCATACAACATATAATTAAGTTACTGTACTAGTCATGCTTAAGTGAAAAGCTAACAAGGTGTACCACATGGAGAAATTAGTAAAATTACAGGAAATATTTGGATTTGAAGTTACAATTACAATCTAAGTGTGGATAGTGGTGTACTGAGGCCCAGTACTGAAAGAAAAAAAATGGAAATGCCAGTCTTCAGTTGTTTTTACGAAACAGAGATGACGCAGAAGCTGAGATAAGTAATCTATAGCAAAATCAATGAAGAGCAAGCATAAAAGTCTGTATTCTATTTCATATGTCCATGTTCTGGATGCATCAAGGGCCTTCTGTCCTGGTAGCCCAATTCTTGTGCATATTGCAGCAGGCAGCCGGGGGGAGGTGAGCAGAAAGAGTGTGATCAGACTGTGATGGTAAAGCTACAGAAAATGCAGCCAGATGTATTCAGTACACTCACTCCCTTTGCAATGGAATTACATGAACTAGGCCACCCTATCTCTGAATTCCCAGGCGCACCCAGGCCAGCTGAGAGATATAATTCCTCCAGTGTCACAGTTAATGGTTTTATGCTACAGTTTGGTATTGCTAGATTTTTTAGGCTACTGTTTTACTGTAAGTCTCAGTCTTGTTCTAAGATTTATTTTCAGCTTTAATTATTGCTAATTGCATTATTATACTGTCATGCTTTATATCATTTTCTTGAATAATACTGTATATCTATATATATATACAGTATATAGATTTAGATATGTATATATATTTATTCAAGCACTTTGTCTTTAGTGAAGGGTAGGATATAATATTAACTGAAATAAATTGTACTTGTGTTAAATAAAGTAATTGAATTGAATTGTAATGTGAAAGATACCATAAGAAATAAACAATAATCAATTGATTAAGTATAAAACAGAAAAATGAAATAACATTAATCATTAGTGCTAGAGTTAACTGAAATTCCTCTGCCAGTCACAATATTAAACTGCAATACATCAATTAAGAAACTTTATTCAGTGCCATGAAAGACCAGGGAGACTAGAAATCAAGCATTGTTTTGTATTTTTGAAAGACAGTTATATACTTATCCTGCAATGAACTGGTTTCCTTCCTTGTGCCCAGTGCTGCCAGGATAGCCCTGAATTAGATTATGTGTGTTTAAGAATGTTTCAAAATGCTATGTATGCTTATTTGCTTAAGGATGCGCTATAGTAAATTAGTAAGTCAAATAATATTCTTAATTAAGGCTTTAAAGAGCACTTATATAATCCGTCTGCTGATTGGTGGTGAAAGTGTAAAGATAATAACTGATGATCTTATAATATGTGTGTGTTTTTTTTTTTGCTCTTGACTGACATCCCTTCCAGGGATGGCTGTATGTCGGCTGCTGCTGAAAAAGGTTCCAACTCACTGCAGTTCTAACTAGAAAAAAACAAGAACAGAGAACAGATGGATGTAATATATTGTCAATATTTTGATAACATGTCTCTCCAGGCTACTTCACTGAAATGTGCCTAGTTCCCATGCAACATACAGTTTTGATTTTATTTAATATTTATTTCTTTTGTGCATAGTTCTTGTTGATGGATGGTTTTCTCAGAGAAAACCTATCTTTCATTCTTGCTCTAAGTGTGGACAGTGGTGTACTGAGGCTCATTGCACCCAGCTGTGCTATGATTTGACTTATCTTGTGTCCACATACGTTTGCTTAGCCGGTATCTAAAAACAGTATTCCATGGGTGATACTTTACATTTTTACCATCTTGATAACTTAGAATGCTAAGTTTGTTATAAGAAAATTTGCTATTCTCTATGTAGTGATGATGCAGCCTGTGTGCTTGAAGAAAAAAACTAGGCAGATAACATATTGAGAACACTTAAACTCCACATCAACAGCATTTGAGCCTGATCTACTGAAGAGGTAAGACAGCAGTGCTAACTATTTTTCCATCATCTGAACATTTCCAAAAATTGTGTGTGGCAGGATGGTTATACAATGTTTACTGCCTTTTGCCTTACAATTGCAGCAGTCTGGATTTGACTCTGTGTGTTCACTTTACTTTTTTCATTGTACTTAAGCTTTCTTCAGCATTCCTAAGATAGATGTGTTACCTTAATGGTGACCGTAAATTGCCCTGGTATAAGTAAATATGAGTGGATAAATGTGTTTATAGCCCATATGTTGGACTGGAGCCACTGTGCCCCCTCTTGTTGTCATGCATTTATGCATATACGGTGTGTGCCTCTTTATAAAAAATACAAGGGATGTTCAAAAAGTTTCCACACTTTCATTTTTTTGTTGGAAACAGTGAAGCCAGGAGGAGTAGTAATTGGGCATTAAAAAGTTGGTACGATGCTGGGAAAATTGCATCGCAAAGGAAGATGACTATGTAGAAAAGTGATGTCATTTATTTTTGAAATTCTTAATAGACTTAAAAAAAGTGCAGAAACTTTTTGAACATCCCTCGTAGTTTTATATATTTTGTATGGACATTCTATGATAATACCTTTTACTCAAGTCAAAGAATCACAGATAGTCAAAGGCAAATGTTCATTTATTGAGCCATCAATTTCCAGAACTCGTTTTTTTCACTACAGGGTAACATTGAAACCAGAGTCTGTTTTGGCAACAGTAGGTACAAGGCAGTAACTAAACATCTAAACACAGAAGACCATTTCTCGGCTTTTCACACTCAGTCATACAGGGGATACATTAAGTTGACAGTTAACATAATATGTCTACTTTTGAGTTATAGAACATAAAAAAATATCATGCAGGAAGGGTGGTTAAACACAGACAGTGACCAAACTGGGATTTGGACCCAGATCCTCAATGCTCTAAGGTATCATGTCTACTGCTAAACACTCAATTTATAAGGCGTTGAATTCTCTTTAAATGTAATGCCTTTAGAATTACACAAAGAATACTGTCAGTTTTGTTCCGTTTTACTGAGTTTGGGATGCTTTCAACTTTTTAAGCTCACATTGTTTTCTAGCAGTAGTTCCCAGGGGTATAAGATAATTTCTATTTTGTATGCGGTGAGGAAAAAAGAACACAGTATCATGTCAAGCTCATGAATTCTTTAAATGTTTGTGTACGCATCTCTAAATATAGACACCACAAACAGTGACAAGAGATTGTTGGTAACACTTGCTATTGACTTCGTTTTTATAATGTATAACAAACATGTTTCTTCACTTACATTTGAGGATCCAGCAGTCCTCAAATGGATACACACAAATATAGTTTTTATTTCAGCAAATTTTTCATAGGATAATATTTGAATTAATTAAGCAAAACCTAGACAACAGTCACACCAATGTATATGCTGTAACATTTAGTATAAGAAGATTTAAACAAAAATTCTCATAGATTATAGGAGTAAATTATGATGATACAAGACAAAAGATTTCTTTCTGCTTGCTGTATTTACAATAGTATACTTATAAGATTTTTGGTAGTTGTATGTAAACAAAAAGAATCGACAGTTTGACAGATTGGTTTTCGCTTTATTTAGAGCTCACAAAGCAAACAAATCCTTGAGTCTGAGGTACATATGGAAAGAAGAGTATAGAAAACTTGCCATACTGCTGAAAACAGTGTCATTCACTGTTTGGAGTGGGAAATGTTGTAGGTTTAATGCCCTAACATCCAACTATTGAACATGTGCTTTGATTTTGAAATACTCAATTTTCACATGAGAATTAGTTAACGTTCTGTCTTTTCTCTTGTAAAGGATTGTATGTCTGTTCTCAGCTGCTATTCTGGATTACTGATTTCTCTTCAGTTTAGGACTACAAGTATATTGAAAAACTCAGCTAGAGGGTTCTATTGTGTATGGTCAATGTCCTCACCTTATACTAACAGTTCATGAGCTGTAATGGATAATTCTATGTTTTTGTTTTAGTAGTTACAGAAAAAAATGGTCAATTCTTAATACAAGAAACTGAGCACGCTTGCTGATCGATTGGAGCATCTTAGTGAGACATTCACGAATCGGATCGAAATAGCCGAACATCTAGCTGCCAGTGCCGAGGAAAGAGCAGTAAATGTCAGTTCGAATGTAAAAACTCGGAGAAAAACTTGGAGACAGACTGGCTGCTTTAGAAGATGGGAATAGAAGGTATAATGTCAGAATTGAAGGCTTGCCGGAGAATCGAAAGTTTAAACCCGTGAAATTCGAACTGAACTTTTTCTAAAATAATCGGGGCGACTTTAAAGCAGAATCTGAGATAGCAGCGGCTTATCACGACGCTGATCAAACACCGTCAGACCCCGACCAAGATCTTTTATAGTCCGCTTTGAACGATTATCATTTAAGTTAGAGGTGATGGAACTCCTCAGGAAAAAAAGGAAGATATTATATATGAAGATTGCCAATTCGCGTCTTCCCTGACTTCTCTCCAGCAACAGCTATCAAACGCGCGCCTTCTATAATATTAAACAGCGCTACGGCAAGCCAATGTCAAATACGGCCTCCTGTATCCGCAAAACTGAAAGTGGAATGGCAGGGCATTTCTATGTTTTCGCTAGCAAGGAGGAGGCAGAAAATGAGTTAAGAAAGCTGATCCCGGACTATTCTGATACATAATTGTGAGTCATGGCGGTAAATGATAAAGCTAGGATTAATAATCTACTGTCTGATCTATTTGTTTTAAAATACGGGTTTTTATCAGCATATATTCTCATATTCTTATATTATTATTACTTACTTATTACTTATCATTACTTAGTATTACTAGGGCTAAATGTTTGTGTTTTATTGTGCTTAATTACGTTTTCCTCCTCTTTTTTTTCTTTTCTAATTATTTCATGTGTACCCTAAATGAGACTGTTCAATATCATACCCTTGGTTTGCTGTTATTGCTATTACTGCATTAAGACTTGTTATGCTTGTTTTGGACACATCTTTAACACCATCACCTGGGTTTATTATCTGGGGATATCATCTTAATGCACTAAAATTGATGAAGATTATATGTATGTATGTATGTATATATATATATATGTATATGTGTATATGTATATATATATATATATTAAGTGCAAAATTTTTTTTTTTTTTTCCTCTTTTAAAGACTATATTGGTAACAGATATCTCTATCTTTTAACCTTAAAGCGCCACTGCATGGGGGCTTGATGTGCTTTGGACGTGCTCTGTCTCTGGGTATGTCAGAGGACTGGGACTGCATGAAGTGGGTTTTAGCCTCACCTGGGGAGGCAAAAAGGGAGGGTGGGGGTTAAGGGGAAGAGAAAGAGAGCAGGCTTGATCTATATCTAATCTATCATCTCAATCTTTATAATTATAACTATCAACGTAATAATAAGCTGCATGGCAACAACTCTTGGGGAATAGGAAATTAAGACCTAAACTATTTCACTTCCAGTTAAGACTATAATATGACACCAAAAACTCAGAATCAGTGTCTCCATGATGGGACAGTTAACTTCGTAAGCTGGAATGTTAAAGGCCTGAATCACAATTAAAGAGAAAGAAAGTACTTTCTCACCTAACAGGTCTAAATGCTAAAATAGTATTTTTACAGGAAACCCACTTACTAAGTAAGGATCAGTTCCGCTGCAAAAGACTGGACTGGCCAAATGTTCCATTCTAGTTTTACAAAGAAAACTAGAGGGGTGGGAATTCTCATACATAGAACAGTACCATTTGTAGCATCAGATGTAGTATTGGATCCTGAAGGGAGATATGTGATGGTCATGGGAGACTTATCTAACTGTAAAATGATTTTGATAAATGTTTATGCACCTAATGTTGATGATAAGGAATTTATACAAAATTTATTTGCATCCATTCCCAATCTGAACACTCATAAACTTATAATGGCTGGGGACTTTAATTGTGTTCTAAATCCACTTTTAGATAAGACTTCCTCCACAGGGGAACGCAACTAACACCGCAAAGATAATTACAAAGTTTATAACTGATCACAACTTATCAGATCCCTGGAGGTTTTAAACCCAAATTCAAGAACATATTCTTTCTACTCACCAGTACATCATTGCTACTCAAGGATTGATTACTTTATAGATAATAACTTCTTGCCTAAGATTAAATCTTGTAAATACGATGCTATTGTTATTTCAGACCATGCTCCGATGATCTTGGAGCTGAAATTACTAAGCCCCATACACTCACCCCGCAGATGGCGCCTCAATCCGCTTCTATTAGCTGACGAGAATTGTACTGAATTTATATCCAAACAAATTGAATTCTTTCTAGAGACAAATACATCCCCTGAGATCTCTGCAGGAACACTCTGGGAAACTCTTAAGGCCTTCTTAAGAGGACAGATTATCTCATATCTTTCCCACAGAAATAAATCCGAAGAAAGTAGCAGAGATAAAAAGCGAAATTACTAAAATAGATGAAGAACATGCCAGACTACCAAGCGAGACTCTACATAAGAGGAGGCAGGCTCTACATTCAGAATTAAACCTCTTGACAACTAAAGAAACCGAACAACTAATTTACAAATCCAGACATCATTATTATGAACATGGAGAGAAAGCTAATAAGCTTTTAGCAACAAATTCACAAGCAAGAAGTGCAACGCAATCTCGTAATTACTAACACGAATGGAGATAAAATCATCGAACACAAAAATATAATGTGCACTTTTAGAGACTACTATAAATCCCTATATACTACTGAGTTTAAAGAAGACAATATACAATCTAATGCATTTCTGGATAAATTACAGATACCACAAATTGACGCTATTAGTGTGGAGGAGCTCGATAAACCTCTGTCATTATCAGAATTACTGGATGCTATAAAGTCACTCCAAGGTGGAAAAGCAGCAGGCCCTGATGGCTACCCTGCAGAGTTTTACAAGAAATTCTCCGCTCAGCTAGCTCCCTCCTATTAGCAACATTTACAGAAGCCAGAGATAACCAATCTCTTCCACAAACCTTTCGCCAAGCACTAATCACTGTCTTTCCAAAACAAAATAAGGACTTATTACAATGTGCATCATACAGACCAATTTCACTTCTGAATAACGACGTTAAAATACTCTCTAAAATCATAGCTAGAAGGATGGAGAAAGTGCTCCCTCAATAATATCACAAGACCAAACTGGATTTATTAGGGGCCGACACTTATCTTCAAATCTTCGACGCCTGTTTAATGTAATATACTCACCAACTAAATCAAACACCCCAGAAATATTATTATCATTGGATGCAGAAAAGCATTCGACATGATTGAATGGAAATACCTTTTACTATTTTGGAGAAGTTTGGGTTTGGCCCAACATTTGTGCATGGATTAAATTACTGTATACTAACCCAGAAGCTTCAGTTTGCATCAATAACATTTGCTCAGACTACTTTAAACTAGAACGTGGCACAAGACAAGGATGCCCTTTGTCACCACTGCTGTTTGCAATTGCCATTGAACCACTGGCAATACATTGTCGAAATACTGATCAGATAAAGGGGATTAGCAGAGAAGGACTGGAACAGAAAATCTCATTATATGCAGATGACATGGTACTGTATATATCGGATCCAGAAAATTCTGTGCCTGCAGTCTTAGCAGCACTCACAGAATTTCAAAAGCTCTCTGGTCTCAGAATTAATCTGAATAAAAGTGTACTCTTTCCGTGAATTCGCAAGCATATAATATTAGATTAGACACCCTTCCTTTTATCATTGCAGAACAGTTTAAATACCTCGTAAACATCACAAGTAAACATAAAGCTCTTTATCAAAAAATTTCGTGCCTGTATGGAAAAAATTAAACAAGACTTGCATAGATGGTCAACCCTTCATCTCACACTAGCTGGAAGAATTAACACTGTTAAGATGAATATTCTTCCTAAGCTCCTTTTTATTTCAAAACATACCAATATACATTAATAAATCGTTCTTTAAGCAATTAGATTCAACAATAACCTCATTTATTTGGAATTCTAAACATCCACGCATCAAAAGAGCGACCCTACAAAGACAAAAGGCAGAAGGCGGCATGGCTCTACCTAACTTCCAGTTTTATTACTGGGCAAATATACAGTCGATAAGAACCTGGACACAAATAGAAGAACATACACAGGCATGGACCGCAATAGAAGTAAAATCCTGCAGTACTTCTTTGTATTCCTTGCTTTGTGCTCCAATAAACACACGTTATCGGCAATACACTAATAACCCAATTGTGCTCCACTCACTTAGAATCTGGAACCAATGTAGAAAGCATTTTAAGACGGAGAAGCTTCTTTCTGTGGCACCCTGCAAAAGAACCACCTCTTTCAACCCTCACAAACATATGCAGTTTTAATATCTGGAAAAATTTGGCAAAAATCCTTTTTAATCTGCATTTTGACTTGCTTTGTGAATGATTATGCAAAAAATGCAGCCTCAGTGTCATTGAATGCAAAGCATATATTTTTTCAAGAATTTCTTTCAGTGAGCATGCTAATTTGCAGCTGAGAGGAGGTGATGCACTTTAATGAAGGTTAAAGGTAGCTGAATCTTCAGGTTTAACACTCCACTTCAAAGAAACACTAAGAGCTCCAGAAGACCTGTATTTGATTCTGCCTGCAAGGAAACTGCTAGCACATGTCAGACAAAACCATCTCTTTTTTCCTAAAAAGAGTATGTTTCCTAGAAGACTTTGCAGTATTTTTTAACTTGCATGGTAAAAAAGTAGACGTACTACACTGACCAATAAGATCTACAAAAGCCGTCCATCTGTCAGTTTTATGAACCTGCTTCTTCCATTTCTGGGTAAAAAGAAAACTAGAACTTATCCCGAAAGCAATTGGTGCAAGGCAGAAAACTACAGGTTCAGTATGCCTTGAGATGTAGATAATGAATGAAATATAAAATATGTTTGAAATGTAGTACTTTAAATTAAAATGAATTAATTTGCACTGGTGATTTAAATCAAGGTTTTGCTAAAATCGTATTTGAGATTTCTGAGCAAAGCATCCCATTTTGAAAACAGCTGAAGTGTAAAGAGTGTTTAACGGTAGCTGCAATTGATCTCTGATCTCTCAGGGAGAAGTCGAATGAAGCGTTTAAAGTCCATTGAACTGCCCTGCAATACACATTTTTCTTTTCTTCAGCCAGTTTACGCAGGATTTGACATGGCTGTGCTCACTCAGTTAGCAGATCAATTATTTCTTGCAGTTGCTTCACTTGTGGCTGGACATATAAAAAAAAAATAAAATAAACTGGAGGTAAAAAAAAATGTGCAACAGAATACTTTCTTCTTGTGGTCAAGCTAAGATAAAGTGTGGTTCAGGTTCTGAAATGGAATAACAACCTAAAGAGTAAATTGACTCTTGAATATTTAAGCTGGGTACTAATGATAGGAACCAATATAAATTGTTAGATTAAAGGAAGTGAACGATGGTCTTGGAGCATCCTAAGTGGCTGTAGCTTTTAAAAATCTTTTTCTTCATTTTACACCCTTTGCTGTTGATTTTTCTTTCTTAATTAGATGTCTTGCTGCAGCTCTTAGTCTATATTTTTTGAACAATTTCTTTCTCTGTGAAAGCTGGAAAGACATATTTTACAACACTGAATTCTAATTTTCTGCAGTGAGCTGGCGCCCTGCCCGGGGTTTGTTTCCTGCCTTGCGCCCTGTGTTGGCTGGGATTGGCACCAGCAGATCCCCGTGACCCTGTAGTTAGGATATAGCGGGTTGGATAATGGATGGATGGATGGATGTTTTAACAAAGCAGTTTGAAAAAGACTGAAGGGACTAATCCACTGTGGTTTTATATTCTCATTAATGTACAATGGAAATTGGTATGAATTTTTGACCTGCTCCATTAAAACAAGAACTAGCCTCTAATTATGAAACTATATGAACCAAAACCCTGCTCTTACTGCAGCACTCCAGAACTAGAATTGCCTAAAAATAAGATCAATGTCTACACCTAAGTTATGTTGCTTCAAAGTTTAACTGCTAAAATGAAATTGACATCTAAATGTAAATCTAAATAACTCTTGTACTTGTAACCTAGTCAGAGAAAAAAAATATTAGTTCAGAGAAGTAAAACGTGGAATACCATGTATTTAATATATTTAGCACTTTTTCTCACACCATTAATTATTCTTTCAAACATTGACTCGTGATGGTCTGCAAAACAAATACAAGATAAAGAAATATATTGTTGTGCACAAAACTGTTGACAATGCAATATAAATAAAACAATTAATTGTATGCTTTTTATGTGACTTATGCTCAACAAGCAAGCAGCCATTCCAATGGATTCCACTAAAAAAGTCTGCATTTCTTTCTAGTCTGCAAGACAGATGGTTTGGACTTCTTGTCTTGTCATCGCTAATGATGTAACCTAATGCTCACTCTGATTGACCCAGTTATGAATGGGCACTTAGTGTAAATGCCAAAAAGCCTAAGGCGGTCAAAAGTATCACAAGGCCATGTCATCACCTTGTTTGCTGAAAACATAGGCATATGGTCATTTTGCACTAATTTGCTTTTACAAAGCATATACTGTATGAAAACAAACTATAGTACTTTACACTAAAGTTATCGAACATTTACTTTGTTAGTATTGACTGACAATGTACAAATAATTAGAGATTTTTGTAATTTGTTCAACATTATGTTGTGCCTTATACATAATACTTTGAAGTATGTAAATTTATCTATTTACTGTATACAGCATATTCTTCATTAATATTAGTTCAAAATGTTAAATGTGAGCCCTTATAAAAAGTCTTGGCACACACTTCTCTAAAGTATGCTAGCTCTTCATTATATAATTAAGTACTAGTCTAAAATTTTAAAGTAACTCTGTATTATGAATTTGTAAAATATGCCTTTGTTTAATGCTGGTGTACATTGGTTAGCATTACTGCATCCCAGTATTTTCACTACCAGACTGTCCATGAATGATTTTTTTCAGGGTTACTTAATGCACCTCTCATGTTCCAAAGACTTGTAATATAGGTTGCCTTGTGATTTTGTTACTGCCCTGGTTTAAAGTTAATGGGGAGTCTAGGTGAATAAATCTTTGATTGTCCCATCTAGAATTTGTTCTGCCTCAGAGTGGTCCAGATATGCTCCAGTTCAAGTAACGCTGTAATAGAAAAAAGTACATTCAAGAAATACATGTATTTTTGTGAGTATAAATATGTACACCTCCTGGTGTAGTGTCCTGGTTTTTCACTTATATCCAAATGCTGCTATGTTTGGTTGTGGACTGTTACTATACTCTGGATTAGGTCCATTCAATAATGGATGGCTGGATGGATATATATCCCTGACCAACTTATTTAATCAATAATGTAATTTAAGTGACTAATGTGCCTTCTAGGTGTGAGGTGAGTTCTATAATGAGGTATACTGTGGGTCCATCTTTTTTTTGCTTTTGTATGTATCAAATACTGGACGGAAGTAGACAGGTCAGGTCAGGTCCGGTTGGGAGCATGCCCTGGAACAGCACGTTGCTGCACTCACCACATGAAGAAACAGCTCAGGATCCTGGTTGGTAACCCCCCAGGCAGACTGGAAATGACCATCTATCTGCTACAGCCAGGTATTACGTGGGCATCCCCTTGGCCTGGTCCAGCCACTCGGGTCCTCAACAATGAGGATCCTGCGAGCCGGATCACCCTCAGGGAATCGTGCCACATGGCTGTAGTGCCGTAATTGACAATCTCTCACAATACAGGAAATGTGCCTCACTCAGGACTCCGTGAGCAACCGCTCATTCGACACAAAGTAAAACCAGCAGTACCCAAGGATTCTCTGAAGGAACACAATATTTTGGCAGTGTCTTCTTCAGGTGTCAAAACATTGTGTGTTTATCTTTCATTCCTTTTTTCATATTGGTAGTAATCTTTACTTTTCCCCTTTGCAGTTACACCCTAACATGTTCCTTCACTAACCTCATTAAGTCTTATCTTAGTCTATAAGATTGTATGGCGCTATGCAAAACTCTAAGGCTTTGGTCACAGTAGCTCCTAGTCAGTGATTCTTCTCTTTGCCATGGTTTGGCCAGGCCCCTGTCCCAGGCTTTAGTTTTATTTACTGTTATTTGTTTTTTTTTTAATAAAATGTTTTGTTCATTTCATGAATGAATTTGTGAGTCTTGTTAACTGTAGTTATATATTCTTGTATGTAGTAGTTCGCCTCAACAGACATCATAGGAACAACACTGAATGGATATTGCAATCTCATAATTTATATGTCTATAACATTTCTCACTTATGGCCAGGTCTATGGTTGTATGGCCAGCTATTGAGGAGTTTTTCTTGCCCAATCAGTGTATCAGATTTTACATCTGAACCTGTTATAAGTTTTCTAGTATTTTTGTATTTTACTTTTTGAACTTAATTGAAAGTTTTTAACAATCTGAGATAATCCTTTATTTGTTGATTTAGTAAAGATCTTCTCAATAATCTGGAAATGGAAAGCAAGGACATTTTAATAACAAGAGAGCAAAGCAAGAATTATACATTCTAAACCACCTCTTCAACAAATGAGCTCATATCAGGGGCACATTCAGAAATACTGTTTGAGCTGAAAACTGAAAAATCTTTATTTTTATACACATGAAAATGTAAAAAATTGCACATTTCACCTTGACAAACCCTTAACTAAGCACTGAATTGGGCTGTAAGTGGTAAAAATGAGCCATCTCTTATCCTGTTTCTGTACCCATTTTAGGATGTCCTCACTACCCCAATTTTAAATATATTACCAGAAAATTGCTTAAAATTGGAAACATGGTCCAGCCAGTTATTCATTATTATAAAATATGAACTGACTGGCAGGGATGTACACCCATTGCAGCTTTTCCATGTCATTGGTGGGCAATAGTAACTGTAAATGGTAATTTAAAGTGGTCAGTTAATCTAGCCTTCAAAGTCTGGCGCTGTGTACAGAAACCACCATGCCAAGGGGAAGGCTCTTTTAACTTGACATAAACATGCACATGTCACATAAATATAGCTACTGATGTCAGGGCATAGTCCTTTAACTCTTTAAGCAATAAAGCATCACTGCGGACTTTACAAAATATTTAGGAAGTAATTGTTATTGCTACTGTTTTTTTTTCATTTTTATAATTCTTGATTTTATTTCCTCCTCAGTTTCTTAAACACATATTGCCTGTTGTTTTCAGTTTTTGTTCTGTCTTATGTGATTACACACTTTGCTGCTTAGAATACATTTTGCAGTGTGTCTTTGGATGCTTTTTTTGGCTTTTAAATTAGTGGTACTATAAGTGCTATAATTTACTAACGAAAGCAGCAGGCTTTCTGAAAGAATACTGAAGTTGTAGAAAGGCTTGCATTAACTTTACAATTATGTAAGTGCAGACAATGTTTTCAGTGTTCCTAGCTGGTAAATGATTTTCTGTTCCAAGATAATAATACACAAGTAAGTTGTGCGATAGATGTATTGTGTTTTAATTGTTTGTAAAAGGCTATAATAGTTATTCATATTTTTAAATAAGCTTAACTTTTGTGGTAGACTGTATTTGTCCTGTATGTTGTCTCTAAAGTAACAGAGGAGTTATTGCCTTAATGGTGTGTTGCATCAATATGTAAATGTGACAGGCATTTTAGTATTGCTTATGGTGCTCTGCCAGTAGCAGGACAGTCACTGAAACCTTTGAGGGAAAACAAAATACCTGCTCTTTTTTATCCTGTTTAAATACTTCACAATTGACCTGTGACTATTAATAATACAAGGCACTGTGCAAGTAGCAGGTTGTACCGGGGATGTTATATACTGTATGTTATAAAGTATTTGCAAAATAATACATAGAGTTTCTCCCTTATTATACACACTTTTGCATCCCCAAAGGGGATCAAACCTTGGACGTCAGTGCCTGACGCAAAGCCTCAGAAGTTGTGCTACTGCTGCCGCTTCACTTATTTGACAGAGTGAAGACCGGAGTATTATATTCTTATGTTTGAACTACAATCTGATTATTTGGGTGGTTACCTACTAGGTAATGCTTGTAGTTGGGGATGCAAAAATGTGCACACCTGACGATCCCCACTAAGGGTGAAACATGATGTGTGTACTCTTTATATTATTTGGCAGATGCTGTATAACCTGCTTCTCATAACTGAGAGAACGTGGTGGGTGTTTGCCAAACGGCCGACCAACTGCAAATGTAACCACCCAAATAATCAGATTGCGATTCAGACATATATATATATATATATATATTGTCGCAGGCAGCTGGGGGTGGAGCCCACCCGGGACGCCCGAGGGGACCGGAGGAGGGCTGGTGCCTCCTCCCGACCACAAGGGGCGACCGCCCTGGTTTTGTTGCTGGCCTCAGGTAGGGGGCTTGGAAGCCCAACCCTGTAGGGGCCTGTAGCCACCGCCAGGCGGCGCCCCGGTGCCTGAAGAACCCCGGAGCCCAGCACTTCCACTACACCAGGAAATGCTGGGGGGAAGATGAATGGGGACACCCGGAGGGCTTCCAGGTGCGCAGCTGGCACTTCTGCCACACAGGGGCGTGTCCAAGGAGGAGTGCCGGGAAGCAGCTGGAGCCCATCCGGGGTGGTATAAAAGGGGCCGCCTCCCTGCATTCGAGAGCGGAAGTCGGGTGGAAGAGGATGGAGCTGGAGAGAGGACTGGAGGTGGCCAGAAGAAGGGCAAGAAAGTCTGTGAGAGGCCCGGACTTTGGGGGAATTGGTGCTGGAGGCACTGAGACGCGCACTGAACTGTTTGTAAATATTGTATATAGTTGGGTGAATAAATGGGTGTGCTGGGTGATAAACCATTGTCCGTCTGTCTGTGTCTGGGGCCCGTTCCACAATATATATATATATATATATATATATATATATATATATATATATATATATATATATATATATATACAGTATATATCCATCTGTTTTTAATCTACTTTTACCATTGCAGAAGTCAGACCTTACCCATAACTGAAAAACTTGTTCTTTGAATACCTAAGTTTTTCATTTTGGATTTATATTTTTCATTTTCATTTTGTACTTTTATTGGGTGCTACATTAATTTTTTTCTCCTCTTATATGCACAAATTTACATGTGATACTATTAAAGTAAATGTTTTAGGCTAGTACATGTCTGAAGTGAAATAAGACACATGAACATTTTTTCATACAGTATGCCTCCTATAAAGTATGTGGTGTGTTCAATGCACAAACATGCAGAATCTGTTACTTTTTCATCATTTCCTCTCATACATTAACAAGCTCTGCTCCTTTGTACATTTGCATTCTGTCAGAAAAGCTGCTTGTCAGCCAAATGATTCCTGGAGCCTTTAGTAAGCGCCTATGACTCTGTTAGTGAATTATTTACTACTTTGCTGTGGTCTACATACCAGGTCATCAGTGTGCACAGCGGGGAGCAAAGCATTCCTGGTTGCAAGGCCCATTGCTTTTTCAGGCTCAAGGAGTCTCATTTTTCTTTAGCTGCTCAATCAGATTTTAACAAGACATCACATTCTTTGGAGCTGCCCCTGGGCTGCCATCTTTTACATACATCAACAGCCTAAGAACAATAAGAAGAATGACTAAGCCATTGTAAAAAAAAAAAAGTAAATGGCTGTTTAATTTCAATAGATAGGATGTGTGATCAAATCTAACATAAACAGCACAAAAATTAGGTTAAACGTTGTGTAACAATTTAGTAAAAATAGGAAACTTTGCCTTTGCACCAGGATGTACATGTTTATGGTGCTGACTAAGTATCTTAAAAACAAATTATTAGACTGAGGTTCAACCAAGGTGCTTTGTGGTTTTACACTTCTGGATTGCCAGTAGGTCTTTTGCATATCTCTGGACCACAAAGCAGTATATATTTGTTACCAAGTCTCTGGGTGGTAGGTAATGACGTCATAACCTTCTCAGATGTGTAAAAACTGCCTTTGTGGTAATCAGTTGTATTCTTTTAAACATTTACCCGAACAGATGTACAGATTTAATTTTAGCTTGATTTGTCTCTCAGATAGACTTACCTTATTAACTAGACTTTAAAAAAAATGAAAGTTAACTTAGTTATCTTTATCATTAAGTTCCACTTTGGTGAGATTATGAATAAAATCAATGCTGCAGACATCTGTGTCATCATCCTTAATTAAACAAGTACAATCAATAGCCTGATTAAAAAGCCTTTGTTAAAAGTTGTTTCACATTCATTCAACTCATTTGAAGTTACACGGAAAACATGTTTTCTTAAAAATCTAAAACCTACAGAGAGTATCTAGTTTAATCTGGTGCATGAATAAACTGTGTGTACTGTGGAGCTACATGGTTTACAGAGAAGAGTGGTGAAAGCAAAGCCCTGCAAAGTATCAGCAATAATGTAAATATTTAAATTCTTTGGGGCTGTGGTGTAGGAAAACTCTGTCTCTAATTTTGCAGTTGTCAGTATGTTTCATTTAAACCTGAGTTTTTAAAACATTTTTCTTTTATTATTATTGTCATTATTGTGGTCTTCTTTACAGGTAGTTTTCAAATATAAGCAAACTGATGAATTGACAATATTTTTTGATGTGATCTATTCATCTTTCCATTTGGTATACTTGCTTTTCCTGTTCATTGAGCTGGAGTCTGTCTCAGCAGCATGTTGCCCAAGGTAGGAGCCAACTCTGTTATCAATAGCAGTCCATCACAGGGTGTACTCTCGCTCTCATTTTCTCTGTCACAGACACAAATACTCACTTAGTGAAGCTCCCTTATTATTATCACTTATTCATAGAGTGCCAGATTTGGTTTGCCAAATAATCTGGAGAAAGATTTTGAAAACACAGTGAAAACATGTAAACTTTAAAGCATATCATCATGCTGCTTAGAATTAATTATATGCTATTTAAGGTGGAAATATATATATATAGATAGATATTTTGACAGTTTACTGCTGTTTTTGAACTTTATTCTGTAATTCAGTTTGTTTTTGTGTAGAACTCTTAACTGATACACATAAAGGTATAGTTTTGTCTAAACACACTAAAACAGAGCATGTACAATTAACATCTTTATCCACGGTGACTTACAACATTTGAGATGTATTTGGTTAAATTTCTTCCGTTTTTTCCAATTGGAGCACAGGCAGGTAAAGTGACTTTTTCATGGTCAAACTGCAGGTGTAGTAAGGTTTTAACATACAACCTCCGGGCTTGAAGTCCAAAGCCTTAACCACACCATCAACCTCAAGGAATTCCTCAAAAGTCAATCAAATATATTTATTTGAGGCTTTAGTATTAGTTTTAGTTTTTGAAACAGTTCTTAGGTAATAGCAAAATTTCCATTCCAATCCAATCCAGAGAAATGTTCTATAAGCAATTAATTTGGTTACAATGAGTCAATGTGTTCATAGCATCAACGTAGTCCTTGGTTTTGTGCCTTTTTTACTTTTGTTTTTTTTTTACAACTGTCCTTTGACAAATTAATAGTACACATTTGATTTTAGTGTTGCTTTCAAGAGCCACCAAATAAGTAGCCAGTTCACTGGGAGTTTGTTGCCATTACTGCAGTAATTCCAAAGCAGTTCCAAACAGATTAACATAACTGTATCCTAACAGCATATATTCATTAATATTATTGTTGAACTATAGCCAGTTGACAATGGAAGGGAAGAAAACCAAAACTCCAGTCAGCAGCATCCCTAGAAAAAAAAAGCAGTGGGTTGGTGGAGTGATGGGGCTGGAACTCCATGAACAGTTATAACAAAAAACGACAATGTCAGATACAGTCCCTGTTCTGCAGAGCAAGGCCCTCCTTTACATTCTACAGTAAAGTCATATAAAATAATAAAACTTATACAGTACTTGTTAATTGTTTGCTAGTTATTTATTGAGGAGAAGCATGTGCAAATATCCAAACACAGTTATTCATAATATTTTAACTGGTTCACTTATGTATCTCAGTTATTTGAATTCTACTTACTTTCTTAGGATTCTTGTTAGTCTCACAGCTTTAGTGATGTCTTTGTGGAGTTTGCATATTTTTCATGTGCTTGTGAGAATTTAGAGATTCCTTTTTTAGTGTTGAAAAACTGTTTTGACACCTTAGTGTGTGTACTGTAGGTGTATACGATATGTAAAATTCCCCCCAAAAAGAAAGGCATTCTACACTGGTAGTCCAGGCAACATTTGAAAAATGGTTGGGCAGCTTGAAATCTCGACTATAATTAACACATCAGTAAAATTAAAAAGAAAAATAATGTAGTGAAAAAGAAAAAGAAGCATAATGAGTTTGACTTTAAGATCTGTTGCCTCACATTTTTGAGCAGCTGAGCCGAGTCTTGGGCTGGTGGCTCTTCTGTAAGGAGTCTCAATACATTTTCTTTGTCAGTGTGGATTTCCTCCCCTGTCTAGAAAAGTGAGCAGCCTGTGTTGATTGATGACTCTTAATTGCCTTCGTCTGTGCCTTGTGACAAAGTGGCGTCCAATTCAGGGTTTAGTCCCACCTGTATTTTCCCAGTATGACTGCTTGTCTGCTGTGCTTCAGTTCAGTTTAAGAAAACAGCGATTACTAAAAAAAAGCCTAATATTATTTTGAAAACAATTATTAAATCAAATATATTTTAAATTAGGAGTTATAGTGTTAGTTCATGCTGAGGCAATATGTGAGTCAGTTTATCTCAGGGGAATCAGAGAACATATAAAATATCGACACAAATAGAGTTGGTTGAATTTCGGCTCCAGAGCAAAGCCGGACAATTTTCCTGGGCTGAGCTCTGGAGCCGGTTTGCAGGTGTTCTGTATTGAGCTATTGTGAAGCTCTCAGATGACTCCACAAATAACTGATTTAACTCAAAATGAAACACACATTAGCCAAACATTTTCCAGTAATGGAAAGAAAAAGCACATCCCTGCTGATTGTTTTTTATTTCCATATGTAGCACTGAGTACTCAGAAGCACACTATTAGAAATTGCATAGCATATGCAAAAAACAGTGCAGCCTCATGCTAGGTACTTGAATACAATGGTATACATGATTGAAACTGGATCACTTCTATTAAGGAAATCGCATCATTATAAGGTAGGCGTCAAGCCTGGCAATTATTCAGGTGGTTGTTAAACTTAGCAGATCAATTACACAAAGCAGCTGTAACACTGACGAAACCATCCGTGAACATTATTAGCCATGACAGGGTGCTGCTTGAAGTGTGTAAGATTCTAAAACCCTTTCAAGAAACCACAACAATTCTTTCTGGTGTTAAGTATATAGCTGCATCTTGAACAGTTCTAATAGTTGTTAGAACTTTAAAAGTATTATAATGTTTAATGCTATAAATAGATAGATAGTACTTTATTTGTCCCAAAAGGGATATTTGGGATGAATATGACAGACTGTCTTTAGTGTGAAACCCAAACTTGGACTGTCTGGATTAAATAAAGACCTTCACTGTTAAATCTAAATGTTAACCATCAGTTCAAAAAGCATGTTCTGACTGTGAGTAAAAAGAATGCCTTATTAACATATTAAATTCTGTAAATGTACCTGTTGCCTAATCCCCTTCTATACAGCACAAACAAGTACACATACAGTGTATCTGGAAAGTATTCACAGTGCATCACTTTTTCCACATTTTGTTATGTTACAGCCTTATTCCAAAATGGATTAAATTCATTTTTTTCCTCAGAATTCTACACACAACACCCTATAATGACAACGTGAAAAAAGTTTACTTGAGGTTTTTGCAAATTTATTAAAAATAAAATAACTGAGAAATCACATGTACATAAGTATTCACAGCCTTTGCCATGAAGCTCAAAATTGAGCTCAGGTGCATCATGTTTCCCCTGATCATCCTTGAGATGTTTCTGCAGCTTAATTGAAGTCCACCTGTGGTAAATTCAGTTGATTGGAAATGATTTAGAAAGGCACACACCTGTCTATATAAGGTCCCACAGTTGACAGTTCATGTCAGAGAACAAACCAAGCATGAAGTCAAAAGAATTGTCTGTAGACCTCCGAGACAGGATTGTCTCGAGGCCAAATCTGGGGAAGGTTACAGAAAAAATTCTGCTGCTTTGAAGGTCCCAATGAGCACAGTGGCCTCCATCATCCATAAGTGGAAGAAGTTCGAAATCACCAGGGGCCTCATGTATGATCAGAAATGTTGCGTAAGAATGTTTCCACGTTCAAATTGCGATCTATAAAACCTACACTTGGAGTAAAGCCACGCACTTTTCCACAGTACCTCATACCTTGTCGTACGCAAGTTCTCCGCTCGGTTTTGCAGACTGGCGGCACCCAGCGTCAAAGCAGTGCTACTGTTCCTGTGTGGTTACTCTTTATTTTCCTGACACGGCTTTATAAATACACTGAAACTAACCGCATATTGTTTATTGGTGTAATGCATCTGATTGTAATTAACTTGTAACAATATAATGGTCCAGGGAATAGCCATAGTATTCCAAATACCATAACTGCTTTAGCGTTGTTACTCTCACTTCTCCTTCTTCTTCTTCTTCTTCTTCTTTCAGCTCCTCCCGTTAGGAGTTGCCAAAGCGGATCATCTTTTTCCATATTACTCTCACTGCACCACTCGGAGTATTTATATCACTGTATCAGAGTGTGAATCACAGCAGCAGCTGATCGGAAAGAGAATTATCGGTATACAGCTTCAAGGACACGCTGCCTCAGCCACGGCAAAACGTTTCAAAGCCTTTCCTGTACGGACCTCGCGGTTCAGAAACAGTTTCATCCCTAGAACTTTAAACGCACTCAATCAATTGCACCTTGTAGAACTGTTTGTATTTATAAGTACAATCACCCCACTGTAAACTTCCACTATAGTTATAATATCGCACAACCTGAGCCACTTTATAAAGCGCGTATTTACATATGATGACGATATAATTTTAAAGGTGAAATGCAGCAAAATATGTTTATTAAATTATACAGATAAAACTTTAACTTCATTTAAATAATCTATATTCTTCACTTGGAGTGTCGTGAAGGATAGAATAATTAAACATGTACTACAAAGATATTTCAATGTTCCTTAAACGTTTTGAAGAATCGGCGCTAAGCTTACAGATGGCTTAACTTCTATTACAGAACTGATTGTCTGGCGTTTGGGTATTTGGTGAAAGAAAAGCAAGGACTGCAGTGGTGGCTACGCCAATATATATTGAATATAGAAATAGAATAGAATATAACAACACAGCTAAAAACGCAGTGACAAATTTCGGCAAAAGTTAAATGCTTGTGTCATGAGCGCGAGACAGCTATGCAGTGTCTGCAACGGACGTGGCCATCCACCGTGCATAAGATACCATTTTGACATTGGCGGGTGAAGGAGCCACCGATTCTTCCTCTGCCCAGTGCCACCACAAGCCTAGAGCCGCCCCTGAGTACTGCTGCAATAAATTATTTCATCGAAGTGAAACACATGTTTAATAACGTGCTTTAACTCCTATCATCATAAAAATGATATCACGTATACATCTCAGTATTTTAGTTATTCAGAGAGCTGTAATATCACGAATGTAATGAACTCTGTGTCCAGTTGGAGGAAGAGAGCCGGTTTAAGAAGCAAGTAGTGATTCACACACATAGAGCACATAGAAGATCAAATACAAAACAAAGCATTTAACGTGCTACTTTAATTACGATGTGATTTGAAAAACTGGTTAATTAAACGATTTTTAGATGAAGTTTATGATGCTCTACTTTAATGACAAAATAAACTACGTGATTAAAGTGGAAATGTCGAGATTGAAGTTGACATTTCGTGCTTTTTCCCCACTATGTGCCTTTTTTTCTCTGTACCCTAATAAGCTTTCATATGACACTCAGACAGTGGGCTACAACTCGCCTTTTCACGGCGACTTTGATATGTGACGTCTTTTTTATTTCCGGCACTGTGCGATTTTGTGAACTTGAGCTTTCAAGTTTCTCCAACACGCTATGTCACTCAATCAACTTCCTTTTGTTAATTATAAATATATTTGAACAAATAGTATATTTTTCCTTTGCCTCCACTTAGTATTCGCTGAAATTCTTATATTTTCCCCCGTGCTTTTCCCATTGTCTTTTCACAGAAGGCTGAGCTTAAGGGCGATTTATATTGATTTGCATATTCAAAGAGGCATAATTCTGGGAGGGGTTGGGGCGTTACATAAAGCGAGTGCACGAACGTTACTTTTCACGCTGATCGGGATTTATGTAGCGGAAGAACGTGGAAGTTGGAGTATGCACAGATTCCTGCATCTGGATTTTTCTGTGCGTAAGCACATTTCGGCTTTTGTGCTTACACCATGTTATAGTGCGAGTTCTACGCACGGCGTTATACATGAGGCCCCAGGACTCTTCCTAGAGTCTTCTGGCCATCTAAACTGAGCGATCGGAGGAGAAGGGCCTTAGTCAGGGAGGTGATCAAGAACCCGATGGTCACTCTGTCAGAGCTCCAGAGGTCCTCTGAGCAGAGAGGAGAACCTTCCAGAAGGACAACCATCTCTGCAGCAATCCACCAATCAGGCCTGTATGGTAGAGTGGCCAGACGGAAGACACTCCTTAGTAAAAGGCACATGGCAGCCCGCCTGGACTTTGCCAAAAGGCACCTGAAGGACTCTCAGAAAATGAGAAACAAAATTCTCTGGTCTGATGAGACAAATATTTAACTCTTTGGTGTGAATGCCAGGCGTCACGTTTGGAGGCAACCAGGCACCGCTCATCACCAGGCCAATACCATCCCTACAGTAAAGCATGGTGGTGGCAGTATCATGCTGTGAGGATGTTTTTCAGCGGCAGGAACTGGGAGACTAGTCAGGATAAAGGGAAAGATGACTGCAGCAATGTACAGAGACATCATGGATGAAAACCTGCTCTAGAGCGCTCTTGACCTCAGACTGGGGCGATGGTTCATCTTTCAGCAGGACAACGACCCTAAGCACACAGCCAAGATATCAAAGGAGTGGCTTTAGGACAACTCTGTGAATGTCCTTGAGTGGCCCAGCCAGAGCCCAGACTTGAATCCGATTGAACATCTCTGGAGAGATCTTAAAATGGCTGTGCACCGACACTTCCCATCCAACCTGATGGAGCTTGAGAGGTGCTGCAAAGAGGAATGGGCGAAACTGGCCAAGGGTAGGTGTGCCAAGCTTGTGGCATCATATTCAAAAAGACTTGAGGCTGTAATTGCTGCCAAAGGTGCATCGACAAAGTATTGAGCAAAGGCTGTGAATACTTATGTACATGTGATTTCTCAGTTTTTTTATTTTTAATAAATTTGCAAAAACCTCAAGTAAACTTTTTTCACATTGTCATTATGGGGTGTTGTGTGTAGAATTATGAGGAAAAAAATGAATTTAATCCATTTTGGAATAAGGCTGTAACATAACAAAAAGTGGAAAAAGTGATGCGCTGTGAATACTTTACGGATACCCCGTATGTATACTCTATGTAGCTTTTGTGACAGCAGTCACGAAGATGATGTAATCAAGCCATCATCTTAGTACAGTGAAATTTATTATCAGTCAATTAATCTGTTTTGTAACATACTTACCCAGTTCTCAGCCATGGACACATGGAGCCTATTGCAGCTGCATTGGTCTCAAGACAGAATCCTGTCCTGGGTGCATTCCAAGTTGATAGTGCAGTGAAGTTGTTTATTGCAAAGAAGAGGTATAGAGGTAAAGAGAGCTGACCTGCTGTACTTGTTGAGGAGAAAAGAAAATAAATATAGGACAATTTCAGTGTTTATGAATGCCTCATTTAGAGAAATACATGAACTGTTCAATTATCCTAGTACAGGCAGTCCCCAGGTTACGTACGAGATAGAGACTGTAGATTTGTACTTAAGTTGAATTTGTATGTAAGTCGGAACATTATTTTAATAAATGCTATTGTTGACTGACTGTAATCAAGTGCTCTGACAATGAATGATGGAGTTTTACCTCCCTCTGACCTTTTTATTATTTCTACTTTATTTTCAATTGTGATGGTTTTTCTCTTCTTTACTGTATCACCAGCACTTGCATCAGATTTGTGTTTCAGAGACATTCTTGAAGTGTGAAGACAAAAGGTTAAGATGAGCTCTTCTGCACAGCACTGTACACGCTGTCACAGCAGGAAGGAACCTGTCTGATGTGCTGACAAGAGACAACTTCCTACTATGTGCATAACAGTACAAACAGGCTTGTTATTGAGAATGAATGGGGTGGCGAGGGGTGGTTCATCACCAGCCCACCTCACAGTCACCTCCACTACAGTATGCTGCCGGCAGCGTCTGCCCACTGAGAACGAACACGGTGTGGCCAAAGGCTGGTAGTGAATCGCCCACCACCACCCCAATTCAACAGGCAGCCATCCAAGGCACACTACAATGCTACCCCCTGCCGCCCCGTTCACCCTCAATGACCTCCATTCAGACACAACCGGGTCACCACTTGCAGCGATACCAGCCGCCCACCAAGAACAAACGGGGTGGCCGTGTGTGGTGGGCAGGCAGTGAAACTGTTTGCCACCGGGAGCCGCCCGAAGTACACTACACTGCGCGAGCAGCGAAATTGCCCCCTTCCAGCCTCCGTCCAGCCACCACTTGCAGTGTCCCCAGGCCGAAGATGACGGACCGGCAGTTACTGAGGCGCATGCGTCGCAGCTGCGGCCTTGTTCGTAAGTTGTAGGTTGGATGTCCGCAACCTGGGAACTACCTGTAATAGGTTACTACATACAAATGTTCCGAAGCAATTAAAATAAATTAAGCTTTGCAAGTAGAAGCAAACAATTTGCACAGGTGTTCCGACTTCTGTTGATTACTTAAAAACTCTCTGTCTGTCTTAAAGTAGGGTCTGTTCTATTAGTTGTTGACTGAAGAAGACCCATTTGCAATATTCCGAAATGTACTTTTTTCAGTTTTTGATAACCTAAATGTTAAATTTAAACCTCTGGCAGTTTACTGCTTACCTTTTCACCATTTTAGGTCATTCATTGCATTTCAATTGATTACATCTGAAGAAAACCTGGAAAAACTGAGGTGTACTAAAATTTTTGACCTTTAGTGTATGAGCTTAAATTTTATTTCTTTGTTTGAGAAAATATCGGATTTGTAAATCCGTCACACTGGCATTGCAGAAACTCTTACTGTATATGGGCAGTTATTGGGTTGCTAGATGATCTTGCCTGGTGGCTATGGACCTCCTCCCTAAATCATGTCACAAAGACTCAATGATTAATTATAGTTTAGTGCAGTACCCTTTGTCCAAAATACACATTTGATCAGTAACAAAGTATGGCTAGATAGTCTTGATTTTGATATGCTGGATTGGAATCATAGCTCTTTTTTCTCAATTTGTTTTTTTCTCTTAGTGTTTTAGCTCAGGTAAAATAATAGAATTTTGGTGAATAATGAATTTTAAGTCTTGTTTAACTATGATTATGATTAAAACCACTTGCTTGAAAACAATTTACAACCCTTAGAAAAAGATTCCTTCTGCTTTCTATTTTATTTTCAGTCTTCAGAAAAGATCACTTTTTGTGTTTTGATTTTATTCTGAAACACACATCTCCTAATTTGATGATTTAAACATCATAGGAATTACTTTTAAACACTCATCGTGAAGAGATTGCCCTGGGTATTTGGTTTGGGGAAAAGATGAGTGTTTGCATCAAGCTGTGGAGCTGTTGGACCATTTTCATAATTGGAACAACAAGCTCATACGGTCTAGAATGTGAGTAAGTTCGGTAACATTTTCATTTGATGAGTAGATGTTAAAGGAGGTGGAATGGAAATGTCACTGGAATGATTGCATTTTTTGGTGGAGGGCAAGAAGGGAGGCCACCTCGGTCGATGATGGACTAACCCTTTTTAGAGCCATGACCAAATAGAGCAAGTAGGATTTTACTTCTTGTTATTTTGGTCATTTATGTTCTTCCTATGTCCACTCTTCCTATTTTTTTTTTAAATAATAAAATTGGTGAATTTTTGTCTCATTATAAAAACTTTGCACTTTTATTTCTGACCTTAGGTTCCCACGATGAAGTGTTGGTCTACAATAGATATCCAAAAAATTGAAACCAGCGTGTAAATGAGAAACATAAATGTGTTAAAATAAGAAGGCTTTAGGCAAATCTTTAGCCTAAGTTATTCTGAATGAGGACTGATAGTTTTGGTACTTTTGACAGGAGCTACACTGACTAAGACAGCTCAGCACACTGATGTGTCACAAGAGTCAGTGTCAAGTTAATATTCACATTGAACTAAAAAATAAAGAAGAGCATCTGCCAAATGTGATTGGCAGAGTATAATCCTAGATTGGAATTACAAAGCCAAATAAGTAAGCAGAAATGAATAAGATAAGAGCAGATTTAAAGTTTTAGTTTGAGTAAGCAGGTTCATCAAGACAGGTTTATTTTCCAAAACTCCCAGATGAGGATGAAATAGCACTGGCACAGCATGTCTGTGAGTAAAGGCGATCACATGCAGTAAACATCTGAGCTGTTCAAAAAGTTGATGTGGTCAGATGAATCATCATCTATCATGTTTCCAAAAAGTGGATGGATGAGTTGAAGGTCATCATACAAATCAAGAAACATGTAGGCAAAAATGCTTAATTTAAGAAGGGATGGTTCACAGTGGCCAGAGTTTATCCTGAAAGCCTCTAATTTAAGGAAAAATACATTCACCCACATCCACACAGGGTCTATGTAGAGTCTGCTCTGATGCTGTGAGCTAACAGTGCTAATTACTTTTCCACCATGTCACTCTATAGCGAATAATATTTACTACTGTTTTCAAGTGTCAGCCATTATCTATGCATCTATTTTTTTTTTTTTATTGAAAATTACATAATATAATCAATCTAGCCAACTCAGGCCCACCTATGTTCGTAGAGCCTATCATGGCAACATCAGAAACAAAGCTGGAACTAACCCTAAACAGGGCAGCAACCCTTCATAAGACATATACTGTACATGTGCACCCACATTCACAAAAGCTAATTTAGTGTCACCAATTAATCCACCCTGCTTTTCTTTGTGGTTATGGGCAGAAAAATAGAGTACCCAGATGAATACCTAGAAATGCAAGGAGAAAATGCACACTTTACACAGACTTAAACAAATCACCGAACTGGAATTCAGGATGCTTAATCCATGAGGGCATCACAAAGTAATGCTTCACTATATCGCTGAAACACAAAGAAATATTTTTTTTTATCATTTTGACATCTGTTCTGTAAACATTGATTAATTATCTGAATCAACATAGATACCTACAATGCAAACATGCAGAATATTATTCTACAGCATTTTGCAAATGACTTATATTTATTACTCCATCGATTAATTTTCTGAACTTGCTCATTCTACTACCAGTTTGTGCTGAGAAGCCAACCCAACCCAGATTGCTCATCCATCACAGGTTACATTAAATATAAATTTTCATAGTCACTCTTACCAAGTCAAATTACAGTCACCAAACAAGGCAACGTGCACATCTTTAGTTTGAGGTATGAATCTGGAAAGGTTTGGGGAGAATTCTACAGAAATAGTGACCAGGTTGGTGACTGAACTCGGGTTCATGCATCTATTGAGACAGTAGTACAAGCAATTGTCACACCATTAGCAGTAGGTTACAGTGTATAAATTCTAAGTTTACACAAGGTGTTCATTAATTAGCAACATTGAATGTACAGAGATGTACAAGTATGCTTTTAGAATTTAAAATGTCATTTTTATTTTCATTAATGTTGCAATTAATTAATACCCCCTTGACTTTACAGCAAGATAATATACTGAATAATCATGAAATTATGAAGTGGATCCATAAGAAACTCTGATTTTTAATTTTCAATTAAACTCAATTTCTGCTGCTTTCTGATGCTCTAAAGCTGTCTTCCTGCTGTGGATGCCTACCCTTGACTCGTGTGTTTACTCTAATTATCACTCCATGTCTAATCTTTTTGAATGGATTGTTTCTGCTCCAAAACTTTAATAAAAGTCATCTGCCTGAATCCTTGAAGTCTGGCTTTTGACCTCAGCACAGCACTGAAACCAGTGCTGCCTGGATTGCTAATAACTGCTTGGTAAATACCGAAGATGGCTCAGCCTCTGTTCTTGATCTCATCAAACTCATTGTGGTTTCTTACACCATCAATCACAAAATATTTTCCTCCTTCTCAAGAAGAACTGTATGTTGGTGGGACAGCAATCTCTTACTCATGAATGAGCTTTCACACCAGTGCCTATTCTTTGATGTTCAAGGCAGGACTCTAAAATCAGCTATGTGGTGGTGCTCAAAGCTTTGTGCCTGGCTCTCTGCCTTTGGCTATTTGTGTAGAGCAGATTCTTATCAGCCCTTTAAACTTTGTATGACCACCTGCTGCAGGTGTGCCTTGGATGCCAGTAATGCTCAAGGTGGAAATGTTCCTTATTTGCATTCATCTTACAAATGGCTACCACGTTTATCTAACAGTAATACTGTTATTAACAGTATTTTAGTTATGAAGTTGAGTTTCCAGTCCCATTACATCAAGTTTGAAATCAACTGCCAATTTATTTTGAAAATGTGCTGTTTTGATTATAATGTTATATGCAGTAGATATCTAACCTGGTTGAACTAAGCACAAGGCAAGAATGGAGTTTTAGTCTATCACAGAGTATACTCTATAATGTAAAATCAATCTAAGCATGAATTATCAGGATGTAAGAAGAAATAAGAGTGGTCAGAGGCATACCATTTGAAACACAGGAAGCAGGTGTAAACTCCCCACAGCTAATGTCTTAGCTAAGAATTGCATTTAGGTTCATAGGTCTGTCAGGCAGCACCACTTATCAACAAAATAAAGTGACCACCATCAATATAGTAATCAACACCATTCACGGCATGTACAGTTAAGGGGACTTTATAGAGAAAATTAGATTACAATATACAGTAGTATTAAATATTACATTTGCTTGTTTGAGTGATGAAGAGGTGCTTTACCTGTGAATAATGTATATATTTGCTGATGTTTTCTAAAGATCCTCCCCATCCATCTGTTTTGAAACCTGATTGATGCAACTGAGAGTTTGGGGATACTGGAGTCTTATCCTGAAGACCAGTGCAAGCCAAATGACACATTCCCCCACACACTCACTCATACTCGGCTACTTTTGAATCTCCAGTTAACCTAACACACATGTTTTTGGCATGTGGGAGGAAAACCCACACAGACACAAGAAGAATGTACACACTTCACATGAACCAAAACTGCCCTGAACTCAGTATATTGGGGCAGTGACGCAATAGCACTAACCAGTGTGTTACCATTTAAAGTCATTAAAGCTCCTCCCATAGATGTTATTTCTTGAAATGTTTGTCCTGCTGAGCCCCTGAGAAGTCTCACCATTTTTAGACTCATTTTAACTGTCCCTACAGGATCAACATCGTCAGAATCTGAACACAGCTTCAACTGATCCTAATAACAGACTAGACAGATGTGTGCAACATGCTTTGAAAGCCACTTATTCGTTACTCATTAAACACTGTCAGCATTTAGTTACATACTTCTTTTTTATCAATCTGTATTTGCCACACTTTATACTTAACAATGGAACCAGATATGAAATGAAACTTAACTATAAAACTTGTTTTGTTAGATACAGTAACACTGGCCAGTGATACTACCTGGACAATTACTGTATTTTAACAAAATAACAGGCTGACATCACTGAACATTGGATTATAATCATCTGAATCCTGGACTGCAATAAAATAAACTGATTTTAGTGTGCACATCTCCAAACCTGTTGACCTTATCCCCTGGGTGTTTCATCCACTTAGTTTAAAATCAAAATCTAACTTTCCCTTAAAGTAAAATATTCATTCTTAAATTTTAACTCTTGTGTTAATGTGTTCTTGATCTTAGTTTTAGCTTTCTTTAAAATGCTTTTTTAAGCTGATTCTTGTTTACTGTTGTTGTTTAATGCTTGTTTGCTTTACTTGCCTGTAAATTTTCTCACTATATGTGAATTAAGAAAGGCAAAGTGTCACAGTGTGCCTTGCTGCTTCATGAGTCCAGTTTCCTGGGTTTGAACACTGCACTCAAATGCTGTCCATGTGAACTTTACACATTCTTTCAATGTTTGTACGGGTTTAACTCCTGGGACCCTGATTACCCCCTCCCATATCCCTAAAGATGTGGTGGTTAGAATAGTTGGTACATTCATTCCAAAATGGGCCATGTGTGAGTAGGCTCTGTAATAGTCCTGTTTGGAGCTGGTTTCAGACCCACAAGATCTGCTAGTGGTATAGGCTATTGCCCCATGCAGCCCTGAAATGGATTAAGTGGGTTTAAGAAAGTTATGCTATGTAATGTTTACAAGTGAATTATTGTTAATTCTGGATAGTAAATATTCAACAGATGTGTTTAATGAAGTTGTGATGGGGACAGGGTGAGGTTCCTCAGACAGATAACTGAGTGACAACACAGATGAAGAAAACAACGTCTTACAACCAATCATAATTGCCTCCTTTTTCCAAATTAAGAATAACTGCATCAGTGCATGCTCCTAACCTCTAAACACCCCCCGTGTAAATATAACATATAGTTACTGTGAGGAAGTATCAAGATAATGATTAAGTCAAATACAGTAAAATGTAGGAAATTCAGATATTTAGGCTCCAAGCATATGGTCTAGTGTCACTGTCTGCTGGACTCAATGTTGACATGCTTAAACTGTTTTAGAACATAGATAGGTGGTTTCAAAAATAATATAAAATGAAATTCAGAATCTTCAGTGTAATTGTAATACCATTTAAGTACCAATCAGAAAATCTATCTATCTATCTATCTATCTATCTATCTATCTATCTATCTATCTATCTATCTATCTATCTATCTATCTATCTATCTATCTATCTATCTATCTATCTATCTATCTATCTATCTATATGATTTTATCATGCTATTTCTAATTAAAAAACAAAAAAAAAAATTATAGGGTAACCTGCCTACAGTACCTACTTTTTAAGGTCTTTTTTCAAATAAAGGGCTTGGAGGGTTAGGACACATACTGGTAATACCAGTCAATACATGGCACACTCATGTACATACCAATGTTAAGCATATTGAGAGATGATAATGAACATAATAAGAGGCCTTTTGAGTGTGGGAAGTTATTTCTGCAAAATACTTGCAAGTGAACATGCAAGCTTCACAGTGACTGTGCCTGGGCTGGGAAGATCTAAGGACTTAAATTCCAAAAAGGTAAGTTTTTTTAAAGAGTATTTTTAAGAATAATATGACTAAAGTCATTGATGAAGCTTACAGTATATTCCTAAAAAAACTTTTAATGTTATTACTGAAACATTCTATTGTTTATATATAAAAATGACATTTCATTATAATGGGCACTGAATGGTATGACCACCATAGTTATTTGAATCTACATGTAAATGCTTGAAATTCTGTAACCCTTGCTGAATTACCTGCCAAATGATAAACTAATTTAGCAATCAGCCTAGTATTTTTTTTTCATTCCTTTCATGCAATTTATTTATTAACACAAACTAAGTCAGCTTTGATGTGTGTGCTGTCTTTTCTTTATGCCTTTCAGTTGTATTGTGGAACCTAAATAGATAAATAAACCATGCTAAAGGGGAAAAAATAGCATTCCAGGCCTTCCTTGACCATCAAAGTCATAAATGTCCAGTGAAGGCTTAGGCAGATGGAACCAAGACTTTGACCACCATGGAAACTGTTCCACTTATAGCCAGCACAGTCAGGTGTTGTCTGGAGTCAGATTCTACAGTGGAGTCTTTGGAGCATTCCTGTTTGATGTTTGTGATGCCTGTGTTTTCTCATTCTCAAGCCTGGAGTGATTGTTAGGTTGATGCAGCTTTTGCAAAGTAGCATACTTAGAGTGGCAAATTTAGAGAATTATCATTGCATTTCAATTGTTGTATTCTATACGCTGTATTTCATTGGCTGCCATTTGGCCAAAAGTTTGTTACTAAAACTTAACCTTAAGAACAGGCTTTCTATCAAATGCTGAGTTTTGTCTTTATGCCCTCAAATAACCCCAGGAATAGGAAGTTTAAATACTTGCTGGGTAAATCTTCTTTAATAAGTTTACCTGTTTGCTATGATATTCTGCAGCCACTAAGATTTGCTCACAGCTATGGCTTCCTCCCATGGTCCAAAGACATCCATTATCCAACCCGCTATATCCTAACTACAAGGTCACGGAGGTCTACTGGAGCCAATCCCAGTCAACACAGGGCGCAAGGCAGGAAACAAACCCTGGGCAGGGCGCCAGCCCACCACAGGACACACACACACCCACGCACCAAGCACACACTAGGGACAATTTGTAATCACCAATGCACCTAATCTGCATGTCTTTGGACTGTGGGAGGAAACCCACGCAGACACGGGGAGAACATGCAAACTCCACGCAGGGAGGACCTGGGAAGCGAACCTGGGTTTCCTAACTGCGAGGCAGCAGCGCTACCCACTGCGCCACCATGCCGCCCATGATCTAAAGACATGCAAGTTAAATGTATTGGTGATGCTAAATTGGCCCTTGTGTGTGTGTATCTGTATGTTCACCGTACAGTGGAAAGCCATCCTGTACAGGAATTGTTCATGTCTTGCGCCCTATGCCCTATAGCAGGGATTTCCAACCTTTTTTCCCCTGAGAGCTACTTTTACGAAATGAAAATGTCCAAGAGCTACTCATGTTTTCTAATGTTTATTCTCATAGCTTATTTCAACCCAAACAAACGGAATAAGCTTGTTTTGCCTGAACATTTACAAAATGTTGGTGTCCACAACTCACATTTTCCATTAAACATCACAACAAATATTTAGTTCACCTGCAAGTGCATTTTGTATGTCTGTATGCGTTTTCTATTGTATCTCACACCATTGAATTAAAACATGAATGCTGTCAAAACAGAAAACAATGCAATTACAAACACACAAATATGACTTATTCATTTGTCATTTTGTTACATGTCACTGTTTCAGTTCACAAGAGTATTCACATGTCCAGTTGCACGTGTGATGTGTTTTTTAGTTAGTGAGATGACTGGCACTTCTTGGAGTCAACAAGAGAGGTGTATGGTGGAGTGTAGTCACTTAGGTTCATTCTTATGGAGTCATTTAAATGTTCATCTGTCAGTCTTGTTCTGAACTTTGATTTCATGACATTCATGTCAGAAAAGGCAGACTCACAGAGGTATGTAGACCCAAACAAAGCAGACATTTTCAGAGCTGCTTGGTGAAGATTCTTATAGTTATCTGGCTCTATTAAGCTCCAGAAATGCTGAGAATGCTGTTGAGACTTTAACTGCACATTATTTTGATTTTTATAAAATCCAATGTATGTCTGTCTGTATGTCTGTCCACTTTTCATGAGAGAACTACTTAACAGATTTAGATCGGGTTTTTTTCTATAATTTGCCTGAACATTCTGGTTAATGATGGGACTTCGATATGTATCATAGTTCACTTGCGGTACCAATTTATTTGCGCAAATCCGAGATCCACCCAACAGACCAAAGGGAGGGGTCTTCCTCACTCACTCGCCAGCTTCGGGGTGTGTTCCTTAACACCACTTAGCTAGCAAATGAGAGAACAATTGAATTCAACTTTGTTTGATATTTAAAATAAAGTGTTACTTAGATCTTGATGAGTTTCAGTCAGGACATTCTATTCAGTGTATGCCACATTGAAAACATAGATTGCAATTCAGATTGTTGATTGTAATTTTGTGTTAAAAGGTTCATGATACGATTTTTTGGAAAGATCACCCACCCCTAATTTGACTAATCAAGTTTTCAAATTTATGTAGTATTCAATAACCCTTTTTTGTGAACTATTTGGAAAAGGGTTGCGAGCTACCGGCAGCTTGCGAGCGACGTGTTGGAGACCCCTGCCCTATAGCATCATAGCTAGGGCTCGTTCCTCTATTATACCTGATGCGGCCATGAGTGTCTTCAGCCTCATGACTCTCTTCTAGAAAATGGTTTCAAAATAGATTTTAGATGAGTATAACAAAACTCTGAATGTGTGGTTGTTGTAAATATGCTGATTCCATGATATTAAAGGGTGAATAAGATGATAATTGCAGTCATTAACCTACTAAATTTAATATGGTTCAGGCTTGTAATAGATAGTTATTGGGATGTTGCAATTCTTATCTCATACACACACCACTACATCCAATATACATGACAGTGGTTATTTTGTTGGAATATATCTAGTTGAGAAAAGCAATTGTATTACTCTTGAAAAAAAGCAATTTGCCTTAAAGATAGAGTCACATTCTCTCTGTTTGTGCCCACTGCCTTCATGAAGCATATAAGGTAAGGGAGCCTCAAATTAAAATAATAAATAAATAAAAAGAAAAGGATATTTCTGTACGTTTTCAATTGTGGGCACACTTGACTGGCCTAGCCCCAGGCAGCCTGGCCCTAAAGTAAAGTATAGGAATTAAGCCTGGTTACAAATGTACACAAAAAGAATGAGAAGAAAACCGTGAACCTCAGGTATCAAGGACAACAAAAACAAAGTTCATTTATATTTAGAAATTTTTTTCAAGAAAAATGAATAACAAAAAGGCAAAGCAAGAAAAGGAGAAAACACCTATGGCAAATTAATCAAAAGTAGAAACCAATAGCTTTAGAGCTGCTGAGGGGATGAAGCCAGCAAATCCAAACAAAACAAAAAAATCAACAGAATTCTAGAAACCAAACACAATGTCTAAGCTAATTGGAGCTTCCCTTTAAATACTAGCTAGGGCAGTACCTAGTTGGACCCACCTCCTTTGGCTCTACATAACAGGAACAGTGCAGACAACTAAATAAACTAAATACTGTATACTAATATAATACAAAATAATAAATAAACACTATATCCTATAAAAACAATAATGACACATTTATAACAAAACAAAAATATATATAATTTAACATGAAAAAGTATTTTTGAAAAATGACAAAAACATTAAACAAATATGAATAAAATTAAGCCAGAGGAGCAATTCTGAAACCTAACACCCATTTGTTCTGACACACTTGAAAAGGTGGGGAAATTATTACGGAAAAGGATCAGGAGATAGAAGAGGCAAAATTAGTAATAGATAAACAAAGCAAAAGATCAAAACCAAAAAGTCAAAACAGTCATACAATTATGCAGTAATGCTACGCCTTTAATTACTAAACAAAAGTAGTAGTCCTAAATTCTTACTTTCAGAAATGTTTTGAAGTATTCACACTCTTAGACATTGAGACATCATGTGATGTTGACTTTTATACTGTTACTAAACTGATGGCGAAGGTTATGAACTTTCTGATACACCTCTAGCAACAAGTATTGTATTATAGCAAACCTGCTAGAAAAACAAAATGGAGTCATGATAACTTTAAAAACAAAATAAGAGTATAATGAATAAAGCATAAATGAAAATATTCCTTTCTTCGTGTTTCACAGATGTGATAAAAATGATTAATCCTTCAATAAAAATTTTTAAAGGACATGAAAAAATTTAAAACAAATTATAACACCTTCGTATGTATGCATGCAGAATCTCAATAATAAGATTTGACTGGGGAACAGTATCAGCTTTTTTTCTTCATTAAGTTGATATGGGAGCATTTTAGTATAATCTAAGTATTTATCTTGATTACTTTTCAACATTGTCACAGTCTAAGCCCAAGTAAGCTATAAAAAGCTGTGGACCTTTGTATATTTTTAATTTGTATTTGGACTATACAGAGTAGGCTGTATATTCAAGCCTGTATAAGGAACTCCTTCAATAAACATTTCAAGGCAAAAGCTGAATCAAAACAACTGTCATACCAGTTCATAATAAAGTATACAGTAGCTGCACTCCAACAGCTTAATTGAAATGGAATCTAAATACATTCAGACTGAAAATCCACCCTTGGTGTTCAAAATTCATAGTTGGTTATCACAATAAAAGGAATGTGGTTTAACGGACTACACTGCTGCATCATTCAACATGCAAGCCATTACATAGACAATAACTTACAATTATTTGTGTACATTTATATTTAGTAAGAGATTATTTTGACTCCCAAAAAATATGTCAGGAGAACAGGAACACATGCAAAAATACTGATGTAAAAAACACCACTAATCTCACCAATAGTGCCCTAGATCCTATTGTCACAGTGCTTCCAAAACAATATAGATTTATTTAATCCATTTCCAGCATCAAGGTGTTTATAGTCTATCATTCAAGCATAAGGTGCACATCAGGTTCTGCAGGGCACTTTCACTCCCACACAGCTCCCAGATACCTTCACCCAAATGTCTATGTGATATGGTATGGAAACCAGACTACACAAAGAAAAACACATTCAGACATAGGGAGGGAATGTAAACTCCACTCATATGGTAAACAAGCTGGGATGCAAGCCCACAACTCGACAACCTTCTGGCAGCAGTGCCAACCACGTATTTCAAAATAATGCTATCTAATGCTTTTATATTATTAAAGCAGGTTGAAAAATGTATTTTTCTCCATTGCCATTATTATTTAAAGTTCACGTCCCCAAAGATGGTTCTCACTTTGATAATGATATGTACCCACACACACAAGCTCTATCTAAAGCATCATTGTGCTTTCACTTATGCAGGGAAGTGTCTGAAAACATTTTGTACCAGGTAACCAAGACTGCTAAAATGTGCAAAAAATGAAAAAGACCTCTTTGTTAGCATATTTTCTAAACCAAGGAAAATGTATGCATAATTCTTTGTTTCTATTGCAGCTAAATATGCATGATAGAGGTGACAGATGTCTTTTCAGAATCAGAATTAATTTCACTGGCCAGGTACACTAATGTGTACTAGAAATTTGTCCTAATAATACTGGAGCAACATATAAGGACAACACAGAATACAAAAGACAAATATAAAAAGATGAAATATGAAATGATAAAATATGATGCAGCATACATCCACAATACAAAAAAAATGTACAGACAGTCTACTGTACAGGTATACATAAATTACAGGTATACATAAATTCCAAGTAGAAGCTCACACTTGATTAGAAAGAATAACTGCACAAGGAAAAAACCAGAAAGGTGCCGGGTTGTTTTAGCTTTCACTGTACAAAGGCATTTCTCAGAGGGAAGTCTTTGGAACAAGTGATGCTCGCAGTAAGTCAGATCAGCAGTGATCTTTGCAGCCCTCTTCCTTGCCCTGGTCTCAAATAGGACTTCAGTGTGTGGTAGGTTACAGCCTATGATCCTTTCACAGGCTTTGATGATGCATTGTACCAAACCAGACAGTTATAGATGAGGTCAGAATGGACTCTAGGATGGCTGTGTAGAACTGGACCAATATTGTTTGAAGGAGATTGAATTTCCTCAGCTGACACAAAAAGAATATTCTTTGATGGGCTTTCTTTGTAATTCATATGATGTTATTGTCCCAGTTAAGGTTTTATAACAACACAGTGCTCAGAAACTTAAATGATTCTGTCATACCAACTGCTGAGCCATTTATAACAAGTGATAGGTGAGGAGGTGAGTGTTTCCTAAAATCTATGATCATATCCAGTGTTTTTTGAGTGTTAAGGTCCAAATTATTATGACTACACCACAATGTCAGATTTTCCACCTCTTGTCCATATATGGACTCATCTTTGCTTGAAATGAGGCAAATTTAAAAAGTTTGACAGAAGAACTAATCAAAGAATGTTTTGCATTCTATATCTAAATTATAATGAGTTTACAGTATTTGTTATATTTTGCAGAGCTCTATTACACTTAAACTATATAATAATTAAAAAACAATTAAGTAAAATCTGAATAAATTATCATTTTTAATGTAGCGGTTTTATTTTACAAAGTAACAGTATAGCCCAAAATGAAGCCACATATGTATAGTAACATACAGTACAGAATTATCAGAATATTTGCATAATAATGCAATATGAACAGTTAATGTGGTATTAGATGAGGCATTGGACATTAAATACAGAACTGCCAGTTCAGCATGTCTACCACTCTGTGTGACCTTTAGCAAGTCTCTTACCTCAGCTTTGTTTCAGAAACATATTTTGCTTCAAAAATACACTAAAATATACATGCCATGGAAGGCAGAAGGGTGTCACTCCAATGTCTTGAAATTGAATCCGTCATCTAAACATTTTCTATGGAGAATTTTTAGGTTCTTCCCATGTCGTTCATGGGTTTTCCTTGGGTTACTCCAGTTCTTCTTTTTCTTTAGGGTACTCCAATTTTCCTCAAACATCCTCAAAGCCCTAACGTGCGGTTTGGTTAATTACTGATTCCAAACTGGCTGTGGATGTGTCTGTATGTGGTTCCTGTTCAATGTTGCACTCAGAGGATGGTAGCTTCAGACCACCAACTAGTTGATTAACCTTTGTAACTAACTCAATATTGGGGAAATTTTTGTACTTTTGCTACTCTCCCTCAGACTGTGTTTCATGCAAAGATCATGATAAAAGTGCAGTGTGCAATGCTGAAGGAGGTTAAATAGAACACTAAGGCAATACCAAAAGACTTGCAGATATACATTGAATTTGACAAAGTGTCTGTTCATGTGTCTACAGTCAGAAAAACTCATAAAATAAGTGGTGTTAGTGGATGACTCTCCGCAAGGAACATTACTGCAAGTTTGCAAATGATCACCTGGATGTTCCACAGTGCTTCCTAGACAAAGTAGTGTGAATTGAAAGAAGTTTGTAGTGCTATATATGGAGGGAAAAAAGCACTGCGCACTAACACCAAAACCTCATCCCAAACCATGAAGCATGGTTGGGGGAGCATCATGGTTTGGGCTGCTTTATAGCCTGGATGGCTTTCTATAATAGAGAGAACAATGAATACAAAATTGTTAGAAATTTTACAGGAGAATGTCATAAAATCAGTTCATCACCTGTAGCTTAACAGACGATATGTGATACAACAAAACAATGTTCCAAAACACCACAGTAAATCCACACCATAGTAGGCTTAAACAAGAACAATTGTGTTAAGTTAAGCCAAATCAGACTCTAGACCTCAACCGAATAGAGATGCTGTTGAATGACCTGAAGAGAGCTGTTCTTGTCAAAAGTCCCAAAAATATCAATGAAAGGAAACACTTTTGTAAAGAGGAATTGTTAAAAATTACTCTTAATCATTGTGCAGGTCTGATTAGCGTTAACAGAAAATGTTTATTGGACATTATTGATGCTAAAGGAGGTTCTGCCTCTTACTAAGATGAGAGGATGTAGAATTTGTGTGTTAATAGTTTAGCAGCTTGTGTTTGGTTATGGAGTAATTAATCCAGATAATTCCTAATTCACAATCTTTTTACATGAAACTGTATAAGGGAATAATTGATCTACTTTTCAAGTGTCTTAGAATGGTATTTGCTAAAGTCATTTTTTAAATGTCTTTGTTTTCTAGTAAGCAAAACATCAGGTTTATATAAGATAAGCAGAAGAGTCAGAAATTCTGGGGTGTTTGATTTAAAAGATTTTTATATGAGTAGTAAGCTCTTACAGATAATTTTGGGATATAGAATACCTATGAAACCACTGTGTCCAGAATGTATGTGGTCATGACATTTGGTATGCGTCAGGACTTTAGGAACTGTAGGAGGATGTTTCATACATCCTGTGGGATGGCCGTTGAGGAGAAATTACTGTGATCACAGCAACCAAACAGTTTTTAACAACCCATAACTCAAATGAATGTGCTCTTCTTCACAGCTTAGCTTTCATGAACTGTGACTCACTATGCATTCACAAAGTTTGCTGCATTCAGGCTCTGAAATGGCTGACTGCTAGGAATTCTCAGCTTTTGCTCAGGTCTATGTACACTAGCAGTTCTTTTGTCCTAGTCCAGACCTTCATTTACTGTGTGCAGTGTGATTTATCATGCATTTTTTCAGCTATTGTGATTGAACATACTTTGATGTGATGATGTCTTAATTTTTTGTATAGTTTTACAGCTTGTTTGATCCCAAATTATCATTAATAATTTCAGAAGCACATTGGTTGACTTATATACTTTTATTGACCTTAAGAGACTTTGTTTTTTATGTTGCTATTAGAGGCAGCTTGGTAAGAAACAGAATGTACTGTAGTCACAGGGACATTTATAAATTATGACTGTGATTTAATATTATATTTATATATGTAATATTTATATTATATATGTATATTTACTATGTTTACTATGTATCTCTTTAATTTACCTCTATATGTTATTTATTGTACGATATAAATTAATGAACATCATATTCTGCTCACGAATAAGACATTATCAGGGCTTGAAACTGAAAGTTTAGAAAGGCAAATCAGAAGCAGGTAGTAATTAATAACAATTGCTTTCTATGAAATCATGCATTACCATTGGTCAATATACAGTATATATCCATCCATCCATTATCCAACCCGCAATATCCTAACATAGGGTAACCGGGGTCTGCTGGAGACAATCCCAGCCAACACAGGGTGCAAGGCAGGAACGAATCCCCGACAGGGTGCCAGCCCACCGCAGTCAATATATATATATATATATATATATATATATATATATATATATATATATATATATATATATATATATATCTTTATGTATGTATAATCCAATGTCTGTCTGGCTGTCCACTTTTCACAAGAGAACTACTTAACGGATTTAGATCAGGTTTTTCTCTATAATTTGCTTGAAAGTTCTGGTTGATTTTGCGACTTCTCTTATTGCACTATGTATTATAGTTCACTTGCAGTACCGATTTATTTGCATGATTCAAGAGACACACAGCGGGCCATCCCACCTCACTCGCACACCAACCTCGGGGCATACCTTTCCTTCCACTTTGTTAGTGAATGAAAGAACAACTTAATGGATTTTGATCAGGTTTTTTCTATAATTTGCTTGAACATTCTGGTTGGTTTTGCGACTTCTCTTATCGTGCTAAGAATCATAGTTTGCTTGCAGAAGCGATATATATATATTGGGGACTATGGCTGGCCATCCATCCCAGCCAATACCCCCAGGCTGCCAGAGGGAGCCCTCCCTGCAACATGGAGATGCCCCAAATTCCAGCAGGGCATCATGGACTATGTAGTTTTAGTGCACAGCCATGCTGGATAACGTCAGGGACACCAGGGGACACTGCAGGGAGGCTCAGAGATGTTTATTTTCCTTATAGCCTGGAAGTACTTCCATGTCACGAGGACGGAAGAAATAAAGTGCTTCCGGGATGATGAAGAAAAGGAGTTTTCACCTGACCTGGAAGTGCTGGGTAATCACATGACCTGAGGAATCAGAAGCACTTCTGGGTCCTGGACTATAAAAGAATGTGGGAGATCCCAGACGGGCGAGCTGAGTTAGAAGGAAGGGAACAACACGTCTGGGAAAGAAGGATTATTGTATTGATTGCTATTTGTGTATTGGTTTATGAGTATAGTTGAGTGGAGGGTGCTTTGTGCACATTATTGTTCAAATAAATTTAATTATTGGACTTTTACCTGATGTCTGATCTGAGAGTTCAAAGAGACGACAGCGCCCCTATCTGTCTCTATATATATATATATATATATATATATATATATATATATATAGTATATATATATATATATATATATATTGTGACAGGGGCACACTATATTCAGGAGGAACAGCCATGGATGTTGCAATACCTCCCCCTGAACGCTAGTTGGCCACCTCCATGGGGTGAAACAGTGTATCGGGTTCCCGCAGGGCATCCTGGGAATTGGAGTTGGGTGCAGCCCTGTTGGGTCCTGCAGGTATCGCCAGGGGGCGCTGTATTTGGGACTCCTGAGCCCATGTGGGCAGCCAATTCGTCACACCCGGAAGTGAAGCAGGAAATCAGGGATCAAACACCTGGAGCACTTCTGGGTGAACTATAAAGGGAGCCAACGACCACCACTCAGGGGCCAGAGTCGGGTGGAAGGAGGACGAGGCTTGGTGAGGAGTGGTGGAGTGAGAAGAAGAAAGGATTTATTGTGTGCTTGGGACTGTGTAGGGTTAGTGAGACACGGGGAAGACGTGTCTCACAGCTGAAGCAAAATAAAAATTAATTTAATTTTATACGTGCCTTCTTGTCTAATCTGTGTCGGGTTGGGCGCTATATTGCGCCTTTGTTACTAATATATATATCTGCCCAGGGGGTGGCAGGGTGCACTAACCCTCTTTCTTAGCCATGTGCAGCCCTTTCCTGGGAAATCCTACCAGGAACCGCTGCCTCATTTCCGGTCCCAGGCCCGAGGACGACATCAATTCCGGCCCCGGCCCCGAGGACAACATCACTTCCTCCAGACTTCCTATAAAGCCTCACTCCCTTCTTCTGGAATTCAGTTCTGTTTTGGACTCAGTCTTGTAAACTACTTTTGTTTACATTTCTCTAACTTTGCAGCCAGGAACAGATTATACGGGTGGCTGCCCCATGTCTGAAGTCTTGTGTTTTCACTATATATATATATATATATATATATATATATATATATATATATATATATATATATATATATAAACCATATTTCCGAAGGCCATTAATAGGGGCACCAATACCACAAGGGGAACAATAAAATAAAATTTGTTAACTAAGTGCCACTGGGTTAAATTACTATTTCTTTTTTATTTGTCATTGATAACCATAGTTCTAAATTCGAAGCTAAAAAACTAAAACCTTTCATAAAACATGCAACATCTGGTGTAGTGCCTTATGCAATATTTCTCCTGACTTCCTTTTTATAACTTTTATCACAGTTAAATCTGAACTGAGTGTCCTTTTAAAAAAATAACGACACAATAATTTGATAGCAGAGTGCAAAATATCCCATATTTATTAACTACAGTTTGGTATTATTTTCACTGGAATGTTTTAATGGTAATGAAAAAGAGACCTCAACTTGTGAGTCATTTCCAGATTGGCTGATTTGTTCAGTAATGCGGCAGACATGATGTCTGATTGAGAGTTTCGACTCAGTCAGGCCAGTAATTAGGTTAATACATACATGCATATTCTCACCAGGTAATAAAGCAAGAATTCTTCATCAGACTTCTGTTGCTATGTCTGTTATGGTGTTGTCTGAAGGTAAGGAGTTTCTGTTTCAATGCTGAAGTAACATATAGTGAAACCACCTTATATGTGCATGTGTCCCGCAAAGGACTGTTATTCCACTGTAGGTTCCTCCTATCCTTGTTTCCTTTGCTGGCAGGTATGCATTTTAGCTTCTTCTGACACTGTAAAAAAATGGGTGGAAAAATTGCTTAGCTCCAGCTCTATACTGGACAGTCTCATTTAAATTGTGGACAAGCAATGAAGATAAAAATAAGGGCTCAAGTGTACATTCAAAATATATCATAAATACTGTACAGGGTGGTCCAGATCTAATTATGCAGATCCAGATTGTCTGGATGACTTTGATGTATGCGGGGACGATTACAGTTTGGCGTGAAGACGATTCTTCATGTTGTCAGTTCACACACTTCTTGATGGTCCAGGATTTTTTGGGTGATTTTCTATGTAATAAACTTAATAAGTTATAGCGTTATGAAAATTGCATAATTAGATCTGGACCACAGTATACTTTGATCTTCAAAGGATTTTAGTGATCATTCTGATCTAAGAAAGTGCAAATAAAACAGAAATTACAATATACACTACAACAGCGTACTGTAATGTTTATATTTGACTAAGCAATCAAAATGTGTTTTTTTAAAAACTCAACCATTCCTGTGATATTCATTGGGTGTTATTAGTTGATTGAAATATGAAATCAGGAGCTTACTCCATAATGTAGCATCTTCTATTGAGAAAATGATTCAGACATTCATAGAACAGATTCTGAGTGCTATGATTCATTACATACTGGTGTGCTTGTATCCCTTTTACATTTCTGTGGGGGATCTTTTACAGTTACATGCAAATGATTTACTTTTGCCTCTGATTTTCAACCAGAAGAAATAAGTCAGTAGAGCAGATGCTCAATGACGTATTTTGTCCTGTACTGATTATACATTCTGAATGCTGTGTCTGTTTTTCTTGAAATTCATAGCTGGCATTAAATATATGCTAACACGGCTGGTAATAAAACTTTCAAACTGTGAACCAAGGCACCAGATGACTTTTTATACTGTTGCTACGGTGGCCAGACAATTCCCCACATCAGTCAATTCCCCACATTCCCAACTCCCCACAATTACAATTCCCCACATCACAATTCCCCACATTGCAATTCCCACATTGCAATTCCCCACTTCCACAACTCCCCACATTGGGATAATATTTATTATAACCATAGACTAATGTACTATATAAGACAGTCCATATAATGATACAAAAGCGTGCCCTCCGTTTCCCCACATCGAGCATTATTTTATTTAAAAACGCTACTTGTTAATAAATATGTAAAAATACATTATCCAAGCATGCATTTTATATACAATTTGCCTTTTAAAAATTTGAAACAGGTAAGTTGAATTCTATTATTTTTGAATCTTTCTTAAAACATGCTAAACGTAACATTTTTGATTTTTATCTTTTTAAATTACCAAAATTTGTAATTTGTGCCAGTGGAGGATGTCAGAGGCCTGTTCAATGACTTGATAGCAGAGTTCCCTGATGAAGACAACTACAATGACCTTCTTGCCTACTTTGAATCAACCTACATTACTGGAGTAAGAGGCAGAGATGCAGTGTTTCCCATTAGAATCTGGAATCACTTTGAAGCTGCTGCTACTGGCCTACCAAGAACAACAAACTGCTGTGAAGGATACCACAATTCACTGAGAGCCCTGTTTCACTGCAGTCATCCAGGTGTGTGGGATCTTCTGGAAGGTCTGAAGAAGGACATGGCCATCCACAGCAAGACATTGGCTGATGCAGATGATGGCAGACCACAGCCAAAAAGGAAGAAGTATGAGACCCTAAATAGCAAAGTAATTGAGGCTGTCCAAGGGTATGCCAATCAACAGGATAAGATTAAGTATTTGAGAAAATTGGCCAACATGCAGTTTCCAAAGTAACCTTTGTGTTTAGTAGTTTCTGTGTACTTTAGTCATTCTTGTCAATTATTAATAGTTTTTGTACTGTACATTTAGTTTAATGATTTTTCTTTTATTAGATAAACCTGTACAGTGGAATTATTAGCAAATGGAATAGGACCTTATCTAATTCATTATTTTGTACCAAGCATATTTTGTATTAAACTCATTTGTTCATTTGTGTATATCAGTTACTTGTATTTTGTAATCAGTAATGCATTTCAATAAATTGTCATGAAATAAAACTTTTGGAGATTAATTACTACTATTTGCATTTTAGAATTCCTTCATTATATTATTAATTCAGTGCACTCCATATTATCCCAATGTGGGGAGTTGTGGAAGTGGGGAATTGCAATGTGGGGAATTGCAATGTGGGGAATTGTGATGTGGGGAATTGTAATTGTGGGGAGTTGGGAATGTGGGGAATTGACTAAGGTGGGGAGTTGTCATGGAACCTGTTGCTACATGCTGTGCTTTGCGACAACATTGTCATCAAAGTGTAAAGTTTAGTCTCTGCATTGGACACAAATGGCCAATCTCCACTATCTGCTCACTGAGTCCAAATCTGGCAGGAAAACAGGCACTTTGACAGAAAGGAGGGGCATTCAGTGATGTAAAGAATAGAAAAAGCCAGTTAAGTAAATGTTCTCTTTGTGTTTTGTGGTGGTTGTCTGGCATGATAGGATTTGTAGTGCCTATTTTTTACCTAATGCTTTTTACTTTTGTATTGCTCACAAAATTAAAGACATCATTTTAGAGCTTTTTCTCCATTCTATTCTGGTTTTGAGCATCTTAATGCAAGAGTTCTCTTACGATATATTCTAGTATAGTCAATTCTACACTGTTTTCATACTATGTAGCAAAGACAATAACTGTAACAATAAAATGTTTATTGGATGCTGGCTGAGATGTTTACAATTGTTTACCTATTGGCAGTATAGTGTATCTGTTATGAATAGACTGTTATTTTTTAGTTTTGGAGCAAAATTAACAGTCTAGGGAAAATGCTTTCCTGAGTTTTACATTTTACACATTTTCTCTGCTCACAACACATTGTCTCATCAGTCCACTGCAGCCATCTTTCTACCTTCCTATCCATGGCACATACACTAATCTGCCACTGAATGAACAATCATTGACTGTTCTTCCTGATTTTATTCGCATTGACTTTGTTGTCTTGTTTGCTGCCAAGATCATACAAGAATATTTTCCAAACTTGACTAAATGATATGTAAAAAAATGTTGGTTAAATGTGCTTATATACAGGTCAAATAAATAAATACTTCTTGGGCAGCAAAGGTAAACAATGAGACCAACTGATAGCTTGCTAGTCCTAAAGGTATAAGTAGTAGAAAACTCAGTATCCATCCATCCATCCATTTTCTAACTCGCTGAATCCGAACACAGGGTCACGGGGGTCTGCAGGAGCCAATCCCAGCCAACCCACCACAGTGCCAGCCAACCACAGAGAAAACTCAGTATGTGTGCGACAAATATGAAAAGTCAGTTTGAGAGCAAAAGAGGAAAAAATTAACAGTTTTGCTTTGAAATGTGAATGCAGAAAGTGTCATAATTCAAATAGTCATACATCTGTAAGTGTAAATGACTGGTAGATTACTAATCTGAATGTAAGATGATTCTATTAGAACACTTGAGAAGGGCTGTCTACAAGTGTCACATGTCTACATTTTTGTAAAGTCCTCAGATTTGATTGTCTCTACAGTCACTCAAAATGAGAATGACACCTGTGAAGTTTATCTATTTATACTTAAATAGCTGAGTATTCTAATTTTAGAGCTAAAGATCTTTAAGCATTTATGGTAGACATTTCCTTTTATAAGCGTCTTCTACAATACTGGGTTCTTCATCTTTTTCAATTGCTGTCATTTATTATCCTCATCAAAGTTGGTCTCAAAATAAAGCAAACACCACCCATAGAGGACATCCTAGCTATTGATACTGATGTGCATCTTTGAACTGCTTTCTCTGGTCATCCCAGTTTCTTCAGCATCAGCTCAGCTGAAAGAAGTCTTAAGAAATGAGAATCAAGCATTCTCTGAGGGTGGCCAGTCAAGTGAAGTTGTCTGTACAGTATCATACCTTTAATGGTGGAAAAGAAATCCTTTCCATTTATATGGAAAATACTTCTGGGAGCAGTGTTGTAGGAATTGCTTGAGTGAGACCTCCCTTAATATCATTGTCTTCTGACCGCTAAATGTATCAATAAAGTAAAATTATTTATGTTCACATTTCTTAACTGCAAAAGGAAAAATGAAAATTAAATAACACAATATGACTGTGGTTAGTGGTTGCTTGTTTTATTTAATCAATTTTTCATAATTATAAATCTCTATATTTGCAAATGATGTGTGCCGGATGATAACTCTTTCCATTGTGGAGAATCATACTTGACTCAGTTGAACACACAAGTTCACAATAACCCAAAAGCACACACAATTTATTTTGCCTTTGAATGACAAGCAAAGTGCTCCAACCAGCAACAATAAGCTCACAGTCCTTTTCTTTGCCTTCTTCTTCTTCTTCTCTATTCTTCTGCTGCCTCTACTCCTCTCCTTACAAGCTCTGTCCTCTGCCTCCCGACTCTGGCTCCCCGAATGGAGTTAGTCGGCCCCTTTAATAGTTCACCTGGATGTGCTCCAGGTGCTCCCTGACTATCTTCCTGCCGCACTTCCTGGTGTAGCGGAAGTGCTGCATGGGCACCTGGAAGGACTTTGGGTGTTCCTGAATTCTCAGAGTGTGGCGGAAGTGCTGCAGCCCTGATGCAATCCAGGGGGGCTGCCCTCTTGTGTCTCAGGGGAAATATTGCCCCACTCCCAGTCCTTCCCTTCTCCAGGTGTTCCAGTGGGGCAAGGTTCCCGGTCGTCTGCCACACGATCTATTACATTGTTTGATAAAAAGTCTAGGATCAGACTGCCCCTTATGAAGATGGTTTCACTACATATTCCTGGTAAATATTTTGATTGCTTTATTTGGTTTTATAGTTAAGGGTAAGTGTCAAATGTAGTCTAAAGGCTAAGGAATTCAACTATAAGGGACACGATTATCAACTAATTTCACACCACTGACTCACTATGTTATCTGACTGAGCCATATAATTTATGTGCTCAAACAAAGAAAACATGACTTCTTTTTTAAGATGCAATGGTGCAATCTAAAATTAAGTTTGCTATTATGTACATTTAAAAATGTACAAAACAGCCACACAAGTTAATAATAAAAAAGCATTGTATAATATATCTGACCACTGAGGTGTCTCATGAGCTTAGGATTACGTAGAAGGTACGGCTAGCACAGGATGAGAACAGGACTCAGTAGAACAAATGCTGAGAGAAAGAAAGAGAAAATCAGGGAATTAGATAATAGACAATACAGTAAGTACCATGCACACTTCACTCTTTCTATAGTAATATGAAGGTTGGCAATAGGACAAAATTCCAGAACTGGTACTGCATTGCCCTTTAAATTGTATAGACCCTTTAGATAATGGAAACTGTTGGATTGTACAACCTTTTAAATTCAGAAGCTGTATAAGTGGTCTGAAATTTCAGGAGCTATGGAAAACTCAGGAGTGTAGTGACATCAGAAGCTGCCAGAAGGCATTATGAATTGATGTCTCAGAAGTTCTTTTGGATTTAGATGGAAGTGACCTCAGTTGAGGGGTTTAAAGCTAACTCAAATTATAAATTCATTTATCTTAGTGTCAAGAGGTGAGGGGAGAAAAATAACAAATGGTACGAAGAAAGAAGATTTTTGAGAGGGGGAAAAATTATTTTGTTCTGTAGGAATGTTAGAGAAATGGGCGTGCTATCCCATTGAATAGACAAATCTTCAGTGCTGAATTGGGTGGGCCCAGAGGTGATGCAGGGTCATTGTTTTCTTCTTGTTTACTTTGTACTGACGGGGTGTCATGTATTCCTCACCCTTTTGTTTTTGCTAGTAAACTTATATTCATGATAGGGCCCAGGAGAAATGGTGCATTGGGTAATAAGGAAGAACCAAGGTTGGATGAGACAGACACCATTCCATTACATGACCCCCTCATGCATACTCACTCATATGAGGTCAATTTAATATCACAAATCAACTTTATATGTGGAGTAGGGCACAAAGTGGAGTACCTTAAGAAAACTCGTATGGACGCTGGGAAGATGTGTGCTTTACAGCAGTGTGGAAGCAGTGTCAACCACTGCATCACTGGTCTGTCAACATTTATTAAGATAAATACTGAATGATATAACAATGGATTTCTATATGCAGCATATATTGGTTAGTCAGCTCAGAATGTATAAGTTGTATTTTGTACCATCTAATCTGAATCTACTTTCTTAAAGTATAATGGTGCTGTGCAGCTTGGTTAAGCTGGATAAAGGGATTCATTCTGAAATTTGGCCTAATCATAAAATGTCTTGCAGCAGGAAAAGAGATTACACAGTTCAAAGCAGGAGCCTTTCATGGTTTGGTGATAACAGCAAAAAGAGCAGGATTCAGTCGCACAATCCGAAAAGTTTATAGGATCTAAAAGCTTTCTTATTCTGTCTGAGGTGAAGGCCTTCATATCTCCTCAAAGCTTTAACAGCCCACTTTTAAAGAGACATAAATACCTATTCAAACTCTTGTCGGTGACTAGAGGTAATCTGAGCTACTCTAGACTCTGTAAGGCCAAGGCACTTTTTCTAGTACAAGTATCTCAATAAAGAAGTTGCTTTGCCTACTGTTCTGCATTAGAAACAAAATATGAACAACTGTTTTTTTCCAAGCCGCTTTAATTATCATGATATTTTGAAAGTAAGATAGAAATGAACAGCACAATAAAAGGGAGATACATTTTTTCCCTGTGCAGTTTAAACTTGTATGTCAGGAAAGAAAGCTGAATTTTTACACCAATATAGGACAGCCAGAATTAGAAAGCAATACTTCTATACATAAATGAGCTAAAGTGTAATTTAATATAGAGGGATGATGCAGATCTTATATAAAACATAGCTAAAGTCAGATGTGTGTTAGCAGACTCCCGCTGGCTGAGGTCAGTGAATGAATGAGCTAGTGGCCACCAACTGGAAGGATATTTAAAATCTGCTTCAGACACAGCTGTGGGACTGATTATATAAAAGACAAATATTATATAAGGGTCAATATACCTTTCCACCACATTATACAAATGCACCCAATTATATAACCTTTGTTTTTGACTAGCTTCACTTGATCCCAGATGTCAGACAACACATTTTTTTGCTCTTTATCTAACAGAGAGGAAAGGACACTAAAAATTCTTGTGTGCACTTCTTAAGTAAGCTGCAGGAAAATGCATCTTTACGATGTAGCATTTTTGGGGTTTATCCTTATCATGAATTGATCTACTACGTGTAAACAAACAAACAAAAAAAAAAGCAGGAAGAGTGAACAAACTTGCCCTTTTGAACTCTCTTAGGTCAATGGCCCCAGTTTGTTAAAATCTCAAGTTGTTCTGAGGGATAAGGCTTTAATGAGGGGTATGACTTCCTCGTGAGAACTAAAAGCCAGCCCTCTTCCCCAAAGTACAAATTTTCTTCACAATAAGTGGAACTGTGACAAAAAAAATCAACACACCAATTACAAATGTGCTTAACATCTGAGCTTTGGTCTGACTTTCAAAAAATCAATTATTTTAAAATTAAATAATCAGATATGCCTCTACCGACATGCTGCTGTGATGCTGAGGTGAGGATGTACGTTTTCATAATCTAAGCGGGCAGATGAACTGGGAAGTTGTTGCTCCTGTTCTGTAAACCTTAGTACATTTATTCTTATTACACTGAGGTAACTACTCTTGTAGCCATTGTATTTAAAATGTGACAAGCTAATAAAAGTCCTCACAGGAAACCAGAAAAGCAACCATAATTGCTTCCTTGTAACTAAGATAAAAAAAATCTAAAATAAAACAAATATGCATAATAAATACTTAGATACCTAAAAATACTAAATTTTCAGTATCACTTAGCTTAGAAAATTAAATTTAAATATTAAAAAGTGACATTTGAGCTTCATGGTGGTTCGGTTGTCAGTTCTGGTCTTCCCATATCCTTGTCAGTTTGCTCTGGAGACTCCAGTTTCCTCAGATATCTCAGTGAGCATGCTGTGACCCCATGTGTGTGTGTGTGTAAGTAAAGCCGCTAATAAATAGTATTCTGTCCAGGTTTGTTCCTGTCATAAACCAGAGGCTGCTGAGATAAGCCCTGGCTTTCTGCAGACCTATAATGCATAAAGAAGATTCAGTAAACAGAAGGACGGATGAAAAGAAGGAACAGGGGAATTGTGACAACGCAGGTATCACTACCATCCCCATCACACTTGTTGCCAGGTTCCAGTTCTGGTTTTTAAGCCTTTTCATATTTGTCCTGTGTTCACTCAGCTGTTTTGCTGTCAGGTTTACTTCATATGATGAAGCATTAAATTCAAACATGATAATCATCCATTTATTCATCATCAAATCCATTTAATCCTATTCTGGGTCCCGGGGAGCCCATGGTAGCGGCATAAAATGCCACTAACCTACTTGAGTTAATTCATAGCATAAAAAAAGAGCACAAGAGACATGATGGACACTTAGAATGTCAAGTGGGAAAATCGTGTTAATTGCAAGCATTGATTAAATTATGGTGGACTCAGTGCTACCAGACTGGTGCCACTAAAATTTTCCACAAGAATTTTGTTTTTGCAGTCTTGAAGATAAAACATGAGATGGTGAAACTGAGGAGTGAATATGTGTATATATACCAGAGGTAGGAAAGAGCAGAGGTTTAAGAAGAGACAGCTCTGGGACTGGGAGTTCCAATATGATAAAAATTGGATAAGCTTTTGACTTCCTGTGTACACCAAAACTGTCTCTCGGTTACCTTCAACACAGTCTCTGTAACACGTGAACAAGGTTGAAACTTGGAAAACTGACACCCATTTATCTAATAGGTACATCCTCAACATATAAAAAAAAAATAGAAAACAATAATCAAACACCAGGTCCATGATAATCATGTTACAACAAAATAACAAAATCCTGCATTGTAAAAGCATATTAAAAGAACACATTAAAGAAACATTTAACTAAGTATGAGTTCAGTTTGAGTGCTTATTTGTTCAGCTTGCCAGGAAGAATCTATGTCATTGTTATAAAACTAGAAACCACCACACATAACAAGTGGGCAAAATGCCCTAGTGTTAACATGGTCTCTTTGAAACACCTTTGCATTTGCATTTAGTAGATGAATTCAGAATGCTGAATGAATTAACCCTGCTGCCTTAGGCACACAGATTTTAAGTTTGATTTCAGGTTATAATATTTTCTGTTTTTGTAGATGGTTAGATTTCATACAGCAGTTTAAAGGTTCTAGTAATTGACTAGTTGCCTTAGATTTGAACCCAAGTTTGTCTGATTTTCCATTCTTCATTCCAGATTAGACTTTATTCAGACTTCATATACAGTGAGCATAAATCCAACATCCGTAGTTGATTAATGGACTGCTGAAATTAGACAAGATTCTGCCACACAGCTTTTTAAAATTCTTTTCACGTCCACCTGCTGATTTTTCTCCAAGTTCTGCTGTCACCTTGGTGTCTCTTAATTATACTCCAGGGTTGGCAGCATGCCCAAAGTATTGTCATGCCCCAAGAATACCAGGATACTTTCTTGTCTAATATAACCCTGACCTAGAAGTATGGTGTAGTGATTCATAATTCCAAATGTATTTATTTATATTTTTAAGTAATTTAAACAGTTTTATGCTTTTGTTTTGTATTATGTAAAACATTGTTTTAATATTTTTCTGATTTTTTTTTTAATGAAAGAGTAGGGAAAGGAGCCAAGTGGCCAATAAATCGATTTCTGTCATCTTATGATTATGCCTTTATGATTAAACAGCTTTCATTTTTATTGAATGTCTGGCACCTTAAAATTTTGATAACTACTTTTGTGTGGTAAATGGCATTACAAAAAAGAAAACCTTTCATTTTCACTATGCAGAGTATAATTATTATGAGTTACTTATCATTAAATTTCAGGTTACTCAGTATGTATTTATCATCCTAACTATCAGTCTTTTTTGTAAAGCTAAGTTTTCAACAATTATGCCATTATTTTGTAAAGCTCCATGTCTTTTTTCCTAATCTGAAAAATGGGTTAAATCATAGTTATGTTGCAAATGTATGCAATCTGAGGGGGACTATGAACATGGAAGAAACATCATGAATATTCTAAAAGCATACATTTTTCAATTATGACTATTTTTTTGGTTTAATAATTGCAAGTGTGGCTTCTTGATTTAGGACCACAGCATGCTTTAAAGGGGAAAACTAAAAATTAGAAATGTAGAGCCAGAAGCGTGGCGCATAAAAAGATGGCCTGTCTCATTGACTTACACTTTTGAAGTAAAGAACACACTTGACTAAAATGTGTACTGGGGTTGTCCTGAGTGATAATGCTAGCTATTTATGTCTCAGCAAACACCTCCCAAACTGTAGTGAGTAGCTTGTCAGCTCCCACAGCTCGGGCTGGATGGCTTAAACCCACACAATAACTGCCAGTTCTATCCTGACCCAGCATTAAAGAGAAATTGTAGAAATCTGGTGAATATTTGTTTACAGTAGATTCTGTCCAGCCATAGCTTAAGGTTTTTTCTTCTCTGCTTTTGAGCAATGTGCACTTCAGAATTTACTTTTTTTTTATGGAAATTATTGTGTTCCTGAAATCAGTTATGTGAGTTACATATCTTTATACTGTGTCCCTATACACAGACTGACCAAACATAGAATCTCTGAGCTGGTCTACATCTCTGCGAGTCCTCTGCAAAAAGTAATTAAATAGATTTGGCTTTTAGTAAACTATTGCAAACATTCATAACAGCCTTTTAAAGAAGGATAATACTTTAGAATAAGAGATTTAAGGGCTTGTTGTAGTGCATCATTTAGTCACATATTGTCATGAAACACGAACAAAGCCTTTGTTAGGATACTGTTATGAAGCAGCAAGTCACTAATACATGCACTATAGGTAACCCTATTCTAAAGTGTTATTTGTGTTTTGCAAGTCGTATTAAGAGTAAACAAAATGTTTGTTAAGGTATTGTTATACAGTTATAAGTGAATGAAAGAATCACCTAGACAGCCCCTATTCAAAATATGACATTGGAGTTATAATTACAAGTGCCAATTCTGATGAGGATTTTAATAACAACATCAGAAGAAGGGTAAGAACCTAACATCAATTCACAGAATAACTTAAGTAGTAGTGGAACATGGTGTGGGGGTAACCAGAATGTTTAAATGAAAAATCATGCAGACAATAAGATAATATGTCATCTCAACTCAACAAGCATGCTGCCATTGAAGGATGTGTGTTTTAATGGTTGATCAACCCAAAATATATGTTGTTGCATCTGGGCTTCTGAGTTGTGCAAAAGGCAGACAGGAGAGGACTTTGCAAACAAAACTTTTATTTTGGCGCTTACAGGAACGCACTTAACCTTTACTCAACATTGATGCCTTAATTCAAATCCACAGCAAAGCAGACAACTTCCTAGTTTGTCTCCAGTTCCTGAATTTAAAAGAACTTGTGTCTTCTGCATGAGGACTAGACTGAAGAGAGAGTGGTGCAACAGGAGCTAGGACTGCACAGGACAAGAAAGGACAGGACAACAGGTGAGTGTCACTGGCTTTAAAGACTCATAGTAACGTGCGATGAGTGCTTTATACAGTATAGCAGCTGCTGAACTGACAACTGCCATCCTGAGAGTGTGGTTCTTTAGTATTAGAATGCTGCATGTAAGAGTGTTGTCCCTGTAACTGAAGTATCTGAATCAGTGCCAGGGGAAGGGACGCAGCAAGATAGATAGATAGATAGATAGATAGATAGATAGATAGATAGATAGATAGATAGATAGATAGATAGATAGATAGATAGATAGATAGATAGATAGATAGATAGATAGATAGAATGCTCACAATGTATATTTCTATTTGTAAATGTTATTTTCATGACTCTATACTGTTAACCAGAGACAAAATAATTCCAGACCCGTTTTTAGTGCTTAACATAGTACATTTATAATTTCTGCTATTTAGCTGATCTTATCTTCCTCACCAGCTATGACTTTCATAATATAATTCTGCCATGGATGCCTTAGCCAGTAACAGAAATTACAATCTTGTTTCATCTTTAACTGAGCTTCAGGTTATTGTGCAAACCACTGGACCTATAGCTGGACTGAAGATGCTGTGAAGGTGAACTTTGGGGTTTTAATAAATGGGTTTACAAAGGGAAACAGCCAACTGAGGAACACCTAGAGCTTTCTGTCTAATGAATATGGGCCATGTACAGTATCAGTATAAGCAACCAAGAGGAAAAGGGCAAAAGAAAACATGGCATTAAATAGTGGAAAATGAGTCAAAATTACAAGAAAGAGTCAAGAGTATGAGATTGCCAATTGATCACAAGAATAAGCTAATGTTATGGGTAAAATGGCATTAGGGCAGTTTTAACTTTCTGGTCTAATGACAGACGAGTGAACAAAAGGAGATGACACTGATAAAAATAGGAGTGTGATCAAAGACACAAAGGCCTATACATAATGACCAACTATCTGTTGTCTATCATTTAAAGTATAGGCAAGGCAAACCTCTTTGGAACCTCTCAAAATCACTACAAATTTTTACCTTCCCTAAAGTGCTCTTTCATAAACTAGTCCCAAAGGATGGGAATTGTCCACTGCAAGGACAGGGCTGTCCATCCTACTCTTTTTTGTGTTGGCCCAAAGGAGAAAAAACTAAACGGATGAAGAGGGAAACAAGAAATGAGATAGTAAGGTGTATTGGGATGTTCTGTGTTAATATGCTGTGCAATAATATGGAAAAGGCATTGACAAAATCCAAATATAAGAAGCTGAAAGGTTATATTATTCTTCCACAAATAATGCAACCTATTTATGTTGCACATTTTCATTCAGATGTGTAACTGTAAGTGCTTTACAAGTAACAAAACAAAAATTACAGCAGAAAGAAAAAGTTTCTAACGGTTATAATAGCAAAAGGTAATGTCCAATTTGGAAATGTATGCTGTGGACAGAAAAGAGAGGAAAACAGAAACTCCAGCTAGCACAGATATGGGATGAAAACAAACCACTAGTGGCTAAACGACCACACAGTACCCCAGGCATTCTAAATGTACTTTAAATGTGACAAAGTTATTCATTAATTAATATCTAGGAATAAGTTTCTTAAATTCTGTGAAGTGCCTTGAGCATGGGAAAGGCGCTATATAAATAAAATGTATTAATATTATTATTATTAAGTGAAGGAACTATGCCAGATGAAGCAAAACATCTATCCACTTAAAAATCCATCTTAAAGTTTTATAATAAAAAAGAGAAGCAGAGTACATTTGCAAAAAAAAAAAATCAGTTCTAGATTTAAAAAAACAAGAACAACAAATAAAAAACAATGTAAATGCAACCAATTGACACATTTTTTTAAGTTTTTAAGTTTAGCACAAAATCTTTAGAATGAGCCAGGTACACTGCTGCAGAGAGTGCTATTTGAGCTCATTTCTGCCAGCAGTTATTACACGACATAATAAGTCCCCTTACAGGGTGGGGTTGTTCTTTTACTTTCCTAAGAGTATTGACTTGAGGCTGCTATTTTACATAGAACTGAACCTTTTTATTTTTTGCAGTGTTCCGTGTTTTATCATTACTGCTGCCATTTTCTGCAATTGCCTTTGAAATCAGTAATGTTTCTCTCCATCTTACTATGTCTCTGGATATATTACAACTTTTTAAAGGTATTTCTTTTACAGTTAAGACACAAGCTTTCTCAGGGTCAGACAATGGGATAGATCTACAAATTAAATTTGGATTTAAAGTCAAGTACACTGTACTGCCTATGTTATTTTATGTTATATTTATCTACATATGTTCCTAGACTACTTGATATGAAAGTTTTACTTTAAAAATAATACAACACTACTAATATAATATTAGTCATTTCAAGACATGTGTCATGTAGGGATCTGTCTCATTAAGTGAATTTATATTTATATTTGCTATAAAAGTCTCAAAAGATAAAATGATAATATAATTGGTCGTGGTCGTGGTTTAAAAAAATTCAGTCCAAGTATTAAGCAAAAAGGAGTCCAAAATGGATTTGATTCAAAGAATAAATATTTACATGATGCATGTAGTGCAGCTGGCATGTGTATGTGTAGATGTCAAATCACCATAGTCCAGTTGAAGAGGTTATATACATCAGTGTAGCCACACAACCACAAAGAATAAATCAAAATAAACTAAAATTAACAGTAAAATGTATGCCAAGCTTGCTAGCATCTCTTATGTATAACATTATCGAAACTGATATGTCTTGAAGGTTGAACTGAAAATGTGCAGTGTATGGCACTTACATGGCATCCACTGCAAAACAAATAAAAGTCTATCATTCAGTGATTCAATAACTATTTCTTTTCCTTTTTTTTTAATATGAAATGAGTTATTGCAGCTCTGTGACATGGTGGCGTGTGAGAATGGCTCAAGTCATCATCGCTGTCTCCACAAAGAGTTGCCAGGCTGCAATAAATGTTAGTGAATTAAAGGCAGATTTCTGTTCCAGAACTGCATGGGTGGGCTATCTGGTAAATTGGCCTCTTTAGTACTGTTTGAGACATTTGAGAAAACCACTCTTTTTTCATATTCCTTTTAATAACTGCTTCCGTTTTTTCTAAACTCTGTTAATCCCAGGGAGTCTGAGTCTGTCTTAACTGCAACAGCCCCAAGGCAAAAGTTTTCTCTGCTTGGGTCACCTTAAAAAATTGTAAGAAATGTTTTATCAATTTTTTTAATGATCCAAGATGACAAAAATAACATTTTCAGATCCACTTAATCCATTTCAGGGCTGTGGGGGTCTGAAATCTTTCCTGGCAGCATTCAAATCCACCTCTAAACAGGGCACCAATCGGCCACATGGCCAATATGTGAGGAAAACGTGAGTACTCAGAGGAAACCCTTTGAAGACACAGGGAGAACGTGCAAACTCCACATGGATTAAGACTGGACTAAGGTTCAGAACATTGTTATCAGTGAGCAATTGTCACCATGCCGCCCTCTTCCCTGAAATCATGCACATAAGAAAATACACATTTTGTAATAAGCATATGCAAAATAAACATTTGTTTCAAAATTATTTGACCAAAAAAAATCTTCTTTTTCTGTTTTAGGTTGATCACCACTTCCTCCATTATACTCTGTCTGCTGCCCTTCTTTTCTTTTTTGGTATGATTTATTTCTTTCAGGTAATATAACATGTCATGCCTTGGCTTTCGTCTTGATTCCTTTCCCTTCAGTTTACCCTCCAGCACAATTTTCAACAATTCATCTCCTCTTAGTACATGCCCCTTCCAGTTTTGTTACCTTCTTCTCACTGTTTCAAGCATGCTCCTTTTATCACCAATCCTGTCCATCACTTTTCATTAGATAATTTATCCATCCAACTGATCTTTTCCATTAAAGCTATCGTATTCTTGGAAGAAATAGGTGGGATGTTTTCCTACATTAGCAGCTTGAAGACATCATAAGCAGAAAGCTTGTTTTCCTATTAATGGTGAACATTAAATTTACCTTCACCTTCACATTTACCTAAAATGTGAACACTCTGGTCACATTTCTAGGAGTGAGAAACAAAGTGGCACAATGGCCTCACTTTTATAGGAACCTGTGTTTGCATTCTGGCCTGGTCACTACCTGTATGGATTTTGCACATTCTTCAAAGTCTGATTTGTAACAGTCTGAGTAAGTATACACTGCAATAGACTAGACTGGCAGTTTGACCAGGGTTTGTTTCTGTCTTGCGCTTGATGCTGTAGGGATAGGGCTCTGAGCCCCTGAAACTCTGTAATGGAACAGACAGATGGAATAGCTCCTGGTGTTTATTTCACATCATGTTTGATTGTTATTAAATTTCCTTAAGTCAACAGTCTGCAAATTTTACTTTGCTAGATTGTAATTTATATGATCTTACGTTCACAATTTCATAGACCTGGGTTCAATTGAAAGCTTAGTCACTCGTCTTGTGGAGTTTACCTCTTTCCCTTGTGTTTTCAATCTGGACATTTTGGTTTCCTCCCACATCAGAGAATTACATTTGGGTTTCATTGGTGACTCCAAATTCTGTATTGTATTTGGAGAGCCCTCTGATAAAGTGGTATCTGTCTAAAGTTGGTTCCTACCTATTTTTTGATGATGGCAGATTAACCAAAATACCAATCCACATGGTGGAACAGGAGAAACTAACTAGAAAATAAAATTGTATAGCACAACTGGTTCTCTATTTCTCCTGACACAGAATTGTGAAGCAGCAGGAAAAAGCAGCAGGGTGACTCAAATTGAGCATGACAAATTGTGGGCAATAAAATGGGAAGGGGAAGGAAAAAAAAAACCCTAAAGAAAAATCTAAACTTTTAAAAGCATGTGAAGTTAATCATGTGAAATTGTTTCATTTAATTCAAAGTTCCTGAGTCCTGGTGCTAAATATCACTAAAAATGACTGGCTCACTTAAACTTTTTCTCTTAATAAAATGGTGTGGGTTTTCGTGTGTTATAAAATCTTGCTTATATTAGCTCAGCTATCGTGCAAGTGGGGGTTTTAGAAAGTTCAGATAAAACTCCCGTGCTGCACTTCAGGCCTATTTGCAGCAGGAAACTAAAAGACAGCTGGAACACACATGCTAAAGGGGACAGAAAACATTGCTACTGCACCATATTAACTATTGGTCGCCTTTATAACTTCAAGTAACTTGTCATATCTGTCTGAACTGAATGTTGTCTCATTTCTAAAATGTTATTTGCTTTTATTTTTCTTATTCTGTAGCTGTTACAGATTTGATTCCTGTTTGGCTTAGCTAGCTTTCTGGTGAGGTCTTTCAATTCATTGAAATAGGAGGTACATTAAGCACCCAAGCTTGTTATGTAACATTTTCTAGGTAAATATGCTGTTCATTTATTGTAAAATGAAAAGAAATATTCACTCTGGCTTTGTAAAGGAAAAAAAAAAAAATCAGGTATAGAATGTGGATGTCTATAGCTTTTATTGTGGGGTTTACATTCTATCTTTGTTTGCTTGCTTATTGGCTTTCCTCCACAGGCTCTGGTTTCCTCCAACAGGCCAAAGATGTGCTGTCTGGTGGGTGTTGATGACTGTATGTGTGCGATGTGGTTGAATGACTCTTTTAAGTATAGGCTCCAGAGACTTCTGACAAGCACATTTTGACCAGGAAGTGATTGGATGAGACCACCGTCAGGTTTACAGGGTTTTTCTAAAGACATTTCACAAAGGGTCAGTGTGAAGGTGCAGCTCTCAGGTGAAGGGCTCTAATTTGGTCTTTGTTAGTGCAGAGTTTACACTTATCTTTGAGGCCAGGTGAAATTTGTTTTAGTTATTCTGCCTGGCACATTAAAAAGATACACTGGGTTAAGTTACCTGGAGGCTCTAAACTGGTTTGGTGGGAATGAATATGTGTGTATATATGATGTGTCTTATATTGTGATAGAACTAGTTACTACTGTTTACCCAGAACTGACATGACATGTTCCAGCTCCTAATTTATTTTTTTAATTCATGGATAAATCAATGCAGTTTAACCTGAAACAATCTTCAGTTTGAAACAAGTCAGAAACAAATAATACACTAAGTTATGCAGTAGCAAACCTTAGATTGGTTTGTTTGGAAACACTACAGTCAGCTGAGATGAGAGATGTTTTAACTCTTTTGTTTTTTAGTGTTTTCAGCTAAAACATCCATTTCTTAAACTTGTTTTCTCCCTTTCTCTTCCTATCCCAGCCACATTGGTCACAAGGCAGGAACTGGACAGGGAATCAGTCTTTTGCAGGTCCCTCTCAATCGCTAATAACATGCACATCCTTGGGAATGCTGGAAGCAAATCATGGCATCCAGAGGAAAATCAACAACAGAGAGAGAATGTGGAAACTCCACATGGAGAAGGTCTTGGTACACACCTATTACACTAGATCCATGAGGGAGCAGTGCTAACTACTGTCAACTACATATGCTGTTACAAATTTTACTTTTTAGCTTCAGAGCAAATCTTATGAAGGAAAGAGGGATTTTAGCTTTGCTATTATGCAGGATACAGTGTGCAAAACATTAATACTCAACAGTTTTATTCAACAATATGATCCCCTCTTTTGGACAAAGAATGATAAAAATGTAAAAGAACCCAGGGCTGCAGCCCTTTAAAGCAACCTATTGATTGATTTTTGTGACAGAGTGTAGGAACATGTACATCTTGCTGTTTTAAATTATATTTTTTACTTATGTACAATACAATCTGGCATTTTTCTCAATGAAAAAACAGTAGTTTTATTAATATTCTTTTGTGCTTCTGCTTTTATTATTCAGTATGTGATAATGAGATATCTTTTAATCTCACTCATAATACTTACTTGGGGTCAGAGACAACACCATCAACACACATGTCATCCATATAACAGAGAGGCGGGTCTCTGAAGTTCTGCTCTTCAAGTGCTCAATCATCTCTCTATCTCTGTCTCTGTCTCTCTCTCTTTCTCTCATACTTACACACACCGTCTGCATGGCTTCTCAAGATGGCATTTTCCCTTCTGACACTGTCTATATTCCTGCTCTGCATGTTCCCACCATTATTTTAATGCCAAAAATGCCACTACTGGAAATTTTTAAAATAAAATCCAATTATGATGTTCAAATATATGGTCTTGTATACATAGTAGAATGAAATTGTGATCTGCGTGTTGTACAATACAAATAACATACAATAAAGCACAATGAAACCATATTGTACATTGAATTTAGTAAATGCTGTTCATGCAGTATATACAGAGGAAATAATCATGTAATTGACAGACTATTTGGCAATTGAATGAATCCCAGAGTCTTGCAGTTCAATTGCTAACAGTCCTGAATTGTTTTCCAGAATTGAATGGATAGGTCCAAGAGTGCTGACGTAATGTGAGATGCACAGTATATGTCCTGAAAAGAAAGCACTCTGTATCAGTAATTAGCCAGGTATTCCCAGAAATTGGTGAGTGTATATGGAGACATCAAACCTTTCATTAGACATAAAAATAATTTCCATAAAAAAGGAAATAAAGGCATTGATGAACCTTCTTGATTGCATGATAGGTATCATCACAATTGACTTGAATTGGTCACAACATATCTATGTTCAAGTCAGTTTTCATGATCATTTCAGGAAATTTAAAGCCACTCACACTGTATACAGCATCCATTCTAATTTAAATGGGAGTATGATCTGCCTCCTACTTTCTGAAATCTGTCATCAGCATTAAGGGAGACATAGTTATCTATGCTTGACTGTATCAGAAAGGAAGTCTCTTTTCAGCTTGTTATTGGTGGTGCTCAGGTCTATTTAGGATTGTGGTGCCATTAGCAAACTTAATGACAAAGTTAGAGGAGTGTCTAGTAGCATATGCATACAGTATTTGAATGTAGGTTATACGTTATTTGAGTATCTGACCAACATGCAACACTTTGCTAAGCATACTGCCCTGTGGAGTACCATGGAAGAAATGATGCTGCCAGTCTGCACTTGCTGGTGTTTGTCATTTAGGGATTCAAAAATCCAATTGTGATAGGTGGAACTAAGTCCTAAATTGAGGGATTTGGCGATCAGCTATGAAAGCACAACAGTGTTAAATTCTGAGCTATAATCTACAATACAGTGCATATTCAGTACGCCAACATAGCTGTTTTATTGTCCAGGTATACCATGATGGATATACTGTACAAATGAACCTGTTACAAACAATGTGAGAGAAAGAGTAACATCACTATCTTGCATTCAAAGCAGTAAAAATCAGTTTACCTTTAGCTTAATTGGCTATGAGGCTTGTGTTTTGCTGTTCCTTGGGAAGGACACAGTAGGTTCTGATTTCACACCCCTCAGAAGGTGTGCACATATGACTGTATGTTTCAGTGAACACATACTTACTGACAAGTAAATACTGTCAATTTATCTCATATTCCTCTTAAAAAAACACACCTCAAACACACAGCACAGGAAAAATACTCTAACATTAGAAGAACACAGCACTTAGTTTGGCTTTCTAAGCTTGTTTTATCTTCTTTAAAGAAGCAACTTTTAAGACATGGGAATGTAAAGTGTCTCAGGCACAACAGGAATATGGACAAATTTCTGCTTTGCATCTCTAATTTTGCCTCTCCAGCTCTGTCTTGGAGACTTGATTTTGGGAGAATGTCCAAAGGCTGGTTGGTGTGATGGCAGGACAGCACTAAGAGGTGAAAACTATTGTGATACACCAACAACCGAAATTCAAGTGAATGAGTGAGCGAGTGAGGTGTGGTGGTTGTAATTTTTTATCATCTTATTGCTATATTACTTACAAAAACTACTTTGGTTAGTAAATGAGTTACATATATGCCCCCCTTCCTCCCTTTTTCTCTTTGAACCCAGAATATTCTTTCAAATTCTTAGTTATATCTAAGATGTTGTGCTTGACCTTCAAATGTTCACTATATTGTTTTTTAGCCTGTTTACAATTTAAAGGGATCTTGTCTTAAAAGTCCAATAGCAGTTAAATGTTCCTAGTACAAGCTAATATTCATTTACATATGTGCGTTAATGTAAATCTAAATATAAACATGTAAATAAAGCAAAATTCACAGATATGTCTATATTCACTTTTAAAGCATAAAAGACAGTGAAATACTAATTATTTCTTAGAATTCTTTCACACTGCAATAGCACACTGTTAGAGCTACATACCTATCTATCCTTTATCTGAGCCGGATAAGGGTGTTGGTCCCTGCCCCAATAGCAATGGGCATAAGGTAAAAAAAAACAAAAAACGAGGTGAAACAAAATTCACCATCATACAGAGGTGCAATATGGGCATTTTGAGACATGATCTGAATTTCTATCCCATGACTAAGGTAATAAAAGCATACCAACTGTAGAGAATAACTACTGCGCTGACACTTATAAACAATACTAAGAATAATGAATTTCATTTGCCAAAGTGATTGACTGCACTGTAACTTGAATTTAGAGTGAATTAACTGAAAGCCTTGCTTTAGCAATTTAAAGCAGTCAAGCAGCAGGCAATAGACTGTGGAGTGGAGTGTAAAATGTGTGTGATTATTGGCTATGCCTGCAATATACAGACGTATATTGTATAAAAATGTTCTATAGAACATTGTTTGGCTATCATCATAACATTCACCATTAGTATTTTATTTTTTTGTCTTTCAAATTTTCAGTAGATTGATTGCTTGTCAGGTACAGAATTAGATGTTACAAAGGCAATTTTTCATTCCGGTTCTTACCAAATCTAATTTCTATTTACCTCTTAGGCTCTCTCACTAGTTTCATGACATATTAGTGATAGTAGCTTCCCTGGCTAAATTCAAGTCTACCAGGATGGAGATGAATGACGTCTTTAGTTGGAAGGCTTTTCGCAGTAGACAATGCACATATCAAGTTCACCATTGTGTACACGCTTTTTTTCTTTTTCAAACCATCTTAGTTCAGTGCAAAGTCACAAAGAAACCAGAACTTTCCCAGGCAGCTCTGGATGCAATAAAACCCTGCACACGATAGCAGTCTGATTCAGGACTCACTCATTTACACATCCACACATATCTGTTTTCAAGTCATAATCATTTCTACAGATGTTCTTGTTTCCTAAATTCAAATAAATTAACTTTGGCGGTACTGTAACATGTAAGAAAATGAAAAAAATACTGAAACACTCAAACCTTATAAATTTCTAATATTTCATATTATCATTATTAAATTATCATTATTAAGTGGATGGTTGGAAATTGGAACCGGTGTCATGCTGATGCATCACACGGTAGCACTCGGGACCCAATTTAAGGTGGCCCATCCAGTTTGGGGCATGGAACGTTTCTCCAGCATGATATGGCAATGTGGCACAATTCTCCGAGGGTGATCCAGCTTTCAGGATCCTCATTGTTGAGGACCTGAGTGGTTGGACCAGGCCAAGGGGACGCCCAATGTAACACCTGGCTGTGGAAGATAGCTTGTCATTTTTGGAGGGTGGGACTGGACCCAGTGTATGCTCCCCAACCTGACCTCACCTGACCTGACCTGAAGTATGTTCAACATGCATGCACTCAGCACAGTGTGACTGCTGCATTCAACCTTTGTGTAAAAATACCAGAAAAAGTATAACATCTAAATGAACAGATACATGTTTCCTAAAGACAATATTCCCTAACTGTAACAGTCAAGCCATGGGGAGAAGTATTCTTTGTGTACTGCTGAGAAGGGTATGGTTAATCTTAGACAGAGTACTGGCATTTGCATTTAAGAAAAATGATAAACTCTTGCAGAGATTGGTTGTGAGTCTTTGTAATGACTGCACAAAAAGGAACAGTCTTAGGAAAGTATTACTAAGGGATCAGGAGATAGGAAGTACTGGGAAAACAAACTACATTCATTGGCAATAACTCAAAGATGTATCTTTAATAGAGCCCAAGATATAGGGCAAAAATTACGATGACAGTGTAAACCAAACCAAAACAAAATGTGAAAGTCAAATTCAAGAATGATTATTACAAGCGTCATGCTATGTTTTTTACTAAAATTCATACACTTGGACAACCAGAAAGTGCACAGCAGTGACCTTTACACCTTTATAGTAATTATGTCCTACCTAGCAGCAGCTTTAAACAAAGGCAAAAAATGGAGGTGCTCAAAAACAACAAAATGTCACAATGCGAGAACATACTTTGAATTAAACATTCAAATTCATGAAATTATAAAAGTAATCATTGAATTCTATGAACCTCAAAAATGATATTTTCACAACTTTGTAAGGACAATAAATTAATATAAAACATTGAAACATGACATTGTACATTTATAATGACATTTTGGCTAACCAATTTAGTTATATTGCTCATTTGGGCATCCAAGCTTTGGCATTTGTGCATTATGGGTTAGTGGGGTAAAGACCAATCAGATATTGTTTAAAATTATATTAAAATTCCCTCAGTAATTCAACTTATTAAATTTTAAAACAACCCTTAACTTTGTCTTCTTATGCAATTTTTCTTTATTGTTCTATCATATGCTCAACTTGATTTCTTATGTAGAAAATTACTGCTATTTATAGTACATGAAATTTTTTTTGTTCCAGGTGCTGCAAACCTGTTTCTCAATGAGGAGCTGGAGAAATTGTCCCTGCAGTGTCCTCTGTATCCATGGGTGTGCCATGAACGATACAGTTTAGTGAAGGGGTTTGAAGGTCATCACCCACATTAAAATGAGGACCAGGCCTTTCCCAGTTAAGGATATACACTCCAACAAAAAGGTACAAAATGTCCAGTAACATTTTATCTGCTGCAGGTCATCATCATCATATCTTATCACACCACAGCCATATTCAGGTAAGAGCGGCGTCATTACCATCCTTAAGATCTTCATCAGTACATGTAGGGCCTTGGGAACATTCATGGAGAATGTGGTCCATTTTTTGGGTGGGCTCACCACAGGGACATTCAGCACTTGTTGTGAGGCCCCATCTAAATAGGTTGTCCCTTGTTTTGTCCACCTTTGACCTAGCTTGGTTAAGTGCGATCCAGTCTTTCCTAGAGAGGGTTGTTCCATTGGGTAGATGCTCTTGAGGTGTAAGAAGAGCTTCATTGGGAGGGCTACGGTCAGTCTCTCACCACCTCTTGAGCCTATGTTTTATGGACTGCTGCAGATAATAGCCACAGTAACTTGAAAAATAAGAAAGTAAGGAAATCAAAATCAGGAATACATTATTCACTGGACAATGCAGTGCATCTTAATTTTCATCCATTATTAAGAAGTACAGTGTAAACTTTCAAAAAGCCACCGCGTGTTCTTTCAACTTTATGGAAAAGAAGCCAACAGTTTGAGGTCCCTTTTTCAAGAAAGTACAGAGTCCTGGTGCCAAACTAACAGGTCTTTATGTGAGAAATCATTTTTTACTTGTTTGCTCGTTTTGTGCTGATCATCAAATACTAGGCCACATGATAGTTAATGCTGCTACTGTATGTACAGTGTGCAGTGTGAGTTGTGCAGTATTTGTAGTTTGCAGATTCTTAACTTGATGCAGCTTTTAATCTATATTACTTTATTTTGTTAAAGGATGATGAAGTCAGAGAGTATGACAATGATTTAATGTCATGAAAACTGAATCAGGCGGCACGGTGGCGCAGTGGTAGCGCTGCTGCCTCGCAGTTAGGAGACCCGGGTTCGCTTCCCGGGTCCTCCCTGCGTGGAGTTTGCATGTTCTCCCCGTGTCTGCGTGGGTTTCCTCTGGGCACTCCGGTTTCCTCCCACAATCCAAAGACATGCGGGTTAGGTGGATTGGCGATTCTAAATTGGCCCTAGTGGGTGTGTTTGTGTGTGTCCTGTGGTGGGTTGGCACCCTGCCCAGGATTGGTTCCTGCCTTGTGCCCTATGTTGGCTGGGATTGGCTCCGGCAGACCCCCGTGACCCTGTATTCGGATTCAGCGGGTTAGAAAATGGATGGATGGATGGAAAACTGAATCATACTAGGCCTACTGAATCCCATTGTTTGACTAATTTTCTGTGACGTGAAAGGTGTGTAAACTTTCATGTCTCAATAATTGTTAGTAAAAAAGTACATATATTAAGTTTATGTAAACAGTAGATAAGTCTATAAAAAATATAGGAAAATTCTAGTATGTACCCACCAAGAGTTTTCATGTCAAAAATGCCACTGCATACAATGGTTTATAAAAAATATCACTCACCAGTGACCAGCACAACATTGATCTCTATTGTAGTAACATATTTAGACTTCTCTGTTCAGTTGTCTTTCCACATGGCAACTCTGTTTACCTCTTGCCTCAGAGAAAGGAATTGCTATGCACACAGTTGTTTGGGAAACTAATACAAGAGCAATGATGCTTGTAATTCAAAAGACAACTGTCACAAGGAGTTCTGTTATTTATTGTGTGACAATGCTTGTCCCCACACTCCAACTCCACTTCAAGATCTTAGAACATCTACCAAATAGACATGAACTTCCATCATCAGATTTGTTTGACCTCCTTCAGGATGCTTTTAGTGACCATCATTTGTTTACAGCATACTGTATGTAGTTTGTAATTTTTTTCATTTATTTTTTTCCTGAGGGTATTGTACGCAGAAGCTTATGTGACAAATCAAAGTAGGTTCTAAAGCAGCACATTCTACTCGGGAAACTAAAAAAAGGAAAAATAATGCAACTAAAAATTTGCTTTTGTAATGTTAATTTTAATGAGGGGGTGGAGCTCGATGGCGAGCGCCTGGTGGCTGGTCCTGCACCCATGGGGCTCGGCCGGGCACAGCCCGAAGAGGTAACGTGGGTCCTCCTTCCCATGGGCTTACCACCTATGGGAGGGGCCAAGGAGGTCAGGTGCAGTGTGAGTTGGGTGGTGGCCGGAGGCGGGGACCGTGGCGGTCTGATCCTCGGCTACAGAAACTGGCTCTTGGGACGTGGAATGTGACCTCTCTGAAGGGGAAGGAGCCTGAGCTAGTGCGTGAGGTTGAGAGGTTCCAGCTAGATATAGTCGGACTCCCCTCGACGCACAGCTTGGACTCTGGAACCAATCTCCTTGAGAGGGGCTGGACTCTCTACCACTCTGGAGTTGCCCCCGGTGAGAGGCGCCGAGCAGGTGTGAGCATACTTATTGCCCCCCGACTTGGAGCCTGTGCGTTGGGGTTTACCCCGGTGGACGAGAGGGTGGCCTCCCTCTGCCTTCGGGTTGGGGGAAGGGACCTGACTGTTGTTTGTGTGTATGCACCGAACAGCAGTTTGGAGTATCTACCCTTTTTGGAGTCTCTGGAGGGGGTGCTAGAGGGCATACCTTCTGGGGATTCCCTCGTTTTGCTGGGAGACTTCAATGCCCACGTGGGCAATGACAGTGAGACCTGGAAGGGCGTGATTGGGAGGAATGGCCCCCCCCGATCTGAACCCGAGCGGTGTTTTGTTATTGGACTTCTGTGCTCGCCACGGATTGTCCATAACGAACACCATGTTCAAGCATAAGGGTGTTCATATGTGCACTTGGCAGCAGGACACCCTAGGCCTCAGTTCGATGATCGATTTTGTGGTTGTGTCGTTGGACTTGCGGCCATATGTCTTGGACACTCGGGTGAAGAGAGGGCCGGAGCTGTCAACTGATCACCACCTGGTGGTGAGTTGGCTTCGATGGTGGGGGAAGATGCCGGTCAGACCTGGTAGGCCCAAACGTGTTGTAAGGGTCTGCTGGGAACGGCTGGCAGAGTCCCCTGTCAGAAGTAGCTTCAACTCCCACCTTCGGCAGAACTTCGACCACGTCCCGAGGGAGGTGGGGGACATCAAGTCCGAATGGGCCATGTTCCGTGCCTCTATTGTTGAGGCGGCTGACCGGAGCTGTGGCCGTAAGGTGGTCGGTGCCTGTCGCGCCGGCAATCCCCAAACCCGTTGGTGGACACCGGCGGTGAGGGATGCCGTCAAGCTGAAGAAGGAGTCCTATAGGACCTTTTTGTCCTGTGGGTCTCTGGAGGCAGCTGATAGGTACCGGCAGGCCAAGCGGAATGCGAGGAGATTCTGGTCCACCGTCCGGCGTCTCAGGAAAGGGAAGCAGTGCAGTGTCAACACCGTATATGGTGGGGATGGTGCGCTGCTGACCTCGACTTCGGGGCGTTGTGGGTCGGTGGGGGAGTACTTCAAAGACCTCCTCAATCCCACTAACATGCCTTCCAATGAGGAAGCAGAGCCTGGGGACTCTGAGGTGGACTCTCCCATCTCTGGGACTGAAGTAACCGAGGTGGTAAAATAACTCCTTGGTGGCAGGGCCCGGGGGTGGATGAGATCGCCCGAGTTCCTTAAGGCTCTGGATGTTGTAGGACTGTCTTGGTTGACACGTCCTCTGCAACATCGCATGGAATCGGGACAGTGCCTCTGGATTGGCAGACCGGGTGGTGATCCCCTCTTTAAAAAGGGGACCGGAGGGTGTGTTCCAACTATAGAGGGATCACACTCCTCAGCCTCCCTGGAAAAGTCTATTCGGGGGTTCTGGAGAGGAGGGTCCGTCGGATAGTCGAACCTCGGATTCAGGAGGAACAGTGTGGTTTTCGTCCTGGTCGCGGAACAGTGGACCAGCTCTACACCCTTAGCAGATCCTAGAGGGTGCATGGGAGTTTGCCCAACCAGTCTACATGTGCTTTGTGGACTTGGAAAAGGCGTTCGACCGTGTCCCTCGGGAATCCTGTGGGGGATGCTCCGGGAGTATGGGGTACCGGATAAGGGCTGTTCGGTCCCTGTACAACCGGTGTCAGAGCTTGGTAAGTCAAGCCCGTTTCCAGTGAGAGTAGGACTCCGCCAGGGCTGCCCTTTGTCACCGATTCTGTTCATAACTTTTATGGACAGAATTTCTAGGCGCAGCCAGGGTGTTGAAGGGGTCCAGTTTGGTGGACTCAGGATTGGGTCACTGCTTTTGCAGATGATGTTGTCCTGTTTGCTTCATCAGGCCGTGATCTTCAGCTCTCTCTGGATCGGTTCGCAGCTGAGTGTGAAGCGGCTGGGATGAGAATCAGCACCTCCAAATCCGAGACCATGGTCCTCAGCAGGAAAAGGGTGGAGTGCCCTCTTAGGGTTAGGGGTGAGATCCTGCCCCAAGTGGAGGAGTTTAAGTATCTCGGGGTCTTGTTCACGAGTGAGGGAAGAATGGATCGTGAGATTGACAGGCGGATTGGTGCGGCATCCGCAGTGATGCGGGCTCTGCATCGGTCTGTCGTGGTGAAAAGAGCTGAGCCGTAAGGCAAAGCTCTCAATTTACCAGTCGATCTACGTTCCTACCCTCACCTATGGTCATGAGCTATGGGTAGTGACCGAAAGAACGAGATCGCGAATACAAGCGGCTGAAATGAGTTTCCTCCGCAGGGTGTCTGGGCTTTCCCTTAAAGATAGGGTGAGAGCTCAGTCATCCGGGAGGGGCTCAGAGTAGAGCCGCTGCTCCTCCGCATCGAGAGGAGTCAGATGAGGTGGCTCGGGCATCTGATCAGGATGCCTCCTGGACACCTTCCTGGTGAGGTGTTCCGGGCATGTCCAACCGGGAGGAGGCCCCGGGGAAGACCCAGGACACGCTGGAAGGACTATGTCTCCTGGCTGGCCTGGGAACGCATTGGGATTCTCCCAGAAGAGCTGGAAGAAGTGGCCGGGGAGAGGGAAGTCTGGGCTTCTCTGCTTAAGCTGCTACCCCCGCGACCCAACCTCGGATAAGCGGAAGAGGATAGAGGATGGATGAATTTTAATGAATAAACTACACACTTATTCACTTACACAGCCTAAGTGAAGACACTGTGTATTGTCTAGAAACTCCCCTGGACAGGACAGTGGCACAATGGTTAGTGCTGAAATAAAAGGCTTGAATGACATATCAGTTTGTTGTCTGTGTGAAGTGTGCATGTTCTCTTCATATCTGCATAGCTTTTACTTGAGGTACTCTATCTTTCCCACCATAATCCCCTAAGAAGTGAGTATTCTTTGAATTGGTGACTAGTAAGAGTGTTTTATGTTATAAACTCTCCTCTATATAAAAATGTGTATTTTTCTAGTTGTTACCTTCAAACTTGAGAACCACACCCCTGATGTATTTAAATTTTATATATACAAACAACTAGCTTCAAGGGTACGGTTTTGTAAGTTACTCAGATTTTACGGTCGGGTATAGGGGGTGGGCCTAGTAGAGAGGTGGGTTCCTCCGCTAGACCCTAAGCAGCATTTATGTTTTGTAAGCGGTATGTCAAAAATATAAATACATAAAAAAATAACAAGCACTTCACGTGCGTGTTTCTGTATCTGTGCATGTTTCTTTGTTGCTAAGTGACTGAATCCAATAAATCATTGTAGAGAAAGGCTAGCTGTAGGAGTAAAGATACAATTAATACATTTTGAAGGAAATCAAAATTAATTCTCTATCCATGATTCCTTTTGTTCAAGTCGAAGAAGTTACACACATTGAGCAGGTCTGGATCATCTTCTAAGTGATTAACATGTACTTATTCCAATGTGATATTAAGACAGAGTAACATTACGTCTTATTGGTTGTTTTTTTTATATCACATGACATTCAAAGCATTTTGCACCATCTCAAAAGTTTAAATCTTTTTTGGCTTTTGGTAGAAATCGCTCCCATATGTTTGTTTTGCAGAAGTGCTTACTAGGTGCATTAAGTGTTGAAATAGTACAATGATTAATGATTGTTTTATGTTCCTAATAATGAATTACATATCATTATATTCTCAAACCTGCTCAATGGGTTGCAGTGCCTATCTTTGAATGGAAGGCAGGAACCAACCCCGGACAGGATGAAAGGCCATCAGAGAACACACCCATACAAAAAGTCACCCACATTCACGCATGGCCAATCTGAAATAACCAATTAAGGCAACACAACTCTTTTTGTAATATAGGGGGATAACAGGCGTAAATGTTAGTTAACAAAGATGCTACAGTATGGTGTGTGCTCAAAGACTAGGTGCTCACTGTAGCAGGATGCATAAATCCTATGTTTTAGATTGAGGATTTAATAAGTCCTACATGTATGAGATGGGTTTGTTCTAAGACCACTTCTAGAAAGTGCAGGAATTAGTTGTTGAGCTTTCATTATTTTTTTTTTCTATTAGAATATTTAACTTTTTTTTTAGGTTTCACTTCCAAATGTTTGTTTAATTTATTAGAACTAAAACAACTTTCTAGTTGGAATTATGGCTGTATGGCTTTACCCTCAATGCCAGATAATTTAATACAGTACCTGTACTGTGCCTGCTTTTGCTATATTTAAAAGAACAAATCTAACTCTACACTGATATAAAATACCAAAGTGGCACATAAAGATCTATTGCTAAAAATGTCAGAAGCATTAAAGTCAAATGCTGCTTTAATGTAACTTAACTTTTTATTCGGTAAGGAATAAGCAATTTTGCAAAGGAAGGTTTCAACCAAACAGCACAAAATTCCAAATTATCAGAGAAAAAGCAGTACTCTAAGATTTATTGCCAAATAAATTGCTGGTAGATATCCTATTTGCAGAGGTCTTTTTTCTTTCTCTTATCTGTTGCTAGGTCTGTGTAAGTATCCATGGAAACTGCATAATAGAAACTTAAAAAAGCATAGTTCATGGAGAGCTTTGAAAAACATATTTACTTTTAAAAATGATTCATATGTATTTTAGATTTGCATGGTTTTGTTTTACCTTGATAATTTACATTAATGGAAAATGCAGTATTTTATAGATTGCAGTATATCATTTCTCTGCTGCCATTACAGGCCCTTTGCATCATTTTCTGCCTTTTATTGACAGTAGAGTTTTACAGATTTCAAGTGACTAAGCAAAATTGTTAGAGAAGATAACGGAAACCCCTATAAGTGAATGTCAGTTCTGAGCTAGGAGGTTAAGAAAGTGGCTGCTTCTTCTTTTCTCTTTATTCCAGCCTTTGAGCAGAAAATGTCCCACATAGAAAATGGCTTGGCATCAATCAAAGCTGCTCTGAAGTTTCTAGTGTATGTTTTCACATGAATTGCCATATAAATAAGTCAGTAAATGTATGTAGGCTGTAACATTCAGGTGCATTTGGGGAATTAGTTTGAAATCTGGAGAATTTTTACTTTGTCCTTATTTACTTAAGACAGAAATATCATTGTATATTTATTTAATGTTTTTATAGTGATGAGTCACATTCAAACATAGCAATTAATAGCATCCAAAATGCAATTACATGTGTCAGCAGAGCATGTAAAATATATATTTTTAAAAGCATTTTAAGAACCAAGCCCAAATGAACTTATGGTGGCTGAAATAGATTCAATCTCAAGTGAAAAACTGCAAAGACTGATATACTGTATAGGTGCTACTGTTAGTTGCTGGTCATGGAGGGTCTTTGCCTAGTTCATATTTCTTAAAAATACATTTTTGAACAGTTTGATAGATATAGAATTACAATCTCTAATGAAATATGCCTGCTTCTACGTCAGTAATATGTATTAGGGATTTGTTTTACCACCAGGAGCAGCTATTGGACGTATAAAAGGTAAAAATACACAAGTTCACATAACCTCTCACAAGGTAGTAGTGAAAGAGTTCTATAAATTAATAAGTAATGGAGGCTACACAGAATTGTTCCTTATTTTAGCAAGACAATTCTGAAAATTTGTTTTTGAAATTTCTAAAAATGTGTGCTGCGTGTACTATTTGATCTCAATTTTCTTGATAAATTTCCTTAAAGAATAAGCGTACCATATTTCAATAAAATCTGCCAGCTGGGAGCCTATTTGTTTTGTGTGGGCAGACAGACGGACATGAAGACAAGAACAGGAATTTTTGCATTTTATGTGAATAATCTAAAAAGGCTTAATTTAAGGAATTTGATATTCTTTATAGAGCTGTTTTAAAGCAAAGCACCAGGAGACTAAACAATACAGTAGAAACTTCATTTATCTGCAATAAAGTGAATAGAAGAAAAGAACAGAAGAAAACTAGAATGTAATGAATAAATAAAACATACTTTCCTTAAACACAACCAGGGGTTTCCTGTCTGTCCATGGCCCATGATGATTTTTCCACAACAAAGCGCCTCCAGACTGACCACATTCCTCTCATCAGTGAATTCATTGTCCAATAAGACACAACATTATATTCCCTCTTTTGAAAGATCATAACACCTTTATATACTGAACACTGGCAACTTGTATGGGACTGGAACCAGAAAATGTAAATGTAAGATAAGAAGAAATTACTTAACACCAAGCCCCGGGCAAATGGTAGCAGATGCACAGCTTTAGCCCTCACACCTAGTCAAAAATATATGTTTATCTCATAAGAAGAGTCAGGGCTCAGATATGAACATCATTAATATGTAGTTTAGATTGCACAAGAAGAATACAAGGAGATAGCAAACATTTTCTCAAATACAGTATGTAGTATGGGTTATGCAGTAAGACCAACTTATAGTAGTGACTTACGGCAGAAAACAAGCTTATTTTTATGTATAGATTAAAAGTTTTCATTGATTACATTACAGCATTTAGGCTGAAAATTAACAGTTAAAATATCAACAAAGGTAAGAAATTCTACCCAAACCATGCATTGTTACATTTTGGTCAATGTGCACACTAAAATTTCCTTTCTCAGATGCAAATTTATCTTTCTAGCCTCCTTTTGTTTTGATATGTCAGAAGGTGGGATTATGGACTGAAAGTAGTTATTACATTTTTTTTTATTAAGGCAGACAGCCATACACCATGAGGTATTTCGATTTTGGGAAGGATCTGAAACTCTGGAATTCTTATGACCCTCTAATTGGATTAAATGAGTTTAGACAACTGAAATGAACTAAGCCGATTTTATGTTTGGTGGAAGGATGGATAGGATTAGACAATGGATGGATGGACTGATGGAGCTTTTTACTGATTTCAGTGGTTTTAATTAAATGGAGTAAGCTTGAAATCAAGATATTTTCTTAAACTGTTTGAAGAGGACATTAATATACCAAACTTACATCGTTCCTCGTAATCATGTTATCTGATTGAAATGACACTTTTACGATGCCACTCCAAGCCACCAATGCATTGGCTTACATTAAATATGTTGATCAATTTCCTCTCTTATTTCTAAATGTGCCAATTTCTATTTTTAAACATCTAAATTTAAAAACATATCCAATTTACTGCACAGTTTCCTTCAGTCATTTACTTATAATGTTTAGTGTAAAACAAATTAATTCCTTGCATGGAACATAGTGACTTGCAACCTGACCAACCGGTTTAATTAAGAGGCAGTAAAAAAGGTAACAAACTTTAAAGAAATAAACAGGTACTCAGAAGTGCAGTAACACACTACAAAGATATAGCCAATCTGCCTCTATTTTAGTGGGTCTGACTGAGGAGCTCCATCCTGTTATAGGCTCGGTCACAATTTGAGACGCTTTCTTTCATGGAACGGCCATTTTTATATCCTCCAGACTGGAAGGGATGTGACCTTTACGAATGACGTATTGTGGTAGAACTCCCTCCTGGGCCGTCTTCTTTGAGCTGCAGAAGGATAGACAAGACAGTTAGCAACAAACACCCCTGAGTAGATACCGCATACCTGATCAGAGCCAGCAACGTGATTCTTAGAAGTGCATCCGTGACACTAATAGCAAATAAATGTTGACAAAGAATTGTGAAAAGTATGTTAAAACCTAGAAATAGTATGAAATAATATAGAGTTGTTAATCCATCCATCCAGCCATTTTCTATCCCGCTGAATCCGAACACAGGGTCACGTGGGTCTGCTGGAGCCAATCCCAGCCAACACAGGGAACAAGGCAGGAACCAATCCTGGGCAGTGCCAACCCACCGCAGAGAGTTGTTAATGAAATTATTTAATTAAAACTGAAATTGATTTCTATTTCAAACCCAAAAGTTTGACTCTCATTAGATGTTGTCTCCTAAAGACTTTTCTTCTTTGTCCACTGATGCCAGTCTCTGTAGCAATATAAATCTCTCCCTTTCTCTCATCCTCCACTGTCATCTCCTCCTCCTTATTCCTTCATCAGCTCTTAGTTGGAAAGCTGCAGTTCACTTTCTGTGGTGTTTCTGCACAGAATGTTTAACGTTAACATCAAGTTCAAATTATTGCTCTTACAATTCAGATACAAACAAAGCACAAGGAACACATTACTCCTCATCTAGCTTCAGTGCACTGACTTCCTGCATGATGTTGCATTTTTTTCAAAAATATGGCACTGAGTTGCTAGCTTGTTATTTCCAACACCTTTGCATGAATTCTGAAAATGTCTGATTATAACCTTCTCATTAGCTGAAAGATTCATCATGCAACTATCAGCCAGTGTTGGTTTTGCCTAATCACCCCATATCTCTGAAAAAATCCTCTTAGAGTTGTTCATGAAATATCACCTTTTATTGCTTAAATTTTAATTGTGTTATAATGATGTTTGATATTTATTTTTTTGTGACTGTCTTTCATATTTTTTCAATTTTGTTTCAGCAATTTAGGATTTTGAATCATGGAGAATATGCAATTTTAACACAGTTTTTCACTTCAACATTTATTTGGTGTTGTTAAAATAATTTTGCATTGTTTTTGTTTCCTCATGGGTACTATGTTGTGTTACTAACTGGATAGAAGGTCAGCATCGATGTCTTGTCTCTATCTGAGGTTGATAAATCCCTTCATCTTAAGCATAGTGACATTCTTATTTTTGATCTCCTGGTTATGAATTATCATGAATGGACACAATTCTTTAGCTTTAATTTTTGGTTTACATTATAATTTGACAACAAATCCTTTGCTTTATTTGGTTTCAATCTTTACCTTGACTGCTATACTGCTATATTTTCCCATGTTAGCAGTATAAATTGGCTCTCGCTGTAGGTTATTTTTTATTTGATTTTGTACCTCTTCTTGGTCTCCTTTACAGAGTTAATCCCTTCCCATGTACTATTAGTTCATGATTACTTTTGTTTGAGTCTTTGTAATTTATCATCTATTGAATAATTTAGTATGTTATTATATTACTTTGAATTCTAGTCTTGTTTGCTTTACCAAGCACCAAGTGGTGTTGTACTATGGGAAGAGTACTACTTAAAATAAAGGAAGATTGATTGATAATGTCACACATGCGCGAATAGGAGGAAGCTAAATGGACTATATGAAGGTAATTCCATGCCAGGACAGGGGGTGATGGGGTGCACTAAACCTACTTCTGTTATTTCTGCAGACCAAACATGGAAAATCCTGCCTGATTCCACATTGATGACATCACTTCTGGTTCCGGCTCCAAGAACAACATCACTTTCGGTTCTGATGCCAAGAATAACATCACTTCCAGTTCTGGAGCCAAGAATGACATCACTTCCAGTTCTCACAACAAGGATGATGTCACTTCCAGCGTGGACCTTTTAAAACGGCCATCTTTCCTGTTCATATCAGGACTCCATTTAATGCACATGAGTGCTATTTCAAAATTCTTTTGCAGCCAGGGACAATATATGGGTAGCTGCCCCAAACCTTTTTGTGTGTGTTGAGGCTGTTCATTTTACAATATGAAGTAAATCAAGTTTGCTGACAATACCACTGTAATAGGTCTGATCAGCGAGGACGATGAGACGGCCTACAGGGCGGAGGTCAGACTCCTGGCAGAATGGTGTCAGGACAACATCCTCACCCTCAATGTTAGCAAAACTCAGGAGATGATTGTGGATTTCTGCAAACAGGCAACAGAGCACAGCCCCATCTACATCAGAGGTGAGGCTGCGGAGCATGTCAGCAGCTTTAGGTTCCTCAGAGTCACCCTCAGTGATGACCTTAAATGGTCAAGTCACACTGCGGCAGTAGTCAAGAATGCCCAACAACACCTCTATTTCCTCAGGAGTCTGAGTAAGGCCCAGATGTCCCCCACCACCCTACAGATGTACTGTGAAATCCATCCTGACAGGATGCATCACATCCTTGTACAGCAACTGCTCAGTTCAGGACTGCAGAGCTCTGCAGTGTGGGGTGAATACAGCACAGCAGATCACGGGCACACAGCTCCCTGCGATCCATGACATCCACACTAAACACTGTCTCAGGAAAGTGAACCCCGCACTGTCACTTTTCACCCTCCTTCCATCTGGGAAGCGACTATAGTCCTTTTGGACATGCACCTCCAGGTTCAGGAATAGTTTCTACCCAACTGCAAACAGACTCATGAACAATCATTAACCTTGTGTCACCTCCACTGCTACCTGCACATATACTTCTGCCACTGTCTCTATTTATTCCTAGGATTCTGGTTTTATTTATTTACTTATTTATATTAATTTATTTATTGTTTTTTTTGTCTATGTTCACTGTCTGTGGGGGCACATGCAAGCAAGCATTTCATTGTACATGGTTCTTGTACTTGTACGCATGACAATAAAGAATTGAATTGAATTAAATGAAAGCTATAAATGAAATGTAGAATCAATACAGCTAAAAAATAAAAAAGACTAACTTAAAGCGTAGACATGTGTGTGCCAGTACTATAGAAAGTAATTTGTGACTTATAAGTGACAGAAAAAAAATCATCACAAGGTGTAATCCATACATGCTTAATCCAGCTATAGCCTTGAGTCCATTGTAGGGCACTTTCACACAAGATCTCACTCTCACTTTTACCAGACTAGTTAAGTGTTGTTTACTTTGCATACCTTTGGAATGAAAGAGGACAACTAGAGTACTTGGAGAAAACTAAGCATTAATTAAAAGCTGTTTTTAGAATTTTTAGAAGATTAGCTAGTTAGAGGCAGTCAGTTTCACAGATTACTGATGAGGAATTATGAAAGACTGGTACTTAAGAATGCCGGGGAAACTGAATAGAATTTCAAACAGCTATCCTACAGTTGAAGAAGAAAGTAAACCTTAAAATGTATGACCGTTTCATGGGCAGGTAAAGTATAATATTTATTTATGGGTGGAATGGTGGCTCTGAGGCTAAGGATCTGCACTGGTATCCTGAAGGTTGCCGATTCAAATCCCCATCACTGCCAAAAGAGATCTCACTCTGCTGAACACTTGAGCAAGACCCTTAACCTGTAATTGCTCCAGGGGCACTGTACAATGGCTGACCCTGCGCTGTGACCCCAAGGGGTATGCAATAACTAACAAATTCCTAATACAAGAAATTGTATAAGGCGAAATAAAGAACAAAAAAAAAATTCTAAGTATAAAGTAATTTATCAAACAAACTTTATAAATGTTGAAAATCTTGCATAATTTATGAAGTTGCCTAGACTTTTGTCACAATGGTGGAGGTACAGAGATGTTGAAATGGAATATATAGCATTAATCAATGTACACACCCACATCAATTTTGAGGAGAGCATCATCTGCTTAATTCAAACCCTAAATGCCCATGTCACACATTGGGAAAATGGTCTATGAAGGTACTAATCCTTGAATAGGATATTTCATAAATAACTAAAGTCAGTGAAAGCATGCATTTTCATAAAATTTGCAGCAAGTGAGAGACCATTATTTATTTTACAAAACAATATAGAACTTACAAGATAGGCTTGTTGTTCTAAAGCTAACAGTGATTAATTTCTGCAGGCACTAGGAATATGGGAAAAAAATCCAAACATCTAAAGAGTTTAATCACACATTAAACATGACTAGGATACATGGTATTGAACATTTGACAGACAAGTAAGTCCACTAAGAATATTAAGCAGCCTCTAAGGTATTTAGACATGAAAAACAAATAATCTAATGAAGTATATGAAGGTAATTTGAGATAAATACATGTAACTTAAATAAATTGCCTCACTTTCTTTTTTCTGTTGGCTGATACTCTCCACCTCCCCATCTGTATAAACAATGACGTGTCCTTTTGGTCAAGTTAAAATTGTTTTTGTTCGGAGACACAAACATAGTCCATCATTGATGACCACTGTCTGTAAACCAGTAATATATTTTCTAAGAAATAACCATCCATCAATCTGTCCTTTTTCTGAGGGTATTTATTCCAGTTCAAGGATGATCAAAGGGAGTCAAAGCCTGTAGTGGTAGCACTGCCTGGAGCCAGTTTCAAATAGGATGCCAGTCTCCCAAACACTCATTCACTTATATAGACCCAGGATCTAATATAATTCTCTAAACCATTTTTTTATTTATTATCTAAAATACTTATTCTGATACAGGGGCACAAGAGCCAACGCAATATCAGGCTCTTAGAATAACTGCATTACAGGGTACATCCATTTAAACATGGCCAGTTCACAATAATTAAACAGCCTAATTAATTCATCTTTGGCATTTTTGAGAAAGCCACATGTCCCAAAGATGCATTCATAAAGAAAAAAAAAATGGGCACACTAGAGAATATGTGAAGTTCACACAGACTTTGACTGGTGTTGGGATTTGAAACCACTACTCTGGTGTTGTTAAGTGGCAGCTCCAAGCTCTGTTTCACTGTTCTATACAATTTAATCCAATTATGTGCAGTTCCAAGGTACTCACCTCAGATTTCTTCTCGTTTTTTTTTTTTTTATCGATGATGAGGTTTTAATAAAATGTCTCTATGGTACTCGATTTCTTACCATGACAACAGCACTTCTCGATCCAATCTGTAATATTCCAAGTCTTTTTTAAATTATTGATCCATTTCCTTCTCTGTCTTCTTCTACTTCTCCCTCCTTTCTTATCGTTGTATAATGCTTTAGATGGTAGTTGTTTCTCTTACATTCTTGTTACCTTCACAAATGAAACAAGTCTTTTTTTCTGATCTGCAAGTAAGTCAATATCATCCGTAAAGTGTAGGCTATTTAGAGTCTACTTATACTCCAGCTTCAACCATCTTCAGTGCCATACTTATAATTGCCTCTAAAAGAAAATTGAACATATATAGAGATAAGTTGTACCCTTGCCAAACTTCTACTGCAACATAAAGTAACTTCACCATCTACTGCTATTGCACTCGCACACTGTGTACTGGTCTTCTAACAGTGGCACAAGCTCTTTTGGTATCCCATAATTTCTGAGTAATGCCACATTCCCTTTTGCCATACACTCACCACAAATTTAGAATCCTCAAATAGGTTTATTGTCACGTGTACTGAGAGCAATTAAATTCTTACTTGCACATACTAATAAACTTTAAACATGTCACCACTCTCTGGCACAAATGATTAGAGAGTATAACTACCTAACCTCAACAAATCTGTTTTCCTGACCTAGAAAATCTCAGAAAACATCTCATAACTCATAAGCATAACATTACAACTTAAATTCTTTTTTACTTTTGTTAAAGGTTGAGTCATGTATCTAAAATTTGGTTTCAATCCTAAACATTAGATACTATAATTCAATACAGGTTTTTCCAATTATATACAGTATGTAGCAACACACATCAAAGTCCATGGAGATTTTGAAAATAACTTGGTTACTATATAAATTTATGTCATGGCACATATAGGAACAGAGAAATGCGTGGATCTGTAATAATATACTTGTAATGTGGAGTGATCATTTTTAACTTCCAACTAAATAATTGTGCAAGAGTAAGAGAGACTTGTGAACTAGTGAAGAACAAGACGGTAACGCTTCTGATTTCTTAAGGGGACTTTGGTAATACGGAAGACAGAATGGGAAAATTCAGTGGTAATCAAAAGATGTCATTATAGTTACAGGAAATGAAATAAGGTAAAATAAATGTACATTTTAATTAATAAAAATGGATAGAACTAAATGGTGAACATCTTTTTAGAACAATGTGGAATGGTATTTTTTCTTTGATACGGGATAATTTTATAGTAATAAACAATTCATTTTTTACTTTTGATATTACTTATGTAATGTTGATAATTATTCTTTTGCATATGTATTCTTATATGAAACATAAATAAGATCATGTTAGAAAAGGATACTGCAAGGACTCTCTGCACTACACTCTGCTCTATAAGGTAATACTATTCACTATAGACTGGTTCTAAGATCAGTCTTTCTGACAAATGTAAAACATTGTTATGGTTTTGATTTTTATCATGGTGGGGTTGAATGTTTTTGGCCTCAGAGCCAAGAGATTGATCATTAATGAATACTGACTTTTCTTAGGCTCCCTGCCAATTGCCAGAAAATTCTTGTCACTCAGTCATTAAATCATTTAGGGACATGTAGCTTTATGCACATCCTCTCTCTGAGATGCAATCATTGAGTACTTTTAGCCAATTAATTATTCAACAGAAGTCTATCTATCTATCTATCTATCTATCTATCTATCTATCTATCTATCTATCTATCTATCTATCTATCTATCTATCTATCTATCTATCTGTACAGTATATTGTTTTCTACTGTTATATAGCTTGGTATCTATATCTGAAATGATTACAGGGAAGGAACCAGGTGTGACACTCCATTTAATACAATTTCTGTTTGCCCTAGAATGGAGGAGAACTCATCTGAAGACTACTAACGTAATTTCCTGTGGTGACCCATCACATCTGCTCCTTCCACTTATTCCACTACAAATTCCATCACCACAGGAATTGAAATGTCATTCTGGACTAGATAACTTGCTGGAAAGGATCTCCTCCTGGAGAAAAAGTCCTCTTGACAGGACATGCAAAGCCTAGATATCAGTAGTGATTGATATACCTCATTTCTTAACCAATTACAAGTCTGATTATGAACAATAAACTAGAAATGCAGTGCCAAGTCCCCTATCTTTCCCTTCTACGCTTACCAACCCGTCCCCTGGCCTGTGCTTTGCGCCAACCTACTTCATGTCTCTGCCGCTCATGTTGTGAAGAGGGGGGCTGAAACCCCCTCTTAAACGGTGATACAATGGGAAACAAATACAATTTTTTTTTACCTTCCTTTTTGCTCAATCAGCTGCTGGCTTGCTGCTGCTGCAGTGCCGCATGATCTGCATCTCGTTATGCGCTTCGAACATTTAAAAGCCTGTACAGCAGCTACCTACTCTATGTGTATTATATCCGGCACCAGGCGTGGTTAAATCTTTTGGCACAAAGTCTCACGGGACGTGAGTTCTTGATATTTTTTAGTTTATAATTTAAAAATGGAATAAGAATCTGAAAATCTAACAACATCAAATTAAGGTTCAATAAATTCTGAAAAGAATAATACCAAACATATTTATATAGGTTTTAAAATAAGCCGAATTTAAAGCGTGAAAAAAAATGTGACATAAAATCGTTGCACAAAATCATTGCCCTTTTAGGCTTATGATTGTATATATGTATATATATACAGTATATATCTATACTAATAAAAGGCAAAGCCCTCACTCACGCATCACTAATTCTCCAACTTCCCGTGTAGGTAGAAGGCTGAAATTTGGCAGGCTTATTCCTTACAGCTTACTTACAAATGTTGGGCAGGTTTCATTTCGAAATTCTACGCGTAATGGTCATAACTGGAACTTATTTTTCTCCATATACTGTAATGGACGTTAGCTCGACGGCCATAGGGGGCGGTGCTGCGTATGACATCATCACGCCTCCCACGTAATTACGTGAACTGACTGTGACCGCAGTACGTAGAAAAGAAGGAAGAGCTCCCAACAATAAAACAGCGGAGAACCTGTGGATTAAAAAAAAAAGGCTGCTTAGTTGGCGAAGCAAGGAAAAACGACTTTCTTATATGTCGTTCGTTTATAAAACAAGGAAGCAAGGAAAGGAATGAACACACCGTAGCGAAGAATGGCCTTATATGGGCAGGCAGTCAATTACATGGGAGGCGTGCTGAGTAGCGCAGCAGCCTTACATATCAATATGCTAACCACAGTCCTTCATCCGCGAATATATTTTACACCTTTGGAGAACCGCCAATGCCTCTTAAACATCTTAGATTGACAGGTGACGATTTGAGTAGTGGACACTTTGATGTTTTTGAATATTTAAACTCTCCAAAGCTGGATGTGAAGTCCGCTGTTTTATTGTTCATTTATTACGATTGTTATACTTATTGTGTAGGTTAGTTTACTGTTCAGGTACCCATTTCCTTTATTTAATCTGCAGCTTTTCTGCTGTTGTTTTGTTCGTTTATTACGATTATAGTTATTTGATTCCCTTTCTTTGCCTGACTGCCTGCCCATATAAGGCTCCGCAGTTTTTTTGTGAAGCAGCCTTTACACAGCTTCTTCGCTGTGTTATAAACGAGCGATATATAAGTCTGTCCTTTCTCCTTGCTTTGCGGTTCTCTACTGTTTTATTGTTTATTTATTACGATTGTTATAGTTATTGTGTAGCTATTTTAGACTTGGTTTACTGTTCAGATACCCATTTCCTTTATTTAATCCGCGGGCTCTCCGCTATTTTTTTGTTCCTTTATTACTATTATAGTTATTTATTGATTCCCTTCTTTGGCTGACTGCCTGCCCATATAGGGCGCTCCACTGTTTTTTTGTGAGGCAGCCTTTACACAGCTTCTCCGCTGTTTTATTCTCCTTGCTTCGCGGTTCTCTACTGTTTTATTGTTCGTTTATTACGATTGTTATAGTTATTGTGTAGCTATTTTAGACTTAGTTTACTGTTCAAGTACCCATTTGCTTTATTTAATTTGCGGGTTCTCCACTATTTTTTTGTTCCTTTATTACGATTATAGTTATTTATTGATTCCCTACTTTGGCTGACTGCCTGCGGTGTGTTCATTCCTTTCCTTGCTTCCTTGTTTTATAAACGAACGACATATAAGAAAGTCGTTTTTCCTTGCTTCGCCAACTAAGCAGCCTTTTTTTTTTAATCCACAGGTTCTCCGCTGTTTTATTGTTGGGAGCTCTTCCTTCCTTTCTACGTACTGCGGTCACAGTCAGTTCACGTGATTACGTGGGCGGCGTGATGATGTCACACGAAGCTCTGCCCCCCACGGCTGTCGAGCTAACGTCCATTACAGTATATGGAGAAAAATAGGTTCCAGTTATGACCAATACGCGTAGAATTTTGAAATGAAACCTGCCCAACTTTTGTAAGTAAGCTGTAAGGAATGAGCCTGCCAAATTTCAGCCTTCTACCTACACGAGGAGTTGGAGAATTAGTGATGAGTGAGTCAGTGAGGGCTTTGCCTTTTATTAGTATAGATATATATACTTTATATATATATATATATATATATATATATACTCTCACATTGTGTAGATTTTTGTGCACATATAAGCAATTGGCTGTTATTTGTACTGTGAGTCTGCATTCTTGCTTCTTATGTTTCTGCTGCTGTATGCATTTGAATTTCCCTATGGGACTGAAGACACTATTTTGGCTAAAAAATGATCATTTCCCCTTCAGCATTCTCTAAAACTGTGGTCATCCAGTGGTTAGCCTGCTATATCACACATCCAGCATCTTTTGTTTGAAAACCCTGTTGCTATCTGTGTGGAGTTTGTACATTTAATAGGCAATGCTAAACTGGCTCAGTGTGAGTGTGTGCATGAATTGGCCTAGTGATGAACTAACACCCTTCCAAGTTTGGTTCTTGACTTGCACCTGATGCTTCCAGAATAGGCTTTAGTCCATCATAACATTAAACTGGTCTAAGACAGTTCAAGAATGTTATATTGTATTATATTTAATGAGTTTCTGCTGTTATTTTCTGTTTATTGTGAATGAATAATAACAGAATAACTGACAGATGACCTGCCAAACCTGTCTTCAATGTATAGGGAAACAAGATTTTACAGACGTATCACTTAGCAAAATCTGTGGACGTTTTGAAATTTAGTAAGCATGCGTGAGTTTCATGATTTGTAACATTACACTCTAGGAGACTATCCAGGTGCTTTAAATTTGAAATTGGTATGAAAGAATGTAAATATTCAAGTTCATGAAGATCAGTGAGAGATAGGTTCCAATGCACAAGTGGGTGCATGGTGAAAGGTAGACGCATCCAGATTAAGCGATACTCAAAGCATGCAAATATGTGCTGCCCAAATTGACTAAAGGTTCAAAGTGAGTTAGTCTGGTGCAGGCATCTTAAAATGAAAATTGATTTTAATAATGAATTTACAGTATAGTTCAAAATCAAAATCTTTGCAAGGACTGAGACATAAGACTTTGAAACAGATATCATTCTTCAGTGCAACTTAAGAGAGTTTATTATTATCATTATCAGCCTGCTGAATGCAAAGGGATTATGTCACCTTAATATTGTGCTGAAGTGAATGTAGAGCAAACTTGCAAGATTAGCATTGTAGAATTATTTTGCTCGTTTATACTCTTGCTGTCCTTTATATTACAGATGTTTACATTATTCTGAATATCCAAAAACAAAATTTGATAAAAATTATTTTGGATATGGGTAATTGGGCTTGGAAGATGTTTCCTGCATAGTTTACTGATGTAAATAGCTGTAGTTAGTGGCTCTAATTATATATATATATATGTATATATATATATATATATATATATATATATATATATATATGTGTGTGTGTGTGTGTGTGTGTGTATATAAGCCCACACTCTTTGTTACGTTAATGAAAAGATCAAATATCATGAAAATTAAAGTCTTCATTATAATGCCATCACCAAGCTTTAAAATTCTTATCTGCTCAAGAGACAAATTTGGTAATGAACTTTCAACATTTGTTTTTGATTCAAGATTTACTGTAAAAAATACAGACTGAAGCTGCAGTGTGTCTCTTTCACTTAAAGTATAGTTTCAACTCTGGAGGTGGCAAAACTTTATCATTTCCCTACAGGTGCTGGTTTTGGTTGTTTTGTCCATATATCTTGTTTGATCTTTTTGGCCTTTGGCTCAACATGATATGATAATGTCTTCAGTTCAGCAGAGGTCAACGACCTACATGCAAAGTGAACAGCACAGTTTAAGAGAATGCTGAAGGGGAAATGATCATTTTTTTGCCAAAATAGTGTCTTCAGTCCCATAGGGAAATTCAAATGCTTACAGCAGCAGAAACATAAGAAGCAAGAATGCAGACTCACAGTACAGATAACACAGCCAATCAAGCAATCAATCAATCAATACATTAATAAAAATCACCCATTGGGTGGAAGCATTGAACTGCCTGCTAGCATTGGGAAGAAAAGACCCCCAGAGGTTCTTCTTAGCAGTCCGTGGTAAGATGAGCCTGTGGCTAAAAGTGCTCCAAGAGAGCTCCTCCTATAGGGGATAGTGGGGAGTTTCCATGGTGGCATCTAATTTTGTCATTACTCCTCTTTTCCACTGCAGCCTCCAGTGTGTCCAGTGTTTGCCCTGTGGTGGAGCAAGCTATCCTGATAAGTTTATTCAGGCATTGTGCCTCTTTTGAGCTTAGTTTGCTTCCCCATGACACAACAATGTAAAACACCACACTGGATTCAAAAGTTGTAGCAGCTTGCTGCACACATCAATAGGCCTGAATCTCCTTAGGTAGTGCAGTCTGCTCTGACCTCCATGTACAGCATCACTGTATTATTAGCTATGTCCAGACCATTGTCCATGTGAACACCCAGTTACTTTTAGTTCTGCACCACTTCCACGTCCTCCCCTTGAACGGTGACTCGTCTCAGAGGCTTCTTGGCACACTGGCAGTCGACCACCAGCTCTTTTGTCTTGCTGATGTTGAGTTGCAGGACAAAGTCCTCAACAACCTTCCTGTATTCTGACTCATCTTCATTATTAATGCAGCCTATGATGGATGAGTCATCTGAAAATTTGTATAGGAGGTAAGTAGTGGTATTGTGCTGGAAGTCTATTGTTTATAGGATAGACAGGAAGGGAAACATGACAGTTCCCTGAGGTGCACAGTCCCTGGGCCCCACAAACTTCTGTCTGTTGGTCAGGTAGTTCAAGATCAAGGAGTTTGTGGGGGCATCAAGATTCAAAGCTTCGTGTTTGTTCTCCTGTTGATGAACAGGCTAATTAAAAGGGCAATCTCAGCTGAGATGTCACCTGTTGAATGGCTGCACTCAGGTCCAAATCTAGATCCTGAGTTGGTTTGTCGTGTGGTGGGTGTGGCAATGCACTCTATCAGCGAGTGCTCCTAATCTCCTCCTCATTCTCCTCAGGTATAAAAAGCACTTTGGACACCATGGAGATAGTAGCAAAGGAGAGAATTAATACAAAATTGAGTACCATTTTGAACAATGCTGCACACCCTCTCTATGACACACTAATACTGAGTACATTCAGCCAATGAATTATTCAGCTCAAGTGTGTCCAGAAATACTGCTGAGGCTCCTTTATACCAAAAGCATTATGTCTGCATAGTGCCTCACTGTGACTGGCATTGCCAAGTCAGAACTATCCTTTCTTTAAAATTACTTTCTTTATACTCATTCCAGTGTGTGTTCAGACCAATGTGTGTATTTATCTATCTATCTATCTATCTATCTATCTATCTATCTATCTATCTATCTATCTATCTATCTATCTATCTATCTATCTATCTATCTATCTATCTATCTATCAATCATCAGGCCGAAAAACCATTATAAGCTTTGGTTAAACCTTGAGATTACCTAAAGCAACTGTTTAGAATACCATGAAAAAGAAAGAACACCCTGGCTGGTGAGCTCAGTAATCACAAAGGGGCTGGTAGGCTAAGGAAGACCTCCACTGCTGATGACAGAAGAATCCTCACTACGGTAAAGAAAAAGCTCCAAACACCTGTCTAACAAATGAGAAGCAGACTTCATGAGGCAGATATGTATGTATCAGAGACAAATATCTGCAGAGGACATTGTGAATAGAAATCCAGAGGCCACACTACAAAATTTATACCACAAGTTAGCCACAAAAACAGGATGACAAGATTGCATTTTGCTAAAAAGTACTTAAAAGAGTCAGCAGAATTCTGGAAAAAGGTCTTGCGGACAGACAAGACAAAAATTTATCTGTATCAGGGTAAAAGCAAGAGCAAAGTGTGGAGACAAAAAGGAATTGCCCAATATCTAAAGCAGACCACCTTACCTGTTAAAAAGGGTGGTGGGTGTGTTATGGCTTGGTCATGTATGGCTGCCAAAGGTACTGGCACATTTATTTTCATTGATGATGGAACTGTTGATGACAGTGGCACAATGAATTCTGAGGTGTAGAGACATCTCATCTGCTCAAGTTCCAGTAAATGCCTCCAAACTTATTGGACAGTGCTTCATCTTACAACAACATAATGATCTGAAACATACTGTCAAGGCAAAACAGGAGTTACTCAAAGCTAAAAACATAAAATTCTTGAATGGCCAAGCCAGTCACCTGGTTTAAATTCAATTAAGCACACATTCCATATGCTGAAGAGACTACTTAAGGGGGCAAGCCCTCGAAACAAGCAGGAGTTGAAGATGGCTGCATTAGAGGCTTGGCAGAGCATCACCAGAGAAGATACTCAGAACCTAATAATGTCTATGAATCGTAGATTTCAAGGAGTACTAAATATGACCAAACATTATGGTGCCCTGAGATGGAGGGACCATGCAAAAAAAATTCTAAATGGTGCGACTGATATGTATTCATGTATGCTGAAATGAAAGTCTGCAATGTGCACTTTAGTCTCTTCTGAATTATTTAATTTGTAATTTTAAACTGTATAGTAGAACGGTAAATTAAGGAAATAGTGTCTATGTCCCAAACATTAAGGAGGCCACAGTATATGTTTCTGAGAATCCAGGTGTCATTGCTGTTTTAGGACATGTTTCTCAACGGTCTTCTTGATATAAGAAGTAAGAGCACCTGGTCTGAAGTCCTTGGGATTACTGGAATGCCATTCCTTTGGCACTGGGGCCACACAAGTTGTTTTCCACAGGAGAGAAACCACCTGCAAATTCAGGGAACGGGTGCATAGGTACAGAGCTGGTAGATAGATAGATAGATAGATAGATAGATAGATAGATAGATAGATAGATAGATAGATAGATAGATAGATAGATAGATAGAGTAACCTCTGAGATCTTTTATCACCTGTATTTCATATGTCTACATTTTATCATATGATTATAAGAGCAAATTATTATAAGTTGAAATCTCTATGTAAAGTGAGATTTGTCAGAGAATATTTGTGAACTCTGCAATATTCTGAATGGCTCCTATAATATGATAACATTTAAACCTGATATCATTTAAATAAATTCAATTTTATGTACTTAAAGTTCAGTAAAAAGCATTTGCTGCTAATAAGCTGACAGCAATAAAGAAAGTAATAACAATTATATATCCACCTTAATAAAAGGATAAGTGTCTGTGTATCTGTCCAGTTGCTGTGTCTCTGTCATTTTAGCAGATGGTAAATAAAACATTTGTAGAAATAAAATGCATTGCACTTGCCATTCCAACAGATGGAGAATCGCAAACATTAACAATGCTTTTATGAATCCCATACCATATGGCATATAGCAGAGACATATGCTTTGCATTTGTCATTCCATCAGGTGATGCATCACAAAAATTTGTAGCAATGCCTTTTATTATTACATGCATTGCAAAATACATTCCAATAGATGCTACATTGCAAATGTTACACTGAGGTCTATGTCGATTACTTAGATTACAACCCATCTTAGACGGGTAGCTCAGCTAGTGGCTAAATAAATATGCAACCATTCCAAATTGAAAATAAATGTAGAGACAACATTTCTCGGACAGAGCAAGTAAAAGTAATATAATTAAACTGAGTCACTAGTGCAAACTGAAATTTCAGTTAATGAAGCATATAGTGCAAACAAATACAAACATTGCTATATGCTTATAGAAATTATAAGACAAAGACCAGAAGAAGCCTATGGAGTTTATGATTTAGTAACTTGTGACCCTTCTTTAGCAGCAGTAACCTCAATCAAATATTTTCTAGAGTTGCTGGTCAGACCCAAGTTTAGGAGATATTTTATTGTATTTCTCTTTACAAAACATCCATCCATTATCCAACCCACTATATCTTAACTACAGGGTCACAGGGGTCTGCTGGAGCCAATCCCAGCCAACACAGGGCCCAAGGCAGGAAACAAACCCCGAGCGGGGTGCCAGCTCATCGCAGGGCGCGCACACACACACGCACACCCACACCCACACACCAAGCACACACTAGGGACAATTTAGAATCACCAGTCCACCTAACCTGCATGTCTTTGGACTGTGGGAGGAAACCGGAGTGCCCGGAGGAAACCTACTCAGACACGGGGAGAACATGTAAACTCCATGCAGGGAGGACCCGGGAACTCGGGTCTCCTAACTGCGAGGCGTTTTTACAAAATAGTTTGTATTAATTTATATTTCAGCAGTTTCTTGCACAGTTTACTTCAAATAATAGCTCAGTATTTTAAAAGGATTGAAGTTAGAACTCTAATTTTGACATTATAAAATGCATAATTACTTCAGTTTAAACAACTCTTTTCTTGATTTGCTCCTGGTTTTGAAGTCTTTGTCACACTGCATGACTCAGTTTCTTTTGAACATCTGATCACAGACAGATGCATCATATTTCTCTGTAGAATATTCTGATACACTTTAGAATTTATCTTAGTTTCAGCAATAAGTTTAAATCAACCCAGCCCTGAGGTAGCACACCAGTCTATTCCGCTGTACCTCACAGTTAAAATAAGGTTTTCGTGTTGGTATGCAGTGTTCTTATGCCTTCAGACATTAGCACTGCATTTTTATCAAAAGTTCTTTTTTTGTCTACATTAATGCTGTTGAAGATTCAGGTAGGCGTCATCAAAGTTGACATGGTCAGCAATTACTGTTTTTTTTTTTTTGTCTTCGTAAGAACACTATTGTTATTCAGTGTTTTCTTTATAATATAATCATGGCACAGAAATTATCAGCTGCAAGTGATGCATGTTTATCCTTAGGTGTTACTCATCCTATAGTTCTCTGTCACCTTCTTGAGCTCAGAGGCTGAAGAGCATAGAAATTTTCTTTTAGCTCTTTGCAGTCATATAAGCTTCAGCATTGTGTGGAAAACACTCATCAAAATCTTCAAAAGACTTTGTTGGACAGTTATCTTATCCAAAGATCTTGACCATACATTGTTCTCCTCTCTTGCTAAATGAATTTTAGCCTGGAGAGGTCTATTCATTTTTTACATCTAAGATGTCTCACGTAAAGGTTTAACAATGCTGTATCTTTATAAACACATAGAACTCCAGTCTCTGTATCACATCTTGCCTGAAGAAGGGGCCTGAGTTGCCTCGAAAGCTTGCATATTGTAATCTTTTTAGTTAGCCAATAAAAGGTGTCATTTTGCTTGACTTCTCATTTGAGATACTCTGAAACTTTTTGATCAGGCTATAATGACCTTCAGTATAGCTTTGCTGTGAATATCAGAAAACTAATAACGTGGATGAGCAGGGCACCTGCATGATATACAGTATATGTACTGTATGTTATCATTTAAAATACCTGACTTCAGTCACCCTTTTTTTTAAGGTTCACATTCATTTTCCTTTCTTAGTTTTGAATATTTAAACAGTAATTTAAATAAAGTTTTTGCAGTAAACCATTTTGTGTGCACATCTATTATTACGACTAAATGAAGATCAGGTCACATTATAGGAACCATGCATGAAAAAAAAAAAAAATCCAAAGAATATGTAGACTTTGCCTCACCACTGTACTCTCCTACTTAGCCCAAAGTACTACTCCACCCTTTCTTCTAGTGTGCTTGTGAGTTATCTGCATCCTTTTATGTTGCTGTGCATATTTGGAAGGTCTCTAAACATGATACTTTTTGAGCACTTTATAGGAAATTTAGCTGTTACAACTATGCAACCATGAGAAAAACAATTATTCACTATACAACAAACATTAAGAATAAAGTTAAAACATTTTTATGTTGAAATATTTAGGAATAAAACATATTTTTAACAATTTAGATGTTAGTTTAGCCTAGATAAATTAGTTTAGCTAGAGCCAGTAGGCCAAACTTACATGATCTTGTTTTATCATGGCTAATTTGGGCAAAAAAAAGTAGCCAGTGAAGTTTTAGGAATCAATCATAAATAACGAATACTAAAAGAATCCTGGCAAGCTATAATTTCTGCTGTTTTCCTTCTGCGTCTTATTAGATTGAAGCCTTTCTAATCTCAAACACAAAATGGTATTAGTTAACCTGGTCCTCCTGCATAAGTGAACACATTTTGCAAAGCTACTAAAATCCATGGGCAATTTTTAAAGCCAATAGTTTTTTGTTGCATTACATCTTAACTAAACCCAGCATGTTGTGTTTGTTACATCATGTCCTTCAACTCATGTTTCCTTTTGCCAAAACGGTTTGTTTATTCCAAATATGTTTTAGTGTATATACTCAACATTTTTCAAGTTTTTTATGTTCTGTATTTCTCATGCTTATTTTTGTTTGGTCTGAATTCATTCATGTGTTCGTGTGTTTTCTTCCTCTGCCTTCATTTTTTCCAAGGGGAAAATATAAGAGTCTTGAAAGAACTTGCCAAAGAGAAACTTTGTTAAATGCCCACTCAACATTGCTTGAAGTTATCTGGAGTCTCTTCCAGGTAGGTTATATTGGGTAGTCATTCCATTGTATCTGCTGTTTGCACTTCTTCTGGTTCCTCCTTTGTAGTTAGGCAATGTGGACTAATGGTGGACTACAGTTAGTGATTAAAGTGAACCTCCAACACAAAGTGACTTTGACTACGTTCACGTTTCAGATAATGTGACTCATTTATGATATTTGGCTCATAATCTCTTTTTTTGGTTGACTCTCCAAATTAATTTTGCAAGTGATCCAAATCAAATATAAGTGCGTACAAATATATAGCCTGAATGCGTCATGTGGAATATTAATAAAAACAAGTTTGTAGGACAGATATGACCAAATAGAACACCACACGCACCAAGCAGTATGCTGGCTGCTTCACATTTCTTTAAATACAGGATGTCTTTTGAATTTAGCTGATGCTTTGAGTGTGGTTATCGTGACAGATCATGGACATGACAGAGGAGTCAGGACTGCTTGGGGTGAGATGTCGAGAGTATTGATACAAACTACTGGTTTGACAACTTCAGAATATCATGAGGGGCATTAATTGCTCATGTCAATGTTTGTCCACAGGAAATATTACAAGTTTAAAGAGTACCATTTCTGTCAGGGCATCATGAAGCAATTGGTTTGCTTATTAGGTCTGCCACCCTGTATTCTTTCTTTTCATTTGCTGAGTTGGTACTGCCATCTAAATTGATTTTCAATGCAGAGATATGACAGAGGTCATATAAACAGTGAAATTAGATGGGGTGTGTAAATTTAAAGGTAATTCCAATTCAAGAGCTTAAACTCAGGTCACATTCAAATCATACATATCTGCACTGGACTTAGTACCACATACACATAAAGGTGGTCTCAATTTGATCTAATTCAATAATATAAAAACAATAATACATGTAAGTTAGTCTTTGAATCATTTTTTCAACTTTATATTCAAACTAGCCATCCCCCACGGCTTTATTTAGCATGAATATATCGCTCTTACAAGCGAACTATGATTCTTAGCGCAATGAGAGAAGTCGTAAAATCAACCGGAATGTTCAAGCAAAATATATAAAAAAAAAATCTAAATCCGTTAAGTAGTTCTCTTGTATGCTAACTAAGCAGAGTTAAGGTTATGCCCTGGGGCAAACACGTGGGTGAGGAGGAGGAGGGCCATGCCCTCCTCCCTGCAGCCCGATGAGTCTTAATCGGATTTACGCTAATAAATCGGTACCACAAGCGAACTATGATACTTAGCGCGATGAGAAAGTCGCAAAATCAACTGAATGTTCAAGCAAATTATAGAAAAAAAACAATCTAAATCCGTTAAGTAGTTCTCTCGTGAAAAGTGGACAAACATACAAATGGATCTAAAAAAATGTAAGAAATTTCACGCTTGGACCACAAAATTTTTAAAACCATTTCTTAGCTAGCACCTATGGGCCAAGGGTAACCTACATTCAAAATTTCAAGTCCCAAGTCCTCATGGTTTGGGAGATTTTGGGATGAATGAGTCAGTGGTGTTTGGATTTTATATATATAGATTAAACTTTTCCAAAAATTATATTTTTATTTGACACATACTGTATCATTTTCTAACTCTACTTAATGCTGAACAGGATTCTGAGAAAATCGGAGCCTATCTGAACAAGCATAGGCCACAAGACATGAACAATCCCATGGAAAGGGCACCAATCCATCACAAGAACTTGACACTAATTTCATATAACGTAACATAATATTCTCAAAACCTTTTAATCCAGTTCAGCACCACTGGGTGGCTGGAGGCTAAACCCAGTAGCACTAGTCATGAGGCAGGAGACACCCATGGAGAAAGTGCCAATCTATTGCAGGGTTCACCCACACAAGGCCATTTTGGAATCATCCATTAACCTAATTAGAACATGTTTGAGAAAGTGGGAGGAAGCCTGGAGCACCTAGAGGGAGTATCCATGCTGACACAGACTCGCACATACAAGGATCTGGCAAGGAATTCAAACTCAGGACACAGAATCCAGATGGCGATCACACTACCCACTGTGCCACCCAGTAACTCAGACTTTCTACAATAACTACAAATTCTACCATTTGTATTTCTGTCTGTATTACATAATCTCTTGAAAGTTTACAGATATTTAAAGCGCAAACATGTTCAGTGAGATAAGACATGAGCATATTTAATAACATTTCCACAGAAACTGAGAAATTATCATTTGGGATTTTTAGCTCATCTTTTGTCCTGAATAGCAGTTGACTGTGAGAGTAGTGAATAATTCCCTGCTATGTCTTGCTATCTGCTAGCTATCTACCATCTTTGTGACTAAACAAGATATACCTACTGAGTGCTTGATGGCTTTCTGTTCAAACAGGCTTGAATGTGTTTTGTGAAGCTTCAAGGTTTTCATGTTTTCTTTTAAAAAAACTCAAGGGCATACTTTTGTAAGTGGCATGTTTTGTTTCCAGATCTTTTAGTACTTTTAGTCCTTGTTTTCATTTGGTTAACCCACAATGGCTAATACTCACCGTGCTTCTCAGAAAATGTACATTCAAATCTTAGAAAATCTGTGCCATCTTGTACTTTTAATATTACTGCTTGGTTTTGGCCTTTAGAATCAAAGTTTTGAGGTTGATGTACAAGTAGATATGACTGTGGTTTAAGACTGAGATGTAACGAGAATGAAGAATGAAGCTAACTTGGGCTTTGTTCCATGTCTGAAGTGAAATCAGGGCAATGTTGGGAACAAGTCACTTATAGGGAAGTGTAGCATTAATAAATAGTAATACTGTTACAAAGTTGAAAAGAATGACATTTTCTCTGTACTTCACACCAGTAACAATCTAGGCTTCTCTTAAGAGCACATGGGAGACTACCTCACAATTAGATAGAATTAATAGCAATTTCAAGAACCTCAATTCAGTTGGGAATTCACAGCCAGGCTATAGGCTAAAGGTAATGTCACATTAGCCGACTGTTCAAGCAATTTCCAGTCCTAGCCTTCATTTACGTGATCTTAGTAAGTCGGAGGTATTTGGTTACACACTCCTGTGAAGGCCCAGTCATCTAACTCGATATGCCCAGCGAACATGTTTGTTTTAGGCTTTAGTCAAAGAGGTAGATGTTGTGTGTGTGAGAGCTGACAGCCAATGAATGCTCATCAGAAAGTAAAATGTATATAATGCGATGACAAGAAATTAGGAACATGGGTGTTTTCCAACTCACAAACAGAAGGGAAGCTCATCTGTCTGATGTCTTTTGTTTTATGTACCACGACAGAATGCAAAATGGAAAACAAAAAACAAAAAAACAGGCAGAGATTGCTGCAGAACTCTCTTTACCTGTTAACCCTTCATATTGTTAACCTGTCTCCATCAGGTAGCACATTACTGACTGCCAGAAAAACAGGCACGTGCGACTCTGCTGGATGTTTCACACTCAGTCACTAAACGTGGCGTGTCCTGCGATTTTCTGTTGTGTAAGCCTACGAGACCAGAAACATCAGTCAGTAAGTATGACATACCCTACAAATGAAAGTCTGTACTTTGTATGAACTATAATTCGGAAAGGTATCACTCATTTCAAAGTGCAGAATAAGTGTAATGGCCAAGGATTTGAAATGAATCGTAGTTTACGAAGATTATGCGTTTATGGTCGCTATAACAACTGTGGAGCTTCTTAATCTTAGTGTAACAGACACAAGTCAAGTTACAAACTGAGTGGAAGGAATGTTTCTTAAAAATTTCTTAGGCAACCATGCTGGAATAGATGAAAAGGCCCTGACAATGGTGTTGGCCACCCAAGTTTAAGACTTAGTTAATACCCTGTACCCTGGAGTTGTACCAATAAAAACGTGAGTCATGCTTGGAGCCATTGGGAACTTCAGAATGTGAAAGTGTGCCAGTCAGGGCAGAATAATTTAGCCCTTACATCTGTTGTCTTTGTTCCTACCAATTAATGTATCATATGTTTTTACTGTTTTCTGGAAGTAAATATCTGTATGCATACAAAAATGATTATTACTTCTGTAAGAAAACATTATACTCATTTTTGTTTTTCATGTATTCCATCATTTGTATTCCTTTTTGTGCTGCATGGTAGGGGTGGTTGGGGTGGGTTAGGGTGGATGTACTTCTAGATCCTACTTAGACAAGAACAGAGACATGACAGGCAGACACCCTGAACAAGACAGCAGTCCATTGCAAGCCACAAACGAACACACAAAAACACACTGGGGCTGTTTAGCTTCATCAATCAACATGACAGAATGTATTTGGACTGTGCAAGGAAACGGGAGTCCCTGGAGGAATCTAATGTGAGCATAGGGGGAAAAAAATATAAATTCCTCACAGAGGGCATCTCATCCTGGAGGAAAACTTGAGTTCCCAAAGCGCTGAAAAATTAGAAATATGCTTACCATTTTTTTTATGATTTGAGCCACAAAACCTGTCCATTTCTTGTAGAATGTGTTTTTCTTAACTTTCAATAATAATCATAATCAGTTCTTTGCGCAATCTCTTAAATGAAAAAACATAATCTAATTTTTCATTTAGGATGATAGCTAACACCATTTATAAAGAATTCAATTTTTCAGGTACAACTTCACCTTACATTATTAATTATGACTTTACACCTACAAACATTTGTAATTCAGAATCACTGCCTATCCTAAACAGCATTTGGAACAACACATAGTTTAGAGTTTTCTGAATGTGTGTGGTAAGAAACCCAAATGGGCATGAGGGGAACACGCAGACAAAACCCAAAGTCCAGGAACAGACTTGCCGGATGAGTGAAACAGCAGCACCAACACCTGCACCACTGTGCTTTCCCATAATACATTTATCACTTTCTTCAATAAATGATTATAACATTTGGCATCAATGTATCTTTCTGAGGATGTGACAGTAGCTTGTCTGAAGGTCTTGCCTTTTGTGAACACAATTACAAGCTTCATTTTAATAAGGAAAAGAAAATGCTGAATAAGCTTTCTCTGACAAAGTCTGCAGTTAGTCATTTAGATATCACTCAAAAAATGCTCAAGGAATTTACATGCACTGCTTATGGAGTCCACCTTTTATATAAATAATATCTTATTATAAGCATGTCTAAGTACCTCCCCACTTTGTTAAAGCTTAGATACAATTCGTATTATTTAAGTTTCAGGTATACTGTGAGCAGAACTGTAATTCTTCAAATCACTTCAAATTCTTTTCTCCCCACCCTGTAGTTAATCTAAAACACAGCAGCATGGATTTTGACAAGAACAAAATCTTCTTTGTAACCTATAAATCTCCAAAGCTTTAGCTCTCCCTTACCTTTCCTGAACTTATTAGCAGTTGATATATGGTATGCTAGAACATGCTCAGTGATCGCAGGACACAGGTTATCTTATAATATGTAGGATAAACAAAAAAAAAAAATGATACTTTAAAGCCTCTAGTAACCAATTACACTTTGATCTCTCTTCTTGGTCTCCTGGGTGTCCTGATGTTGTTGCTGTGTGTGACCTCTCCCACAGAGATCCACAGTCCTGTTAAAGAAGAGATAGGTGTTGCAACATCACCACAATATTGGACCCACTAGTTGTATCTGTTGCTCTTCACAATGCACTGACTTAGTTGTACTTCATTGTACCCTTTTTAAAAAATGCTATATTGTTAAAATTCTCGTAATGAATTTGAGCCCTCAGCTGGTCTTGTACCCAGACAATTTATGTTCATAGGGTAATGATCCTAAAGGTGTATTTTCTCAGAATTCATATCTGCAAGGAAAATATTTATTCCTCTCTTGTTTTCAGAGTTTAGTGCCTACTTGAATTCTAACTTGCAAAGTAAGGGTTGTATTTTGTTTGTTCTGCGCCAAACAAACACTGATATGAATGGTGCAAAATTCTGAAAAGTCTGAAATCAGTTAAATTAATTCTTTCTCATTCAAAGTTACAATATTCCTCTACAAAATCAAAGTATCCATACATTATTTAAACCACTTAATTCATGGTTATGACCAGAGTCTATCCTGGCAACTTTAGCCTTAGGTGCAAGGCAGGAACCAGCTCAGGACTACTCTCCAGTCTATCATGGTACACATTGACACACAGAAACAAACTCACTCACTTGGGGTCAATTTAGAGGATTTTGGCAAGTGGAAGGAATCCTGGAGTATCTGCCAAAAAAGAGGGGAATGACTGACTCCACACAAGCAGAAACTGAACCCAATCCTCTGGAGCTGGGTGGGAGCAGCACCTACATGACCCAATGTAGTCATTAAAAAAATCTTTCAGAAGTGTAGCACATTTCCATGATGTTTTCCTAGTACTTTCGCTGATGGTTTTTGTAAGGCTAATGTTAAATAGCTTTCTTCAGATTATCTTCATCAGTCAGCAAACATTTACATTTGCAGTAACAACCTTACAAATATAAAATATGCCATTTCACAATAGAAACATGGCAAAAAACATGATGTCTCCTAAAACAAAAGAAATGCAACACTACATTTTAATGTAATATCTAACACACCATAGTTAACTCATACAAAATAAATCAAACATTTGTTACACATGGAAAGTCTGTAAAGTGATTAGGTGATGTTACATGCAGGGGATAACTTACAACCACATCTTGCAGTTCCCATGGAAATGCAAGATCATAACAGCATAGCTAAGACCATAATTATCAATTAATGAATGGATTAATTATTACCATAATTAATTTATTTGAAACAATACTAATAATTGAACCATAACCATAATTAAGACCATCATAGCGCCCAACCCAGATCATTAATTAGGAGTGTGATACCAAAAGATACTGAACATGTTGGTTTACTGATATTGACCTTCCCCCCCAAAGATAACCAGTTGAGGGAATCCCATAGTAACACTGAGTGACCTTTTCATTTGATTTTCCAAGTGATTCTCCACCAACTCTGAAAAGTGGAATGCTTTGTGGCAACTATCATTTAGATAGCACACATAACTCATAGCAGTTCCTCCATGGGTAAGCTTTGAGATGTCGCTATGAGTCCTGCTTAAATCAGGTACAGCTCCATTAACTAACATTAGGGCATTGCTAACAACACCCTCGATTGTTCCTAACTGTCTGTTGGTTTAGTGGTCTGTCACATGTATAATGGTACACCCAGGGTTAGTGTAGGGTGTGAAATGTTCTTCTGGTATATCAATCCTTGCTAGGTAAGGATGGAAGGTAGAGTATTTGAGCATACATTGCTAAATGAATGTTTGAAAGTTTTCCTACCTTTCGCATTTACTCAAGACCTAGCTGAGCCTACACTACTAGTCTTGCTAGTTCTGTTAAATTATAAATGGATAAGTAGAAAACAATAATATAACTTAAAAATGAGTGAAAATCACTTTTCTTATCCTGATGTTAGATTCTGGCAATACCAGAAATAAAACAACCTCTCATATTATTTTCTTGTGTTTTTAATCTTATTTTTATTTATGGTCAAGTATATTGAAGTAATTAATAGTTAAAGTCCTGTGTTAAATCTCCATCAAGTCTTCGCGCTCTCCCAGCGTGTCTGTGGGCATTTTCTCCTCATAACAGTTTTTGTCCTACAAGTTCCTCTAGTTAATGTCTAAACTGTTCCTATAGTATGTGGATGTGTGTGTATGAGTGGAGGATTCCCTGGAGCCATCCAAGGTCGGTCCCTGTCCATGATGCCCCAATACTGTATCAGACTAAGTGGGCTAATTAAATGAAAGAAAGAACAAGAAATTAATTCTTACTTTTTTTGATCAGTTGTTGACATCCAAGTTCATTTTCCAGTGAAGTGCACATATATTAATATTTTAAACTTTAATCAAAAGTATTTAAATTAATTTTAAGTAATTTTGATTATTGTTTCTTCTTCGTCTTCTTTTGGCTGTTCTCATTAGAGGTTACCACAGCGGATCGCCTTTTTCCATATCTTCCTGTCCTCTGCATCTTGTTTACTATATATATATATATACATTATTATTTACTATATATATATATACAGAATATATATATATATATATATATATATATATATATATATATATATATATATATACATATAGACATGATCTTAAAGCTCCACACACATTTATTTACAGAATATTTACACAAGTGTCCAACCCAGTGGCACAGCACCAATCACCCCAAAGTCCAGGCCCGCAATACAATGCCTTTCTGTTCTGGTCCGCTTCCACTCTCCTCCGAGCTCTGTCTGTTCTCATCGAATGGAGGGAGGTGGCCCCTATTATCCCCACCCGGACGTGCTCCAGGTGCCTCCCAATTAGCTTCCGCCGGCACTCCCCAGTGTGGCGGAAGTACCGGCTGTGCACCAGGAAGCACTCCAGGTTTCCCTGGTCTTCTTCCCCCCAGCACTTCCGGGTGTGGAGGAAGTGCTGAGGGCCAGGACTCCAAAGCCTCCAAGGTGGTCGCCCCCACGTGGTCTGGGGGAGGCATATGCCCTCCTCCAGTCCTCCGGGGTGTCCCCTCTGGGTGCCACCCCCAGCCACCTGTGACAATATATATATTACATTATGCTACCTATAGACCACAAAAATTATTTCTTTTTATTCCATTTTTAATGTACTCAGATCTTCATAAAATTCCATTTTAGATGAATGATTGTAGAAAAGAAAGTGCCACCTCACCACCCAAGACTTTAAGAGTTTTATGTTTATTGCTTTTCAGATTTCCTTTTTGTTGAGCGAACTGAAAATATCTGCAATTGCTAATAACATAAAAATATGCCTTCCTCTGTATCTGCAAACAGTGAAATTGTAATACTTGATAAAAATAACAGCACCAGCAATAGACAGAGGATCAAGTAGCACAGACAGCATTGCTGTCAGACTGTTGAACAGCCCCTATCAAGGGCATAAACATCTATAAATAAATTTATTTTTAGGTGCCAAACGTCATCTGCTGTCTGTCATAAAACAGCTGGCTAAAAATGTTAATACTTTACTTCTGCATCTGCTTCTGGCAGTTACAATTCTTGTCAAATTGATTAAAAGTTCATCAGTTTGATTTGTGGTCATGTTTACTATTTAAATCATTTTAGTGTGAATTGCTAACATTTGGCTTGTCGATGACAAGTTTCTTCCTGACAATAATAGTGCGACTTATAGAAAATAATATTTTCTCCAAATAAAAGATTAATAAATAAAATTTTGTAGCAAAATCCAACATGGAGGCAAGCTTTATATTTAGCAGTTTGGTCAAATTTCACTAACAATTTGGTTTTTTAACGTGATATTCTCCCTTAATCCAGTTCAGGTCTGTTGGGGGCCCTGAGTCTATCCCACTCTCACTGGAATGTGAGCTGGGAAACATCCCTAGACAGGTTATCACAGTCCAAAGCAGGGTCACTTTCAGACTGGTTCCAATTTAGAATTACCAGTTAGCCTAACTTACACGTCTCTGGACTCATGACAGGAAATCCAGAGTACTCAGAGGAGAAGCCACACAGACCATGCAAACCCCACTGAAACAACTGGGTATGGGATTCAAAGCCAGCATGGTGGATCTGTGAAGCAACAGTGCTGACCATTGTGCTTCAGTGTTGCCCAGTTTTTAACAATGTGTTGAAATTTGTTTTATGAAATTTGGCATTGTATTAGAGTTGTAAATTGTGATGATGATATAATAAAGCCTCTGAGGAATCTCAGTTGTTGGTGAGACCCTTACTCATTCTATAAGAAATGCGACCCCCAATCCAGACAAGACTTGTACACATTATCCACATATGTCTACCATATCAAATTATCTGTTCAGTTCAGCCAGCTTCTCCAATTCAGAGTTGTGGAAGACCACAGCAAATCTTGGCAGTGTTGGTGACATCTACAATAAACCCAGGACATAAAATTAGTTAGTCATCAAGCTGTTGGTTTTTGTAATTTTTTTTACCAATTTATGTATTAATTTTTGTTAATTCCAAACTCGCAATACTGTCACTATCACCACAAAACAAATTGGCTAGCTGTTTTAGTATAAAGCTTCAGGGAAAGCAGAATGTAGTGAGTAACAAATTTCAGATTTCTGATGCAGAGCTTGGCTTTTAACAGATTTTCATTAATCATAATAGTAACAATTCTTTAGATTTATATGGCACTTTTCTCATACTCAAAACACTCTCCACGCAGGCAGGACCCAGGATGCGAACCCACAATCTCCTTACTGGGAGGAAGCAGTGCTACCACTACACGACCTTTAGCGCTCAAAATTTAGTCCAGCATGGTTTGGGCAGTAGTCTACAATACATTTACCTTTGACCAAATGTGGAAAATCAGCTAATGCATGAATACTGTAGAAAGTGATAAAACTGTTTTAGAATTTTGATGTTTTAATATATAAAAAACACCAGAAATATACTTGAAATTTTAAAAATGCATTATGGACACATCTTCCACATTAGTGCCATAATCAGCAACTGTGCCATGGGTCATCCCATTTACCTTTTTACCAAATTAATTTGAACATCAAGAGGTGAACATTTTTATATCTATGTTTGGTCACTTAGCAGACTGACAAAGCTGCTTGGTTGAGCAGTGAAATGTTTCTATCTAACAAAAAAGAAGTCCAGTTGCCATGACTCAACTACCAGATAATCTCACCTGGATGACTGAGAATCTTTTGTAGAAAGAAGAGACTTGAGGCATGGCAAGGTTTGGGGCAGCCACCCGTTTAATCCGGTTTCCTGGCTGCAAACGTAATTGATTCATTCAGAGTCAAGTTTACTCAACAGAGTCCAAAACAGAACTGCCTGCCAGAGCAAAGGCAGGAGGCTTTATAGGACGGAGGGTGGAAGTGATGTCATCCTCTGTGCCGGAGCCGGAAGTGAGGTCATCCTCGGGCCCGGGACCGGAAGTGATGTGTCCCGCTTCGAGGTGTCGGCTCCTGGTGGGATTTCCCGGGACAGACCTGTAGAGAACTCAGAAAGAGCGTTAGCGTACCCCGCCCCGGGCAGATGTATCATCAGTCCTCTCTAAGCCCTTCAGCTGCCTCCCATGCACACGTGTGTGACACTTTACAGACTTCAAAAAGAGGTCAACATAACTATTTTCAAACAAGTGTTACAGGCCAGGTTGACCATCATAAGTGAAGAGCTCAAAACCAAACAAAACAGCACAAGAGTATTTAATCTTTCTTACTAACATCAAAGCCATGATCAACTAAAGAGATATTCACTGAAAAAGAGATTCGTCAACCCCTTCTTAAACACAGCGAAGGAGTCAGCAGTTCTGATGGAGGTGAGCAGCTTGTTCCTCCACTAAGGAGCTTCACATAAAGAAAGCCTGGATTGAAATTGAATGCCATGTAGAGGTATTTACTTTTTATTCACCTCAACTCAACCTACAAATGTTAGTATTTTTAATTTAAAAATAATATGACATGTCAGACAGACGTGTGAAGGATATCTTCCTGGTGCTTCAGATTACATCAGGGGGGCAGATAAAAGTGTCCTATCTACAACATCCAGTATGTCACACCTGTCATTCCTGTGCTAACCTCTCTGGTGGTTGGAAGTAGGACCTGAAGACAGAGAGATAGCTAGAATGAGGATGTGGTGTGCTCAGATGTTAGGCTGAAAAGGTGGCAGACAGGATCAAGGAAGTGGTAAGGGGAAGCCCATGATCACTCAATAAATGGTAGGCTAGCCATCTGCAATCCATGGAAGACTGTTGCTGTGACCCTTATGTTTTACTGCAAAATTGCCTGTTTTAAAATAAAAGCATCAGCTGAAGTTTCAATGAATATTTTTTTAAACAGAGTTTGTGAAATCTGTTACGTTGCTGCTATTTTGCTATGGGAAAGCAAAGAGTTTGTGAATTTGCAATTTGTTATTTTGAAGATGAGCAATGGAGAGTCAATATAAATGCACAAGGCTATTAGAAGCCATTGGTTTCTATTGGTATTGAAAGCTCTTTAAGAAGTCAATGGATGCCTTCCAGAAGGAGAGCAACATAGGATCACAATGATATGTGACTATCTGGAGTGAATGGAGTCGGTGTAAACAGTTTGCAGTTTGATGGCTCTACATTTTATGAAGCTTGCTGTCCTGTTTCATGGACTTTACATTTTCTCACTCATGGAGCCTGTCCAATTGGGACACCTACTGGTGGCAGAACTGGTGAGAGAGGCCAGATGTTGCTAGAGATGTTCTTGGGGAGCATATTTTTTTTTCTTTAGCTCCACCAACTGAAGGGTAGTTTTGCAGTCCAAAGGCCATTTGTTTAAGTCCCACCATTGATGCTTCAGAGAGGATGAACAGCGAAGCAGGGTGCGATGGCCTGAGTGAATATCTGAGCAGAAACATTGGAAGGCCTCTAGAGGTCTGAGTCAGCCAATAGTCTGCTGCAGATTCTAAATTTAAGATAGCATGGCTCCAGAGAGAATCTTGGGTATTTTCTACTTGAACTGCAGTCCCTGATGTGACAGACAGGAAAGCCTTCCTGAAGAGCTTCACTGTACTAACTCTGCCAGCATCTGTCTGTTTTTGATATTTTCCTAAAATTATTCAGTTACTATTATTATTATTATTTCATTTGCTAAAATGATACATAAAGGCAGTATATGAATCTCCTAAAATGCCTTGAGATATACCACATTTTAAGTTGCATGCATTTATCAAATGATGAAATACTGTAAATAAAGGTATGTTTTGTTATAACATTAAATAAAAAGAAAGTACCCTTTGCCACTGAGTATTTAAAAACATATAATGCTATAATTAAACATTACGTTTGTTGTGTGTCTAAGGTGTTTGTTAGGGATTTCAGTATTTAATAGCAGTGCTGAACAGTAATAGAAAAGAAGCTGAAAAATTATACAAAAGTAATGTCATTCTCCCAAATACCATGGGAACTTAAGCATTAATAGCATTAACTAGATTATGAAAGTAATAGGATAAACCTTGGAATTATAAAGTTAGGGAGCTCTGGCTGAACTCAGAATAATCTAGTAAGAATATAATTGCTCTATAGCTTTAAACCATTAACAAAGGCTGTTTTTAATTGCATGTTTGAGCATGGAGGATGGCAGACTCTATTTCCATGAGTCACCCAGCGACTAAAATGGGATTTTAAACTATGTTTCACACTAAAAACTGCACTTCACAAAGCAGGCTTGCTCCACAAATAAAAATATTAATGAACAGTTGTCATTGATACCTATAATCAGATTAAAGGGGTAAAATAAGAATGGAAGCAAAGATCAATCATTTTATGTCTGCTTCTTACTTATTACCAATGAGAAAATCTCTCCTGTGATGCATAGTTGATTAGAAAATAGAGTATTAAAAGTAGTTATAAAAACCACATTTCAATAAAACCATGAATCAGATCTCCTTTTTGATTTTTATAGACGTGCTACTGCAGGAAACCTTCATTTACAGGAACTCAGTTGAGTATGACTGGAATTGTTCAAAAATGAAAAAAAAAAAGTCTTGTAAAGTTAATGTAATTTAAAAGGAAAAGATTTTATTGGCAGGCTTAACACTGCCACCTCATACCTCCAGGGACTTGGGATCAGTTCACTGTTTGACTGGAGTGTGGGGTTTTCCTCCTGGTTCTCTGATTTTTTTCCCACACCCTAAAAATTTACAGAGGTGGTTAAATGGCATCCCTAAGATTGACAGTAAAACTTTGAATAAATGCTCTTTCATTGTGTACCTGTGCATTTGTATCCTTCGGGATCACAATTCCTCCAATAACCCTAACCTAAACTGGTCCAATGGGATCGAGTATGTGTGTGAAGGAATGTGTGTATTGAGATCCAATCCTGGGATGTTTAATGCTTTTATCCTATATTGGAACTTGATCAATAAGGGGGAGACTTGTAACAAACTTATAAGGTGAAATAAACATCGGTATACTGATAGCTCTAGATTTAAGTATCTGTCATCATTGGATTTCTTTCTTTTTTCTTCATATCGTCTGTACTGTGATGCTCTCAGTTGCCTTTGCCAGGCTTCCCTTAGGTATAGTACACTATTTTCAGTTCAACGTCTTTTAGTCTCACTTCATGTCAGCAAATTTACAGGCTTTTTCCAGTGCCTCAGTATTTCCTTGTTGTCCATCTGTATTTGAATTATCTTATATTCTACCTCATTGAAATACAGTGGGATAAGTTGACATTTCTGTTCTTGCAAAAAATATTCTTTGTTACATATGTCAATCTAATCATCTTATTAACTAAGGTTTCCAGGATGGTAAAAATGACTAATCTCTAAATAACATTTGATAGCCTTAAAGTCTTTTTATGTAAAATGCATAAAGCATATTTAATCTGTCTAAAATGTAAAAAACAACCAAAATATGAAAATAGCATAATATCTAAAAGGTCTTAAAATATATAAAAAAAAAAACCTCTGTGAATCTAAAATAGCTGTTAAAATTCTTGCATGCTGAAAAGGTCAGTTTTCAAATATGAACTATGATAACATCATAATCATCCCTGTGCATTTTTAGAAAACAGATAAACGCTTATATTTGACTGAAACATGCTTATCGCACAGCTCTTTAATATTGCCACTGTCTGCCAAAAAAAAAAAAAAAATTTTTGACAAGAACATATCCTTTAGGCTGATGTTTTTGGTCAATTTCTGCTCATCTAATGGAACTGGTTTTAAAAAAAGTTGTACATATTTTGCTGTTTTTTGCATTCATTAATAATGACATGATTTTAAAAAATGTGGAGAGTCACCTTGCTGGCAAGTGTTTTTAACACTATGAAGTAAAGTATTTGCTGGTAGTCCAATTGGTTGCAGGGTCTACACCAGGAGTCCCCAACTCCGGTCCTGAAGGGCAGCAGTGGCAGTAGGTTTTCATTCTAACCCTTTTCTTAATTAGTGACCTGTTTTTGCTGTTAATTAACTTCTTTTGAATTAATTTTAATTGACTTCTTTTTTAAGATTTGTTCCCTTGAATTTCTTCATCGTTCCTCTGAATTGCTTCATTTCTTTCCTTAAATGGCACACAAACAGAAATGAACTGTGATGTGAAGGAGCCAACAGAAGACCAGCTAAGTCAGGGCCTCAAACTCCAACCAGTTACTTAATTAGGTGCAGAGTCTTGTCGTTAATTACACTCATTCCTTAATTCCATGGCCTGTTGCTGCTCTCACTGTGCAATAGCACACATTTTTGAAATTGTTGATTTTCTCTTTTCTAAGAGCACTCTTAAAATGTTTTGGGGACCTGAGCAGATCAGCATTCCTAAGACCTTCATCTTTCTTTATTTTCAGATATTGTATGATGGATACAGTTTGCTGGTCATGTTTTGGTTCACTTTGTATCTCATTATTGTTTGGCTTCTAATTAAGGAAAAAGAAATAATTGAGGGGGCTGAGTCTTTAAGAGCAAGTCAAATAAAATTAATTCAAAAGAAGGTAATTAGCAGAAAAAAGAGGTCACTAATTAAGAAAAGGGTTAGAATGAAAACCTGCAGCCATTGGGGCCCTCCAGGACCGGAGTTGGGGACCCCAGGTTTACACAATACATGATGCAATGATTTAGCAGGGACAGATTAAAGGAATGAGCAATTAAAATGAAATTGAAGAATAGATAAAACAATTGCCAAATAATAAGTATCTAAATAAATAATTAACTAAATGCCATCTATAATACACCACTTATCAGAAAAAAGTAATAAACACAAAAACTAAATTGACAGAGCAGAAAGACCGGTCCTGATCACATGTCAAACTGATGATTGTAGGGGAGTTAACAGTTTAATAGCCCAGGGGTGGAAACTACTAGATTGTCAGCTGGTATAGCATTGAATGCTACAATATCGCTTGATGGATGGTGTGAGGGCAATAAGTTCATTGCCTTGGGGTGTGGAGTCTATCACAATGGAAAGTGCTTTTTTAAGGCATCTCTTGTCATAAATATCCTGTATGAATGGGAGTGTGTCCTCAGTGATCATCTTTGCTGTTTTAACTCTATATGGCTGAGCATTTTGCCACAGTGTATTTGCCACTCCAGATTGCATGTATCTAGTCAGTATATTCTTCATTGTTCATTTGTACAATTTAGTGTGGACCCAGGAAAAATTCTAGATTCATAAAATGAAGATACTGTTGAGCTTTATAACAACTCGTTTTGTGATGAGAGGCCACAAGAGATCCTGAGTGATTTGGTCCCCTTTAGAACATAAAAACTTCACACTCTTTCCAAAGCATCATCAATAACACCAATTGGCGTATGCACCCACAGTGAAGTCCACAGTGAGCTCCCTTTTGTTTTGCTGATGCTGAGGGAAAGAGTCTTGCCATTGCACTGTTCAGTGTGCAAGACAAGAAGTAGACACAACAAACATTTTTGGCATGTCTGTGGCCACATATAGTAAAAATAAGTTAAAAAATAAATCGTTTTACAAATGAAGTGTAGTGCAGAACTAACTCAGACATGACTGATCTTACGATCATATGGGATCCAGGCAGGAAGGGGCGGGTCCAGGAGGTCAGACAAGTGATGTCATTGGTGGAATCTTCTTCAATACAGAGGGTAGAAGAGAGAAGGCATTAGTCCACAGCTGCAACCCCTGGTTCAGCGGGAAATTACTGTCACCAGAGCCTTTAAGCTGCCTCCCAGGTGCACGTGTGTGACAAGTGGTAAGTCTGCTCTTTTTTGTCATTTTGTATAGTCAGAACCACTTCTGTTGTTGTATTGTGTGAACATAGAAAGCAGCAATAGGCTGAACACACAACCCTAAGGTGCTCTGATTTGTGTATTTCCCAAACTTGCCATTCTGTGGTCTACACGTCATGAAGGTGATGTTAAATGCACAGTCCAGGTACAGAAGTACTAAATAATTATGGCACAGAGAAGGTAGTTGCAAGAGAAAAGAGTACACTGGGATTGTCAGAACACATTTCTGTTTTCATTCCAGTGTATAAGGTGACACCATTGATCTGTCTTCTGCAGCATTAAAAAAAAAAAAACATTATGGGAAGATGCAATATTGTTTAGGAGCATAGAAATATCATTGCCATACAACAGCAAATGATAACTCCAGCCCAGTAATTAAAATATTTAAGCATTACTATTAATGAATTAGTTAAACCAGTCAAAAATGTGCTTACATTAAAAAAACTATTTGCCATAACCAAAAATATTAGGAATGCTGCAGTTATGTTAAAATGTTCCAATTTAAGCTTCATGCAAATGTTTGTGTTGTGTGTGAATCAAAAAATAAAATCCATCGCATCCAAAATAATATAAAGTCAAGATTGAAAAGTTTTTGAGGTGTTTGTTTTAAATACAATGGTAGGTAATGTCTATGTTCATACAGTTAAAATATTTGATATTTTCCATATTTATTGTGAAATCCACCCTTATGGATGTGGACAAATTTGTTGGTATGAAAAAAGAAGAGCCAGAAATTTTCTCTGAAATGACATGACGCTGACAAAAATAATTGGCACACATCATTGTTTAGTCTGTATTTAACAAAAATCAGATTTTGCTTTAGGGTTTTGATTCAACGGAATATTTCCAATAATAGGAAAAATGTCATGGACAAAAATGATGAGACCCTTTAACCTAATATTTTGTTGCACAACCTTTACAGGCAGTCACTGTGATTTCTGTAGCTCTCAAACCTGCACCTGTCAACAGCTAGTTTGAGCCACTCTTACTGAGCCCACTGCTCCAGCTGTGTTTGGTTTGAAGGGGGCCATCTCCATACTGCATGTTCCAGTTCTTTCAATAGATGTTCAATAGTATTCATATCAGGGCTCATGGGAGACCACTTCAGAATAGTCCAATGTTTTTTTCTTAGCCATTCCTGGATGCTTTTAGCTTTGCGCTTTGGGTCATTATCTTGTTGGATGATCCATGACCTGAGACTGAGACAGAGCTTTCTGAGACAGGGCAGGAATGTTTCACTACATAATGTCTTGATAGTCTGGAGATGTCATTGTTCCCTGCACATACTCAAGACACTCCATGCTAGACACAGCAAAGCAGCCTCCAACCATTACAAAGCCATCTCCATGTTTAATTTATTTGTCTGTAGACACAGAGCTGATGTGACTTACCAAAAAGGTACAATTTTGTCAAATCTGCCCAAAGCAAATTCTCCCAGAAGAATTGTTGCTTGTCAATATACATTTTAGCAAAGTCCTTCAAAAAGTGACGGACGATGCAATTAGACATGGATGACCTTGGCTTTTTGTCTACCATTCTCACTATCTTTCTGCCCATTCTAGGATCAGTTTTCCTCATGCAGCCAGGTCCAGGGAGGTTGGCTACAGTCCTGTGAACCTTAAACTTTTTAATATTATTTGCAGTTGTTGTACAGGAACATCAAACTGCTTGGACGTGGTCTTATAGCCTTTGCCTTTAACATGTTTCTCTATAATTTACTTTCTGATCTCCTCAGACAACTCTCTCCTTTGATATTTCTGGTCCAAGTTTAGTGTGGGACACACAATGATATCAAATAGCAGAGTGACTGCTTTTGTCCTTTTAAATGGAGCGAATAACCGATTGCACAATTGGAGACATTTGTCACGCTAATTAAAGAAAACAGCTAGTTTGAAAAATCACCCTAATCTAATTATTTATGTTCTTTTCTAAGGATACCAAAAACTGTGTCCAGGCCATTTTAAAATATCGTTGAAAAATAAGCAATGCTTCATCTATTTTCACACTTGCTTTGCTTTACTCTGACATATGTAAGGTACACATGGGAAAATTGCTTTTCATTTAACTACTTGGCAGGAGGCATACAGCACATTTTCAATAAGGTGTAAGGGTATCAACAAATTAATCCATGTTGTGAAAGCCAAATGAATCCAAATGCTTGATTTAAATGTGGACCGAGCATTTGGTGTAGGTATCACTGCAGCAGTGTTAATGTCTATTACATAGTATCTCCCAATATAAACAACAGATCCATTTTATTATGCAAAAAATACCAATTTTTCTATTGCAAATACTTGTATTCTCTTTTCCGTGTGTCAATGGTATGTCGTGATTAAAATATTGCAATACTGTACTGTATTTGAAACTGCAGTGAAATAACAGCAAGGTCTACTATATTAAAGACTGTACATTGTATTTTAAATGAGAGAGGAACATGAGTCAAGATTTGTGCCAATTTTGTTAATGAGAGATCTAAGGAATCTCTTAAGAAAAACCAAAACTAAGTCCAGAAACGAAGTCAAAGAGAATAAAACAAAAATAAAAAAAAACAGGAATGAAAAAATATATTTCATCACCATCAAAAATGAATTACACGGATTCCTTAACCAGGAAATAATCAAAAGAAAAGTTTTTGGAACAGTAATTCAAGAGATTACCTAACAAACTCGAATAAAACATGGCTGCCTAAGCCAACCTTTAATCTCTTGACCTACCAAGGGTCATGACCTCTGTGAGCACATGCCCAGCAATCAGAGGATGCATTACATAAACAGGATCCACATGTTGGTGTCACCCGCAAAAAGGACAAAATGGTGACATGAAAAAATATGAGCAATTCTTAAACTTTGCAGCACAAAGCAAACTTGAAATATAGAACAGAATAATTGACATTGCATAATAAATATAAAAAAATCAGTGATCTTAACACGGGTAGAACTTGGCAATAACACTCAGTAGGTTTTTGAGATAGCCTAAAGAATAACAGGATGCCAGGGATCGACGAGATCCCCACTGAACTGTTTGAAACATTTTGTAAATAATATGTTAGCCAAACTAACCCAACTTTATAAAGCTATGTGGGAAAATCTTATTAGCGAGTGGGAAAATGGTGTCATAATCAAACATTGGGGAAAGAGTGAACTAAGTGATTGCAATAAATGCAGTGGAACCATCCTGCTCTCTGTGCCTGGAACGGTCTTCTGTATGATTTTGCTCAACTACGACATCCCAGAACATCCAGCTGTATATTTTCACTGTTGTACCAACTGCAATTTATACCAGTGAAACATGGAAAAGTATGGCCTGAAACTTCCATAACTTTAACATCCTCCACCAGCATTCTATCAGATGAATACCACAAATAATGTACTGGGAAAACATATAATCAATTAGGATGTTCTCAAACAAGGTTACTCAGTGATATCGTCAAGGAGCGATGACTTATATTTGTAGGTCATAACCAGCGTGAATTCTACCAAGAAGAAGAGGAAGGGCTGCCCTAAAAAACACTTAGAAGAGCTTATGATGACTATTGAGACTCCAAGAGAGACTGCCCAAGATAGACATTGACAGAGATTGCTTGCTGCCCAGTGCTCCTGACGGAGCTGGAGGCCCTAAGTCTAAGTACATCTACGTCTACTGTATGTATTATTTTCCCTTTCACTAGTATATATTTTATTTTCAATGTGGTCAAGATTTTTAGTATTCAGTTGGACTAATTTTAGTTTCAATAAGTTTTATAACAGATCACTCTGTAGGCCCTTCAAATTGCTAAAAGTGACCTGAATATATATATATATATTTTATATGTTATTGCCACAAATAAGCAAACTAGACAAATATATGAATACATGTAAAAATCACTAAGGTGGGCTGGTGCCCAGCCCAGGGTTTGTTTCCTGCCTTGCACCCTGTGTTGGCTGGGATTGGCTCCAGCAGACCCTCGTGACCCTGTAGTTAGGATATAGCGGGTTGGATAATGGATGGATGGATGGATGGATGGATGGATGGATGGATGGATGTAAAAATCTCTTTCAAGTGTCTATAGATTATTTATGTTTTTGAAAGGTGACATTTAGGGCATGGCACAATCTATTAATTTCTTTGTAAGCTGTAGAACACCTTACAAATTCAGTATGTATTACTTATTTTATTGTTCTAGAACATCATTATTTAATTAAATACTCTTTTTGATTGATACCAACTGTCTTACTATAGCTTATAACTTATTTTGGTTTATCATCATATTCCAGAAACAAACAGTAGTAAAATCTACAGCTACCTAGTATATCTGCATCTCCTACATTTCAAATATAATTCATTCGGATTGTATAAAATAAATGTTTCCCAACAGTTCTCCCAGTGTCACATAAATGAATACCATCTAAACTAAATCCATACCTAAGCCACACATTTAATAGTCCGTGTACAAGCATGTGCAAGATGAATTTAAAATTATAATCATCCAATAGCCTGAACCTTGAGAAGAAATAAAGGTAGCAGAGGAAACTAAATGATTATAAAGTCACAGCTCAGATTAAAACAAGAGGTAACCGAATTGAGAATCATTGTTCAGAAGTATGGTAGCCATAGTGCCATCTGTTGTGAACTGTGAAATCTGTTTTGTCTGTTTAAAAATCTTTTTGTGCCCTGCATAGATTTTTTTTTGTTTACAAGAATTTTATATTTTGAAAGTTTCATTTTTAAACTTGAATTTCATGTATTCGTTTTAATTTTATTTCTATATTTTAAAGAGTTTTTAATTGTTTTTCACTTTAGCTCTAACTGCATCACATCCTCATGTTGAAAAACAGCAGGTTGCTATGGACCGGGTAGTTAGAAACCATCCTCCTGATACAAGCTGGTAAATTAGCGCTTCATCCACAATATGAATTCAATCAGTAAACTAGTGCTCGTGGAAAGTTTAGTATTCAAGATTCTGGTTTGTGGCTTTCACTCTTTTGTGTCATCTTCATTTTGTCTTAATGTTTTTGATCTAGTAGGATGTGAATGACTTTTGGAATTCTATTTTGACTACGATCACAGTCCAACGATCTTACTTTTGTTTTGGAGTTTATTTCTCATTCTTTGCTCAGATCTTTTTGCACTGTTATTTTGTTTGTAAAATTGACGCACATATCCCAGTCAGCTTCATAAAACATTGGACCAGATGACAGATTTCCCTGTATACACCTCATTTCATTCCTTTTAGTTTTTTTATTTGAGATCTACAGGGAATGTTTCCCACTATATTGACTTAATTATACAAAAGACATGTTTGAAACACCCTAGCATTAACATAACTTAATAGTACTTCTGCTTGGTTGTAATTGTTTTGCTGTAATGCATACATTTTGAAACTAAATTAAAAACAATTCTGAAACCTGCTTCGGCCAGTTAAGTGTCATAATGGGCCAGAGCCTTTCCAGGCAAAACTGGGCTCAAAGCAGAAGCCGACTCCCTTGGGCTAATATAGAATAAAAACTGGGAGAAAACCCAATTTTAAAACTGTGAGAAAACCATAAAGAATCTGTGCAAGTGCAAGATTTGAACCCAGAATGCTAACTCAGGGAGTAGCAGTACTAACCATTGCACCACTTTGCTGCCCCAATCATCACTCTTCTGAAGTCCTATTGCATTATTTTTAATAGTGTATCTGTCTAATAAATCCATTCTCTGTACCTGCTTTATAATAACCAAATATAGCACAGAATATTGATAATATAAAAAATACTACCCTATATGAAAATGATGCTTGTTTATGATGATTTTGACATGTTACATGCCAAAAAAATTTTAAATAAGAGCTTTAAGAATTAAGTGGGAACTGTACTATATAAGATTATTATTCTTTCTTTACTTAAATACATTTAGGTGGAAACCTAGTAATGCTGCATTTGATATGACAATGATTGCTTGCCAGTGTATAACAATTTTTGTTTTTGCCTTCTTGAAAATCGAGTGAAAATCAATGGGCCTCTGTCTTTGAGGCGTTACAGATTTTTCCCATTGCTAGTCTTTCAAAGCTTTACTTCTTACATGTTGCCCATTCTCGTGCGACAGCCTTATGGATGTGACTGTTTTTCAGGCTGATTTCACAGTCCGAGCTCCCCGCTGAGTTCGAAATACTTAATTGCCTTTTGTAGAAAGACTGAAGTGGCCAGATAAGCTTCCTTTCCTTGTCTGAGGACCTGTGCACCAAATAGATGGAATTTTTATGTGTTATAGACACAGGCTATCAGCTTGCAACACTTGAATTGTATTTCCTTACAGCCGTGTGGTGTTAAAAATAGGTACAGGCTGTCTGCCCATTGAAATTATCCCGTAAACTAATGCTAGCTTTGCTGCACACATGGCTCCTCTTTCTTGTGTCGGCTGTTTTCCAATGGAAATCTTATTGCTGGAAATTTGCTTGTGAATAATCCTGAGTCAATTAAATAGCTTGGCAGATTTAAAATTGTCACTTAGGTGTAACATGGACTCACAGAGGAAAACAAAGTTATTTGGTGGCCCAACTTTCTCAAAAGCACTTTGAGCTACTTTTTGTATGAAAATGTGCTATATAAATAAATGTTGTTGTTGTTTAGGCAAAGATTAATATTTTTATTATGTATAGATTAATATTTTTTCAAAGGTTAAAGGTAAAGATTGATATTTTTTGAAAAGGTAAAATCAGTGCCCACACAGTGCCCATACCATTTATTGCATTCTTCTGGGGGCTTCTGAGCCTTCTTCTTATTAGTATAATCAGTGCAGTGCTCAAATGAAAAGCTTATTTCCCATTTTTACTTTCTCCCCACATTTTGCACAGAGCCCTGCACAAGGTTTTTCTACGTGGCATCTATTCTCCCATTCAAAATATTTAAAACAGATCCTTGCTGGGAGCTTCGTCGTGACTTTCCCTCTCGGGGTGAGAGTGCCCTTTAATGTTCTTTAATTGATTACTTGCCAAGTCAAGACTCAAGAGAGCTGTCCTGTGGAGAAGGCCCAAAACGTGAGCATGGGAGTAAATGGAGATGTGGCAGCTAAGCAGCCATTAGCTGTTTGACTTTTGGAGTTTGTTTTTTTTTTTCTCTTTCAGCTTTAATCCCATAGTTTGGCTTAGACTCAAACTGTAAGCACAGGAAAGCACAGTGGCACCATTCTAAACCCAAGAGCTATGTAAGGAAAATGAAGAAGAAGAAAATTCTGCAGATGTGCATTTTGTGTAAAAGCAGGCTATTTGTTCCAATATTTATAGATCCTATTAGACAATAGAACAGTTGTGCAGAAAGGTTGTGCCCTCAAAGGAAAATGATCTCTTTACAGTATAAGGGAAAAAGATAAACACAGTACAATCATCACAGCTTAAACAACAGATAGTGCATCTTTTTAAAACTGTAGTACTATGGCTAAAACTAACTTAGATTTCACCCTGCTGAAAATAATCTTAAGCTATTTACTTATATTTTCAGTATATAGTGATGGAGGATGCCTGGGAGGTGAACTCTCTGCTTAAAACAAGACTCTTCAGCTAGTTGTCTGCCAGCTGCCCTGGCATTTATGTAATATGTATGTTTACCCCATTTAAGCACAAGCCCTGCAAATACAAAGCAATGTCTTCAGAGACAAACAAATACTAAAAACTAAATGTTTTCCAGCTAAATTCCCTACCTATTTTGTTTTTAAACCCAACAGGTAAACTGCTAATCTAGTCCTCCTAACTCCGAAGATCATTTTTATGACTACTGTCTGAAACTAAAAGGGTCATTCAAAACCTCTATAGACGCACAGTAGCCTCTTTATTGAATTAATGTCTTGGATGAAAACTTGGATTGCTTTGGCTTGGACAGAAGAGTAAGCGTTATTGGTAAGCATAAGAAAGGGGAAAGGCGGAAACCACATACAGTGGAACCTCGGGTCACGAAGGTCTTGGACCACGTACATATCGGGTTATGACCAAAAAGTTTGCCAAACTTTTGCATCTGTTCACGACCACACATTCGGGTGACTAACAAGCCAGTTTCCCTTCCAGTTTGTACGCACCGATGATTTCCGCATGTGTTCAGTCTCTCCCTGTGCATTCCCTGTGCAGCGAGCAAGCGAGAGAGAGAGAGAGCGTGCGAGAGAGCGAGCGAGCGAGCGAGAGAGAGAGAGCGTGCGAGAAGACAGTTAAAGAATGCACCGGGCTTGTTTCTAAAGAGACTGCAAAGTTAGTTTTCTCTATTCAAGGTTTTGTCAGTGTTGTTCAAAGTTTTTACATTTAGTTTACTATTAAGCTGTGCATTCTATGGTATGATTAACTATTTGTGTGCTTATAAATCTTAAAATATATATTTACATACAGTTCATACGGTCTGGAACGGATTAATTGTATTTACATACAATCCTATGGGGGAAATTACTTCGGGTCATGACCAAATCGGGTTGCGACCAGAGTTTTGGAACGAATTACGGTCATGACCCGAGGTTCCACTGTATGAAGTTCTGCTTCACCACATGGAGAAGTATTCTCTGTATCCACATTGCTTCCTAGCTTCTACTTGTGGAGTTCTGCAATGGGGTCCGGTCTCAACATCTGACAATCAAAATGTGCATGGTTTTATAGATCTCCAAATTGACACATCTCAGCCAACTGCATAAACTGCCTATGCCATGACTGTCGAGTCTCCTTGCAATACAATCACAGAGACACAAAAATAATGGGGATGAACTTTGAACAACTGTTTGATGTATCTGCTAATCTCCTTATAGTGATAAAGTATGTACTAGAAAAACATTAAGGTTTAGAAGAGAACTTTTCACTGTATAATTTCAGTTAGACTTTAATAATTTTGTATGACCTTTATAGTATACCAAATACCAATAATGATAATAATAATGTCTGGGATACAAACTACACCCACAAGAAAATGTACATCCTGGTTTAAATGTCATTACCTGGCAAGGATACCAAGATATTAGGTCCTCAGCTGAAGATATAAAAGTGTTTTAAGCCCCAGACAGCTACTTGGTAGCAATAATAATCTTTTGCCAAGATCCACACTCACACAGAAGCTACTGGGAAATGTAGTCATCAAAGGAGTCTCTGTTTGACTTCATGTGACCTGGAAGTGCTTCATGTAAAAATATTAGGGTCTAGGATTATAGAGGTCTAAACCTGCTTAGTAGTGTGAGCTAGGAGGTGGGGAGAAGCAGAGGATAGGTGTAATGAGCTAGGAATCCCATAACATGTTAAGTCACAAAAAATACTTCTAATAATGCCCACTAGAGGGGGATATACTGCCAAACCCTGGCTTGACAAACAAGCAAATACATCAATTTCATAAAAAATAAAAAGGATTTATTCTTCACAAAAATGTTCTGTCACACCGAGAAGATCTGTAGAGAATAATGAAAAAACAGAGTTGCCTAGAAACACAAGGTAATTCAAGGTGAACACAGTTCCAATACATTAATCTAGAAACGTAGTCGAAAACAGAGCATGAAGGTCCAAATCTGAAAACTAATAAAGCACAGAAGAGGCACAAAAACTCATCAAACTCTCAGTGTGGATTCACAATGAACCACCAGGAATTATGGGAAACCCTTTGATTTTGTAGGGTGGAGGGCAATTCTAGGCAGTGATTGGCAGCTGGCCCCACCTCTTGGGGATCCATCCACAAAACACACGGGACACAGCCCAGGCAGTATACATGTATAGACACAATCAAAGACAAAGAAAAATACAAATACTCAACAAAAGTAACATTAACGTAAATATTGTAAATAAACAAAACAGATCCTAAAACATGAATTTGATCGGCTGGGCTCATCTGATGAGGTGGACCTCCAGTGGACTGAAGAAGTAGGTAGGGGCACCTTAGTTATGTAATTTAGTAGCAAGACTGGTAAGTATAGAGAAGGCCCAGAAGGGTATAGTCTTTGTGGTTTTGTTCACTTTGTTCACAATTTTACTTCACTCCTTTTCTGGACTTTACTGAGATCTTTCTGGGTAGGGGGTCCACTCTAGGGTGCCCCCAACAGGACATACCTTATACAATTTATTACTAACCTCTTAATAGTAATCTGACTTATATATATCACAAATTGTTTTATTAATAACAAAAGAATAACAAATATTATATTTCACTTTAACAATGTTGTTTTGTTATTTTGTTACGATTAGAGAATATTATTAAACAATGTCAATGACTGTTTTAAAGGATTTGCTGAAAATTGTCTACTCGGGATAAAGTAGACTTAGAAGATGGATGGGTGGAAAGTTTCCACTGGCAGCAATACAAAGTTCCATATTCTGTGACATGTTTATGAAAACAAACCTTGGGTTATCTGTTGTGATAATCGCCATGTTGACTTTCTTCTATGATTTCTTTCCATATGACACACAATGTTGGCGATATCCCCTTGGATATTGAAGGGTTTTTTAGTTTCAGCTCACTGCTCACAGAATGCCTTCTCAATGGGATATTGTTCCAAGAATGCCTCACATGTCAACTTGAAGGAGCCTGTACAAACATACAGCCCCCCAGTCAGTATATGCTGTTCCAATGAATACGCCATGTCACCTCTGTGGCAAGCACGCAGATACTGTAACTGAATTAGCTTCACCTGACTGTGTTTGCTGCTTCTAAAACCTGGACAATGTGCCTTACCATGCATTGGAGTCCTTTATTATGTGCCACCCTGCATATACCGTAGGTATTATAGGGCAATTATTGTCATGTGTACAGATTACAGTGAGATTCGTACTTGCATGTGCAAATCAATACACAATGTGTCACCACTCTTCAGCACCATGAAAAAATTATATAAATACACATAAATATATGGCACCAGAGAGTGGCAACATGTTACATCTTGAGTAGCCTTTACAACATGCAAAATAAAGTGAATGACTGAGACAATCAAAAAAAATGTTCTGAACACAAATGAAGATTTTGTACAAATAAAAATTAAGCTTATGTTTACTCATGTTTATGCTTAATTTAATGAAAATCGACAGAAGCACACCAAAATAAGAAAACATGCTTTTAAAGAAAGCATTTGACATATGATAAGAAAATGTTTCCCCTTTATTTTGTAGCACCATTTTTGGCATTTATGAAACTGTTTCCCCCAACTGTCTCTCTAACTTTTAGAATATTTTGAGACATGTTTCTCAGAATGCAAATTAAATTATTAGGAGAGTGATATTAATACAGTGATATTAACTTAATATATGAAAAGATGAACAGATGTTCTTTGTAAAGAATGTTTTCATTTTCCTTTTCCATTTGGTGTTCTTTGTTCAGAGTTCCATAAGATGTTCTGACAAGAACTGTGATTTAGGTAGGATTTTCTCACTGTTTATATATCTGTTGGGAGTGTTCACAGGTCCTTATGGCAGCTGTGACAGGACAACAAATCAAGGCCCATTAGACCTGTCAAAAGTAAGTAGGGGAAGTTGAAAATTTATAAATACCATTACAAAGCCAAACAGAGTAGTATACTGTATGTATATATATATATATATATATATATATATATATATATATATATATATATATATATATATATATATATATATATATATATATATATATATATATATATATATATATATATATATATGTATATATAAAGAGAGATAGAATTAAGTGTTAGGGACTAGCCAGTAACCCATTTAATCTAAACAAAAGATTGTAGAAAAGAAAACGAAAGTGTCAGTCCAGTTATTCTGGACATTATGCATTCTTTAGTGTCTCTCTGGTCAGGCTTCTAGAGACACGTTCTTTTGTGGAGGTTTGTGCTCTTCTTTCTCTGGTTGATATATGAATGCTAATTTCCAGGAATATGGTTCATATAGTAGCTCATTGGGTGGAACAGATGAGTTCTTCAGGGCCAAGTCAGAAGACACCTGGGTGAAAGGAGAGGGGCTGTATTTCTCCTGACACTGCTTTCTGTGATGGTGCCTCCATAATGCTACTCCAGTGCTTCTTACTCGCTTGTGTGCAACACTCTCTCTCTCTCTCTCTCTCTCTCTCTATATATATATATATATATATATTGGCAGTAGTGCCTCAGATTTCTGCAGGGCTTCATGGGACCCACCACTCTGGGAGCCAGAGTTGGGAGGAGGGAGACAAAGCTTGCCAGAGAGGAGTGGAGGTGAAAGAATACGAAACAAAGAGAAAGTAAATAGTATTAAGTATTATGTTGTGCCTGTGGGAAACGAGGAAGGCGTTTCCCCACGAGGTGAAGAAAATAAAAACATTTATTTGTTTTATCAGTGTGCCTCCTGCGTCTGTCTGTGTTGGGTTGAGTGCTGGTATAGCGCCATCTACTGCCACTATATATATTTAAGCAAAAGAAGATTAAGAGGTGACATGATTGAAGTGTTTAAAATTATGAAGAGAATTAGTACAGTGGATCGAGACTTGTATTTTAAAATGAGTTCATCAAAAACACGGGGACACAGTTGGAAACTTGTTAAGGGTAAATTTCGCACAAACATTAGGAAGTTTTTCTTTACACAAAGAACGATAGACACTTGGAATAAGCTACCAAGTAGTGTGGTAGACCAAGTTTCAAAACTCAACTTGTGTGGTAGACAGTAAAGTCTAGAGTGTTGTAATGTTCGTTAGGGACTTTGAAAACTCAACTTGATGTTTTCTGGGAGGAAATAAGTGGATAGGACTGGCGAGCTTTGTTGGGCTGAATGGCCTGTTCTAGTCTAGAGTGTTGTAATGTTCTAATATATATATAAATATAAATATATATATATATATATATATATATATATATATATATATATATATATATATCCTGTTTTGCAGACGTCCGCGGGAGGATTGCAGCGGCGTCTTGGATGACGGCCTCATGCCTCGGCAACAGACTGGTCACCCGCGGTGGATGTCGGGACGGTGGAGGAAACCCGAGTCCGCCGACGAGGCCGGTCGTCCCCTAACGGGTCCGAGCATACAAAGAGGGACGGCTTGTATATATATATATATGCACCGCTTCTTGCAGGGTGTCGAAGACCTAAAGGAACGAGTGGAGGAACTAGGAGCAACGGCAGCAGCACCTGTAAAGGCATGAAGGATTTCGTAGGCGCGCGCTCGGAAGCTCCGGACAGTCCCTCCCGTTATGAGAATGAGTAGCGTATATTACAGAATTATGTGCCTCTGTGATTTTTAGTAATGGTGCAGAACTTCATTGTCCTCACAAGAGGGTCTGTGACTGAGCAGTGACTTCTGGTGATCTGTTGATTTAATTATCAGTGAGACCTGGAAGGGGAAGGTTCTTACATGAAGCAGACATGTCCTCAGCTATCCTCTGCTGGTTTCTCTTCCTCTACTCTAAGTAAGAAGACATTATAAATGATAGCGGCAGTGTCACGTGTCTGACAACATACATCAATGAAATAAGAAATTCCTCTCTGTGAGTTTGGTCCACCTGTCCTGTTCAAAGCAGTAATTTTGTTACTTTTCTTGCCTCCACTTGTATTCTGTCTACATGTTAGACTTACAACCAGTATTTTTGACAGCCATATCTTTTTATGTTTTGTGTTCAACATATCATATGGAAATTGCAGTAATGTCTATTCTCACATCATTTTTGTAATATATTATGGATTTATTTAGTTTCTGGTTCTTCATTTTTCCACTCTAGTCTTGTTCTAATGGCTCTATATTGCTGAGTTTTTCTTTTTTCTTTTCAATGTAATCCAATACTTTGCTTGATTTCTATTGTTTTATTCATGCTCACGTCAATTACTGAACACCCTTTGTCCAGCTCTTGTCTGAGGGCACATTCTTCTTCTTACTTGTAGTCACCAATTAAAATAATATGCATGGGAGAGAAAAAATAAAAATCTGCAGGCACTTAGTGCTTAGTCCCCTTTTGTTTGTTTTACAAGCATTTTGTATATATACATTTCTCCCTTGGGACAATCAGAGTACTCTATCTATCTATCTATCTATCTATCTATCTATCTATCTATCTATCTATCTGTCTGTCTGTCTGTCTGTCTGTCTGTCTGTCTGTCTGTCTGTCTCTGTCTGTCAGTCAGTCAGTCAGTCAGTCAGGCTATCATAACTTTGACAAAAGTTGCTGTATAAATTAGATTTAGTGGAATGGGGGGTTACTGTAATTGTGCATTTTTATATAAGCCAGACACGGATTACTTGACTGGAATTACTCAGATTCTCATGAACCACTTTTTAAATCTCTTATTATGTTCCTCCAGGCAGATAACACAGAAACAGCTTTCATGCACAGGCAGAATGCAAAACCTGTAAGTCCTTACAATTCCTCATATTTTAAAAGCAGGAAATTCATGGACCTTCTGACCTCATCATTTTCTGAGTCAAGGTTTGGGTTTGGTTTCTTTCAGGTTATTAGACATCTTTTATTTTCACTTAAGTAGTAAAAATGTTGGACTCATGGTGATATAAGATTTTGAAGTGAAAGAAACTGGCAACTAAATAAGTGGATCATGTGAGTAAACCTTAGAAAATCTTGAACTGCAGTATAATTGTTTCACTTTGAAGATTACCATGGGGAATGCAAGCCAATGATTAGTCATGTGGTTTACAAAATGAACAAGCAGTCCTTAGGTTGCAGCTTCAGTTTAAAAAATGGAACATGTCAGGCCAGGCACAATGTGTTGGATAAAGATTCTGACATCTATGATCAAGTATACATTATTTTGTAAGCTCTAACTCCTGGAATATAGAAGTTTATGGGGTTTCAGTTCCAAGATGGTTTTCATGCCAAGCTCATATAAGCACTATTACAACTTTAATTTTTCAAATAAAGTGTCAAGTCTCATTTATGCTTCGGCAATTGTTTAAAAATGTTGCTTTTGAATTGTCTTTATTGAGCTACCTATTTCATAATTGACTATTACTGCTTGCACAAAAAATTGCAAGTTTGATTTGCAAACTTCCAACCCAGTCTTGAATATGTACCATTTTAAAAAGAGATTGTAAATTCAAAGTGGCTTTCTTTAGTTAATTTGTTTTTCTATCCATTTTCCAAATATCTGTCCTGGGTATAACATTAAGCTGCATTTAGCCCTGTAAGCAGGTCCTCCAACTTGCAAGGAAATCTTAGGGTTGGTGGCAGAATTGGCATTCCAGTTACTGTAAAAAACCTCCCACTGTTCTAATCCATTTGAACTAGTGTGGTGCTGAGGTGTCTCACAGGTCCTAATGTGGGATCTTAAGGTGGTTTATTGTCATTTATTCCTATATAGGGTTATTGGGAGGTGGAACCTATACTGGCAACATCAGGAGCAAATTCAGTGTTTCTAAGTCTGAAGCTTGTCCCAGCAGCATTCAGACACCAAGAAACAGAAAAGTCTAGTTATGTATGAGTTACATGAGTTTAGGCATGTCTATATTTGCTCTGCCCCTGTACTATACAAGAATACATTGATTTGAATAGAACTGAAGCTGGAGCTATAAGCTTGCACTTCTAACCATTAGAGAAAACGTCTGTTCTCAAAATGCTTCAGACACATTTCTTTTTCAAAATTCAGATCCCTCCTTTAAAATAAGGATGTCTCTCAGTTGCAATATGTTTTGTTAGAAAGCATAGAGTTAAAAAGAGCCGAAATGTCCACCAAAAAATGTTTTCCTGCTGGGCTACATATGTTTCATTAAAATAACTTTTATTCTTGTTGTAAATTTCAGCTTGTCAAAGAATGCCTTCTGCAATAACCAAAATTTAGTGTTCTTGAGAAAAGAAAAAAGAAAGAGGTGACCCTACACCTATCAACAATTACTGATTACAGCCTCCAGAGCATGTTTTTGGAGACCAGCATACACTCCATGACCTATATAGGTTTACCTTAAATATGACGCCATAAGTTTTTCAGCATATCTTCTGTTACTTATGTTTATGCCAGGAAATATGGGAAGCGTTAGCTGACCAGAACTCTGGTTGCTATTTGTTTCACTGCTCAACATTTGCTTCTAGTTTTCTTCCTGGCTGAGATTCCCAATGAGGTATGTTTTGTGGATACCTAGTAATTCTAAGAAAAAGTAGGGTTACTCAAAGGTCACAAGCACATCATGTGGCTGCCGTTCATCTGTTGGCCTCTGGAACTCAAGCTGCTCATCCATGTGATATCTTCTAGTCATAGGTCATGTCAGCTTTGCTGGACCTTGCTATATCTTGACCCATCAACTTGCCCCTGAGGTAACAATAACAGCTTGGTCTCTTTTCCTTTTGGCAGCCACATGCATTTTGGCCTTGACCCAAAGTACAGTCATGGGAGAATTGTGAGCTTCTTTTTTGGGAGTGACCTTTCATATATCCACACTGCTGTATTCATCAGAGGGTGGTTATAGAGACAGCTACAGAGACCTGCTACACATAAATGACTTACCTTCTTCTCTTAAACAGCTCAGCACATCTCTTTATAACTCTTGTGACATCATAGTGACCTTCTATCCTGCCTTCTGATGGTTACAATAGAATCCTAATACAATTTTGACGAGAACAGGCCATTCAGCCCAAATAAGTTTTCCATTTGTATTTACCAAGATTTGCTAAAATAACATGGTGATTTGAAATATACTGTGTATTCGTTTTATAAACTGAAACTCTAAATGTCTTCTACATTATGACTTATAAAATTGTCCTTAAAAACCAGTTCAATCAATGATCACAACCTGTTCACAACTGTTCAAAGCACTCGGAAAGTCATTCCCTCCTGCCCGCTAATCATTTTTTCCCGCATCTTTCTTTTATCGCATGTTTCTAAAATGTATTTTTGGTTGTTATTTTTTCTCTTTTGCCTGTGGTGCTTTTATCCTTATCTTCTACCTCTCTGCTGCCTATTTGTCTGTTTTGCCATTGCCTCATTTTTTTCTCTCTCTGTCATTTTTGTACTGGTCATGCTGGTGCCTGTGGTTGGCCCACTCACCATTTAATGACCAGTTTGCACCACTCTATGGGGGATCTCCTTTTGAGACCCTTTGAGGTTAAATTTGTAACAGAAAAGGCAACAAAAAGTGATGAATGTAGATGGCAGGATGAGGAGGGGGGTGATGTATTTTTAGCTTTGATTTTATGCATCTGTGGTGAACATGCTGTAAAAATTCAACCTCAGTTATCTGAAAACCTTGCAGCAGTTCTCTAGACCGAAAATGCCACACAATTTAATTTGAAGCATCATTGGTGACTCAGTGGTTAGTGCTGCTGCCTCATGACCCCCATTCAATTCTCCCTATCTCTGTGTAGTTTGTAGTCTGGTTCTCTTGCCATCTCTTAAGTATGTGCACGTTAGCTTAACTAGTGTATCACTCTAAATTTGTGGTACACAATACGGGGATAATTTTTGAACTGCACTTAATACTGCTAGGATGGACTCCAGCAGCTCACAACTCTGTAATGTAAGGTAAAAAAATGAAAGGATGGTTTTATAATAATAATAATGTTAAAGCACTGACTCTTGCATAAGCTGGGAAAAGCAAGAATGAGAATGATGTCAGCAGCTTTCCTCACTATGAGCCAGAACACCATTATTATTATTATTACTATTATTTCCAATAGATTGGCACTCCATCCACAATTGATTCAATTATTGTACCCAATGTTATTGAGATAGACTCTAGTATATGAATTAAAATAAGCAAGCCTGAACCTTTAATAATGTATTATTATTATATTTTTTTCTCAGTTTATGCTGGTTGCTTTATATGAGTTCTCATTGTTTGATATTCAGGACACTATGAAGTATGTGGACAGTTCCGTGGAGGGTGATCTTCTGCAACCTAGGTAGCACTCACTTTATCTGGCAGTTTGTCAAGATGATTTTGGAAACCTAGCCAAGCACTTCCAAGTGCTCCGACTACATTTGGCATCACGTGAGCCTTTGTGGTCCACATGTGCAAAATCTCAGTCTCGAGGTCCTTCTGTTTGCTGAGTTTTGACTTAGGCATTGGCTACAATGATGAGTAGGCATTGCCTCTTTCTTCTGCCATGAAGAATGATGTCTTGTTGGTTAGCTCCAATGTTATAGCCATATCATAAATAATGGTGGTGTTCTCAACTTCAATAACCTTTTCAAGGTTGATGATGGTAGCAATGATCATACACTGGGAAGCAAATTTCATGGAGCACTAACCAGTGCAGGTAGCTAGCTATTCAATTGAGCCACTTAGTGTATTCTTTTGGTGCTAGCACTAAGCATCTGGCAGCAACATGACGGATATGCTCTTCTTGTTGCTGGCATATGCTGCATTTGCTATCAACATCCATCTTGAGAATATTCTTCTGATGATGGCATTTGTTAAGTGTCTGATCTTCAGCTGAAATGAGGAGAATCTCTATCTGGCTCTTCATCTCAGAGTGATGCAACCAGCTAAAGGTCTGTTTCTTATCAACACAGCTGTCCAATGTCAGTCTGTACAACTGACCATAGAGTGGTTTCAACAAGAGTATTAGTATTTTTATTATTATTACTATATATATATATATATATATGTATATATATATATATATATATATATATATATATATATATATATATATATGTATATATGTAGTTTGCTTTTATGCATGATAAGTTTAAAAATATAAGAATACAAACAATACATTAGAGTGATTTGAAAGAAAACTGAAATTTAGGAAAAATAGCAAACAAATGTTAAGGTAGGACACAGGAAACTTACAACTATAGTCAACAAAAAGAAGAGCATCCAGCTAGCAGTCCAGAATTGCTCAACAGATGATGTGATAAGATGCAGATCCAGGACAGTAGAGCAATAGGAATATAAGCATTGGGCAAATACGTTATGAGGAATTATAATAATCATCATTAATATGTTTAAAATATTTGAATGTCATATATTTTTGTGCTTATTTTTTCTAAAATCAAATATGAATTAACAACAGGAAGGTGGAAAGACCAACATTCAGACACATCAAGCGAAGACATTTTTATTTAAAACTTAAAGACTTTTCCTTTTCTGCATAAAGAGATTTTGAGATGCTTTTAGTTACCCTTATTTCAAAGCCAAATTGAAATGAGCAGGTACACAATTTGTTCATATGGATATGAATTTGGCACAGTCAGTTTAAAGGAGTTTAAATAGATAAGTGCACTGTGTTGTATAATGATTGCAGTCCAGTAAACCTACAATTGGTTCATTCATTTCTTCAAGAAAGCCCACTTTGTAAAACTCTCCAAATGAGAATGTGGCAATAAATGAAACCAGGGAATAGACTGCAAAGTCCCTTGTGAATTGCAAAGAATTCTTGCACCTCTCTCAATGGAAACTTCGTTTTTGTTAATTTGTAAGAAATAAACTTTGACAGAAAGATGTATTATTTCCTGTCAAGTTAAACATCTTAAACAAATAATTTAATGTGATTTAAAGAGAAAAAAAAGCAGGTGACAATAAACAAATTTTGCTTGTTTCACGGTCCTCTGCTTGCTCAAACCATTTCTGAAAGCCCTTTACTGTGATGCCAGTTCACTCTAAACAAATACACTTTTAAAAAATGTATGTTGAATATTCTGCCACCATTTAAAGATGAAATTGTCCAGAGTTTTGCTCTCTATGTGCGAAAATTCTCTAAAATCACATTACATAAAATGTTCCACTATGAAACATTTTGATAAATCAACACTATTATTCCAGCATACTTGCCAGTGTGGGAGTGCAAGACCTGCAATTAACTGCTGTCCTGTCTGGGGTCAGTTTCTGCCTTATGCTTGACGCTGCCAGCTCCAGCCCTCCATCACCAAAAACCCCAAATAAGTGACTTTAGAAAACAGACCAGTGGATGGATATTTCCAAAGATTTATTTTCTTTACTTGATTATTTCCTTATTTTACTCTTTACTTTTTGTTGGTCATTACAATAAAGTATCTTGGAGACATCATATATTGATAAAGGTAATTAAATTTGTATCCCAACACTAATATCTGTAGAGTCATGAGGGTTTGCCAATCTTGCCTTACTGTGTTTTGTACGCTCAGAGGACAATTTTGATTTCATATTAAGTTGTTGAAAATGCTGCACAGAAGCCACTGCCCTGTAACATTTGATTAATGTACTGTATTTTTAGACAAACTCTTATATACATTCTGAGTGTTAAGTTAAATTTGTTTTAAGAAGGGCACTAAGGATCTTCACTCCTAAATCTGAGGTTATGGTCTCTATTTATGTTTAGTAACTGATGTGAATTTCTTGGTGTCAAAAAGGACACAGTAGTGTATTGAACTGAGTAAGATTCCTCAAGTTTTAAATCTGTAATCTCTTGGGACAGTAAAGATCTTAAAAAGACAATATATTTCACATTTCAATGACAGTTTTATACTGTATATAACATAATATAACACAACATTCTCAATGTCACCTATTCTGATTCTGGATTGCAGAAGTCTTAACTTCAAGGTAGGATGCAGTCCTGGACAGGGTATCAGTCCATCATGGAGCTCTCACACTAACACTTGGGGCCATTTGGATTTAACAATTTACCTAACCTGCACATATAGGGGTATTTTGGAGGAAACTTTTAGTTTACCTCAAGGAAATCCACACAGACATGGGAAGAATGTGCAGCTTCCTCATAGAGACAATGACTGGGCATGGGATTCTAACTCAGAACGCTGGATCTAAAAATCATCAGCACTATACCCTACGGGCACTGTGCCTCCTGCATTGTGTATTTTATATATAATATATATTATATATTAATATACATTGTATTAGGCTCTTAAACTTCTTAATGGAGAAATTAATGATAATTCAACATACTGTATATAAACTATGCCAAGCTGACAATGAAAGAGAAGAAAGCATAATTCCATCATTCTTGGTCAAAGTCTTGTTCACATGATGTAGGGTCCACCTTAGGATATCCACACTCCCTCCCTTCTCACTAGTCTAGTGTTGTCTAGTTCCATGAATGTTTATCTGCCATATTGGGCAATGTATTGTTTTCCAGCAAATACAATAGGTTGTGATTTCCTCCAGTTTAGCCCATGGCATATTCAATTGTTTCAGACCATCAATTTATGTCCCTCGCCAGGTTATTCATGGTCAACCCAATGACTACCTAATGGTTTCCATGTCATGACTGTTTCTGGGATCCAATTAGCTGTGGTCGGTGAAGCATAGTTGACAGTGAGGGATGATGTTATGGAGCCTTTTTAGGCCACTTTGTCGAAGCACTTCCTCATTTGTAACATGGCCAAAGTAGTAGATGTCAAGAATCTGTCAAAGGCATCGCTGGTGGAACATGTTTACCCGATGTTTAATCTTGGCCGTTGCATCCATATATTGCCGTGGGTATAATAATGCAAATCTTGATGGTAATTGCAATGGACTTTGAGATACAAATGTGACACATCCTCTTTAAGACTGCAGATGCTTTCCCAATTTGACAGCATATTTCTTCCTCCATAACTGCGTTCTTGCTGATCATGTTGCCCAGGTAAGTAAACCTGTCCACATTCTTGAACTAGTCTTGTTCGGTCTGTATCTTGGTTCGAACACATACATTTCCAACTTGCATAAATTTCAATTTTTCAGTGCTAATCTGCATCCTGATCTTACTGGCTTTGTGGTGCAGGGTCAACTTTGATGTCTTCTGCTATAAAAGCAATGCCATCTGCAAAATCCAAATCAGCAAATTGATAATTTCCATTTGAATCAATCCCAATCAATGCCTTAACTGTTGATCACCTTTCGCATGACAAAGTCAAGGGCCGATAGGAATAGAAATGGTGATAAGATATATCCTTGTCGCACTCCAGTCTCAATCTCAAATAATGCAAAGTAACCAAAGCCATCCGAATTCAGCAGCTTGACTATAGATACAGGCTGCTGAAAGTGCTAATGAACTTTTGCGGGATCGTGAAAATCAATCTGCCTTCTGACAAAACACCTTAATGTTGTTTATTATCATGCTTACTTTGAAAGATGCTGTATTAAATATACCACTTTTTGCACATGTTTGCTTAATGTAGCTGTGTGTTAAAAGCTATATTGCTAACTCTTTATTGAAATGAGTTAACATGAGTATGTGAGAATAAAGCGCAACAGCAGAATGAGTGTTGCATTACCCTGACAACTGGAACATTTAAAGGCTACTTTAGAGCACTACAATCTTCAACAATAGAAAAATGTGTGATACACGCAGAATCTAGGAAGTAAATGGCAACATTGGAAACATCCTTATGTTCTTTGTACATACCATGGGTTACAAAAAAATCTGAATTTATAAAGATAAATTATAAGCTAAAAGCTCTTCATGCAAGACAATGGTGTTTCATGTGTTTTTTCAAAGAGAATGTATGCAAGAAATAAAAGGACTCAGCTCTCAAACGCAAAAAAGTGCAAAGAGTGAGCAGGCCATTCCAATGATTGTCTGGTAGTGAAAAGATGAGCATGTTGACTGCCTTGTGACAGTCTGGGTTGGCTCCATGTTCCCATTTGCCTTTGGGGAGCCTCTTGTTCCCGCATCGTCAATACTGTAACCGTGATGAACTAGGCAGATGCACACACATACATTGCAGACAAGGGGTATTATGTGCAAAAGTGAATAGTGCTTTATTTAAAAACAAAGACATAAACAAGTAATCCAAAAACAGTGCAGTGCATCTTCATGAATAAATAAATAGTCCTTAAAAAACTGAACTGTGGAGGTTAAAATCCAGAACAAATAAATCCATAAAATCGAGGTGAAAACATGGCAGGAATCTTCTCTAAAAATCTCAGTTCCCGGTGCTGCCGTTTAAAAGTGATGTCTCCTTTACTTACCTTGCACGGGACCTTGCAGTAGAGATTATGCCTAACTGACAAGCAGAGCCAAACTTCTCTACTGTTCCATGGCTCTAAGCTTCCCTGACTCCTGATGCCTCTCCTTGGACTTATGTAGCAGAGTCGCTTAACCAACAGCCCCTGAGCATTGACCGCAAGCTCTATTGAGGGACTCTACTCCCAGCTGCCTGCCTTCTCTCTTTCACACTGACTGTCTCCCATTACTGCCTTCTTCTCTGTCTTTCCTATTTAACCTCTGCTGTTTCTTTTTCTTCCAATCTTTCATCTGTCTCCCCTCTCTGCTGTGAAAGGTCCTCTTATTTCACCAACTTAATTGGCACAAGTGCGATGAGCCGCTTCTTCCATGGCACTATTGAGGCACCTAAATGATCCATCCATCTCTGCATGTGTATGCAGCATGATCAACCAGCACCTCAATTAATTAATACCCAGCTTGATGAATGAAATGCACTCACAAACACCCTGACTGGAGCCTGTGCTTTCTGGGGTATGATTATATTTAAATTTTGCCTGATGCCACAGACCATCTTTCGCATGCCTACATGGTAAAAATGCTACATCTCCTCCATTCCAGTGACTCCAGCTTTCATTTTTGTTGTATTTTGTTTAGAAGTATCATGGTTGAAGGAGAAGGGAGGACATTCTTTTGTCAGAAGGTGCAAAGATGAGGTAATTTTTGCCAGAAATAGCAGTTAATGACGGAGTAGTAGCAGTAGCAATGGTATTGTCATGGGTGCAGAGCACAGTGAAATTATTGCTTATATGTATAACAAAATGCACTATATTGCTTCTATCCAGTGCCATAATAAAAATATTTTTTTGAAGGTTTTGTTAGAGGGGGAAAAGGGAGTTCTTTCTAGAGTGTGGATGATGTCCTAAAATAGAGACTATGCACATTACCAAAACATTTCCAAAATCCTTAGTTGTACAAGTGAAAGCTGTTATCCAGAATTTGTGTGAACGGTGATAAAAACACTGGTATTACATCTTCAAGTGTTAATACTAATAAGATTAACTTAAGGTATTGCTTAGTCAAGGCAGCAGCAACAGGAAGGCACCAAAAGAGAACAAGAATTGCAAAGACATAATATTAGCCAAACACAGTTATTTAAAAAAAACAAACTTTAAATAACGTAATGATTTTGAATAATTTGCAAAAGTCACTTGTGAGACTTGCCTGGACATCACCAGTTGGAAACCACATCTTTATAAAAAGTCACATATTTATTTGTCACCTCCAAATACAGGATTAAAGTTCCGAACCACACACAATGTATATAGCAAATAAATCACCCCAATAAACCTTCTTTTCTTCAGTCTCTTAGCCGCCAACCTTTTCCTGGGAACTCCATCCTGCTCCCACTCCCGACTCAAGCTCCCTGACTGTTAGGAGGCGGTGCCTTTTATTTCCCGCCCAGATGTGCTCCAGGTGGCTGATGACGAACTTCCGGCAGCACTTCCTGGTGTGGCGGAAGTGCTGCCCTTTGCACCGGAAGCACTCCGGATGTCCCTGGCAAGTTCCTCCGCCACCTTGCCGAGTGTGGCAGAAGTAACTAATTCCGGGTCCCACGAGGTTTAAGGTTCCCTCTGGCGGTGGCCACGGGTCCCAACGAGTTATAATCTTCTCTCTCTTTTCCCGTGGTCCTCTCCTGCTACAGGGCGGTTGTCCCCTTGTGGCCCGGAAGCTATTCATGCCACTTTGCAGTCCCGGCCGGGTCAAAACCCCAGCCGTCTGTGACATACTTTAAAAACAATAAGTAGCGGCAAAGCAAGGTAAAAGGGGAAGACAAATACTAACAAATGAGTGGAGAAAGCAATATAAAGATTAAAATGCATAGAAGTACAATGGTGTTCATTTTAAAACAAGGATCCTAATGTCCATTTAGCGCAGCAGCCTTGCTTGTTTCTGTCACCCCTGTCTTGGACTTCATTGCTTCATATTTTGATAGCATCATTGGCAGCTGTGGCTCTCCTCTCATGTGTGCCCAGTTCACTCATTAACTTGAGTATTTTGCGGAGTGCTGCATTCACCTCAGCACTTGATTGTCCAGTTTGCTTTGAGTTTCTCCCTCACTTGAGTTTTCATCTGTTTGTTTGTGTTTTTAAATTTTTGCCTGCTTTTTATCTTTTGGTTTTGTTTATCCATCCAAGTAGAATCACATGCAGCGCACTGAGGGAGCGGTCTCATGAGATTTCTTTAGAAATATTCTAAAGAATTTGTATATCCCAGCAGTTAATAGGAAACAGAATGAACAAGAGTGAATCCAAAAGAAGCTACAGTGCTTCTTACAAGGCTATTCTGGCTGAGGATGGCAGACCTAAGGAGAAGAAAAATCTCACATGTTCAACATGCAATCTTGCTGATTGGCAGTGTCTATCTGCACCTGCCCATCACAGACAGCAAACAGTTGGGCCACGTTTATATTTGGTCAGTGATGGTTTTAGGGAGAAGAACAAGTTATAGTGGGCAGGTAGTGTGAAGTTGACTTCATTTGAAAGAAAAAGTAGTTTATGAGCTTATGAAGGGACTATCCTATCCAACATTGGCTGTTACAGGTCTGTGATATCACACTGGCCTAACAAAGCATGAGGTGCTCTGGGAAAAAAAAAGTTTGTCTAATCCAGTTGCATAAAAATATTTGGCAAACTATGTTACTGGTGAACACAGCATATTCACTGTGGAAAATGCGTTGCTGAATTTTGCCAATCAGCACTGCTCACTAATAAAATGTTCTCTTTAAAAACTATCATAAATATTTAATTTCTCAGTTGCAGAAGAACATTAGAACAGTAGAACCCTCTAGACGAGAACAGGCCATTCAGCCCGACAAAGCTCGCCAGTCCTATCCACTTATTTCTTCCAAAAAAAATCAAGTCGAGTTTTGAAAGTCCCTAAAGTCTTACTGTCTACCACACTACTTTTGTGTTATAAAAACTTGCTAATGTTTGTGCAAAATTTACCTTTGTTTCCAACTGTGTCCACATGGTCCCAATGAACTCACTCCAAAATAACAGTCTCAACCCACTGTACTAATTGCCTTCATAATTTTAAACACTTCAATCATGTCACCTCTTAATCTACTTTTCCTTAAACTGTATAGGCTCAGCTCTTTTATTATTTCCTCATAATTCAACCCCTGTAGCCCTGGAATCAGCCTAGTCGCTCTTCTCTGGACCTTTTCTAGCACTGCTATGTCATTTTTGTAGCCTGGAGACCAAAACTGCACAGAGTACTCAAGATGAGGCCTCACCAGTGCATTATAAAGGTTCAGCATAACCTCCTTGGACTTGTACTCCACAGATTGTGCTATATAACCTAACATTCTGTTAGCCTTCTTAATGGCTTCTGAACACTGTCGGGAAGTCGATAGCTTAGAGTCCTAAATCCTTCTTATAAGGTGTACACTCGATTTTCTGACCGTCCATTGTGTATTCAAACCTAACATTTTTACTTCCTATGGGTAATACATATGCTCACATAGTACTTAGCATTGCAGCCGTTCACCTCCTGTGCCCTTGGCACAAATCCTGGTTCAGGCATGGTTGTATGCACATTCTTACTATGTTCCTACAGTCCAGGTAGTCTGGACCAGCTTGACTACGACTGTACCCTGTGATGAACTGGTAAACCATCCAAGGTTGGTTTGCTCCTCTTGGCTCAATGCTGCTGCCATAGAATTCAGTCCATTTTGAGTGTGGTGAGTGTAGTAGTGTGTAGTACTGTCACATGTACACTGTACAGTGAATTTTTTCCTTGCAAGTCCAACAAAGTTGTACCATGTCATCACTCTCCAGTGCCACGATAAATACAAAAATAAGGAAATTAATTTTATTTAATAGAAACGCAAGTGATCTTGGCTGACTTAGTCTTTACTCTTGTTTCCACACAAATGATTTTATTAGGCCCCCATGTCGTAACATTAATGCGGAAATAAATCCTACAAAATCTGCATGCATTTCCTAAAGTGGGGTTATTTTATATGAAAAGGAGTGGCACCCAAGGGTTTTTCTTGAAGTGGATGGAAATGACTGAAATCTATATCTTTCAAAGAAGAGCCAACAAACTCATTTAAGAAAAATACTCAGTGTTTGGAGAAAAAGGAGTTTGTAAGATGAAAGAACGAAAGAATTTTCCAGCTGGCAATACACCCAAAGAAAACACATCGAGCCAAAGCAACGGCTTAGTGCAGAATTGTGAATTTATTAAGAAAATGAAAAGAATGACTAAAACAATTATTATGAATTTAATTGCCTCCCACTAGATTTGATTAATTAGAAAAAAATGGTCCAACTTTTAAAGACTGCTTAAAAAATGTGAAAGAAAAAAAGAAAGGACTGGGCAGTAGTGTGGTGCAGTGGGTAGTGCTAGTGCCTCATGGCTCTAGTGTCCTGGTTTGAATCCTGCACCCAGTCTGCATATTTTCTCAGGTTTTCTCTGCATGTGTTCCACCAGGGACTCCAGACTTCCTATTTGTTTAATTAGTGCTTCACAAGAGTGTGGTTGTGTAGGTGAGAGAGAGGGCCCTATGATGAACTGCCTCATAACCTAGAAATTGGTTCCTGGCTTTTGTCTAATGCATTTTCATTAGCTTCTGCTCCTTGTCCCACAGAACTGGATTAAGTGGCTTTGATGATGTTATTTTATGTTTTATTATTACAGAACCAACTGGTTTCATGCACTCCAGAACCTCCTGGAATCAAAAGGAATACACAGTATATATGAAAGTCTAATAATGAAGAGTAATCATAAACAGTCCAATGATCTACTAAAAGCTTCAAAAACAGAACACATGCAAAACCTTCTGTGTCTGTGTGGTTGGCAAGCAGCTAAACCCAAAGGACATGCTGGCAGACTCATGAATTGGACATATGCAGCAATAACAACACACACGAGTGCTACAACTTATCAAGATTCTGGACATAAACCAGGCTTGTCTCTTTTAATGTCATTGTACAAGGAGAAACAAAAGAAATAAATAAAATGATCAAGATACAATCGTAATCTGCCCACCATCCTTTAAAAGGACGATATGGAAATAACGCACTACCTCATTTCATTTTTCACTTAACACTAGAATTACCAGAGCCTACGAAAAAACTTGTAGATCCGTTCCACCTTAAAATGCTTCTCACCTCTCTGTCAGCGACTTTTGTCCTTTAAATGTGTTGATAAGCAACAAACAGCAAGCAGCCTGCTATCACATCCCCCTCCGGCGCACAGTTTTCTCAGCTCTAGTCTGTTTACTTGCGTGTCAGGTGCTTAGAGTTATACTGAGTGAGAAGTCAAGCAAAAAAACGCTACACCGTCCAGATCTAAACACTAGTGTGGTGTATGTACCCAAAAAAGTCTAACTGCATTCTCGTACCATTGCTTGTGTACTAAAGTGTCAGCAGGTATTTTTCATGGCATTACACGTGTAATTTGTGAGCATGCCCTTGACGATCAAACAGAGGAAGCTTTGCAGTATACTTATGACTTTATACTGTAGGAAGATAAGTAAATAATGTAAAGCTAGTAAAACTAAAAAAAAGACGCTAACTTTGACAAGTACTATACATTTACAGGTTCTGTTACAGACGCAAATCAAATGTATGCTTTTATTGCATAATATTAACAATAAGAACAGCTCACTACTCAAAACGTTTATTTTGGTAGACGTTAAGACTCAAGCCCAAAACCTTCTGAATTGGAGTCAGCAGCTCTAGCCAGTATACTACCCAAGAAGTCAGGACAACATGCAACACTAACCTGATTTCTTTTTCTTTGGTTTTAGTCTGGGGGTTTAGGGAGCGCATTTGTTCTGTTATACTTGAATCTTTTGTGAAAATGTTTCTTTGATATTTGGAATTCAGGCTTCACATATTATACACTTCATGTCTACATTTTGTCAATTATTACTAAAACATGAAAAATGTTTCTGTTTTAACGATGTGTTTACTGTGCATAGATCGTTGTAGACACACATGAAATGCAAGTGTTCCAAATAACAATATAGTGTTTATAAAAGGTGTCATTTTGCTTGACTTCTCACTTTATACAACTCTAAGCAACTGACATGCAGGTAAACAGACTTGAGCTGCGAAAACTGTGCGGGGTCGGGTGATAGCAGGCTGCTTGCTGTTTGGTGCTTATCCACACATTTAAAGGACAAAAGACGCTGATGGAGAGGTGAGAAGCGTTTTAAGGTGGGACGGATCTACAAGTTTTTTCGTAGGCTCTGGTAATTCTAGTGTTAATTTTGTTTCGTCTTCTACCCCCTACCCTCAATGAGCCACTTCATTATCTGTAAGATCTGATAAATTCTCTTTATCTGTGTTAGAAAAGTATAAGCACTAGAATTTGGACTACAAGCAAGCACTAGTGACAATTTCACTGGGGCCCAAAGCTGCTGGAGGAGATGTGGTGGTGGTGGCGGTGGTGCCTAAGGTAGTTCACAGTCAGCATTTTAGATTTAGTCACAAACTATTTGCTAGCTGCTGCCTTATTTTACTGTATGTTGATGTAGAATGTAGAGTATGCTATTAGTTCCAAGATTAATGGGAATCACGGATCTTCTCAACTTCTGGACTTTCATCAGGGAAATTTAGTTAATTTCTTCTTTTGCATTCTTTAACAAGAAAGAAAGAAAGAAAGAAAGAAAGAAAGAAAGAAAGAAAATGATGTACACCTGTACTGAATGCATGAAAAAGGAAAATCCTAATCTGCATAGTTCTTTTATTTCTTAACAATTAAAAGCTTGCCAATATTGGAGATGTTTCAAATTATGCTCGGTTAGCCATCTCAGCAGACATTGTAACTACACAGTATGATTGTGATTATTTTAACCTAATCTGACATTCTTCCTGAGAAATGCAAAATGCTTGCCTTTTTTCCAAGGGCCAGGGCTTTGCTTTCTAAATCTTTATAAACGTGCAGTGTGGAAAACTTAATGTTCCAAAGTGAAACGACAAACAGAGGGAAAGAAAATTGCCATGAAGGCTTTTCTGGCAAAAAAAAAAAATCATAATCGAAAGCTTCTACCTTTGGATGCAATCAACTTCTTAGTCATTTCACAGTCTGCAGTGCTGTTTTTCCTGCCTTAAGCAGCGTGTCATTTAAAGGAAGTCTGGGGCCTCAAGAAGGGAATGCAGAGTTAGCACCCTGCCAGAAAACTGCAAATGCCCCCGAAAGTGGAATTATGAGCAGTTTATAATCGGTGGTACTTTGTCTTGCATTATAGGCAATGACAGGCATATTTCAATGTATGTGTTTTATAATTGAAAAATTAAAAAAAAAAAGAAGTCTTCAATCTCGGGAACAGCTCTAAATCTGAAAGCAACAGTGATGGTTTCCTTTAATCGTGAAAGAATGCAGCCCAAGAGGAGCTGAATTCCTCTAATGCCAGTTCCACTTTGGGGGATTCACAGAGAGCCTTATTACCGTTCAAATCCAGACTTCTGTCGGACACAGGCTGTGCACTCTTTTAATTTTTTTATGCAAGTAAGCTGACTTTTCAAACCTGTGAATACTCACATATAGTGGATTGAGAAGAGCAAGAAAAATGTAAGGCATATTTGACATGCTGTCAAGATGGCCCAAAGTGAGAGGTAAAGATCAAACAGTAAGACAAGGCAATGTGGGAAGAAAGAAAATAAATGAATGCATGTGCACATAAAACTTTGTTAGTCTCTGCTGGGAAAGAGTTGGCAGTGTGTGTGTGTCTGTGCTATGTGTGGGGGTAGCGCAGAACTGGTGTGTCAGCTTACTGGCCAGTAAAGAATACACTATGTCTTTGCTTTCTGTTCTGTCTAGTCTTCTTCATGTCATTTACTGAGACACTGAAAGGTACTTTATAAATCTTTTCAGAAAAGACTAATAACCTGCCTTCCACAGTTACCAAAGATTCTACAGAAATTCTTCTATACCTTGGACAGTTGGGACACACTGATGTTCAGTCAGTGGTGGTTTTAAGGTAGAAAAACACATTATAGTGGGCAGGGGAGTGTGAAGTTGACTCCATTTGAAATACAAATTGGTTCATGACTCCCAACAAAAGAAATAGGTATACTAGCAAGCTGTCATGAATGCAGTAATTCATACTGGACTATTCATAACGGTGATAGGCACAGCTAAGCTTGGTACACCTCACTAATAGTGAGGAGCTAACCCCACTGAATTTTCTTTGGGAAAATATTATGGAGTTTAAACAGACTTTACTATTTCATTCTTGGTCCTTTGCTATTATGATTTGTTAAACTTTACTCATTTTTTCTGAACTTAATAAAATTTGTAGGAATTTCGATCATTTCTATGTATCTTTCCTTATTAATATTAATGGATTTCAATTTTTACACAGTCCCGTCCTGTTTTATTTCTGGGCACTGGCAATGTTATACAATGTGCCGCAACACGTATTTAAGGAGGCATGGTTTTGAAAGGTAAACTGGGTGTCGTTATTGGTGTGAAGATATTAAAACCAGTGCTGTGACTTCTTTGCGGTCCAAGTTTGTGCCAAAATCTCCCAAGAAAATTGTGTGGTGTTTGTTTTGGTGATCTCTTTTTGTATATATAAACTTTACCTTAACATTCCTTTGAATATTATTTTTAATTTTTAAGTTTATTAGCTTAATTTCTTTCATTTTTAATTGTGTTCAGTTTATCTGTTTAATTCCTAATTTTGACAAATATTGTTTTTTTTTAAATAATTCAAAACCATTGCTTAAAAGTTGTGCAATGAAATCAGGGTTCCTCTTCAATTTAAGGGCAGGACAACAATGCATGTAATAATGAGACTGCGATAGCCAGTTTTAGAAATGGGCTATAAGAGATGGGAATGCACTGTGGACATTACTGCCTTGCCTAAATCTTGAAAAAAAAAAAAAAATAACAGAAAGAATCAGAAATGGCGAATTCAATTGTCAATTAAACAGGTTAAAGATTTATAACTTCTGTCACTTATTGAAATAATCATTAGTGTAGCCCTGACGTTGACTAAGAAATTGATTAACCTTTTATAGTAGATAACAAGAGCTTAAGAAGCATGTGAAACTGTAAAATGAAAGATCAAGTCTGCTACTCTGTTGAAACATCAAAACATTTCCTTTCCTCTGAAGTTAAGGTTCACATTTCATATAACAGAAATCAAGCCGTTTATTTTAAATCTAATCATAAAAGCACATAAATAGCTCACTTATATTTGTAGTTCATGTAACATTTCTCCTGCTGAGAGGAATTATCCTTCCATCCACCTGTCCATTGTGTGACTTTTGGGGACACTTTAAAAATGACATCAAATTCACTTTAAGAAAAAAAAAACAGGTAAAAACAGAAGGATTGTTTTATTGTAAATATAAAATGATATGATAGGAAAATAGAGTCAACCAAATAAAACATAACAATAGAAAAAAAAGAAAACTAAAGCTTCTCTTGGTCTCCCTAAAAACAGTTATGGTTGATATCTACCCTTATCTATTAGCCTGACAAAAAACAAACTCTTGCCACCTTACTTTGTTTCTGCATCCTCACTGGCATTCCATTTCAAACTAAGCAACTCTTTGCATGGATCCAAGCTCCACGAACAAGCATCTATCTATTAGCGCTCCCATGAAGCGCTTCAGGGTCTGACAGCAACTCTTAAATGCCTGAGGTGCTCCACTGGAGTGGCCCTTGGCAGCTACAAGTAAAGCTGCCATCTGACTGCCTAATTATTAAAATAACAAGCACTCCATTAGGGACCTGAACGAAGGTAACAGCAACTGGCTACTGCCATCTGTCACTCTTAGGGATAGAAATGAAACCCAGTTGTGTCTCCTAATAGCCCTGCACCATATCGGACTCCAATTCAGCTAGTGCCACCACTGGTGTCCCATCTAGTATATCAAACAACAAACCACAGTTCTCTCTCCATATCCTGGTATCTCCTTAAAATAATCTAATTCACTCAAATTCCACAGCTTTTGCTGGCACAAGGCAAGGACCAACCCATGATGAGCTGTGGAGGAAATTATGACATGGGAAGTGCAATCTCCGGAAAGAGAAACGTTGAGTTTATGAGAGCATAATTGTGTAGAGATTGTGTTTGCCCATCCTTTAATTGAACAAGGTTTTCTGTGTTGATTTCAGTTTAATTCAGATTTATTTTTGTATAGTACTGTTCACTGAGCTCAGGCTCACAATTACAAACTTTACAAATTACTAATTATATAAAGCATATATATATACATTTATGGATTAATTAAAACATAAAATAAAACAGTGCATTTTCACAATGAAGGACATGAGAGGATCCTAACAATACATGTCCATTAATATTATCATTAAAGCATGGCCAGTTGACAAGAGGAAAACAAAACACTCCAGTCAGCAGCAACCCTGGAGAAAATAAACCTCTGGGATAGGCGGAGTCTGTTATAATGGCAAAGGCAAAGTCAGTCCCAGTTAGAGTTCTGGAGACCAGCTGACTACCCTACTCCCTACTGTGCATTCGACAGAGAAGTCTAGCCAAGTCGGTCTAATCCGATGAAGAATATTTTCATCCTTGGGTTTGAAAGTTCCCAGTATCTCTTGCGTCAATCCTATGGCAGGGAAAATAGTTTGGAAATAGAAAAATGACTACAAGTTCCACTGCTGGATATCAAAAAGAGAAACAGAATAGAGTTAATAATAGTTCAGAATTATTATACAATACTTATATTTTGTGGAAATTGCTAACAAACAAAGATGCAATAAGAACAGCTAATCAGCAGGGTTTTACTAAACTAAAGTAGTGAGACTTTAGTTTGGATCTAAAAGCTGAGTCTGATGGGATATTTCTTATATAAACAGGCATTGTTCTACCACTTCTGGGCTCTGAAACTAATAGCACAATTTCCCACTGTTATTTTATTAATCATTGGAAATTTTAGTAGGCAGACATCTTGATATTTTAATGTACCTTTCAGTTTGGAAGTGATGATAAGTTCAGATAGGTACACAATGCCTTGGCCATTTAAGGCTTTATGTATAAGAAGGGGGATTTTGAAATCAGCTGTAAACATAACTGTTAGCCAGTGTAACTTAGGAACTGGAGTTATGTAGTCGTACTCTTTATTTTTTGTAATGCTTTTGGCAGCAGAATTTTGGATTAACTGAAAGATGCATTTAGCTAAAAAAAAATTTGAAACAATTAATTATTCCACTTAAGAAGGACATTTCTGGGCTGCTTTGGTCTTCATGGTGGATGAAGTTCCAAACATATTAAGCATATGGTTTGAAAGTTACAGTGAAATCGTTGCTCTACTTTCAATGGCTTGAAGTTCAAAAAATTTGTGGTGTTATGTCGCCAATATCAGACCACTGGAGCATAAGCCTGTAAGAGCCTCCAGAACTTAATCTACTAAGCCTTACTCGATAAAGAAGTCTTCATTTTATGAATGGTATGTATGGTATCATTACTAACTTTGTGGTCTGCCCTGTAGAGGACCTTTGCAAACAGCTGCTCCATCTCATTTTGTGTCAGTCTTGATGAGGTATATTTCATTATGTTGGAGAAAATCATTTTAAACCTCTGTTCCAAAGTTAGTTTTTTCTGCATTTAATAGCCCACAGTGATAAGGTCTTGTTTTATAATTAAGATAGTTGCTACTTTCTGAAGCACTGTGTATACTGAGTCGTACAGAAAGCATGAAATTTTGGATATTTTATGCTAAACAAGAAGAATTTTGCTATTAAGAAATAAATTCTTTGTGAATAACAAAAGCCTCAAGAATACAAGAGAGGAGGCTTATGGAATGTTTGTCAAAAGTAAGAAAGGTGAACTAGAGCTAGAAATAACTGAGGTGACCAGGAGGAGAAATGTCAGGAAAAGTGTTAATTGCAAAAATCAGCACCGCCTTACGTCTAAAAAAAGCTGTTAAACCAAAAATGAAAATCAAAGCTGGCATCTGCAACACTAATAATGAATATTATACTTACATTTCCTTTAATTTAACCACAAACTCAGATGACCAGGAAGTGCCCATTTGTCAACCTTTTATCCTTTTGCAGTAATAATGTTAACACTGTGCACCTCTGAATCTTGGTTCATAGTAGTGTCATAACAATTAATGCTCAGAATGGTGCTGTCTGGGGAAAAACAAAGATGTCCCTGGAAACATACAGTATGTGAAAAATATAAAACCATAGAAGATTAAAACCATTAGCTAAAACCATTAGAAAATAATGTCTATTTCAAAAATGGATGCCAAAATTGAGTTCTGCAACCCTAAAAAACCTATTTCCAGATATATTATGAAATAATCAGAGCTGTAAGAGATAAGTAATAAATTAAAAATGAGCATGAATCATAAAAGTATGATGCACTAAAGTTCAAATTTATTCAGGAACACCTTCAAAACCAAATAGGCAGAGAGTAATGTGAAAATTGTAACCATCATCATGACCATGGGATAAGAACAATTTTTAAGGTTTATCCAAGTTAGTCAATTGTGGTAGAGTGGGTCCGCAGCTTAGTGATAGGTGGCTAATTTTAAATAAGTAATTGTGCCCCAAGAAGGTGCAGGTGCCAACTGGGTGTGAATGGAGGTGCTGGCATACAAAAGTTGGCAGATCAGTCAGCCAGCCACGTCAATAGCTTCATTTAACCTGCACCCAATTAAACAGCTATGTTAAAAGGACTCTGCATGGGACAGAAGGAAACAGATCAGCAGACAGTCGGTAGGAGAGCCCCTTGAGGGGAGTGTGCGGCTGATGCTTGGGGCTGCTGAAGTGGATCACTCTAGCTGAGTGGTTGAGGGAGACAGAGTAATGCGGTGCTAGATGGTGTGACTTGCCATGTATGTTCAGGAAGGTGGCAGGAGTCGGCGAGGCTCAGATTGGGAGCCCTGCTGGGAACCATGGACAGTAGGGACCTAAGCCTCAGTTCAGACTGGGAACCCTGCTGGGAGCCATGGGACAACAGGGACCGAACCTGTGGAAGGATAGCTGTAACTGTTGGTTGGGCATGTTCCCCTCCTGTAAGATCCAGATAAGGCGAGGGAATGCCAGGATGAAGGGAAGCACCAGGGACTTGATTTTAAAGGACAAATTTCTCACTTTTATGGATAATTTATAGGACTTATTTTTAATCTCAGCAAGCACTGTTTTAATGGATTATTTATTAAACTTGAAGTGCTGCATTTGAATACAGTTTTGTTCGGTTTTTAATAAAAGCACTTTTCTTACCAACCCCTTGCTTTGTGTGTGTCCTCATTTGCCCAACTCATCCCTTGGTTACATTATTGACAGTGGCAGGTTCAAGAGGCTCCAGGAAGGGACCAACCTAAAAATCCTTTCCCCAACTTTCTGCATGCAAAGAGTCTGCCCATGCCCATGGAGTGAGAAAATGGTGGCTGTAAAGGATTCAAGTATCTAAGAAGGTGGGTTAAAAAACTCAAAGTTTATTTTGGGGAATATTATTTACAGTATTCGCATTTAACTAAATAAGCCTTTAAGTAATGGAAAACAAAATACATTCTAAAGACTGCAGCTAACTTCTGACACAATATCATACTCTCTTTAAAAGAGAGAACATGGTAAACTATTCAAACCGTATTTTCTTGCTTGATTCTTTAAATGAAAATTGAAGATAATGAAATACTCAAATTTCATATTATGGTACCTTTTCACAAAGCATGATTCATAATAAGCTAAACAAGGTGTTTACATTTTGTTCCTTTTCTACAGTATGAGAAGGGTGGTTTAAGAAAAGTAAGACATGGTTCTGTCAGCACAAGCATTTTAATTAAACGGTCTCCCAGGGCGGATTAGCGTATGGAGTAAGTTGCTTCAGCCAAGTTTCAGATGCTTGGCTTTTCTGGCTGCCTCAATGATAATTCAGCCAGGTGGTCAGAGTCACAAAATTGCTTCACGATGATAAAATGAAATCCTCATTCTTTTTTTTTATTCTTAAATGGAGGTGATATTTCCTTGGCACCAAGTGGAAAGGTAGCAAATGGCTTGTAGACTAAAACATGGCTTCTCAAGCAGCTACGCCAGTCCCTGATGCTTCAGCAATTTTGGCAATTATATTAATATAGACAGGGTTGGGGGTGCTGTGAGACAGAATATGCTATAAATGTCTGCTGATGAACAGCTACAATAACATCCATTTTTTTTTCTTGGGGTTCTGTTAGCCACATTTGCTTGGTTTCTGGCAGCACCACATAGAAGCTTTGATGCATATTTTTTGTGCCAGCTGAAAAGAATTGATGCTTCAATAATCTGCTGGTGTGCTGTGTTTCTGTGTACCACAGACCCTAGGCAGTCCTGTTGAGGTCGGCTGGATGTCTTGCAAAACAGGTGCAGCTGTGGTGAGCTGAGCACAGCAATCCTGGTTTGGCCTCCTCTATCCTGGGCAGCGCCCAGCCAGCTGGGTATCGGCCCAGTTCTCCACATACTCAAGCTGGTTATGATTTATTGAAGTGGGGAAAAAAACACTAAGCGTTTATCCAATGAATGAAGTTAAAACCACCTTCAGATAAGAGTCTCTTTTTATTTCAATCTGTCTGTGTTATTTTGCTGAAGAAGCTCTTGTAAGGAATATGGCTTTCATTTGGCTGTATTTCTAATAATGACACCCCCACCCCCACCCCCCACCAAGCAAGCCCACAGTCACTGTTTCCACTCCTCACACCAGGCTTAGCCGTACATTCTTATTAAACTTTCTCATGTCGTGGTAGGGAACCATTGGCTCCTGACAGCCTTTCTTTCCTGTGTCTGCTAATTCACGACAACAACGTCTGTAGGCTCATGTCATTTCTACAGATCATTGGCAGTTTTTCAAAAATGTATTGTCTGCCAGCTCACCAAAGCTGAGTCGTCAGTGGGTCTGATCTTTGGATACAAGGCAGACCTATCAGCTGTTCTCTGAATATCATTTGGCTACCTAGACCTTTTATAGAGTATATGTAACCTGAAACATGCTTTTTACATTATTATTGTACATTTTAAAATGTTCTAAAAAAGATCAATTCTGTGTTATAATGCTCTTTTAGTTATAGTTGGAGTTTACACTTTTAAAAGAGTTTAAGACACAGATCTCTATTTAAATCTTAGCTTGGCCAGTATGTGGAGTTTGCACCTTCTCCTTGTGTTACATTGTTTTCTTCAGGAGCCGGTGAGATGGATTGGTGATTTAAAATTTGCTGCACTGTCATCTCATCTAAGATCTGTTCCTGTTAGGGTAGCTACACACTAAGACTATTTAATGCTAAAAGTTGTTTTTGAAAATGTAAGTATTTATGCATTTTATCAAACTAGTTAATCCAGCTTGATGGTTACACAATTGGGTGAATACCAGGGAACCCATCTCAGTCGGGGCACCAGATCCATGCTTACAAATGTTAACATGTATATACATAGTGTTCAGCCACTCAGACATTTTCACATTTTATTGCTATTCAACATTGAAATACAATTGACTTAACTTGGCTTTTTTACACTGATCAATCAGAACAGAACTCTTTACATCAATGTGAAAACAGGTCTCTGTGAGGTGTTCTAAGTTAATTACAAATCTAAAACCCAAAATAATTGATTGTGTAAATATTCACCCCATCCATCAATCAATCAATCAATCCACATTTATTTATATAGCACATATTCATACAAAAAATGTAGCTCAAAGTGCTTTACAAAATGAATAGAAAAATAGAAGACACAATAAAAAATAAACATAAGTCAACATTAATTAACCATCCATTATCCAACCCGCTATATCCTAACTACAGGGTCAAGGAGGTCTGCTGGAGCCAATCCCAGCCAACACAGGGCGCAAGGCAGGAAACAAACCCCAGGCAGCCCACCGCAGCCTAAATCATCATGGTACAGAAAATTAGTTATAGAAGTCACACAATTAGTTAAATGTTGAATACCTATGTAGGTGTAGTATAAATGCACCTTATCTCAATGGTCCAACTTGAGGTGAGTCAGTATGGTGGCCTAACTTATACAATATATGCAAATGAACACTCCAAGCAACTTTATGAAAAGCACAAGTCTGGGGATGAAGACAAGAAGATATCCAAGTCACTGAATATTCCCTGTAGACCAGTTAAGTCAATCATTCAGGAATTGAAAGAGTCTAGCTGTCCAGAAAAACAGTGATTATGCAAGAAGACGAGTAGAGAGGGAAGCCAATGTGACACCTATCATAACGCCGAAAAAGGTACAAGCTATTTGAGCTGAGATTGGACAGACTCCGTATACAACATCTGTTGCCCGTATCCTTAAACAATCACAGCTTTATAGAAGAGTGGCAAAGCAAAAGTCACTGATAAAAAAACACCTAACATATCAGTTAGAGTTTGAGGCACATGGGACACTCTGAAGTCAGCTGGGAGAAGGGCAATGAGAGCAAAATTGAGCTGTTTCGCCATCAGACTAAACACCATGTTTGGTGCAAGAAAAAGACACAAACATCATTGCCACCATGAAGCATTCACTGCAGCAGACCCTGAAATACATTTGATGGTAATGGGTAAAATGAATGCAACAAAACGCTAGGAAAACCTAGAGGAAAATCTGGTGCAGTCTGCAAGAAACCTGCACTTTGAGAGAAGATTTGTTTTTCTTGTAAAATAACAACCCCACGCATAAAACCAAAGCTACACAGGAATGGCCTAAAATGGGGTGAGGAACATTGGTCCTTTTTGTTCCAACCCAATTGCTTAAAAAGAAAACAATCGTTGCCGATAATAGATCTTATTTAACCTCATGGCTTGTTAATAGTTTGACTCCGCAATGTCAGGTCATTCTTAAATCATAGATTTTTTACTTTTATAAGGATGCCATCCAAATGATTTGAAGCCTAAAACAAATGAGTAATTCTCAGTCCTTCACTTTTTTCTCTTCAGTTTCTTTCTATTAAACCAAATACATGCAGTCGTCAACTTACAACCACATTTGGTTCTGATGGATCGGTCACAAGTTGATCTGGACGTAAGATAGACAGATATACACATTCAAACCTCTATAGAGTATACAGTATAATAAGTTCGTTAAGTTATATAGTTTGTTTTCTATCCTTATCATTTCCTTATTATGCATATTAAGGATAGTCCTTCTTTCCTTTTTATCATCATTCTAAGCACATTGTGTAGATTTTCTATCATTTTGTTTTGTAAATGATTTTGATTTAATTATTTTGCTTCGTTGTTACTGTTGCCTGCATGGGTGCCAAACCTTTAACAGCTTCACAAGTCCTTTCTTTGTCTGTGTTATGTTACGTCATCAGTGTGAGTTTCTCCCAGTGTTCATTGTGTTTTCTGTGAGAGGATGAATTTTACAGGCAGAGTTTGAGGACTCATATGTTTTCTGTTTTAACATTTCAACTTGTTAATAATAAACATTAACAGATAAAGGAGTTCAGTGTAGTTTCAATACCCTTTGTGGTGGTTCGCACGAAGAGGCACATCGCGAGTCACAATACAGAAGCTTCGGAGATTAACCAGATTCAAAGCCAAAGTGCAACAGTTCAGGTTACAAAGAGATAAATTAAAGTTACATGCAATCACATTCACTTTCTTTCCTCCCTCATACTGCTTGAACACGTTCATTTTAGTGTCAAGATCAATTGCCTTTTTTCGTGTAATTGTAAGATATCTGTAACTAAACATAGTCAAAACCGCTGAAGGTAATAAACTGAGATCAAGATCAATGAGTCACGGCATACGGAGCTGGTGTGACCAAAGCTGTTATTTGCCCATGAGATGTGGTAGTAGTCGTAAGTTGAATGGTCGTAAGACGCATAGGTTGTACGTCGATGATTACCTGTAGTGCATGATGAATACACACAGGTATAAATGGAAACAAGTGAGATATAGAACTGGTTCCTTTGTCGTCTGTGTCTTATTCCTAATAAGGAGCAATGAAAACAGTAAATGCAGCTGTTTAAGTCAGAAACTAAGCAGTTAAGAGTGGTAAATCTTAACAAGCGATCCAGTTAAAATGAAGAATTAAAATGTTGCTTGAGAAATTAGTTCTTCATCAGCAATAATTGGCTTCTCATTAAGAGCAAAAACCAGCAGCCACTGCGGCCCTCCAGGAACAATATTGCTCACCACTGGCTTAAAACAAGTTAATGTCTTGAAGTGGCCGAGTCAGAGAACAGATCTCAGTCCTTTAGAAATTTGCGGGTGGACTTGAAAAGTCTATTCACTCATAATCTCCATGCAACCCGACAAAGTTTGAGTAGTTTTGTAAGAAATAATGGTGAAAAACGGTGGTGTTCAGATGTGCAAAGTTGATAGAGATCTGTGCACAAACACTCAAAGATGTCATGGCTATCAGAGGTACACCTACTAAACACTGACTTTCTTCTTCTTCTGATTTTGGCTGCTCTTTTTAGGGGTTGCCACAGCGGATCATCTTTTTCCATTTCTTCCTGTCTTCTGCATCTTGCTCTGTTACACCCATCACCTGTATGTCCTCTCTCTCTCCACTCTTCTTCTCCTTCTTCGGCCAACAGTAGCCCAATTTCCACCAGCACCCTGTTGGCTAACAGCACTGGTGGCAGCCGATGTTAACCCGGGCCTTGACCTATCTGGTGTGGAAATTTATATTGTTGTCAGTATAAACACTGACTTTAATGGGTGAAAAAATTATGCAATCAATTATTTTGTGCTTAATATTTGAAATTAATTTAGAACACTTTCCAGAGATCTGCTTTCTCTTTGTCATTAAAGAGTATTTTCTGTTAATCAATGTCAAAAAAGCCAAATTAATCCACTGTTATATAATAAAATGTGAACATTTCCAAGAGGTGAATATGCACTACATATTTCTTTGTAATATACTTTATATTGTTCAGTATATTAAAAACCATTAGACCAATTCCAGGTGCTTTCACTTATTTAGAGTGCACAGCAAAGTAAACTGGAAGTCTGAATATCTGATGCTGGTTGTCATCTGCTTGTAGTGTTCACAGTAACAGATGACCAGGCCACACCATTTCTTTTCTGTTAGCACCTCTGTATATCACTTGCTTTGACAAGGCATTAGTCACACCGACTGTACAGTACAGAGAAGATGAACCGTAATTAAAACACACATTAACAATCCATAAAATCAGTAAGTAACTAAATGTTCTTAATTGCATTTTTGCAGTCTAAAAGCTAGGCCACTTCAACCTTATACTGCCTGTAAATTAAATAATTGTGCCCTGAGATCAATAAAGCCCTCTTGTAATCTTTTATTTTTAAACCACTGACTGGGCTGGCTTGTCCTTTGGTGTCATCCAATGAGATTAGGGGATTTTTTTAAGTGTTGTGTCCCAAAGTAAATGGATAGGTTGTTAGCTTGATTGATGGATGTTTCCTGAGAAACAGCACTTATTTAAACATAAAACCATACATCATTTTTAATTGACTGGGGCTAGAATGTGACCTATGATAATTAAAACCTAAAAGCTAACAAATGAAGTTTTATGAAAACGCTAATTGCCACACACCACTACAAATTTCTTTGCTTTTAACCTTCCATTAAGTAACTGCTCAATACTGGTTCATTGTACACTTCTGATACTTCCTTTATTTATTATATTCTCTCGTTGTCTTGTTATGCCTTGTGATGAAGATTTATGCTCCAAACTTTTCAAGTTTAAGGAAAAAAGTATCCTTGTAGTAAATGAGCATCTCAGAACACTATGTTTATATGATGGTAAAAAAGGGAACAGAGAAAGCTTTCCATTTGATACAATATATATCTCTATATAAAAAAGAGAGCGAGAGAGAAAAATTCTGGGCTGACTGGCAAAAAAAGCAAAAAGAAAGATTAAACAAACTCTCTCCAAAAGCTGCACTGCTGTCTGCGCCACTCTGAATGAGTGTACTGTTAACACTTTGCCACAAGTGCTACAAAAAATAAATGTTGACTCTAGAGATTTTTTGGACAAAATATGCATTTTGAAACGTCCCACTTTTTCATGTAGTTCAGCACTAAAGGATTTAAAGTAGACGTCTATTTAAATATTTCTACTTCAACTACAAGAGTACTTTAGAAACAACGTTAAAAAGACTGACTTATCAAGAAAATGCCACACAAGATGGGACAAACAGTATAGACATGCAGCGGAAAGCAAAATGTTGGTAGTACAGCAATGGACCTTAACAAAAGTTTCTTTTGGTCTCCATAACACTTATAAAACATCAGTAGATTGATTATCTATCTCTGTGCTGTGTAGTATATTGTCATGCTGGCAAAATGACTTGTTAATATGAAGGATGCACAGGTCTTATACTAAATATAGCAAGAGAAATGTGTCTCCATTAAGCCTCCTCGGACCACTCCATAGTGAAGTTTTGTTACTATGTCACATTGCAGAAATGAACAAACTCTTTACTGATGCTTTGCAAAAACGTGTTTGTTATGGTCTTGTCACATAAGAGTAAATAAATAATAGGTGCATTTTGGCAATGCCTAAACTAAAATGTTTTCTAATTTTTTTTGGTGATTTCACCACAAGAGTTATTTTGGTCTCCAGACTCCACTAGCTGTGTTTGCTTTTCATGACTTTTGCCATATTATTTACTGTTACTGCGCCTATTGCCGATCACATGACACACAAGTCATGTGCTATATTATATCATTATTGCCAACCTATAAAAATGGCAGCATGCAAGACTTAGTGTTCCAGTGTTGACCTAATGAGAAATCAAGCTAAATGAACCATGATAATATGCAAGCTTTCAAGGCAGCAAAGGCCCTATCTTCACACATCACATTACATCTTACCTGAAGAAGGGGCCGTAGTTACTGTACCTCGAAAGCTTGCATATTGTCAAGGTGTCATTTAGCTTGATTTCTCATTATATCCATAATGGCTAACACAGTACAACACCCTATTCCTACAGTTTTGACTGAAAAAGAAACTTTACACGTCTACCAGTTTTGTTAGTACAGTATTAACTACGGCTAATCAATCCAAGTTTGTGCTCATACTATTTCTGTTCTTGCTTTGACATTTCGTACTTTAACTGCTCCTGAACTTTTTTTTTTGTCCCTGACTATGTCTAGACTCTCTCCCTCATGAATTATCCATCTCCTGGTCTTTAATCTCTCTCCTCTGCCTTCTGGCATGTTGTGCATTTTGCAACTTAATCACACCCAGACGTGTCACTTTATGTGTTGAATTTCAATGTTTTCCTTATGTCTTCATGAATTTTTCTCCAATTGATTCATTTTCTTCCCACATCCCATAGACATGCAGATTTGATTCATTGGTGACCCTAAATACCATGTGAGAGTAAGCGCGGGTGTGTGTGTCCTTCTAAGGACATGTTCCTTCCTGGCATGCCCTGTTAAGATCTGGATCACCATGACCCTTTAACTGGAATAAGCGGGCTGTGAAAATGAGTGGATAGATAGTAATGTTAGTTTTCTTCTGAATATCAAGTTTATGAGGTATGATGTACATTTTCTTAAGGGGAACTCCTGTCATTATGCCATTTTACTTAAATCTATGTCACACTTTTCATTCTCAATTCACAATTTTCCATTTCTGACTCCCTAGAAATCATCCTCCTGAGAACCCCTTACATGGAGGTAGAAATAATTCCATATTTTGTATTAATTTGGGAGCCAATATTTCTCTTAAAACTTAGGCCTGCCCAGCTTCTTCTAGGTATATACTATTGGTCAGAGTTGTGTTTGGTTATATTATTGATGTAACGTGATTGTTGTCCATTCAGTTTCTTAAATTTACAGGACTACATTAAGCCAGTGGCCACCCCAGCAAGAACAGGAATATGGCAGGAATCAGCAGGATTGGAGTCCATTGCGGGAGACTTTCACACAGTCATTTAACCATCATGTCTTTGAATTCCGGTATTAAAATAGAGTCGCCAGAGGAAATCCACACAATCCACAGTGAGACCAAAATACCTAGCAAGTGACATTGGGTGCTTTATGAAAATATAAAATAAATAGTGGAATTAGGAAAGTCCATTGACACAAAAAACCTACACCCTAGTAAAGTTTGAAATGAGAGAGAACAGCAACAGTTCTACAAGAGTAAATGGTGGGCCTTTCAGCACTGATTTAAATGTGATAGGTGATGAAGACTCAAAAATGAATCCAAAAATGAATAAGTGAATATTTTCTAAGATTTGTGTAATGAAGACTCCAAGATGGCTGGAATCAGAGGATAACCTTTACATGGAGTCTGCTGGAAATGCAGAATAGAACATGATTGGTAATTTTAATCAGGAATCTCGTGAACTTATTGTAGCCTCTTGATGCCTCAAATGATGGCCACTGAATTGAGGGTCGGATGAATTCAAACAAGATGAGAAATGTCAAAGGCCTTCTGCATTCTGACTCTGGTGATGAATGAAATGAACAGAGCCTCGACTGCACTCAAGATGTGTGACTCAGAATTCAGAATTTACTGTCAAGATGATTCAATAATTTTCCAGGATCCAAAATTTAAAGCTGGAGTTGTGCTTCTTCACTGCACAAAAAGCAGTTCTGGTTTGATAGCACTTAACTGAAAGATATTTACACCTCTTCAAGAGATTAATGACATTTCTCCTTCATTAGTGACTCAGTGATGCAGAGTTTTTCCAGTTTAAATTAAGCTCATTTATACTTGCAGTATTATGCAGTGAGCACTTACATTTGCAAACAAATGAAACATGATATTTATTATTTATGAGCACACTGTCGATTAATTTGAAAAAAGCAACAACAAAACAGGAACTGTACGGTAAAGACAAGATTAAAAATGATCAATAATACATTCATTGGACAAATTGAAAATGAATAGAAGAACCAGGCTGGTGTGGTGGCAGCATCATTGCTGTGATGTGGTTGGGGATGGAGAGGTTGAGTGAGAGGATTCTGGAGAAAAAGAAAAGCTTAAAAGGAAGAGGTGCTAAGTTCTTCAAATGCCATTTCTGGACTGTCCACATCTTGTGTCGCTTTGGATGTATTGCTCCAGTGAGAATAATTGTTTGTGGTATCTGTGCTATAAAGAAAATAATTTATTTATACTCAACATAAGATGGCATGGTGGTGCAGTGGTAATGCTGCTGTCTGACAGTGAGGAGATGAGGGTTTTTAATAATTCTTTAATAATAATTCTTTATTTATTTGTCACATAAATAGTTATACAGGACAACACGCAGTGAAATGCATCTTTTCGCATACCCCTTGGGGTCAGAGTGCAGGGTCAGCCATTGTACAGTGCCCCTGGAGCAACTGAAGGTTAAGGGCCTTGCTCAAGGGCCCAGCAGAGCAGCATCTCTTTTGGCAGTGACAGGAATTCGAGCCGGCAACTTTCGGGATGTCAGCGCAGATCCTTAGCTTCAGAGCCACCACTCTGCGTACTGGGTTCTCCATTCATGGAGTTTGCATGTTCTCTTCTGGGTGATCCACTTTCCTCCCAAATTCCAAAAACATGCAGTTTAGGTGGACTGGCCCTAGTGTGTGGTTGGGGTATGTGGGGCTGTGTGGAGGTTTGCCCTGCAATGAACTGGCACCCTAACCGGAGTTTGTTCCTTATGCTAGTTGGGATAGGCTCCAGAAAAATGTGACCCTATTCCAGACTAAGCAAGTTAGCAAATGAACTGTGCTGGTTTCTATATAAAAAGAGAATAGTATTACGCAAAAATGACAGACTGATTATTGTATCTTGAAAATATATTAAATGAAACCCCCTTATTGATGCAAAAAATAAAAAACTCTTAACTTGTTGTGGTCGTGCGAAGTATGAAAATCAATCCCAATAAATGTTGGGCTGCCAGCCAGTTTAAACTGTTTAATTAGTATAAAAACTCTAAGCAGAAATGGTGCCCAGTGGCGCTTATAAGGTAAAACAAAACAAAGCATCGCTGCAGCAACCAAGTCTGGTTTGGAGCATAATGAAATACCACCTTCTGTGAGCTCCTTGAATATTCAGTCCTCCAACCAGAAAGCACAAAGTCAGTTGCTCTCACTGCACATCTTCTCCTGGCTGTGGCAACAAAAAGAGACAATATTGCTAGCAACAGCACCCCCTTTCTTCCTGGGGTTGGATTGCTTACACAGTATGTGTCAGGAGGGTGAATCTCGGATCCATGTTCGTGACAGTGTAAAGATGTCAGTTGCATACAATAGGTGATGTAATCTATCCAAATTTAAATCAAAAAACCCTACAAAACCGTAGCCCAAAAGCACTGACATTTATAGTACTAGCGCAATATGTCCAAGTATTATTAAAAGGGGAAGCCGGTCATGATTTGACATTTCTGTAACAAGGAAGACAGAATTAAAAAGACAGAAATTATTGAACAATTACTGTTCTGCAATTAAAACATAATAGTATTCACAATATTTTGGAATATTGATTTAGTTAGATCAATTTATTATATCCCTTCATCTCCTTAACCTGCTCATACTAAAACAGAATCATGGAGAGCTAGAGCTGATTCCTACAACATTTGGCAGTAGGTATAAACCACACAAGCACATACACTCGCCACAAGTAACATTAGGCCAGTTCTCAAGTCACTAACTAACCTAACACATTTGAATTGTGGGATGTGGGAGAAATATGAATAAGTGTTGAAAAACTTACATATAGATGGTGCTTGGGCTGGGATTGGACCCAGTATCCTGGAACTTTGAAGCAAGGGCAAAAGGCCTCCCAAGTGTAAAATAAAACTAATCTTATATTAAAATGCAAGACATGTATATACTAAAACAGAAGCAGATGTCCACTAAATATTTTCTTCAGTATGGTGTACTAAAAAGAAAAAAGTTCTGATCAAAAGATTAAGTAACACTTATTGGTTAAATTAACTCCATTACTTTTGAACAAGAGCTGCAGTTAAAGAGGTAATAAAAATGCTAAAAGACATTGAATATTGATAATATAGAGTCAAATCTAAACTACAATGTATTCTTTCAGCATTTATCTATAAAAAGATGGTCAAAATTCTGGTATATTAAGTATATGAAGAACAGTAAGGGAAAAACCAAATATACACATAAGAAAATTGAAAAAGTTTTTTCAAGTTTTCTGCCATTGAACATATGGTCAATAGGCCCATAGCTACAGGAGATATTCAGATCATATTGAGTAATATGTAGATTCTACATGTGCAACTGAAATGAAAAGACCTCATGTATAAATAGTACGTACAAACAAAAATGTTACGTACGCCCATTTCTACGCACACTTTGATATATATAAAAACTAAACTTGGCGTAAAGTCATGTGCATTTTCATGGTATCTCTCTACCTAGCATACGCACGTTTCTGTCCACCAAGTGTAAAAGCACTGCCACTGTTTCTGTGTCACTTACCTTTTTTTCATATTAGTATCAATGACACAAGATTTATCAAATACATAGAAATTTATTGCACATCGTCCACAAATTTATTTCACTTGATTGTAATCATTCTGTAACAATATAATGGTGCATGTAATGGCAAACTATTCCATCTACCATAGCTGCTTTAGCATTGTTAGAAGACATCACAAAAGGAAGAATTAGAAGAGGGTGTATATTTATAAATGATGATGATATCTGGCTTCTAAGTCAATTTCGATTTCCAACAGCTTTCCTCTTGGAGCTGTGTGCTGAACCGGCACTGGCTTTACAAAGGCAGACTTTGAGGAATTGTGCTCTACCTGTTTCTTTGCAAGTTCTGTCCACATTTGGATTTTTAACCCCAAGAGCTTTGTAACGTGAAGCTGCTGAGTATTGGGTATTTCATAAACATCACAGAGTCACGCCATACCAACTGTATAGGATGTATTATCCACTTGTCATCTAGATATATAAGATTTCCTTATATATTCCTGGTCACTCAATGCTACACTATGAAGGTACCTTCAGACAATGAATTTGCTTATGTAAATAGAATGCATTTCCACTCCATTAATGTGCTGCTCTATACTCCACAGAAAGTGTGTCATGACTTGCCCATACCTGAAAGAGACGTGGTATGATGAACCTGACACTGACCCACCAAATGATCAGCCAGATCATACAGCGTTACGGCTTTGTTTGAATGTAATTAGCAGAATGTAAAAACAGGTAATCAGATGCAGCAGTTATTTTTTAACCAGTTCATTTAAACTGTGGTCAGTATCACATAGTGCAGCCCTTATATTCCTTTGTTCCATTTGCCACATCTCTTATAGCAACCACTATTGCATTTTGTGACTCCAAAACAGTGTTCCTTAGAACACAGCCAGATCGTTGCCTAGCGATTTCCAAGGCAGAGGTTTGTGTGTATCAAGCATCTGAGGATGTACTGGGCACAGAAGCAACATCATCACATGGAGTTGTGTCATTAGCCGGGGGTCAAAGTCTATAATATTGTCTGAAACAGAATAAAAAAAGGTGGGCTGCGACTCACCTTTTCATGTTGACTTTGATATCTGACTGCTTGTTTTTTTATTTTGGAAACTGTGCGACTTTCTGAACTTGAACTTTCGAGTGTCTCTACCACACTGTATCTCTCCATAATTTTCTTTTCTTGGTTATACCACTGCTTAAGCCAACAAATAGTACATTTTTCCGAGCCTCCTCTTCATATTCGCTGAAATTCTTCATTTTTCCATGTGATTTTACCATTGTCTTTTAACAAAACACCAAACTGAAGGTGATATTTGTATTGATTTGCATATTAAAATATTTAAAATTCTGGGAAGAGTCAGGCTGGGGTTGTCAGCCTGTGTACATTCATTAAATTTAACGTTCATTGGGATATATAAAGGGGATGTGTGTGGAATATGGAGTATGCACAGTTTTATGCATCTGGATTTTATTGTGTGTACGCACATTTCTGTTTTTGTTCATACACCATGTTTTAGTGTGAATTCTACACAAGCCATTATAAATGAAGCCCCAGGGCTAGAAAAAACTTTTTCTTAAAATCCTCAAAGAATTTATACAAGCCAACAAAATTGGGATTCCCAAGATAACTGTAGGCCATTTGTACACGAGGGAGAGTCAGGATTACTAACAGGTTTATGAACCATTAGACCAGGAGTTAGGTGCAAAAAGAGACATCTTCTTCTTCTTCTTTAATCTGCTCTTGTTATTGGTTGCCACAGTAGATCATCTTCTTCCATATCTTTCTGTCCTCTGCATCTTGTTCTGTTACACCGGTAACCTGCTTGTCCTCTCTCACCACATCCATAAACCTTCTCTTAGGCTTTCCTATTTTCCTCTTCCCTGGCAGCTCTATCCTTAGTATCCTTCTCCCAATATACTCAGCATCTCTCTTCTGCACATGTCCAAACCATCACAATCTCGCCTCTCTGATTTTGTCTCCCAACAGCCCAACTTGAGCTGACCCTTTAATGTACTCATTTCTAATCCTGTCCATCCTCGTCATACCAAATGGAAATCTTAGCATCTTTAACTGTGCTGCCTCCAGCTCTGTCTCCTGCTTTCTGGTCAGTGCCACTGTCTCCAACCCATATAACAAAGCTAGTCTCACTACCATCTTGTAGACCTTCCCTTGTACTCTTGCAGATACCCGTCTGTCACAAATTACTCCTGACACTCTTCTCCACCCATTCCACCCTGCCTGCACTCTCTTTTTCACCTCTCTTCAACAATCCCCATTACTCTGTACTGCTGGTCCCAAGTATTTAAACTCATTCACCTTCACCATCTCTACTCCTTGCATCCTCACCATTCCTCTGAACTCCCTCTCATTTACACACATGTATTCTGTCTTGTTCCTACTGACTTTCATTCCTCTCCTCTCTAGAGCATATCTCCACCTCTCCAGGGTCTCCTCAACCTGCTCTCTACTATTACTACAAATCACAATGTCATCAGCAAACATCATAGTCCACGGGGACTCCTGTCTAATCTTGTCTGTCAACCTGTCCATCACCATTACAAATAAGAAAGGGCTCAGAGCCAATCCCTGATATAATTCCACCTCCACCTTTAATGCATCTGCCACTCCTACAGCAGACCTCACCACTGTCACACTTCCCTCGTACATATCCTGTACAACTCTTACATACTTCTCTGCCACTCCCAGGTTCTTTATACAATACCACAGCTCCTCTCACGGCACCCTATCATATGCTTTTTTCAGGTCCACAAAGGTGTAATGCAACTCCTTCTGGCCTTCTCTAAACTTCTCTATTAACATCCTCAGAGTAAATACTGCATCTGTGGTGCTCTTTCTTGGTATGAAACCATACTGCTGCTCACTAATCATCACCTCAATTCTTAACTTAGCTTCCACTACTCTTTCCCATAACTTCATGCTGTGGCTCATCAATTTTATCCCCCTGTAGTTACTACAGTCCTGCACATCCCCCTTATTCTTAAATATCGGCACCAGTACACAAAAACAGTACAGTACAAAAACAGACTGATAATAGAATACAATAATCTTTGATGTAAGAATTTTGTTTTCTAAATTAGGCAATGTGAGGAGTTATTTGGGGTTATGTACAGCAGTGAGCTGTTTAGGTCAATAGCAGATATGCTCAAGCTGTATAAAGCACTTTTGAGGCCTCATCTAGAAAACTGTGTGCAGTTTGCAGCTCCACAATGCAAGAAGGACATAACACCATCGGAAAAAGTCCAGTGATAAAGTACCAGACTTCTCTGTAGACTATGGAATATAAGCTATAACAAGACAGATAGATCGTGGGGTGTAAAATGAGGTTAGCTAAAGATAATAGTGCATTTCTTCACGGAGATAACTGTCAAAATATAAATCAGTTGCCCCATAGTTTAGTTGACAGTAACACATTAGGCATGATTCGAGAAACTTTAGGCAGAAAATAACTAAACAGCTATATTAGGCTGAATGGCAGCTCTTGACAAATGTATCCTTATACTCTTATTTCACAAATAAGCTCTGAAACTGGTCTGAATGTGTCTTGGTACATCTTGTGTGCGAGCTTTACACCCCATTTATGCCCAAATTCCAGCTTATTCAAACATGTGGGCATGTATGTTACATTTCTGTTAGTGAAAAGAAAGTTTGCAACCTGATCTTGTTTAACAGTGGGCACTGCCAGGTTGAACTTTCAGGGTGAGTGCTTTTGGTGCATGGGGAATCCTGGGACAAAATAATAATTTGAAACAGATACTTAACATGACTTTTGTTATTCTTTTAGTTTGAAAGATTTGTTGCGAGGGTGGAGGTTTACACATATATATACCCCACCCATTGATCAAAGACAATGTGCTGTAAGTTAAAAAAAATACTGTTTTCTGACATCCTGAATTGGTAACTCTAGAAAGGCTGAGAATAGCAGGAGCGCTAAAGGAATGCAGGGAATTCAGCACGGGTTGAAGCAGCATGCGCCTGCTAGTTGTTCGTAGCTGATCGTTTTGCTGAAAGTGTTGTTGCTGTAACAGTTTAAATGAAATCATTGAAAAATAATTGTTCCCTAGATATTAATTCATGATTAATTATTTTTTTTTATGTAAATTCTAATCATGTAAACTAAAATACACCAGCTAGCTAAGCCTGTCCAACATGTTACCTACAGTGTCTTCAGAAAGTATTCAGAACCCTTAACTTTTTTCACATTTGGTAATGCTGAAGTCTTATGCTAAATCATTTAAATTCATTCATTTATTCATTCCCCACATCAAGCATTGCTCATATCCCAGAATGACAAAATGAAAACCTGATTTTACAAATTTTTGCAAATTTATTAAAAATAAAACTGCAAAATCACAGTTTTCAGACAATTTAGTTCAGTATTTAATTGATGCACTTTTGGGAGAGATTACACCCTGGGTATGGTGTGACAAACTTCGAATACTTGGATTTGGGAATTTGTTTGGCATTCTTCCCTGCAGATCCTATCAAGCTCTTCCAGGGTAGAAACCATCAGTGGACAGCTATTTTCAGATCTCTGGATCTGAGGTCTGGACTCTGGCAGGGCCATTAAAGAACATTCACAGAGTTGACCCTAAGCCACTCCTGTGTTGTCTTTTTTATGCTTAGAGTCATTATCCTGTTGGAAAGCGAACCTTTAGCCCAGTCAGAGGTAAAGAGCACTCTAAAGCGGGTTTTCATTAAGGAAAACTTTTTACTTTGGTCCATTCAGCTTTCCCTCAACCCTGTCTAGTCTTCTAGTCCCTGCTGCTAAAAAACAATCTCACAGCATGATGCTGCCACCACCGTGCATCACTATTGGAATGGTATTGTGCAGGTGATAATCTGTGTTTGGATTCCTTTAGATGTGATGCTTAGAACTGAGGTCCAACAGTTTGGTCTTGATTTCATTAGCATTTTGCTTCTTTTAGTCTGACTGTTCTTTAGGTGCCTTTTTTCAAAGTCCAAAATGGGCCTTATCTGTCAACTGGCCACTCTGTCACAAAGCCCAGGATAGTAGAGGGTTGCAGTCCTGGTTGTCCTTCTGGAAAGTTTCTTTCATCTCCACTCTGGATCACCTAAACTTTATGGAGCTCAGCCAGAGTGAACATTGGCTTCCTGTTCACCTCTCTTATCAAGGCCGTTCCTCCCCAATTGTTCACTTTGGCTGGGTCCCCAGGTCTGGGAAGAGTCGTTCAATTGTTCCAAACTTCTTCCTTTTAAGAATTATGGAGGCCACTGTGTGGGAACACTCAATGCTGCAGATATTTTTTGCAGCCTTCCCTAGATCTGTGACTCAACACAATCCTGTCTCTAAGCTCTGCAGGAAATTCCTTTGACCTCATGGTTTTTGCTCTTATACACATTTATCAATTGTGGGACCTTCTGATGACAGGTTTGCGTCTTTCCTAATCACGTACAATCAATTGGATTGACCACAGGTGGACTCTAAACAAAACACAAAAACATCTCAACGATAATCAATAGATGAGATAAACCTGTGCCAATTTTCCACGTCATAGCAAAGGGACTGCATACTTGAGTCAATGTTTTTTTCAGCTGTTTCATTTTAATAAATTTCCAAAACTTCCCAAAATCCTCCTTTAACATTGCCATTCTGTTATTGAGTATTCTTTGATGAGAAAAAATTAATTTAAATGATTTTAGCACATGACTGCAACTTATGGAGTGAAAGGGTCCGAATACTTTCTGAAGGCACTGTATGTACTTACAAGGAAGAAAAAAATCCCCATGTTTGATGAAACTAGCTTAATTTGCTTGAAGGAGAATTCTCAATGAAGAAGCATTGATTTTTTTTCTGTGCACAAGATTGGGACCTCTGCTGTTGTGTCATCGCAACTCTGTACTCTATGCTCTGTGAAGACCATCTTTGTGAGGGACATCTGTTAGACTCAGGCACAAAGATGCAGACTATCATTTCAGGATGAATAGTTTATTTGCAACTTTCAGTTATATCTTCAATGATGTTTATTTCATAACCTCACTTTAAAAAAGCAAGCTGTCCTCAAGAACCAAAGAAAACTTTTCTTCATAAAACTGGATTTCTGTAATAAGACTCAGAGGCACAGCGGGTAGCATTGCAGCCTTACAGCAGCTGAACTATGATTCGATTTTTGGATTTCTGTGTTGCACTTTTTCTGTGTTTGTGTAGGTCTTTTTCTGGCAAGTTCAGTTTCCTCCCACAGTCTAAAGGCAATCTGACAGTTTGTTTGGTGACTGGAAATTGGCCTGATTTAAGTAAGTGCGAGTGTCAGGCTGCTCTGTATTGAATTGGCATCCCATCTAGAGATGGTTCCTGCTGTGTGTCTCTCTCTGTTGAGATAAGCTCCAGCTCCCTAAAATACTGAACTGTTTCAAAGTGCCTTCAAAAAATGAGTTGATAGATTTCAGCAACATAAGTAAGCAAAGCTTACAAATAATTAGGATCCATAATTTAACATAACATTTACAAACACACTCAGTTCAATTCTGCGTTGCTTAGGGGCAGAATCTAATACATCAATATTGGGCCACTAGTGGGCCACTAGCATTGCCCCCTCATGCACATGGCTATACACAATGCATAACCATGGATTATGTAATCTACATGTCTTTGGTGCCATAAGAGGAAAAGAGGAATGCCCACAAAAAACTCATGTAGAAATGGGGTACATGCAAACTCTGCAGTCACGAATGGGAATCAACTAAGGATTAATGATCTATGTGGCTACAATGCTAATCACATCACCACCATGCAATCTAACTATGAACACATATTAAATATTGGTTTTATTTAATGTAAATATGTGAAAGAGATACAACTGAAAAAAAAAGAAGCTGAAAAGCCTTTCAGAAAGAGAATTTATTTCTGTTACTAATAAAGCATAATTTGATAAGTAAAAAAGTTGCTTAGTTGCACCCTAACCCTACCTCCAACCCTAATTTACTTTATTTAAGTGATTTGGGGTGATATTTACAGTGAGTATAGCTACAGTATTTAAAGTAATAATAGATACCATATCAGGTGATATCAGCCCTGCATTCCTGTTTTCGTCTCCTTAAAGATTTTGTGATTCATTTCAGTCCTCTCCTTACTACAACAATATTATTTACATTTATTTGCTTAGCAGACGCTTTCATCCAAAGCAATTTACAAAAGCAGTCAACATAATCAAATAAATAGTTTGGAGGGCTGTTCTGAAACAAGTGTTACTGGAAAAGGCTAAAATTTTCATCATCACAAGTGACTGACAAAGTTCTAACAAAAGAATCTTCAAATGCTCCTTAAACACAATGAGTGATTTAGAAGTTTGAATGGAGGTGGGTAGCACATTCCACCAGCTAGGGGCTATACATGAAAAGGGTCTGTATTGATATTTCATGCTGCGCAGAGGTGGTATCACCAGATGCCATTCATCAGCAGACATGAGTGGGCAAAAAGGAGCATGAGACCTCACAAGTGTCTCCATATACATTGGTGCCGACCCCTTGACTAGTCTGTAAGCCTGCATTAAGGATTTGAACTTAATGTGTGTTGCTACAGGTGTCAATGTAGTGATCTGAAGAGAGGAGTGACATGTGCCTGCCTCTGATAGTTGAACACGATTTTATATCATCTCCAGAGACACATGCCATTCCTCCTGCCAGCAGAGCAATGCAACAGTCTAGACATGGCAAGATGAAAGCCTGGACTAGGAGTTGTGCTGCAGATAGGGTCTGATCTTGTGGATGTCGTATGGTGTGAATCTAGGAGAACAAGAGACTATTGCAACATGGTCAGTGAAGGACATCGATCACCACCCCAAAGATTGTGTGCAGAGTTGGTGAGTGTTAGCAATAATAAGCTGAGTTGAACAGAAATGTGGTGCTGAATGAGCTGGCACTACAAGAAGGTCCATTTTGCAATGGTTGAGCTGGAGATGGCACTCCTGTATCCAGGATGCTATTTCAGTGAAACACACACAGATGATCTAGCTGGTACCTTGTGGTCGTCTGGATTGTCATAGCACTGATAAGAGAAACCATGTGACAGGATTATAGGGATTAGTGAGGAGGTTTATAGAGATAAGAGAAGAGGGCCCAGCACTGATCCATGGGGCACCCCCATTTTTGCCTGGTACAGTCAATATATTTCTTCTCTCCAGTACACACAGTTGGATCTTCCAAGAGGTGGGACTCAAACCACCTGAGTGCAATCCCAGTGATGCCTGGGTCAGAGAGGGTGGCAAGGAGGATCTGATTGTGGCAAAGTCAAAGGCAGAGGAGAGACTTGCAGGATGAGCACAGATGACATGTTGGTTGCTCTAGCCAACCGTAACATGTCAACAATGGTGACTAGAGTCATTTCTGTGGAATTGTCCTTCTTCATGTCTGACTTTCATAATAGGATGTTTTCAATCACAATCAAAAATTACGTGAACTCTAATGTACTGCTATATTGTTCCAAGATATTTCTGATCCTCATTCCCAGATGGCAGATGTTGTTCTATTTCACGAACCAACAGTTGAACTACTTTATGGGTCAAACATCTTCATATCTGCTTTCTGTTTAAAGTACTGATTTAAAGTAATTGTGGGTTACAGTCACAGCTCATCTGATCCTGGATTTCTGTGTACTCTCACCAAGGAGTTGAATGATCCTATGTTTCAAATGAGGTGTGTTAACTCCTGTCATTCATTTTTAAATGGGTGTGGGAATCCAATAGAGGGGTGTTAACCCACATAATCACATGGATTTTGGGGAAATACAGAGTCACCAGTCAACCCAATGTGTATGCCGTAAAGATATTGAATGAAAAAAAGTATGTGGAGGAAAGAAAACCACAAACAATCATGGGGAGAACATGTAAGCTCCACATAGGCAGCAAGGCTTCACTTTGTGCCAAGGTACTGCTCATTAAGAAGTTAATGCAGTGGTTCTCAACCTGTAGGGCAGGTGCGAAGTAACAAAAGGGGGGTGCAAAGATGTGAAAAAAAGAAAACAAGAAGCAAAAATATGAAAAAAAAATCTGTTGAAACCAAAACAAATTAACTTAAACTACATTCTGATACTAGAACAATAAATACAGAGTTAGATAAATGTCGATAAAAGTTAAGTAGGTATAATAAAGTATGCATCTACATTTCAAAAAAATGTTAGGGGGGGAAGGGTGCGATTAAAACTGTTATGAAAACTCGGGTTGCAAATACTTAAAAGTTGAGAAACGCTGAGTTAAAGATTATTTATTCAGCTATTACAAAATCATCACAAATACTTAGTTGGCAAATGGAATAATGTGAAAAGCTTTTTAAAAGAGGGATTAGGATGCAGTTTTAGTGATTACTCAAGTTCCTGCTTTGATTATACCATTTGCCAAATGTTCAAATATATTCTTTTTTGCCAGTTGGTTTCAGGAGTGTAATGCTTTACATAGTGTCATTTTTTTATTCTTCCCAGTATCAGCTTTCACTTTGTGAAGATGTTGATTGATGCCTTGTTCTATTCATAAATGCTGTAATCTGCACAGAAAAAGGAAACATTCAAAAAAAGAAAATAACTCACGTGATCCTGTTAGACTGTTTGTGCTTCATAAAATAATACAGAAGAGAAGCCAACATCAACATGACTCCAAAGATTGCATACAGTATAAATGATATCAATAGACAACATTGATTTCAGTGAGAATACTGACAGTTTTTCATCATGAAAAAGAAAAAGGCATTGCTTATATAATTAGATACACCCTCCCATAAACATAATCTGTTTAATATGCTATAAGTACTTGAAGAATTTCTAGTTTGTTGACTGACATAAAGCATGCTTTAACCACAGTTTCACACTGTAACTACCAGGGGGCACCATCGAGCCCCAAACCCAAGACACAGTAAAATCTGACACACTTCTAAGATAAAATAACACATAATTATTTATCTCTGGAATGTTTTCAACAATCACCTTTCCAAAGACCATCCACAATACACAAAAATAAACAAGTCTTCCTCCTACCGTCCTAAATTGAATTAATCCAATCACAGAATTAGAAAATATACTGCTGGACCCAAAGTCTAGTTAAGGTTTGCTCTTAAAGAGGACTCTATTTTTTTCTGTGTTGGTCTTAACTTAGACTTGGTCTCAATCCATCTTTAGAGTTAGTCTTGAGTGGATCTTGACTTGTTGTGGCATTGGACTTGTCCTGGTCTCAGCAAAGGTGGTCTTGACTATAGCACTAACTCCAATAGTGATCCTTGTCTTCTGAATGTTAAGACAGAGTGCCCAAATGTGGTTCAAAATGAATATTCTCTAATGGTAAGTTGACATAAAAGAAATTATCACTGTGTAAACTTACATGAGTCTTTCAGTCAGACTATTTCAGAAGCAGCACATGACTTTTATCTTTGTTGTTTCATTTGGTTAAGAAGAGCCGGTGCATCATATTGAGACTACCTTAATTTTTCTGATGCACCAGTGTCAATTTTATTTTTCATCCTTTGCAGCTTCTACATTTTCTATCTTCAATTCATTATCGGGCAAGAAATAAAATCAAAATACATTTTTCTGTTTTTAATGGAAGCTATTACCATTTTGACTAAAACAATGTAAGATCTGTTAAGTCTTGTGCACTACTCAAATAATACTTATTGTGTATGAGTGAATGAGTGTAGGTGTGTGTGTCCTGCAATGGACCTCATCCCTGTCATTTCCTTTCTTGAACTGAGTGTGGTAGGCTCAGATACTCTTGCAACCTTGTATTGGATTAAAAATGTTTATTCTTTATGCTCAATTTACCTCATCAATTGAAAGTTAAAGTTAAATTTGAATGAAGGAATTAAACAACTATTGGAATGAAAAGTGGACAATGTTATAAATGCTATTTCTTTGGTGATACACAAAAGAAAGAAAAATGTGCAGGTTACTTTGTGTGAAAGAGTATATGAGATGATTAATGTGAACAAGCACCCTATCTGATGGCTGACTGGCTACACGCTCTAAAACCTTCTCTTAAGAATCTTAGAGGATCAGAGGTGTGTAGCACTGTTCATGTTAAAACCTTAGTTCCCATTCACTTCTATTCTTTCACCTGTGGTGTTGAGTTTGGTAGCACTTTCTTTCTTTTATTGCTATAGCAGTAAGGTAGGCATCTATCCCTTTGGTTTTCTTTTATTTAATGATTGCTATAGTTTCTCTTTCTATCTCTCTCTCTCTCTATATATATATATATACTTTGTATATATAAATATGAATTTATATACATATATATATTGTGATGGGCGGCTCCGGTTTTCACCCAGCTGGGATGCCTTCATGTTGGAAGAACTTGGGGAGAGTACAGGGCATTACCTCCCCCAGAACAACAGAGGGCAGCCCCCTGGCTTGGTACAGTGCCATGGGCTTGTAGCTTAGAAGCTCAGTCCTGTTGGCCTCCATGGTCACCACCAGGGAGTGCATGGTGAACTGTTCAGCCCTTTATGGCAGCACTTCCACCACATGTTGCTGTTAGGATATCATGGAACACCTGGAGCACTTCCAGGTGTTCTATAAAAGAAGCCACCTCACTTCATTTGGGGAGTCAGAGTTGGGAGATAGCGGACAAAGCTTGCCATAGGAAGAGTGGATGTGGAAAGAGACAGAGAGGAAGAGAAAGAAAAAGAAAAGCATTTTCTACTGAAATAGATGTGTGTGTCGTTGAACTTGTGCCTATGTCTGTTGTGTGGGGTCTTTGGGGAGCTGGTACACCCCCCTGTTGGGTACTATATATATATATATATGCATATACTGTACAGAGATACTTACTCAGCCGGGAAGCCTCTGCAATGGAAGGACTGGGGGAGATGAGGATTCCTGATGATTCTATCTCCTATGTGGCAGCCTTCCTGGTTTAGGATTCCCACACAGATAACTGCAGAGCATACTGGGACCTGTAGTCCCATGGGGCAGCCCTGTTGGATTCTGTGGGTTCTTCCCTGGTATGCCCTGGTACCAGAAGAACTCCAGGCAAGTTAGAGTTGGATGGATAAGGATGAAGCTCACTGAGGAGGAATGGAAGAAAGGTAAGTGACAGAGAGAAGGAAGAACACTTTCTATAGATGTTGTTGCAAGGTTCAGAGAAACCTTGAAGAAATCATTTGTTTGCACCTGGAACTTGTGCAGTTGTGGTTCTGTTTGAGGTTTGGGGTGCTGCAACACCCCCATTGGTCACTATATATATAGTAACTTGCAGGGGGTGCACTATTCCCCAAACCCAACAGACAGACGCAGACACAAGTACAGCACAACACACTGCTATTATTTAGCTGTGGGAAACTCTTCTAAACATTTCCCACACGAAGCCAGTACACAAGCAGAATAATACAGCAGCACACAGCAACTCTTTCTCTTCTTCCTCTGTCTCTCTTTCTCTCCAACACCAATTCTCTTTCAGCAAGTTTTTTCACCTTCCTCCTGATTCTGGCTCCTGGAGCAGTGGCAGCTGGCTCCTTTTATGCTGTACCAAGGAGCACTTCCAGTGTCCCATATGCGTGGTCCAAAATGATCTTCGCAATGCCTGCAGCAGCCCCGGAACCCAGCTGGGCTGTCACCAAACTCTAACTCCCATGAAACCCTGATGGAATCCATGGTGCTGCAGCACTCCACTGGCGCTGCCATCTAGTGATCTGGGGGAGATAGTGCCCTGAGCACATTTTCTCCCCTGACCCTTCCATAAAACAGGTGTCAAGGATGCCATTTACACATTTTTCAAAATGACCTGTTAAACAGTGTTATAATACATTTTTCTTTAATATTTATGTCACTGTCTCTGGACAACACTGTTAAAGGATCCATTCACATGTGCATGCTAAGTTTGGCATACAGGGGCTCAGCATTTAGAATTGCCAACCAAGCATTGGATTAGATAGCCAAAGACAACTGGAGGATTGTATAGTCAGCCTAAACGCAGAATAGTATTTCTGTCCTCTGTCAGTACAAAATCTTCTTTCCTTGTTAGGAGAATGACAACCGGCATGTAGGCATTATGGTATTCCTGTATTTTGTGGAGGAGGAGTTCAGTCCTTTCCTGCCCTTGTTTGGAGACCAGAGAAGACCAGCACATGAAGCAGACAGTATAAAAGGCATGGACAACAGCCAAACCCTTTGAAGCTGCTCGGACCGCCGCCCGTCACAGATCCAGTGACAAAGGGTGGTTTGTTATAATACATTTTTCTTTAATATTTATGTCACTGTCTCTGGACGACACTGTTAAAGGATCCATTCACTTGTGCATTCTAAGTTTGGCACACAGGAGCTGAGCATTTAGAATTGCCAACCAAGCATTGGATTAGATAGCCAAAGACAACTGGAGGATTGTATAGTCAGCCTAAACACAGAATAGTATATCTGTCCTCTGTCAGTACAAAATCTTCTTTCCTTGTTAGGAGAATGACAACCGGCATGTAAGCATTATGGTATTCCTGTATGTGGAGGAGAAGTTCAGTCCTTTCCTACCCTTGCTTGGAGACCAGAGAAGACTAGCACATGAAGCAGACAGTATAAAAGGCTTTTACATCAGCCAAACCCTTTGAAGCTGTTCGGACCTCCGTCTGAAAATCCCCTTAGCGTGGTAACAAAAAAATGGCAGACAACATAGATGAAGATTCCCACCTTGATAAGTCTGTCATAAGCTTCCCATTTGTAACCGCGTCTACCATCAGTAAATGTAAGCTAACGTATATTTTTCTTATGTGTTTCATATACCGCTGCAATCACGATGGGAGGAATATCGCCTTTTCTGTCATATTACTATATTGTTTAGTTACTTAATATGCCGCAATTTTAAAAGAACACATTTCCGGAGAGCTAATGTCTCCAAAGGGAACAAAATGTCAGCTTTCTTGTTAAATGTCTATCGTTTTCATGTCATATTCTGTCAGTTTCTATTTTACTTTCAAAATGTTTTATAATTGTCATTTCACTTTTGATGTTAATCTTTACTAAGTTTCTGTAGAGCACATTTTCTCTGTTTATGTCAGTTTATCCATAGATATTTTTTCTAATTTTGTATTGTTTTTGTTCAATCTGCAGGTTCAATTGTTTACAGTATATACCTTTCACTTGTGTACATACCTTATACCTGTTTTGATTATTATGTCATTGAACAATTTCTTTGTATGCAAAGTGTTTTGATTGTTTACTTTGACATGCATTTCAGAATGTTGACACATTTCTTTGTTATTACACTTATTTCATATATATCCTTAATATATGAATTATGTTTTTCTTTTATAGGTAAAAAGATAACATTTATTATGAGATACTCCTTACTATATTTTCATGTTTTGGTTCCCTGAGTATTCTCTCTTTTGTTCTGTATATTTACAAGTTGACATCTTGCCACTGCTTGTGTCAATCTTACATGATCTCTTTGTGTTTGAGTAGCTTTTTTTTTGGAGTCTCCAATTTTCCTTCTACATCTCTGAAATGTGGGTGCTGGCTTGTTTATGGACTGATCCATAAGATTAGAGTGTGGGAGTGTGTGGTGCTTTGGTATAGACTGTAGATCCCGTGATGCTGAACTGAATGACGGATGGATGGTTTTAGATCATGAATAGATGGTTTGATTGTACCTGTACAAGAACATTTGTCTAGTAGGACTGATTTCAAATGAAATCTAAACTGGATGCTGTTGTAGAACCACCAGTTTAAGGGAAATGATGAAGTATACAGGCCTTTTCATCTTCTTAATCAATCAGATACTTCACTTTTAAGGAGCATTACTATCATTATATCGATTAGATGTCCTACAGGAAAAACAATAGCTACTGCTTAATGTGTGCAGTCGTCAGCATGATGAATAATGTAATAAATACAGTGAACATTATAGCCACACTGATGTTAACACTTCATCAGCTGCTTCAATGTTTTAACTAAAAAAATAAAATAAAACTCCATTCAGTTTTCCAGGGAAAAAGTTGGAAGCAAGCTGTGTTTACTTTTTATTGCTTTAAGCTAAAGAGCATGAAATACAATAATCTGACAAAGACAGGTGCAGTCCTGCGGTGGGATTTAAACTGCAAATTGCATGGGCAGATTGTGCTGCTTGCAAATTCTCATATACATCAGGAGATTTGAATGGTCTTGACAAGAAGGAGAGAAATTCAGTGATACGATCACAGTCTTCAGTGGGTGGCTACTGGTACAAAGGCAGGGAATCTGTCGCAGAGATAATAAAATGAAGATTATTTTCTAGGCTGCTTATCAAGCTGCAGACTTAATTTGAATGACAGTCCTGTAATAATTTTTTTGTAATTATTTACAGAACAGTCACTGGCAAAACTCTATTTAAGCAGACGTTCATGTCAGCAGTGATACAATTCAAGGAGTAAGATTTTGGGTGGTAAACCTAATAAATTATATTATAATTAAAATTACTGTGGCATGGTTGCTCAGCAGATAGCAAGACTGTCTCACTGCTCTATTACCTGAGTATACCATTTCAGACAAAGCTTGTGTTTATTCTGAACATTCTCTTCATGCCAAGGCTTGATACTTTAGTTTACCTACCACATCTTAAAGGCATTATCAAATATGCACAATTAAGCAACATTTTCAGGGCTCTGGACAGGCAAGAGATACCACCCTGGAATGAGAGGAGGCACTCTTGCTAACACATTTTTTTCCATTTGCAGTTCAGAAGACAGGTGATGGCATTTTCCAGTTTTCGTGACCAAGGCCTGTCCCTTCACAGAAGGAGGAGGATTACTTAGGACCACTATTTTCTGTTTCTGTTAAGAGGTCTTTTTTTCTCAATCGTTCTGCATTAAACAGGCGTCCACTGGTTCCCCAATGTTTTTTTAGTTCCTCCAGGTTGTAATTAATCACAACATGTAATTTGGAATGATTTGGACTTTAAACAGGTTTGTTGTCCATAAGTGTACAGTGCATTGGATTGGTTTCACATCCAGGGTTGGTTTCTATCTTGTGACCAATGCTACACATCATACTCTGGTTACCATCTCACTAAAATTGTATTTAGTTGATTTCATAAATGATGGATAGATTGAGACTGATGTATATTTATAAAAATGATTGTTTATATATAGGAAACTCTTTGTGTTTTGTAGTGATGGCCAGGAAAAATTGAATTTCATGTTTTCATGAAGAACGCAGGTAACAAAGCTTCTGATAAAACAAAAATCAAAGGAGGCCAACAATGGGCCACAGCAAAAAATATCAAAAATGTCTATGAAAAAATCTCACGTTACTCATGTTGCATAATCCACTTGGAAAGTCATCTACTGACAACATGCAAAAGATAATTTTTTTGCTAAAATGTTATTAAATAAACACCTCTGTAAAATGAAAAACAGGATGTCCCCGTACATTGGTTTACACCTTTGAATTGAAGACACGACTCTTGAGTATTGAATAATTCAATTCAATTCAGTTTATTTTTGTACAGCCTCTTCAATGAGCATGTTGTGACAAGTTCTCAGGTAAAATGCAAGTATAGATCTTACAAATTACTAATTACATAATGACTGCACATAAAGGCGATGATTTGTTTACACCAAAAATAATTTGAAACTGATTATATAAATGAAGCTCAGTACTGTTTGCTCATTAATTAATTGTTGAACTATGGCCAGCTTACAATAGAGGAGAGGAAAAACTCTAGTCAGTAGCCTCCCTGAAAAACATAAACCTCTCAGGATTCCACAGTCACTTATAACAGAGAAAATTAAAGACAACACTAGATATAGTGGGTGGCACGGTGGCACAGTGGTAGCACTGCTGCCTTGTAGTAAGGAGACCAGGATTCTCTTCCCAGGTCCTACCCTGCATGGAGTTTACATGTTCTCCCCATGTCTGCGTGGGTTTCCTCCTGGAGTTCCGGTGTCCTTCCACAGTCCATAGACATGCAGGTTAGGTGCATTGGTGATCCTAAATTGTCCCTAGTGTGTGCTTGGTGTGTGTGTTTGTGTGTCCTGTGATGGGCTGGCGCCCTGCCTGGGATTTGTTCCTGCTTTGCACCCTGTGCTGGCTGGGATTGGCCCCAGCAGACCCCTGTGACCCTGTGTTAGGATATATCGGGCTGGATAATGACTGACTGACTGACTACATATAGTCACAGTCCTGGATACCTAGGTCAACTAGCTGTAGAGATCATAACCGATATGATTCACCATGTTTATAGTGAAGTGTTAATTATGGATTGCATCTCAACCCCAATCTGCCTTTGGAGCACTTCCTGCGGTGCCAAAAGATTACATCAATTAATAGAATTGATTTATACATAAATGACCCAGAGAAACAGAGCAGAGAATCAAAATGTAATTAATGACATATATACAAATCACACAAATTACCCCAGGCATTCTGAAACCGCTCACCCCCTTTTCCAACACATACAGTATACATATAACATAAAAATCATGGACTCAAAAATCATATCATATCCATTAAGTTTTGTTTCTTTATAAGATAAAAATATCCCACAATGCTTCCCATTCTTCAGACATGCTATCCCAGAATAAAAGATTGTGATTTGCTCACTCAGATCTCGATCCTTTCAACTGTCCAGTCCACTTCAGTATATCGGGATTTCATTGAGGTGGCCACCATCAAACTGTATAGGAATTCAGTGCTCCATATGAAACAATCTCTTGCCCGGCTTCAGATAGCTCACGTCTGCCCCCTCCGCCATTAAGCTCGGGCTCTGTTTTTTCTTCTTTCCTTCTTGCCTTTTCACACTCTTTTTTAACAGTGTATATGTATGGCACCCTCCCAGAAATCGCGGCAATAGATCCACACCTCACAAAGGTCCTCCCTATAACATAAAATATATTCAATACACCCATTTCAAGCATTACACTATATTCAATACAGTATGTGCTCCGACAGATGCAGGGTTCACATTGGTTATAACGTAGTACAGTAGAGAGACAAAAGATAAACCAGCAAATAAATTTATGTGGCAGTCCTACATAGCTGCTAACCTCCTCCTACTCTACATTTTACAGTAGTGCATGTGCTGAGCCATCTAATCTGGCAACAAAATCTTCTGATGTGATGATTAGTAGGCTCCCAGTATCTCAGTTGACTTTCCATCGGCAGAAAACAGCTTGGGAGTAGAGTGGTGGCACCAAGTGCCACAACATGATACTGAGAAGAAAAACATAAGAGAGGAGTTTAGAATTATTGTAATACTTAATTTTTTTTTTTTTTACAAATGACTCAAACAAAAATACATTATGCAGCTCAAGTCAGGGTATACTAGACTAAAGTAGTGAGCATTCAGCCTGCATTTAAGAGCTGAGTCCGATGGGTCATCTCTTATACAGTATAAATAGACAGATCATACCACTGCTTTGAATTTAGAGTTTAATGTCCCCATGGAGGAGAAATTGTTAATGAGTCTATTGATGTGTAGAGCAGTTGCCATGCCAGGCAGTAATGCAGTTTGTCAGGATGTATCTCCATTGTGCCTTTGAAAATGTTTGTGATGTATCCTGACAAACAAATTAGCTTTCTTGAGTTTTTACTCAATGGGCGGCATGGTGGCGCAGTGGTAGTGCTACTGCCTGTGTGGAGTTTGCATGTTCTCCATGTGTCTGCGCGGGTTTCCACCGGGCGCTCCGGTTTCCTCCCATAGTCCAAAGACATGCCGGTTAGGTGGATTGGCGATTCTAAATTGGCCCTGGTGTGTGTGTGTGTGTCCTGCGGTGGGCTGGCACCCTGCCCGGGATTGGTTCCTGCCTTGTGTCCTGTGTTGGCTGGGATTGGCTCCAGCAGACCCCCATGACCCTGTGTTTGGATTCAGCGGGTTGGAAAATGGGTGAATTTTTACTCATACATACCTTTTCCCAAGTCCTTGTGAATCCAGTGATCTGCACTGAAAGTAATGGCTGTCTAAATTTGGACTCTGTTGTCTGACACATTTGAGTCTGAGCTCCATTCTTGCACTCCTCTTGGCAACCACTATAACCAAGTCAATACCACAGGACTACTCAAAAACTGCCGTTTGTATTATTCTACAATTGACTAGTGTTCATATCACACTTTTTTGTATTAACTTTCACTTAATGTTGCTTGTGTTACTGAAGGTATTTAAAAATATTATAATTTTACTGTCCCATACTACAACACAAAGCAAATAATAATAATCTATAAAAGTAACTGATAATAATCCTGATAATCCAACGAAAAAAATAGATTGTGACTTTTAAAAACATGATTGTACTGTTGACACAAATTCTAATGATTACTGATTGATAAAATAAAAAATAATCAATAGAACAGACAATTAGCAACAGGAATAAATGCAGCACATATCAAAACCTTGGCACAGAAGGGAAGAGGAAGACAAAAACCTTTTTGTTGTCCTCCTCTCCGAAATCAATTGATCATATCCTAATTATAATGTTAATGGAGTTTAATTTGGCATGTTTGTTTGTGTTAATCATCTAGAACAAATCTATTTTAATGTTTGTTTAATGTTTTTAGCATTTATATGTAGAAATATACATTTTAATAATTTTCTGCTTTCCCATTTAAATTTGTGTAGTCACTCTGTGATAATAATAAAGACAAAAATCAATAATTTTAAATTGAAAAATTCTAAACTGATATGAATAATAATGTTGGGAATAACTGGGATAGTATGCATAATGATTTAAAGTACTAAGAAACTTACAAAAACACAGTACAAGGATGTCTTTTATTATGAGAACAGCTAGTTACAAATTTAATGCTTAGCTTTTGTCAGAAACAGTGAGAAAAATGTCTGCATGAATGGGAGGGCAGGAGAGCGGGAGAGAGAAGGCCTAATCTCTCAACACAAACAAGACCTTTACCTCAGTGGGATAGTTGACACCACACAGAAGAGGAGTGCTGTTCATGAGTGAAACAGAATGGTGTTCTTCAAAAAAAGAAAAAGAAAAAAGATGCTGTCTAGAAGCAAAGGGGGAAACAGCTGTTCTAAATGAAAGACAGATCTGTCTTGAGCACTTACTTGGGAATACAACTCTGGCTGGTACTTGCTGGGGCCACATAGACATTGATAACTTTTAAAGGGTTGTCCTTTTATACAGTATAACAATTGAGCAGAATCAGGATGTTGGTATTCGAATTAATTGCCTCTTTGATTACAAAAATGAAAGTCAGACATGCTGCTGTCAAGTACATCTTTGTGTACTGACACATTTTTAGGGTACTCTTTTAGCTATTTTCTGCATAGAATTATGCCTCCAATGTGCAAAATTATGTAAGACTATTCAGGTCCATCCCACTACAAAGACTAGACATAAAAAACCAAAACTGCCCTCTATCGTCCTGGGGAACGTAGTGCCCTGTGGATACTCTCCCCCCAGGTCCTTCCATCCAGCTGGTGTCCCGGTGGGGTAATGGCCATAGCCGCCCATAACACAGGGTAATTATTGTCATGTGTACAGAGTTTGCTGACAGGGGAAAGTCAGCTAAACTTTTTAAAGAGGAAAGGCTAGGAGAAAAGACGTAGTACAACAAATGAACCGTAAGTCAAAACCAGAAGTCAGAAACACGATTGAGAGAGTCCAAAATGCTAACAACACGAAATTCAAAATGAATTATTCAAGAAGTATCAGTGAAGACACTGTCGTGACACCCCAATGCATTATCAGATTATATCCATAGAAACAGGTGACAAAAAAACACCCCAAAACATCTGTGCTGATCTGCAAAACAAAATGGTATCAATACTTTTAAACAACCTTTCTGATCAAGAAACGATTGATAGAATTGGGTTCTATGTGTATGAAAACTCCCAAAAACATATATAACAATAATTTACAAACACAAAGAGAATTCTGAAAAAACAAAACTAAAATGTCAATCATGGCACATACTTACAGTGTAATTGTTACATCTGCGAATAAACACGCAGCATGTCACTACACTCTGGCATCACGGTGAGTGAATATACCTACCTTACCTTGAAACTTCTGTCTTCGTCAGGCAATCCCAGAACACAGTACATACCACTACCATTTTATAAGAGCAGACAAGTGATTATGGCACTGATTGGCAGTGTTGACAGCCCTTAAAGGGAGCAAACTCCACCAAACAGGCCAAAGTAAATTTTAAATGGCAAAAGAAACATAAACAGCTGAACACATGACATTTTACCTTTATAATTACATCTTGCCTGAAGAAGGGGCCTGAGTTGCCCCTTGCATATTGTAATCTTTCTAGTTAGCCAATGTAATGAGAAGTCAAGCAAAATGACACCCTACTACTAGTTAGCCAATAAAAGGTGTCATTTTGCTTGACTTCTCACTACATTCACATTGGCTAACATGGTACAACACCCTAGTACTACAGACATACATTTATAATAGAAATTTCAATGCAAAACTGCCTTTAAAGACAGCCTCATCAGCAAGTAATGGTAATCTGTATACAATTTACTAAAAAAGTCTTAATCTTTTATTTGTCACAAGTACACTTGAGAAAAGCCATCTTCACCTTTGCAAAACTGAAACTGGAATGCTTTCATTTTAATAAAAGCATGAGAGGTGAGTTCAGGAGAGTAAGTAAGTAAGTAAGCAATTAGGGCTATTGGTATCTTGTACCCTGCCAGATATTTCCTGATGACAAGTGACAGAGGCACGGAAAAAATATTCTTCTGTTTTATTTGTTTAACATCTTTGTGTTATTCTTATCACCTCAGCAATGGTATTCCTTTAGGAATTAAATAATGTGGTCAAGGATGAGATCAGAAGAACAGACACTGTGAAAGCATAGCTATTTCATGATACATAAAATATTAATTGAAAAGGAGCGACCAATGCATGAGGAAATTATCATCTTCTTCACTCATCTGCTAATATTCCATGTATTTTATTCATGATACATAACCACACTCCTATCTAGTAAATATGTTTCAACATCTCTGCTAGTATTCTGTTCTCATATGGAAAGTTTCCTTTATGTTACAATATTGTGAATTATACTAGATTCTTTTTCAATTGAGCAGAAAGAACCGCAGAGGGGAAAGAAACAGAAAGAATGTTGCATTCTTTAGGATACCAGTGCAGATCCTTAGCCTCAGAGCCACCACTCCGTGCACACCGCTCATGTGCTTCCAGACAAGGATGACATGAGGCACAAGGACGGATCCTTGAATGTTGTGTAGTTGTTTTGGTAGCAATTCAGTCCAAGTCTTAAAACTAAAATATGTTTTACTTTTGGTATTTTTTGTAATACTTTCTGCACTAATTTTGTATCACAATATCAAATCAGGACAGCACAGTGGTACTGCTGGAGTTAACATACTGTACCTGTGTCCATGTGGGTTTCCTCCCATGGTCCAAGGACATGTAGGTTTAGGAAGATTGGTAATGTTACATTGGCCCTAGTGAGTGAACCCTGAGATGGGCTGGCACCCTCTCCAGGGTTGTTCCTGCCATGTGCCCTATGATTTCTGAGCTCCACCTGGACCCTGCTTAAGATAAAGAAGGTTTAGAAAATGTATCAATAGATCATCAAATCACTTTATATCCACTTGCCGTAATATGAGTGGCAACATGCTGAGTTGAGCTGAATAGGCCACCCAGTCTTCAAAAACTTTTTTCAAACTCCTCCTGGGCAATTTGCATATATTCTGGTCTTCTCGTAGCTTGTGTACCTCCTGTTGCAGACACTAATGTGCCATCCTAACTAGTGTTCAGACTCTGTGAGTGAGCTTAATGTCTGAAGTTTCAGTCACAGACTCATTATAAAGCCTGTGACCATAAGGAAGGATGGGGATGTAGACTTGCTGGAGGAGGATTTAGCTCCAGCTTTAAAAGTGTTACAGTTACAGTATGCCGATGCATTGGTCAGTCTCACAATCACCCCCACCATCGCGTCTGAACATGACCCCAAAGCTATTGAACTCCCCACAAGAAACAAACCACTTTTACATTTCAGATTTAGAGGTGCAAATTTCAGCTGTGTCACACTTATCTACAAACTACTCCGGTACCCCAAGCCCCCTTTGTATGCAAGCACAATTTTAGATTTGTAATTACAGAGACCAAGTGGATGGTGCAACCCCATATTCAATATATAAGTGCTGCTTAGGGATGCTTTATCTTTGCTATTCGCCAATGATTTTGTCCTTTTTACTTCATTTGCTTGTGATGTATAATATAATTGCATTTTTAGGGTTGGTTGTCCCTATAAAGTTGGCTTTTGTGCCATGGGTGTGATAGATCTTGTTTTTATGTATAGAATCATTTGATTTTGTGTTTGGAATTTCTACACATTTTTTCATTGCTTAATAATTTCAGTGTTTGAATGGTGACATCATTAACAGGGTCATTTGGAATGAATTCTTTACCGTGTTTGGTGCCATTCTGTGATATATTTGCATGCCTGCAGACATGTTGTTTACTAGTCGCTATGCCAGTTGCTGGTCATGTGAGACAAAGATCACATGACGGTGTGTATCACCTATAAAAGATGGCAGCATGCATGTCCTGGGGACCTGAGCAGTGGATATAATTTTCAAAACAAAGTTTCTAGCAACGATTTTTCTAAATCAAGTTAGAGGCAAGGTTGTCTGGTTAGCGAAGGACTTTGCAATGTTTGTTTTTGGCTGTGATGTTTTTTTTGTTTGCATTTTGATTTGGGTGCATGGTTTAACTGAGCTTTCTGGCTCTGTGATATCTTTGGAATTACTTACTATGATGCTGTGTCCCCTCTTTGGTTTAGTTCTATCTCGAGGTGATCATAATCCTCTGAATAAGTCAATATTAACACAGCAACTACGTGAGTGTTCACAACTCTGCATCTAGTGTTTATTAATGGGATTTGACTTGTTTATGTGCTTCTGAGATCATGGTATACACTTAGAACATAAGAAATTTGACAAAAGAAAGGAGACCATTCAGTCCATCATAATAGCTAAGCTGTCCCAATATCTCATTTAGTTTCTTTTTAAAGGTTGTCAGGATTTCTGCTTTAACTATAAGCCTTAGTAGTTTGTCCTGGATTTCCACAACTCTTTGAATAAAGAAGGCTTCAGTCCTAAATGTACTTCCCTTTTTTAATTTCCTTGAGTTTGTGCTTTATACTTTAACATAAAGGAATTCTGCAGGTTTTACTTTATCAATGCCTTTGAGAATTTTGAAGACCTGGATTAGGTCACCGCACAGTCACCTCTGCTCAAGACTGAACAGGTTTAATTCTTTCAGTCTGTCAGAGTAGGACACATCCTTAAGTCTTGGGATATACTTTGCTTCTCTCCTCTGCACAGCTTCAAGTTCTGCTGTCTTTCTTGTAGTGTGGTGACCAGAACTGCACACAATACTCCAGATGTGTTCTCACTAGTGCATTATATAGTCTGACCATAATATCACTCAATTTCTATTTAACAGTTTTCACAAAATAACCTAACATTTTATTTGCCTTGGTAATAGCTTCTGCACATTGCTGAGATTATAAAAATATTGTGTCAACATAAACCTCTAAGTTCTTTTCAGAGGTTGCTTCCTTTAGGACGGTGTCTTGCATCTTTTCTTTAAAACTGTCGTTCCTTACAATTGCATTTTGGGGCCAATAGGAAGGAATAACCATAAGCTCTTTAGAGTTACTTGAGGCTTTATATAATAGTAGCCCTCAAAAAGTGATTACATAATTAAATCTTCTCATCCCACATTCAGGAAAATAACCATGAAAAGGACAATGTCAATGAATGCCCAGAGAATTGTTGGTAAAATGTTGTCTTGGAAAAGGGGATAACAGACTGCATACAACAGGTAAGCCCAGAAATGAAGATAAGCATTTAAATTGCTTTTGTCTTTGAGCTTTGTATCTCCTCCTTCTATTACTTTTTCTTCTAGACAGGTGCACAGGATGTAATCCTAGTAAGAGAAAACAAAAAACAAAGAAAAAGAAGGCTGGTATCAGTAAAGAGTTATCAAGGGGCATTGTTTCTTTCATTATTATGTGAATACAATGCATTTTCAGTATTTACTTACATAGACACAGACCCATTTCTATATACAGTTGTGCTTGAAAGTTTGTGAACCCTTTAGAATTTTCTGTATTTCTGCATAAATATGACCTAAAACATCATCTGATTTTCACTCAAGTCCAAAAAGTAGATAAAGAGAAACCAGTTAAACAAATGAGACAAAAATATTGTACTTGGTCATTTATTTATTGAGGAAAATGATCGAATATCACATATTTGTGAGTGGCAAAAGTACGTGAACCTCTAGGATGAGCAGTTAGTTTGAAGGTGACATTGGAGTCAGGTATTTTCAGTCAATGGGATGACAATCAGGTGTGAATGGGCACCCTCTGTTATGTAAAGAACAGGGATCTATCAAAGTCTGCTCTTCACGACACGTGTTTGTGGAAGTGTATCATGGCACGAACAAAGGAGATTTCTGAGGACCTCAGAAAAAGAGTTGATGCTCATCAGGCTGAAAAAGGTTACAAAACCATCTCTAAAGAGTTTGGACTCCACCAATCCACAGTCAGACAGATTGTGTACAAATGGATGAAGTTCAAGACCATTGTTACCCTCCCCAGGAGTGGTCGACCAACAAAGATCACTCCAAGAGCAAGGTGTGTAATAATTGGCGAGGTCACAAAGGACCCCAGGGTAACTTCTAAGCAACTGAAGGCCTCTCTCACATTGGCTAATGTTCATGTTCATGAGTCCACCATCAGGAGAACAATGAACAACAATGGTGTGCATGGCAGGGTTGCAAGGAGAAAGCCACTGCTCTCCAAAAAAAAATTGTTGCTCGTCAGCAGTTTGCTAAAGATCACGTGGACAAACCAGAAGGCTATTGGAAGAATGTTTTGTGGACGGATGAGACCAAAATAGAACTTTTTGGTTTAAATGAAAAGCGTTCTGTTTGGAGAAAGGAAAACACTGCATTCCAGCATAAGAACCTTATCCCATCTGTGAAACATGGTGGTGGTAGTATCATGGTTTGGACCTGTTTTGTTGCATCTGGGCCAGGACGGCTTGCCTTCATTGTTGGAACAATGAATTCTGAATTATATCAGAGAATTCTAAAGGAAAATGTCAGGACATCTGTCCATGAACTGAATCTCAAGAGAAGGTGGGTCATGCAGCAAGACAACGACCCTAGGCACACAAGTCATTCTACCAAAGAATGGTTAAAGAAGAATAAAGTTAATGTTGTGGAATGGCCAAGTCAAAGTCCTGACCTTAATCCAATCGCAATGTTGTGGAAAGACCTGAAGCGAGCAGTTAATGTGAGGAAACCCACCAACATCCCAGAGTTGAAGCTGTTCTGTATGGAGGAATGGGCTAAAATTCCTCCAACCCAGTGTGCAGGAATGATCAAAAGTTACCGGAAATGTTTAGTTCCAGTTATTGCTGCAAAGGGGGGTCACACCAGATACTGAAAGCAAAGGTTCACATACTTTTGCCACTCACAAATATGTAATATTCGATCATTTTCCTTAATAAATAAATGACCAAGTATAATACTTTTGTTTCATTTGTTTAAGTGGTTTCTCTTTATCTACTTTTAGGACTTGAGTGAAAATCTGATGATGTTTTACATCATATTTATGCAGAAATTTCTAAAAGGTTCAAAAGCTTTCAAGCACAACTGTACAAATATATGGTAAATACAGTCAGTATACAAACTATATACTCATATAGATATATATATATATATAAGTGTGTGTGTGTATGCAATATGTCTGCATAACATATGCTTATCACTTTCACACAAACAAGTCAGCACAATGCTGAGAGTTACTGATGCAGTAAACTAGTAAGAACATTGTAACTGGTTAAAAAGTGAGGAGACAGTGAGGTTTCTGGTGCCATTTGTCTTCAATAAAACTTACTAATGAGAGATGCTGACCTCATTGTATTAATTCTTGTTTCATACTTTGAATATAATTAACAGTGCCATCTTCTCAGTGTGTGTGTTTCTTTAGTAATTGTATGTTGTTTTCCCAAAAGATCATTAGTCAACAGATTGGACACTCTGCTGAGTGCATCCAGATGTTGCATGAAAGATTAAACCGTTAAAGAAGCAGAAAAAATGTAAATGATAGAATGTAGCATTTTTAAATATTGCACATAAGCTCAACAGGCATGTCACAGATAGACACAAAGTCAGGATTGCCATTAAGCTCTTTATTTGTTAACCTTACATTGGATTTACATTTATTTTATTAAAATAACTGATCAGCAATTGTGTTTCTCATATTTTATTTAAATTAGAAAATAATTGGGCTTTGTTTAGGTTAATCAGCTTGCCCCCTTTCTCCTCCATTCACATGGGAACTGTAAATTGGCAGAGGTTGTTACGGTACACCCAATTATGCTGAGCCTCAGTCAATGATTTAATTGGCTAATTTTTGTTTGATTGCTGTTTTTAAGGACTGTCTGCCTATATCATACATATGATAATCAGTGCTTGGGCTAGCCATCTGAAATTTAGGACTATGCTTGCATTGTGTTTACTTGGGATCTTAGACAATGAAGCCCAGGATGCCCCTCATCCACCCCACATAACAGACACAGCACTTTGGGAATGCTCATGGTACCAAATATTTTAGGACAATGTAACATACAATTGGACTGTAAGATGGTACAGTGGTTTGTGCTGCTGCCTCAGCTCTTAGGGCCCAGGATTCTAATCTCCATCTGGTAACTGTCTGTGTGGATTTTGCATATTCTACCACCAAGAGTGGCGTTTGGGGGTGGCATGTGGGGTGACCGCCCTAGGTCCCACGCCTAAGGGGGCCCCGCTTTTGAGGTTACACTTCCGGTCGAAACACTGAAACGCACATTTTATTTGTTGGCTATAAACATGTCCAAATATTAATGCACAAAAACATGTATCGCTAATGATAACCGGCTGACATGACATCAACGTGAGTTATGACTATGACATCCTGCATATCGAGACTCAGAATATACTTGCAATTTGGGTACTTTTCTAAAAGAGGCCCTGCTAATTTCCGCATGGCACCGCATCGCATCGCAGTTCACACTGTTGTGGTATTGTCATGAATTATGAATGGCACTTTTTTTAATAGATTATATCATTATATTTTGATAAAGTCCATGTGTTATCTTAAATACTGTAATTGAGAAAATCTGATGTATGTTAACATTATTTTTATTAAATATGTGCGCAATTTTATACAGTCCACACATACTGGTAACAGCATTTGACATAACCGGCCCAGTGTGGAGTTGGTCAGCCCTAAGCCCTGCACACCCGTAAGGCCGCCTCTGTCTCCCACAGACTTGTCCCAACCACATACAGGGTATGATGATAAGCAATGCAAAAGCAGCCCAACTGCATGAAAGTGTGTATGGCAAAGAGTAGCCATCTTATCCGTGACTGAAATTTGGCTTTGTGCCCAAATCAATAAGTGATTGAGGGAAAGATACAATGGATTCAGCATGCAGAATATTAGGAAAAATATGCATTTACACAAAATTATTGCACACACCTGAATTTTTCTTAAATATACATTTAAACAAATTTATTGCACTCAGCTGAATTTTCATTTTAAAGATAGAGTTTAAAAATGGGGACTAATGTACAATTTATTTCAGATGCCTGGTTAAAACTCACTGAGGCAAAAAGCAATGATATGAAAAAAAAAAGAAAAGAAAGAGAATTTGTCCTTGAACAAGTTACCTTGAGATTCCGTCTCTTTGCAATATACTTGAGTCTGAGGACAGCAGTGGCTTCATATTTCATTGATGTATGTACCTAGAGGACATCTTATATCACCTTGTGTCAGAAAAAGGAGTCACTTGTGAGACGGAGTGATTCCTGTTAGTGGTTGCCTCATTTATTTACTGAGAGGGTTGTTTTTCATTCTAGCATTACAGAAGTCGGAGGCAAAGCTCTGTGAGGCAACCCTCACAAAACCCTGATGGCAATTGCTAAGTATGTGAAAAATGAGTATTGTATTTTAATGTCTTTGCATATGATACAAGATCTCTAATCACAGAAAATAAAAGGCATGCCATTTATAGCAATTTATTATAAATGTAATCTTTTCTTGTACAGTATACAGTTTAAATGAAAAACTAGAATAAAATGAAAATATACTGTACATACAACTGCTAAAATTTTTCAATTGGTCACACCATGAGTAAGTGTGTGTGAATGTGTGTGCTCCCTCCAGGGGCCTTTCCTGTATTACACCCAATGCTGCTGAGACAGGCTGTGGTCTGCGTGACCCTAAATGGTGAAGTGGTTACGGCTTTGAACATCAAATCCTGAGGCTATGGGTTCAAATCCTGCTAGTGACAATGTGTGACCACAAGCAAATCCCTTTAACTGCATGTGTTTCAATTGAAATAAAGAAACAGGACTGATTGTAAGTCAACTTGGATAAAGGGATCAGCCAAATAAGTTAATAATAAATAAGTGGATTTGGAATTATGTGTGTATTAAAAGCCATCAAAACTCTTTCAGTCATGCTATTTTTTCTTTTTTGAAGTTCCTGGACCAATTTCATCATATTTCTCCTGCATATAATAGCAGGAAATGAAGCTCTATAACCTTAACTATAGCAAACACATTACTTAGTAGACTGAAGTAAAACAATGTTAAGTGACATATATAAATAGCAAATGCCTCAATTTTAAGAGATGAAAGTTGTATGAATTAAAAATGGAAAAAAATGAAATTTTGCTGAAGCACAATTAATGTACAAAGTAGAATCATTAGGAATAAGAGGATTAGGGACATCAGTTACCCTTTTTTATTAAGCACACTCATATCAAATAAATAAAAAAGTAACTTCCTTTTCTGAATAAGAGTGAAAGATACTTCTATTTATTAAAGCAACAATTTAACCAAATGCTTACACGTATGTGAACACTGGTGGTATTATGTGTGACTGAGCATTTGATGAATGTTTTTCTTTGCTTGTGTGAAACTGTTTTGTCCTCTAACAACCTACTATTGTTTTCTTGAAGTTTTAATGTTCTTTTTTTGCTGGTGATTGACACAATCGTCTGCACTGGGCTCTTTTGCATTCAAGGACAGTCTATTATGTCTTATGTCAATTACTGAAAACAAAGAAGAACTTACACATCCATCTCCCGAGGCTGCCAGACCATCCCCCTTTTGACTTCGGCCCAGCCAGCTGAGTCAAGCACATCTGGGAATGCCCAGCCACAATGCCATCTCATTAGCAGGCTGCACTGCCAGGATTTGCAGAGGGCTACTTAAAAAGGAACAAGAAAGAAAATGAAAGGCTGATGACCATGTAAATAACCTCATTTTATTAACCAGGGATATTATATCATCCCATTCTCCCTTAAAATATATCTGCCATATTTTTATTTTTAGACTGTGAATCATTTGGTGCATCTGTGTATTTATGTTAGCAGTTGTGTGGTCATTGGATATTTACAGAAAATTTAACATCCATGCAGCATCCATCTAGCATCCATACTAGATGAACTGATTATTTTAGCATACAAACTGGTCAGAAAATAATAATCACACTTCCTCTTTATTCATACATTAGGTTTTTGCTTCTGACATACAGCTTGACACCTTAATATGGTTACTTTCAGCTCTTAGTTAAAGTACAGTATTGTGAATGTGGCACTTTATCTACAACAGCAGCAAAGTGCATGAATTTGAGAACACGTTTCCACATTTGGTGCACTTTGAAATATTTATAAACTTACATTCTGTATCCGCATAACAGTGAAGCGTGCATAAAGATACCAGGGCCAAGTGAGCGAAACTCCATTTACTGTGAAATGTATGTACCACTTCCTTACAGACAGCAGCAATTTCCAAGTCCAAAACTTTGTTTTTTTGTTCCAACCAGTTTCCCAATCATGGAATTGTTTTATCTCTCATGAATCTCATTGTTAATTAGCTTGTCTTTTTTCTTATCCTGTACATTGGAACCTCGGGTCATGAACGTCTCTGAACATGTACAAATCGGGTTATGACCAAAAAGTTTGCCAAACTTTTGCATCTGTTCACGACCACACACTCGGGTGACGAGCAAGCCAGTTTCCCTTCCGGTCCGTACGCGCCAATGATTTCCACATGTGTTCAGTCTCTCTCTCTGCATTCCCTGTGCAGCGAGCGAGCGAGAGAGAGAGAGAGCGTGAGAGAGCGAGTGAGTGAGAGAGAGAGAGAGAGAGAGAGCGCAAGAAGGCAGTTAAAGAATGCACCGGGCTTGTTTTTAAAGAGACTGCAAGGTTAGCGTTCTCTGTTCAAGGTTTTCGCAGTGTTATTCAATGTTTTTACTATTACACTGTACATTCTATGGTATAATTAACTATTTTTGTGCTTAAAAATCTTAAAAAAATATATACTTACATACAGCTCATACGGTCCGGAACGGATTAATTGTATTTACAATTAATTAATTAATTTACAACTTCACCTATGGGGAAAATTACTTCAAGTCACGACCAAATCGGGTTTTGGAACAAATTAAAATCATGACCCGAGGTTCCACTGTATTTAGAAAAGAGTAGCAGTGTGCAATTTATAGGCATAAGAATTTAAGAAATATTTGTATTTTGCCATATTTTTTGAGTTTTAACTCTCTTTTGTTTTCTGTTCCTATTAATTTGCCTTTTTATGTTTGGTTATTATTTCTATCCTAATAATAACAATTAAGATGCCAGGGGAAATGAAAAGGGTGCAGCTACTCAAGCATCCCACCCACTAGCAGGCTTATTAATAAATAATGGATTAAGTAACTAGAACACCTGAAAAGTAGAATCAAAATCATAATTGTTGTAAGTCGCCTTTGGCGTAAGCCAAATAAATAAATGTAATGTAGTGTAATGATAACGATCATGATGAAAGTCCTAAAAAACAAAATAAAAGTGACACACGCAAACATTTGCTACAATCCAATGACATTTAATTCAGTTTTGAAATTTCAAGTGTTAAGCATTTCATAATTCTAGGTTCGTATTCTACACTTCGTTCTTGTTGGTGTTGAGATGAAATGCTTTGTCCTGATCTGTGTGGATTTTGCTATGGCTATTTTGCTTTTACTCCCACATCACCAAGGACAAGTTGATCCTAAAAATGCGAGTGGGCACTGCGATGGACTACTACCTTGTTCACAGTTAGTTCATAGCAGGTACCTGAGCTTATGAGGTAAGCTTTGGACCCTTGTGACCCAGAAATGGATTAAGAGACTTAGGGAAGGTTATGACACCCTTTAGTTCTAAAAGCTATTATAGAATCAACAAACATACCATCTGGGATAATACCGAGGTCAATCATTTAATATTTTGAAATCCATTTTTTATGTTATAAGATCTGGGATTGGCTCCAGCGGACCCCCGTGACCCTGTATTCGGATTCAGCGGGTTAGAAAATGGATGGATGGATGGATGGATCAAAAAAGCAAGAATCTTTCTTAGCAGTATGAGGTGTAATTCAGGATAGAACTACAATGAGAACCCTCCAAAGTTCAGTTTATCTGCACCAACTTAACACGCATGCCTTTAGAATGTAAAAGGGAACTGACATACCAAGAGAAATCCACATAAACCTCATTGCCGTATAGTCTATGACCCTTGTAGGCATTAAATCGAAAGCTTCCAAATTGTCAAGGTATGTGATTCTGAGTTTAATGGTATATAAAAACGATTGAATGTTTTCTTCCCTACTATCAACATACAGTAGATAGACAGGTAACTGAAAGTTGATATCGGGCACAAGTCCATACACAAAAAAGCAAAAACTAATGTAATTTAGCAAAAATGAAGACAAAAGAACATTAAGGGGACAAAAAACATGGGAGAAAATGAGATGCCAGAATGCCAGGAATGAACTCAAGTATTGCTCAAATAACAGCAATAATTGATCTCTTATATATTGTGGACCCGGCCCGGACACAGACAGGCGGACATGTTGTTAATCACCACCACACATTTATTATATACAATATTTACAAGTTCAAGTGCCACACAAACCCCAACACAGTCCTGGCCACACAATGCCTTCTCTTCGGGCCGCCTCCACACTCTCTTCTGCCTCGTCCTGCTTCCACCAGACTCCAGCCTTGAATGAAGGGAGACGGCCCCTTTTATATGATCCCGGATAAGCTCCAGGTGTTTCCCGGCATTCCCCCCTGGACACGCCCCAGTGTAGCGGAAATGCCGGCTGTCCCTTCTCTTCTTTCCCCCAGCACTTCCTGGTGTGACGGAAGTGCTGAGGTCCAGGGTCCCCAAGGCATTGGGGCGCCCCCTGGCGGTGACCACGGGTCCCTACAGGGTTGGGCTTCCAAGCCCTCTACCCATGGCCCCCAAAGCAACCAGGATGGCGGCCCTCACATGATCCCAGTTGGGCGCACACCCACTTCCAGTCCCTGAAGGCATCCCGGCCAGGACGTCGCCCCTGGCATCCTTGACACTGCCCCACAGCCAGCGAAGACCACTCGGGAGGAGCGTCACGTCCTGCGAGGGCAGCATACTCCCGAAGCGGGTCCTACTCCTGGGCCGCCGAGGTCCGGCCCTGTTCTCCCAACAGGGAAGGGGCGGAGACGCCACCTGGACACCACCAGTTGGTGTCCTCCTGTGCCTCGCACAGGTTGCACTCCCCCCTCTTACCGGCACTCCGGTGCCCACTCGTTCGGCACCCCTCCGAGGTTTCCGCTCCCCTTTGGTAGGAGCCACTCTCTCCTCCGTGGCCTCCGGCAGCCGTGGTGGCACCCCCTCGCCAGCGGAGAGTCCTTCCCGCAGACGGCCCGTCTCCTGAGGGCAGGTTCCCAACGAAGTGGGTCCTACTGCCAGTCCGGGGTCCGGTCCTGAAATAGACAGAAAGAAAGAACCGCTGCCTGGACATCCTTCCGTCCTTGGCACCTCCAGCAACGGCACGCCCGCGGGAGTCTACTGCAGCCCCGCTCCACACGCCATCGATCCACCTCTGGGAAAAACAGCACTTCTGGTCCGTGAAGGCGTCCTGACTGGGTCGTCATCCCTGGCATCCTTGACAATATCTTAAAATCATGCAAGGAATGCCTCAGGGGACTTTAATAGGCCCTGCTTTTTGACAGCAGGCTTGACTCCCTAAGAAGACAAGAATAAACTCCCCCTAAAAAAAAAAAAAAAGGGAAAAAAATGAAAGAAATCTTAGGGAAGGTGATTCAGAATGAGACCCCCTTTCAGGTAGATGGGGTTAGACAATAGGTGTCAAAAAATGGGGTAAATATAATACTCAAAACAGAAGACAAGTAATACTTTTTAAATTTAATAAGTACACTGCTGTTGGTGCATACTAACCCAAAATACAAAAAAGTGCTAAAGGAACATTTACTAAATAACAGTAGATGAAATTAGCAGGAAACAAGTGCAAGAGGGCTAAAATGGGTGAGAAAATTTTAATCTTAAAGCCTACCCAAACCCCAAAATCAGCTATATTTACATGGATTGAAATCTGACCTGACTCCACTTGACTCCATTAAGGTTAAGATTTAAATATTTCAACATCTTTTTAAGAAAGTTAGATTAGAACATTCAAATTTTCTTTTAAGATCAGAAACATACCCCATGTCAGGTTCTTAACTTGTAATGTGCTGGCATAACAAATTTGTAAATGGAAAGTTTCCACAGATTCTAAATAAATGAATGAAGAATAAATGTAACCAGCGCCATATCCTGAGCTGCATCACACCTAACTTACCTGATGTTTTGTAGATTTAACTTTGAACTTTTGCACAAGCAAATGTGAAGAGGAAGAAGAAACATAAACAGACACAACAGGCTAAGACTGAAAAAAAATTATAATATATCAAACAATAGTGGTGAATGGGAGCAAATGTGTGTGAAAGGAGATCTCAAGAGAAAGAAACATCAGAGAACCATAGTGGACTTCTGTGTAAGACACCACTGAGCAGACATGGTACCTCCAGGCCACTTCCTAATTGATCCAATATGCCGAGTTAAGGAGGAATCTTGCGCACTAAGATCTGCAACCCACACACAGGTAATGAATTACCGCAGCATTTTTCAGTTTTGGTAAAATTCCTTTAGCTTATTAGATTAAGTTACTCATTTATTGAGCAAAAATTAGGCCATAATGTGACAGGAGTTGCGCAAGTTTGAGTGGGAAAATAGAAATTACAATTTGGTGGAAAAAACAAGGTTTGCTGGGCAGTCATGTCAGAAAGTGCCAGAGAAAACTACTTTTTGGGATATTGCAAGGGGTTCATTACTTAAGGGCAATTAAGAAAGACAGGGGAGGTGTAGAGATTCTTATGAAGGTGCTTGAGGAAGACGAAGGTTAAAAACATGCAGTGCAGAAAACAAGATTTAGGGAAATTGCTCTTCGTCAGATGGGGAATAATGAATGGTGTTGTAGAATTTCTCTTTGAATGAAGTGCTAATTGTTGGAGCAATAGATGTTTAAGTTGTCTTATAATATGGATATGGATCTATTCCACTATAGGCTTGAGACACTATTTAGGACTAAACATTTTGATACCAGAGTGCTAAGGTGTTCTGATTGGAGTTTGGGGTGCTGTTCTTTCTTTTGGTAAAGGTGGCTCGATAATGTGACCAGCCAATAGTTTGCTTTAGCTAATAGCTAGCTAGCTATAAACTTACTTGTCGTTGTAACTTACTGATTGTCCATTACAGGCAAGACATTAGCTTTACCTTTGAACACTACACATTAGTAATTTGGACAGATGACTTTGCTGATGTGCATTATGTCAAAGGTCAGAAAGAATGTGAATTGACAGCAGATTTGCAGAATGCCCTCCTGTGGTCACTGAAAGCACTGCATTATGTTTTGAACACATCAGTCGATCTACATTCAGATTTTATCTGCAATCTTTTTAGTGCATGGGGCCAAGGATGACATTTTGCGGCAATACGGATTAAACAAACATTGAAGCATAGCCATCTAAACCTATTTACTCTACCTTGCTCTGTAAGAAATATTTGCGGACATGTGTGAGTGAGAACATCAATGGACTGGCATCCTGCCCAGGGTTTGTTCCTGTCTTGCTCTCTTCTGAGTAAGGCTAAGATATGCATCAGCTTGCAGCTTCCCCAAATTGCACAAGCAGATTGAAAATGGAAAGATGGATGGAAAATATTGGTCTGGCCAGATTCTGAACATTTTTAACATGCTCTGAAATGGAAGGTGGGCATTTCAGGAAACAGAAATGTAAAATTAAAGTAAGTTAAGAAAAAGACATCTGGATAGTCAGCTGCACCTAAAGAGTGAGTGATATGAAAAGTTACGTGCTGCGTCACAGATGGAGTCTGAGAATCGCCTGAAGGATATGTGGAAATGAAGGCTGCCTCTCACTAAACACACCTCGGAGTAAATTAAAGCTTACTTGTCTATAATCACTATTGTGCGCCTTCTCAAAGGCCATTGGGAACTTCACCTGAATTTTTTCAATGTGTAATAAATCTCCCACAGACGATTGACGGGGTTGTTTGATAAAGCCCAGACAACTGAAAACCGCACAACTGTCTTCTTCCTATGGCGCTGTAGACATATGTCAGGATCAACACCCTGCCCCCTAGTACCAGACATGCTTTGCTATGCAGCTGCTATTACCCCATTGCTTGGAGCAGGTGTTGGACCACCTACAATCTTTGTGCCTCTATGGAGACCATGCAGGTTTATTCTGTTGGTCTCTGCACATCCACAAAAAAAAACTGATAAAGTGCTGGCATTATGCCTGCTCTTTGATCGCTGGTGACACCTTATGTTGAAATGATTTATTAATATGATAATTATTAGAAATAGCAAGGTTGTTATTTAAATAACACCAAAAGTCCCTTTGGGTCACTGGGAATTTGTTATTCATTTCTTTTCCTTCTCATAATAATTGCTGCTTGTGATAACTCCCAATAAAGGGCAGGACATCTTTCATCATTCATGAGTTGTGACTGAACTTGACTAGGACAGATAATGTTGGAGTTTTATAGTCCATCACCCATTTACTATACCACCATAGTCCTTGGTGCAGAATTGGTTGCGAGGGCAAGAAATAGTCCTGAAACATGGCACCACTGATACTGATATCTTTACTTAATCAAAAAATGGGAACTGCTAGCCCAGAACATCTGTCTTTGGAAGGAATCCTATGTGGACATTATTTAGAAAATAGCCAGGCCAAACTGAGAATGTCTTAGAGGTGTGAGGCAGCATGAACAAACACAGTGTTACAGGTCCACCTCTATTTTATAATCCATCCATCCATTATCCAATCTGCTGAATCCGAACACAGGGTCACGGGGGTCTGCTGGAGCCAATCCCACACAGGGCACAAGGCAGGAACCAATCCCGCACAGGGTGCCAACCCACCACAGGACACACACAAACACACCACGCCAATATAGAATCGCCAATCCACCTAACCTGCATGTCTTTGGACTGTGGGAGGAAACCCACACAGACACAGGGAGAACATGCAAACTTCACACAGGGAAGACCTGGGAAGCGAACCCGGGTCTCCTAACTGTGAGGCAGCAGCACTACCACTGTGCCACCATGCCGCCCCTATTTTATAATGCATCACTTAATTATTACACTGTAGAATTTTATTTATCAAAACTGAAATATATTACTAAAGTTCTTCTATTATATCCATGTGATACACAGATTATGGATTATTATTTTTCAATTTGAAAGTGCATGTGCTCATACTCTTTATGTTGCACAGAGCCATGGAACAGTTTGGGGTTGAAGTCAGAATATCATCCGAAAGGGGGTCAGTTTTGTCCTTACATCAAAACCTCAGTCTTCCATGGCTGAAATAACTACCTTACCTTGACATACTTTGAGGAATGCTGGAACAAATATACAAATACTGTACAGACATGCTGTAAATGAGTACAAAGCACAAGGAAATGAGGACTGGTGTCCTTTAATGGCAGTGTCCAGAGGACAAAATTAGTGCACAATCACAATCACAATCTTCATAGGCAAGGAGCTATGGTCTCCTCAGCGGATGGTCCTTGTTTGAATGTCAACTTTCTATGGGACTTTGGGTTGTATACAATTGAGACTAGAATGAGAGGGGCTTTAAACATAAGTGGTCCTTGTGGTTTTTCTGTTCTTCCACTCTAAGGAAACAGACAGGATGGAGAAAAGTTAGTGGCAGTGCCAGGTTTAATTCCTTCCCTGTATTTGTCCAGTACAAACACATAAAACACTCCTGATGCCCACTTTCATGGCAATGTATACAAACAGATGCCAATTCAGCTTTATTTATGGGGACATTGCACTGGTATTGTTTAAATGGTCTGCTTTAAAATTAAAGTGGGATAAACAACAAGGATCTGTCTAACTGATGGTTACAAGGCCTAGAGCACGGGTGGGCAAATTCAGTCCTGGATGGCCGCAGTGGTTGCAGGTTTTTGTTCCAAACCAGTTGCTTAATTAAAAACCAATCTTTGTCAATTTAATTTCATGATTTGCTAGTGCTTTAACTTTGATATGTTATCTCATTCTCATATCCTAGATTTTTTTCCTTTCTAAAGGATATCATCCAAAAGATATGAAGTCTAAAACAAACAAGTTATTCTCAGTGCTTCACTTTTTTCTCTTCACTTTCCTTCCAAGTATTTAATTAAACCCAATAGTGTATGATAAATACACACAGGTGTAAATGGAAACAGGCTAAATGGAGAAATGCTGGTTTATTTTGTCATTTGCATCTTATTGCTAATAAGGAGCAATTAAAAACCAAGACTACAGCTGTTTAAGCCTAAAATAAGCAATAAGGGTTCAAAATCTTAATAAGCGAGACAACTAAAGTGAAGCAGAAGTGTTACTTGAGCAATAAATGCTTCTTATTAAGCAATTGGGTTAGAACAAAAACCTGCAGCCACTGTGGCCCTCCAGGACTGAATCTGCCCACCCCTTGCCTAGGGCATAGAAGCAGTAATATTGGGATTATTTTTATCTGGAGGTTCTGTGGTACAAAAAAGGGTGCAATCCAAGTGTGCATTGGTGATTCACATGTGAGTCGTAATTTTCTGCACGTTGGTCAATGTAAGACCTCCAAAAGCACATGTTTCAATTACGTTACAATTAGGTTTCAATTATGAATCGCTAGTGAATTTGTCTATTTTGCAGGTTCACTAAGGTGAGCTCTCATTTTAAAGTACTACTGCTGTGCACCCATGTGTGTGACTCACTTCAATGAGCAATACAAATGCTAATGACTCCTGAATTGCTTCTTTGCATTGTCATTCAGGATGAGAAAACCATATTAATGCAAGCAACTGTTTTAGGTATGGAAGACAGGAGTTTCAAGGTAAAGTAGTTATACTCAAGCCAGTAATGGCACACTGAATGATAACGTGCAGTGAATACACTCGATGGGCATTCCTAGTTTTCATCCTCTTTCTCTGTACATTTACCATTTGTTTGCTCAGAGGTTGATGCTCTTTCTGCTCCCTGAGCAGCTCTTCTTTTCTCCGCCCTAGCAGCCTGCTTCTCTTCTTTTGTCGGCATCTTTTCACATTAAAACTTTAATTTTTCACTTAAGCTGGCAATTAAATCTTCACTCTGCATCAGGAATGATTTCAGATATGAAGAGGTAGGGGAAGAGACAACGAAGGTGGTAGGGATGCTGCCGAGAGTTGATTCTACAATAAAATAAAATAAAAATAAAAAGAGGAATAACCTTGGAGGTCAATCATCACCCCACAAGCAGATAGTAGATGTCCTGTATTATATGTGTACCAAATTTCAGGTCAATCGATCAAACGGTTTGCGAGCTACAGGTGATTTAAAATCCTGGACAGACAAATGAACAGCCACAATAGTGTGTTATATAAGAAGATAATCATGATGCTGGAGATGTGTAGCATGTACTATACTTTGTGTACATGACAATAATATAAATTTAAAATAAAATAAAGTCCTTAAGTAGAAATGGCAGGGATAATAACTTTACTACAGAAAGAGGCATCCTGAAGACCTTAAAAACTAATGTTAATTTAACAGTATTCCGTAATATGTGTTTTTACTCTGTAGCCCTTTATAGTACTTTTTGTCTCACTTGAGCATTTACTGAGAGTGTAGGGCAGCACAAATTAACTGGATAAAGATGATCCAAGAAGCAGAAGCTCCTGACTAATCATTTGATTGTTGTGTGTTTCTCCCTTGGTTGAGTAGTAGTGCAGAAGCACTTAAGGAAGGATCTGAGATCTGTACTTAGAATAAAAGTAATCCACTCACATGCCCTGATCTATGACAAAGCTTCACACTCCCTTACCGAGTTTTACTTTTGCTAAATATATTTCCTGAGGTGTAATGTTAACATTTTAAACTCCCTCCCTAATATACAGTTGTTAAGTTATTACATTTACTCCATTTTAAGGAATGAGCTTAAAAACTAATGGGGTCAAAATGGGTGAAAGAGAGAAGCACCAAACAGAATAAGAACTGTGAAGACCAAATCAAGATCTTCAAAATTTTCAAAAGGCTCGACAAAGTTGATTTCAGCAGAATTCCTTCTGGCAAATGGTGAATCATGTACTTATGGGTACCAGTAGAAAATATGAGTAAGTCTTCAAGAAAGAAACTGCAAAACACTTGTTTGTAAGCAAGGTTGTGGAATTCCGGAACAAACTATCGAATCATGTAGAAAGTGGAAATTGTGCTACGCGTATCTTTTAAAAACTGAATTAGATACTGGGACATCTTAATTATTAGATAATAAATCAAATTTTAAGATTGTATGGTTTTGTTTTTCAAACTTCTTTTGTTGCCATGAAAAGAGTTTAGTCCCAGAGAGCATTTTTTTTTAGGATTTTTTATGGTGAGAGAGTGAACTTGTAGGTTCTTGTGTCCACAAAGCTAAATATTTTTGCAACAGATGCAATGCTTGGTAAGGTGCTGGGACATGTTTAGGTTGGTGCTCATTGTGCACTGGCTGATTAGGTTTGCACACCATGATACCATCCAGGTAGACACTCCAGGGATTCAAGGAAAAATCAAACATCATTTTCATAAAACCACGGCTATGGAGCAGACCTCGAATGTGCATACTGTTGAAAAGAACACTTGAAAGTATGTGACAAGGTAGTAAGTAAGATCACTACCAATGGAAGGTCATTTTCTCTCTGTCCAGGTTTACAAAACAATCTGCACGTAAAGGGATAAGCAGTCAAGAGATCAAATCCAAGAAGAAAAAAAAAAATTAAAGCAAGTGAAATTGCTCATGAAGTTAACCTTCTTGGACCAAAGAGTCGTTTTCTTCAAAGAATTAAGGGTAACTAATAAACAGTACGCGTATTAGTCTTTTAAAGATGGCTGCCATAACAACACAGGATTTCACTGAAGAAGACTTTATTTTGTTGCATTTGTTGATATTACTATCAGAACATCATTTGAGAACATCCTGATTTTTGCTTTTGAAGTGTAGAATTACTACTGTTGTTTTTTGTTGTTATTGTCAGAATTTCATTAGAAAACATTCTGATTTCTTTTATGAATATTCTGGATTTATCAGAGCAATTATGTATGTTTTTATATTTCCCATCCTTTTCATGGACACCATGTTGTTCACAACAACAATGAACACTTTTTGCCACAAGAGATAACAAAAAAAAAAAAGAAACAAGGTAGCTTAGGACTAAAATAACATGAAGATATAAAATTAATGGTTTAGTTTGGTAATGAGTTTTTTATTGAATTCAGTTTAGGAACAATGTTTTGGTTTAAAGAACATAATGGGAAAATAAAAGAAAGGAAATAAGGAAAAGTTTCTTTTGGTAGTCCTGACTTTTACTACAACTTTCAGCTACATTTGGTTTTGACATAAAGTTTCAGAAGATTTAGCACACTTCTGAGTCTGGCCTTTTACAAGAATATGCTTTGGAAGAACCTATTATCACATACATTTTCTCTCTTCCAATCAAAGGACTCAAAGGGCCTTGACAACAGGTTGAATAAGCTCTGGTTTCTTTAAAAGCTGTATTGTAATGAGCTGTATGAATGGATAATAGTCAATAATGAACTGTGTTTCATGAGATTGTGTAGGAGATATTTATATTGATTCATTGTTTGGTATTTGGTCCTTTCCATTCATGCTACTTACTTGGGCCTAAAGTTAAATAATTTAGCATCTACAGAGGAGCTTTTCGAAACATGGAATATTGTAGGAGCTGAAATGGGTAGCTTTGTCACCTCACACTGCAAGCATATGTTTCATTCATTGTTTGATATGCCATCTTAGTGGAGTTTGAATATTCTGCTCATTTTTGGATGTAATTCAGTTCAATTCCCATATGCAGAACTGCTGCATGCTTCCTGTAAGATAATTAGAGGACCGCAGTTTAAAACTGAAATTGAAAAACTAATATCTTCAGAGGATGTTCTAATTCTACATTTAGAACATTTTGATTGGCAGGATTTCACCTTACAATTACATAAATATGTCTTCATGGTTTTGTGATATGGAATTTCAAACATGACAGATGGGTGTATGTCCTTCTAAAAGAGCCATAAAAGCAGGACAGAGTCTTCGCTGGGCATCTGTAAACAAAGAATCTTTATAAATAATAATACAATAAATAAGAAAATGCTCAAAAGAGCAAACCAAGGCAAAAAGTGAGAGGCAGTCCTAACAAAAAAAGTCCCAAAACACTAATTCAAAATTGTACTCTTTAAATAGAAGAAAGAAGGTCAGAGAGAACAAAAAAAAAAATCCAAATAGGCAGCAATACCCACAATAACTCCAAACAGATGCAATGTTCTCCGGATTTGGGCTCACTCAGCTCAGGCCTACATAGCTAGAGGGCAGGCTCTGGAGTGATGATGTCAGCGTGGCCCCACATTCTGGGGCTCCACCTACAAAACTGAAAGAAAAAGACTGGAAAATGTTGTATGGGCTGACTTTCATATGCTCTGACATTTCAACATCTGAACATCCTGGGAGAGATATGAGTCTGCAGGACTTTTACTCTCAGTCTCTCCTCACTTCAGGAGGAGATGTTTGCACATTCATATGTCTTCTTAAAAAGACCTGGTTCCTCAAGCATAACACAGTGTGTTGAATTCACACTAAAACATGGTTTATGTACAAAAGCAGAAATGTCCGTACGCACAAAAAAATCCAGATGTATAAATCTGTGCGAACGTCAACTTCCATGTTCTTCCTACTCCATTAATCCCGGTCAGCATGAAAAGTAATGCATGTGTACACGCTTGCCGCCACTCCCCAACTCCTCCCAGAATTACACCTCTTTGAATATGCAAATCAATATAAATAGCCCTTAAGCTCAGCGTTCTGTGAAAAGGCAATGGCAAAAGCACAGAGGAAAAAGAAGAATTTCAGAGAATACCAGGTAGAGGCAAGGGAAAAAGTACTATTTGTTGGTTTAAGCAGTGATATAATCAACAAAAGGAAGTTGATTGAGTGATAGAGTGGCGGAAAAACTCGAAAGTTCAAGTTCATAAAGTCGCAAAGTGTCCGAAATAAGAAATAAGTAGTGGTCAGATATCAAAGTCGCCCTGTAAAGGCGAGTCATAGGCCACTGTCTGAGTTTCATATGGAAGCATATTAGGGTACAGAGAAAAGAAAAACAAAATAGGGACTCATTTGAAAAAAATGTCCAAATGTTAACTTTAATCTTGAAATTTCCACTTTAATCATGTACTTTATTTTGTCATTCAAAGTAGAATGTCATAAACTTCATCTTAAAATCTTTTAATTTACTAGTTTCTCAGATCCAATTGTAACTAAAGCAGCACATTAAATGCTTCTTTCTATATGTTCTTTTATGTGTACTTTGTTTGTGAATCACTACATGATTCTTAAACAGGCTTTCTCTTCCGCAGACAGGACACAGAATACATTACATTCATGATATTACAGCTCTATGAAAAAATTAAATATTAAGATGTATACTTGATATAATTTTCTTGATGATAGGAATTAAAGCATGTATTAAACATGGGAACACGGTGGCGCAGTATTAATAATGAGCTGACGCCCTGTCTAGAGATTGTTCCTGCCTCCCGCAAGATGCTTGCTGCATCAAGCGCAACCTTTAATGAAACAATTTACTGCAGCAGTACTGTCTCTTTCAAATGTACTAACCTCCTATTCCTGTCCTTCCTTTTCTTTCTCTAAGTAACCAATTGCCACACAATCAGCTCTGTAATAGATGCCAAGTCATTTGTAATCTTAGAACGCCGATTCTTCAAAACTTTTATAAAATATTGAAATATCTTCATAGTACGTGTTTAATTATTCCATCCATCTATTCAGGTCACGCCAATCACAGAAAGCATACAGCGGGAGGCAGGAACAATCCCTGAATGGGGCGCCAGCTCGTCGCTAGTGCTGCTCCACCGTGTCCTCACATGTTTAATTATTAACAATATACTATACAATATATTATTTTAATGAAGTTTAAAACTTATCTGTATAATGTAATAAACATGCTTTACTGCATTTCATCTCAAAAGAAATCTAAATCGACTTAGTAGCCAGTCGTCATCATATGTAAATATGTGCTTTATAAAGTGACTTAGGTTCTGCAATATTATAACTGTAGTGTAAGTTTACATTGAGGTGATTGTACTTATAAGTACAAACAGTTCTACCTGGAACAATTGATGGACTGATTGAGTGCATTTAGAGCACTTGGGATGAAACTGTTTCTGAGGTCCCTACAGGAAAGGCTCTAAAGCGTTTGCCGTATGGGAACAGTTCAAATAGATTGTACGCATGGCTGAGACAGCGTGTGTAGGATGCTGTATACCGATAATCCGATCTGCTGCCATACAGCTGTGATTCCACACTCAGATACAGTGGGTTAAATACTCAGTGGTGCACTGGGAATAACAACGCTAAAGCGTGATGGTATTTAGAATAGTTTGGCCATTCGGTGCACCATTATATGGTTATGGGTTGATTACAATGAGATGCCTTAAACTAATAATTAATTTCAGTGTATTTGATAAAGCCGCGTCAGGGATGTGAATCTAAAAACTAAAGGGAAACCACACAGGAACAGTAGCACTGCTTTGACGCAAGGGATTGAGCTAGCGCCAAGTTTAGCTTTTATACATTACCATGTGAGCGTGGAAATGGGCGTACGTAACATTTTTGTGTGTACGCACCGTTTATACATGAGGCTCCTGATCTCCTAGCAGCACGTGCTACATAAAACGTTGATGTTTTTTGATCAGACCCACCAATCACAACACTTTGTTCTTAAGCAGAATACTTAAACACTGCTAGGATTTTTTGTGGTATTTCACCTACAGGTAGTTCATTAGTGGGTAGGTTGAGCATGCTTGAAGGGGGTATACTTGTTAAGTGTTGATAAATCCCGCCTCTGGCCACAACATGTGTGACCTTGCTTGGCATTTGACAGACACATGCAGCTCCTGTATAATGTATACATCACTGTACTTAAGCAGGCTCTCTGCACACCTCTGCTTCACAGAATCAAACTTTTTCTTTTTCATGAGCCGGTGGATGTGACTCTATTTTGTTTATTTATTTTTTTTAATTTAGCCCTTTGACTCCCAGATTTTACAAAAATTTGTGTGTATGATCCCTTCTTTTGCTCCCTGGCTCTTGGTTCTGATACATTTGACCTTTTTTTGTTTAAGTGGGTCTCTTAATGAGTCTCCAGACTATGTCACCTAAGTGTAATTATCCACCCACCAAAACCAATTTATTTACTGTAATGATTATATTTGACTTTTTCTTAATATTTTTTCTACAAGGTTTACATCAGTACATCACGTTAGGTGACTGATGTTTTCTATGAATGGAAACAATATTCTGTATTTCTATACATTGTTTTTAATCATGCTACTGGATGATGGTAATCTGTTGCATGCTCTTTGATGTAGAGGTGGAGGCACTGTGCATTAAGATGGGGGCTGAGTGAGAGACAAAGCCCAGATGACATCACCAGTAAGAGTGCCACTTTGTGTTTAAAAAACACTTTCTGCTTGGCCCAAGGTTGATGAGCCTCTTTTAGCTCAGGCCAATAGAAGAATTTTCTTCAAAATAGAGTTGTAATCCAGACATTGCATGTTTGCAGCTGGCCATCAGGTGTTACCACAGTGCTAATCAGTGAAATGAGAAGAACCCTTGGTTGTGTGAATCCATAACAAAATATTTTGCATAGTCGGCAGTCTTGGCACTATGGATGGGTGGATTGTTGAGGCAGAGGTGCTATGCATTAAGGTGGGGACTAAGTGAGAGACAAAGCTCTGCTAACATAACCAATAAGTGCTCCACGGCATTATTGGCCAAATGGCTCAGTATAATTCATGTTTAAGCAGCAGGGTTTGGAAAAATATCTTAACTCATGAATGAAAAAAGTAAAATTCTCTGATTTTTATCCACAAATACTTCCAAAACAAGTTTCAGAGTTTGTCCTTCTGTGAAGGCATCAGACACAGCAGTAGAAATTTATGAGGCAATAACAAAAATAAATATAAACATTACACAGTTTCGACTCAGGCACCGCCTGAGATCATTTCTTCCCCACACTATGCGACTCTTCAATTCCACCCAGGGGTCTAAACGTTAACATTATACAAAGTTATTGTCTGTTTTACCTGCATTTTTATCACTCTTTAATTTAATATTGTTTTTTACCAGTATGCTGCTGCTGGAGTATGTGATATTCCCCTTGGGATTAATAAAGTATCTATCTATCTATCTATCTATCTATCTATCTATCTATCTATCTATCTATCTATCTATCTATCTATCTATCTATCTATCTATCTACGCCAATGATAATTTCTAGAAAGATAAACAATTAATAATTTTGTTTCGTTATCAATCTGAATGCACATAAATCATCCCCACCTATCACTTGTACGCTACAGTGGATCTGTTTTTTTGCAGAGTAATTATATTAAACTAATAATTAGAACACGGCTTATCAGTGCGTCTATATGATGCTTATAAATAATTATATGCGAAAAATGATTGCAGTTTCTCTATATATGAATACATCTATGCAATATTTATCTTAATTTTTCTCTATACATCATTTTAATTTTCTATTTAAATAGGTTATCATATTCAGATATGTTGGAGGGCAGCAAATTGAAGCACCGCCCTGCCCCAAGCGGCACGAACTCTAGGTACGCCACTGTACTTTAGTTTAGGCTGATAGGAAAATTGCTTCAAAGAATCATTGTAATCCAGATATTGCAGGTTTGTGGTTGGCCACCAGCTGTTACCACAGTGCAGAACTGTGAAATGAGAAAGCTTGTGGTGGGTGTGAATCCATGACAAAACGCTTGGCGTAGTTGGCAGCCTTGGTACTGTGGATGGGTGGAGGTGCTGTGCAGTAAGGTGGGGGCTGAGTGAGAGACAAAGCTCAGCTGACATCACTGGAAGCTGGAAGCAATTGACGCAGTGTTCAGAAACACACTGTTGGGAGTAAGGTTGAGGAACCTCCTTTAGCTGATGTTTGAGTTAACATAGTGAATGCTGCCATAATGTTTGTCTCTCTGTGTTGGTCAAGGCTTTTGTTGCTTTGATTGCTGATTGCATATGGTGGGTATACACTGAATGAAAATGAAGGCTTTGACAGTGGAGGCTTGGCATTGAATTCTTAAAAACGCATTTAAAAACAGAGTAAACCAAGTGTTCAAGAATTTACCAATCCTTCCAAGATTGTTTTTCTTAAAAAAATAAAAAATCATATGACTTAAAATGTGTAATTTGAGTAAGCGGGACTATACTACAGCATTTCAGTTTCTAGTGCATTTATTTATTCTTATACTGTCATTAGTAATTAAAACTTGGAAGGATATAATAAATTATAATTATGTTTTCTTTTTTTTTTAATGTGAAAGGTATCACAACCCCTATCAAATGAGAATTTCCCCCTTTACTGGACTATGAATGGTCCCTTTTTAACCATTTCAACATGACAGCTGTTTACAAACCAGCAAAAGCTTCTTTTTTAGCTGAATGCTTTGTAGCAATGCCAAGAGTCATAACAGCAGGCTGATTCATTGGCTGTCACAGTCATCATTTTAGGATATTACCTGCCAGTCTTAATAGCACACATACAAAAAAAACCAAAACAAAACAAAAACAGAATGCATTGTGTTCTTGGTTTAAGGATAGGATATGAGTAAAAAAAGAAAACATTTTTTTGCGTGATAGATGTGCCACATATAAATTCCAGTGATCTCATGTCAGTATGTTAGTTAAACTTAGGCATGCCATGTCTAACATCAGCTGGTGCCTTTGTTGGCCAGTACAGCATGGGTAGAGACTGAACAAGAGCTACCATCTCCGCCACTGTAAGGTGGATCCCCCCAGGGTGTGTTTAACATACTCTGGCAAGACTGAAAGCCCCCTCTGGCCCAGCACTAAAGATCAATCAAGAACGCCAGGCGTCACTATTATCCATCTGCCACATTTGACGAGTATCGAATTTTACACCTTTTATTCTTTTTTTAACTAAATAAATGAGGGGAAAATGATGCCACTAATAAGTGGAAGAAAAGAGGATGCTCAAAGCCCTTTCTGAAGAGGATGGCCTCTGGAGAAATTAAATAATGGGCTTCAAAAGCCTAAAGATGTATAAGGACAAATCAGATTATTTAATAAGGTTAATAAGCACACATATGTTGCTTACATTAAAAAAAAGATTCAGTGTGAAGCTGCTTTCTTATCATGAGACAAATACAATGGAGAGGATTCCTGAAAGTGCTTTTTTTGATTGTGGGTTTTAAGGCAAAGCTTAGCCTCTCATACTTGGAAAAGACAGGCTGCACACAATGGGAAGGCTTCAGGATTTTTTATTTATTGTTTTACTTTTTTTGTGACATCAAGACATTATTCAAAAGGTGTATTTACAGTCTATCATGTCGGCTGAAATGAAAGCTTTGCTTGGCAACTCTCTTATTCAGTTTACCTTAATGGAAAGATATATCTCAGTTTCTGTTGGAAACAAATTTTTATACACATGAAAAATAATTGTTCCATGCACATACTGTAAATTAGTTTGCACCATACTATGTGTTACATTTTCTTTCTAAGCAAAAGGAGAGCTCATCTGTTTTATCTGCTCACATAGCACCCTCAGGCTATGTTTTTTTTTTGTTCAGTCAATAATAAGTAAATCTAATTAGTCAGTAAATAAATAAAGCAGCTTGTAGGAGTCCCCTGAAGAACTGGTACGGTTTAACAAATGACACTGTCTGGTAAGGATTCTTTAATAAGTGTAAAGTAATTGAAAATGCATAACAAACCATAATAGAAACATTTTATGATAATAAAGGCTATACACTACTTTTGTAAATTTGGAAACCATATATCAAATAAAACTGTCAAAAATTCATTAAACTTTTTCAAGCCACTACTAAAAATACATATGTTGTTCCATTTGACTTAAAATTACATCAGTAATGTTCTTGATGAAAACACACGTGACTGTATAATTTATTTTAAAATAAATTTGTGATCTGTGGAAAACACAATTTGTTTTGTTGCACTTTGGTACACTTGCTATACCAGTGCACATTACAGTCACTGACCCCAATCCAGCTATTTGCTGAACATTAATTATTTAATACTGGAAATTAGGTAGGAACCATAACTGAATGGGAGGTCAGGGACCAACCATACGCACAACAACATTCACATATACTAGACTAATTTATAAGTGCAGTTTTTCAATAATTTACTGTGTACAATACAGTATCAAAAGTAAGAATGTGCTCAACGCTATAAGAAAACTGAGTTTCTGAATTTTTTATTTTTGTTATTCAAGACATCAATGTCCTATCTTTACTTTTCATGTTCTTGATGAATATTGTAATCAAAGTTGGGTTTGTCATTAATTGTATTCTTCAGCTTGTCCCTCTCCAGGGACAATGGCAGGATTAGTGATGAGCGGAACAGGGAAGTTTCCAGTTGCATACATTTTTGCAAAACTGACGTAAAAATTTGTTTCACCATTGATTTTGCAATTAAGAAGTGCAACACTCACTAAGTAGAGCTATGTGGGGGCAGCTTTAAAGGATTTTTGGGGATGAAAAAATAACTATTCCTCTTTAAAGACTTGTTGACGCTTTTGTGTTTAACTGTGTTCTGAGTAATGCAGGTAATTGCATGGATGCTAGTAAAATAAATTCTGTTTATGCCTTTTGTTCACATCCTTTTATAGCTGCAGTGTATTTTTTTAAAAAATCTTTTCCCAAAGAAGACACCCAGAAATGCTTCTTGACCCCAACTCTGCCACTGCCACCACAACCACCAGTACTGCCACAATTATCTACTGTAGCATCTGCTGTTTCCTGTTTCTTGTTTCCTTCAGATGAGAACTTGCACACTTCATTTCTTTTTTTGTCTCTGATGTAACATTTGGATTACAATCACCAAGACTGTCATCAAAATGGTCACCAATTCAAACACAACGCACATCTGATGGATCTAAAAAATGTCTCCACATTGACAAGAAATGAATCTAGTGATTTTTTTTCCTTTAGAGATTTTTATTTAAATACTAAATGACAGGCACATGTATGCAGAATGAAGGCATGTAAGTGTTTGGAGACAAAAAAAAATATTTTTGTGTCTGACATGAATTTCGCTAGAAGCTAAAAAAAACATTTGGTTTGTAAATTCTTTTGTGTACTAAAACACTGAATTGAATTGTTTCGCTCATCACTAGCCAGCCGGGACCTTATTCTGAGCTCCCACTGTGCACATGAATATATAAGCTATGTAATCAGGCTGAGCTAAAGAAGACAGTCTGTTAACTTGACCTACATCCAGAAAACTATCTTCAAATAACCGTGATGTCATTGTACATGGATGGATTTCCCATCAAACACTGTTGTAGATTTTTCATTCTTTTACATAATGGCTTTCCAATATACAAATTTATGTAGCACTACTACTGACCATGGAAGTGTCTCAAGACTACAGCAGTTCTTCCAAATTGTTATATCTTTAGATAATATGAGCTAGCTGAGAATGTTACCTTACATTTAAATCTGCAGACAGTGAGTGAACTCTAGACAGAATAAATTTCTTCTTTGTCTTCGTGGAACACAATCACCTCAAACCTTTACATTTCTCTCATGATTTAATTTGCCAGTAATACAATTTGGAATACATCCTATCTCTGATAAGTCCTGTTGGGCCCCAGCCATTTTTTGTCACATGCATTAGATATGGCTTCTGCTTAAACTTTACAAGTCTACTGTTCTTATGTAGGAGAAAGTCTCATAATCACCACAAACTCCCATCCTTTCATGGCCATATTTATTTTCAAACAGTTATTTGAATGTAAAAACAATAAAAGTTGTAATGATGTGACACTTTCGCTATTTAGTTATGTGTTACATGCCTTAAAAAACAGATCAGATCTATAGGTGGAGAAAGGGAGAACAAAGGTAAGGAAGATAAAAAAGGGTTACAGAACACAGTGGGTTCTTCCGGCACTGATCGACCAAGTAAATTTCTCCCTTCATCTCCTCTAATGAGTGCCTTTCATACCCACTCAGGTCTGTCATCCGTTTCATCTTCATCTGTCTTTGTTCCTTCCTTCTACATCAACATCCCACATCTGCTTTTTCTTTAAGTTGAAAGCTAAACATTTGAAACACAATGTCTCAATCTTTCATTTTTATATTTCAGAATGCAAGTAACCTTTACCTATTTATTTCCTTGACTGACGGAGTATATCAAGGAACCAGTGCTCTGAGTTCAATCCTGCAGCTAGTTATTGTCTCTATCGAGTTTGCAGTTTTTCCTTGTGTTTGCATGGGTTTTCAGATTTTCCTCCCACATCCCTAAAGATGTGCGGTTAGGTTAATTGCAAACTCTAAGCAGGAGTAAGTGAGTAGAGCTGTGCAAGTGTGTGTGACCCATGATGGACTGGCGCCCTGCCAAGGGCTGTTTCCTGCCGTGTGTCCAGCGTTAAGGGAATAGGGTCTAGCTAATCACAACCCTGAACTGGATTAGGCAGGTTTGGGAATGTACGTTTTTTCAAGTAAATGGATGCTAACGCAGTCCCTTGCTAATTCTCTATTAGAAGGACCATTGTTATATGAACACTTGTGATAAACTCTGCTCCACTACACTACTGATTTGCCATTCAAACTTGACTTGTTGGACAATATTTCAATTATACATGGTATAATAACAATAATGGCTTCTAATCTAAAATAAAAATAAAAAGAAGATTCATAACCTGCCTACTACAGAGCAATGTAAATATGAAAGAAAATTAAATTTACCAAATGAGGAACAATTCAACATTGTTTTCTGTGTGTCAAAGCTCTTCATGAATGCTGTTGTCAGCTGGCACTATTTAAAGTACTGAGCGCACATAATCACTACAAGCCTGTCAGCCATTTGGTTTTTTATTTGATTGCCTTCTACTTTAGTTTCTATCATTCTTCTTCTCTCTCTCATTTGGTGGATAAGATGGATTTGAGTACAGCTAATGGAGCATTCATTATAATAGTAGTATAACTGTGTCTCAATTGATACTTAATTATAGGATTGGTACTTCAAAAGCAGTAACATTTTAAACATAAAAAGTGACATTTTAAATATATTCATTATGTTTTGGTACTCCTGGAAAAAAATTAGCAACACTTTTAACATTAAACAAAAGTTATACTGAATTTCAAATATTAAAAAATTGATATGGAATGGTCCATACAGTACTTCTAATCTTTACATGGGCTTGCTCCTGCCTATTTTTCTGAATTGTGTGTTTTACACCAGCCATCAAGAGTGCTTAGATCTTCTGGTCAGTTGTCTCTTGTTGTCCCTCGTACTAAGTGTAAAACTAAGGGGGACAGGGCTTTTGCAGCTGCTGGTCCTTGCCTGTTGAACTCTTTACCTTATTATATAAAGGAGTCGTCTACAATTGAACTGTTCAAAACAAGATTAAAGGCTCATTGCTATTCAATTGCTTTCCATGACCTTCAGTAATACTGATGGTTTCCTCATTGTGATTATGTAATCTGACTTCTATTTATTATTTATTTTATTTATGTTCATTTATTTTATTTCTATTTATGTTATTTATGTTAATTGTATGTTTTTTCTTCTTTTATTGTAAAGCACTTTGGCCACAGCATTCCTATGTTGTTTTAAATGTGCTATATAAATAAATTGACATTGACATTGACTTCTATGGAAACTACACTTAAGGCCAATGTCACATTCTAGTTGTGGATTATATCAGATTAGCCAACTACAATCCCTGATTGTATTGTCAGACCATGTCAATTTACAATTTGCTGCCTTTGGTACATTTAGAAATTGTGTGACGACTGTCCATTGCAGTTATGCTCATTCCATTTTTTTGGACAGCCAATAGCGTGCTATCTGACTGAGCCAAAGCTGTTCAAAGGGTTAATTGCTCTGGCACAGTACTTCTTTTTTTTCCATTCGGCTGAAGTACGTAAAGCATGAGACATCAGGAAGACAAGCCTCTCTTCTGTTTGTAAGGCTCAAAACACTTGGGTTCCTTATTCCTCATTGCTGCCTGCTTAATTTTGTTGGAGCGAATTGTGGACTAGTTGTAGTGAGTCGTTGGGCATATCACATTATGGGATCGACGTCATGTGTATGTAAAAGAAGGCTACTACTGAAAATTGCTGAAAAAATCATTATGTGGCATAGACTTTAGTGATGCCACAGGAAATCACTCAATGGAAGATTTTACAATACAATACAACTGATTATCCTGCACAATAATAAAGGATCAAGTAAAATAACTTAAATAAGATATATTATGTTGTGGCATGGACGCCCAGGAGGACCAGAGGAGGGCTTGTACCTCCTCCAGACCGCGAGGGGGCGACCGCCCTGGTTATTTTGGGGGCCACAGGTAAAGGGCTTGGAAGCCCAGTCCTGTAGGGATCCGTGGCCACCGCCAGGCGGCGACCCGGTGCCTGAACAACCCTGGAGCCCAGCACTTCCGCCACACCAGGAAGTGCTGGGGGGAAGAAGACAGGGGACACCTGGAGGGCTTCTGGGTGCGCAGCCGGCACTTCCGCCACACTGGGGTGTGTCTGCGGAGGAGTGCCGGGAAGCAGCTGGAGCCCATTCGGGTTCCTATTTAAGGGGCCACCTCCCTTCAGTCGAGAGCGGAAGTCGGATGGAAGTGGACAGAGCTGGAGAGAGGACTGGAGGCGGCCAAGAGAGATGCACGAAGGACTGTGTGGCCTGGACTTTGGGGGATCGGTGCTGGAGACATAGGGGGTGCACGTAATGTAAAAACTTGTAAATATTGTATAATAAACGTGTGTTGAGTGAACTTAAGATGTCCGTCTGTCTGTGTCTGGGCCAGCGTTCACAATGTACAATAAATGTAATGTAAAATGAACAGGAAAGTGAAAGAACAAGTTAAAAAATATTTAATATGAAGCAACACATTGGGACAAATGAAGTAAACAAATAGCATAGATAGACAGATTGATACAAGTCAGCCTTTACACATCTTTCATAGTGTGTGTGTGTGTTTGTGTGCATTCATTTCTTTCTCTTCATTGTTCAGTATTTGCTGTGGTGGAAGAAACAAGCTGTCAGCTGTTTTCACTTCCAAATTTCTTCAGTATTTCTGAATTACATTCATGTATTTACTATATAATACAATGTTAAGGTCTGTATGTGTTTCCAGTCCCTATGAGCAATCTAATTGGTCAGTTTGGCTTTGCTGACATGATCGAAAGAGGAGTGTGGGTGTAGACACACAAGGAGGAGTAAAGGCATAGGAGTTATGCTGAGAGGGAAGTATAAAAGAGAGGAGAGGAGGCAAGCAAGACTCCTAGAAATGGCAGAGTCTGAGGAGCAGGCCTTACAAGAACTTGCTTGAGAGAGTTAAGAGAGGGTCAGACACACTGAGAAGAAAGGTGCTGAAGGTACACATAGGATAATAGATGTCAGATATTTGTAAATTTGTTTTACTACCTGTTAGCATTTAGATAAATTGTGTATTTCAAAAACTATGCATACAAAAATTTTGCAAATCTATAAGCCTGGTCACATGGCTAAATGGAGCAGACTGGAGAAATCATGGTTAAATTAGACAATTTCTATAGCGGTTATCATTGGACATAGGTCAAACTGTTTTTGAAGGATATGGAGATATGTTCTGGGCTAAACTTGACCATACACAATAGGCCTGGAGCTTCCATTTATTTGGAAGTAAAATGTATGACTGTAAGTATATTCAATACATTTTAGAAATATTAAAATTGTTTTGAACATTAAATAAGAATTATTCCAAGATATGGCCAGATATGAAATTTAAATGTACATCTCCAAGGCCAATTCAGTGCATAGAATCCATTTCATCCATTTCTCAAAACCATGCATGTTAGGTTAAATGGTCATTCCAAATTGGCCCTAGTGGAGTGTGGATGTCTGTATGAGTGGGCTCTGTGATGGACTGGCACTTTATCTACCCAATGCCGTTGAGATAGGCTCCCGAACTGGATTAAATGATTTTTAGAATGTTATGTTATGTGCAAAGTCCAGATATAACTAAAATAAATGGTGCATTTCAATTAAAAGTGTCATAGGAAAAAGCCCTGTATATCTTCCTATAGTATTTTACTAAAAAAAAAAAAATTCAATGAGGCATTTCTGCAATGTATAGTGAAACTGTTTATGTTTTGATATGCTATGCACATAAGTATGTGCATATATCATTTTTAAATCGAAAATAGTTCAAGCATGTATACACTTTTAAGTGAAACTGATGATCTAGAACATTTCAGTCTTCAAATAAGTCTGGATAACACAAAAATGTAAATAACAGCAATTAAAAGCTGTTTTGTACATTTAATCCTCATCCAAAACCAGATGGTCACCTTAAATAAAAAAAGAAACTGCATAAACATTAGTTATCAGAGTCTGCAGCATTCTTTCAGTCACAGTGTGAGTTCAGTCTTTTCTGTGCAATGAAACTGAGCTTAGGGAGTCTCAGAACCCAGCAATGAACCCCAGCTGAGAGCAGAAAGAGCAAGTAAGCCTGGCTGAAGTGAAGCTCTGTGGTGTCGGCCTTGATTATTGCACACACAGAGTCTCTTAGGTACTCTTAGGATATGAAAGCAGGGATTCTTGTCCGATGGAAAAAAAGACGATCTTTGTGAACTATTTATAAAAGGGAATTGTATGGAAATGTGAGAAACAAATTCATATCTTAAACAGAATCTTTTTGAATGCAGGTTTAAACTGCTTCATGAAGTGTTAAACACAGGCTAATAAAAGGATACTGGTGGTACATTAACAATGAGACCCAGTGTAGAGGAGATTCATTAGAATTCCACCTACTTGTAAGGGTGAAAGAGGCTGGCTCTGCTGCATCACTGGATTATAACTGTACAACGTTTGATAAGAAGAAACCGCCCCCATCATTCTTTTAGAATTTTTCTTTTAGAGCAGGAAAAGAAATTGTTTCATCTTACCAAAATAATCTTAAAAAGTTACAAATCAATCTATCTATCTATCTATCTATCTATCTATCTATCTATCTATCTATCTATCTACTGATCCATTACTAATGTTTAAAGTGCTTGTTCACAGTAGACTGAAAGTGGATTTTGATGATTATAAAATGACAATACATCATTAATTCCCGATATTTCTCAAAATTTCTCCACCCTGATTTGTCATTTTATAATCATCGAAATCCACTTTCAGTCTACTGTGAACAAGCACTTTAAACATTAGTAATGGATCAGTAGATAGATAGATAGATAGATTAGATCTGTACAGTCTACATTGTATATATACATTTATATATTTGTGCATACAGAGCTCCCTTTCCATCTCTCTCTCTCTGATATGTGCATATGATTTCTAACTAGTACTAGTTTTATGGCTATTATAGAGTGTATTTCTCTGTTATTTTGAATTTGAAGAGATGTGTCCTTATGCATTTAAATTTTGCACTGGCATATATTTTTATATATTTGTTTTCATTTTTTGTTTGTCAGTCATAAGGTCTGTGTTTGGGGAGGAACAGCATACAAAATAAAATGCTACAACACAAACACATTTATGTTTATTCCTGCTATGGTGTATGTGTCAGGGCTTTCAGTAGTCTGTCAGTTTATAATAATGGCTCTTAACTTCTCCAAACTGCAAAGGTAACCCCTATGCCCTTCTAGTTTAAAAAATGAAGAAGGCATCATTGTTACAAAATGCACACTACAAATTGTGACTGCCCTTCACTAAATTTTTCCTGTTAAACGTAAGACATGCCCACACTCACTCGCACATAGAGTATGTACCACAGAACAGGAGAGTATGAGGCACTTGGGTAATGAAACCATTTATTACATATTAAGTGCAGCATTAGTTTCTGTCTCCCCTTCTGAATACTATACGTGTTTGCCTGAGGCACTCGCCTGATTGATATTCCCACAGTGCTGTATCATAGTAATTAGCAACCCTTAAGAAAACACACAAAAGCCTAACAAACAAGAGACATAACCACGCTGGACCCTGCAGTTCATTTCCTGCCTTTAGCCAGACATTTAAATACAGCGGTACCACCTCGGCCAGCGTTTCTTAATAATATTTGTATATTCTAAACAGGCACAGTGGGAGAATACAAGGCATGGCTTGGTTTCCCTCACACCCTCCCCCTTCGACAGAGCAGGCCAAGGACAAACAAAGACAGTGGCGACTCAGTCTAGGACCTCTGCCATTGTGTGGAGTAATTATCCAAGTCTGGTGGGGCATTTCCCCTGTCAAGAGTTTAAATTGCTCATAATTTGCTGCTCTTTTCCACAATAATATTAATCATATAAGTGAAAGGCCTTATCCATCAGATTGATTTAGTGGACAGGGAATTGGTCTTAACTACTTATGGCTTAAACATTACTGGATATTAAAATTAGATCATGTCATATTATAAATGGCTCATTACTAACAAATAAGGAAACACAGAAAGTTATTTTCATTGCATTTCTTCTTTCAATAAATAAGATGGGGGACATAAAATATGATTATTATTTCCTTTTCTTTTTTATATTTTTTCCTCATTTTAAATGTCTGTCTCAACAGAATAGCATTAAAATCTCAGCAAATTGGCAATAACAAAGCAAATGATGAAGTCCTGAGTCAGACTTTAAACCCATACTGAAACTGACTGTATGACCTTTTTGTCTGTTTCCTTGCAAAAATATAATTAGTTAACAATTCTAACTCTACTGATGACTTAATAGTGGATTAAAAAAAATGGCTACCTTTTTCTAATGCAGACCTGACTCCAACCAAATGACCTCAAATTCTCTGTCTTCTGTGAATTTCAGGTATGTTGTGCAACCAAATATGTCATTTAGAGGTTGATTCTTTTTTGAAGCCTGCTTTTCAGTGTTAACCAGTTCTCTGATCAAATACAATCTATTTTGAACTTAACATTTTGAAAGTGCCGCATCTGTAATTACCTTCCAAACTTTCCTCATTCTATTTATTTTTAATTTCTCAGACTCTGTAACCTCTAAACTTGGTACAGGCAGTGATGTGTGCTACAACTCAAAAGACTGGAAATCAGTGTAAAGTAACTTATTATCCATTTCTGCTCCAGGGGCTCTTGGCCATCACTAAACCCAAATAATGCAAAGTATCAAAACAAAGATAGATATGAGAAGTTTACTACAACAAAAAATTAACAAACAGAATGACACATGGTATGAGAGGCAAAAGGAGCTAACACAACAACAATAATTGAGCATGGGAAAGGCACTATATAAATAAAATGTATTATTATTATTATTACAGGCACTCTGGGCTTTCCTAAAACCACTTGCATCCCTGTGAACTAAGGAGTGTGGCTCATCCATTTACCTGCCAATTTTAAAGGCTCCTTCTGCTCTTGCATTCTATTTTTTAGGTATGTTCCCAAATAATATGTGATGGTGTGAAACAACTCATCCCACAGAGGGCTAAATTGGTTGAGATATGGTACACTTACTCTTCAAAGAAATTTGTTGAGTCAGTTCAATTTTTGTTCAGATATTTTGGACAGATTATGTTGCACTAAGTTTAAACATTTCAAAATCCATTTTCTCATCCATCTTAAAATGGAGAAATGCTGTGTGCGACTTCAACTAGGAATTAGTTTTTGTTTCAATTCTACCTTGAGAGCAGTTACTTCAACTTGTATATTTTGTATATTTTCCACTTTTACTCATCTGACGTCGCTCAGTGAGACAGCGGTCGCCTGAACAGCTCACAGAGCAGTACCCTTCTCCTGCTGCTTTATGAAAGGTAACTAACAGAGTACAAAAAAGTCACTGCTGTGGAAATAACTGGAAGGGGAAAGCAATTATGTAAGCATATATGACTGAAGTGATTGAACGATATTATCTGCACATTATTATTGTAAAGAACCAACGTTATCATTCTGCAGCTAAATGGTGTTTGAACTAATTAATAACATGGGAGAGGTGCAGCTGTCTTAACTGATATAAACCTAGGATGGGTTGAAAAATGGACAGGGACGTCACGAGGTGGCAGGCTTCAGTGGACTTAAGCTACCAGCCCCTGATCTTTCAGTCCCAAATATAAACAAACAATTCCTGCCAGCCCCTGATCTTCTTGTCTATTGTGTGCTATTTACACTTACATTATACAATGAATCAGTTCCTTTCCAAGTTCATACTTATTTATATAATTTTAATGAATAACTATTTTAACTGACTGCGGTGGGCTGGCGCCCTGCCCAGGGTTTGTTTCCTGCCTTGTGCCCTGTGTTGACTGGCATTGGTTTCAGCAGACCCCCGTGACCCTGTGGTTAGGATATAGCGGGTTGGATAATGGATGGATGGATGAATATTTTAATTAATGTTAATAGATGGGAAACTTCCTTTTCTCCTTTAACATGGTAATATTGATGCTGATTTTATGCTAGTATTGGTATTTTTGTATTAATAGATATTTTTTATTTGTTAATTCTTGGGTACTACTTTAAAAAATGTTAAGGTTAAGAAAGCTGAACAACAATTAGTCACAGACCCTCCAGCAGTAACACACATCCATCAATACCATTTTCACATCATTTGTATAGAAATCTTCTGTTTATGAAAGTTATTGAGCCAACACAGGACTATTTGTGCTCTGTTTATAACTTCATTGTAGAGTGCTGTTAAAAAGTGTGTATGTAATGTAGTCTACTAACACATGTAATTTCATTCTGTTATTGCTAAAACTTTTTAAAATGACTCATTGTTACAAAACTATTTAATAAACAAAACTGTAATAACTAACTGTTCAATGAAGTGAATTAAAAATGTTAAATGCTCCAACTTTCATATCAGTTAACTGTCAAACGCACCTGAATGTTACACCATGAGTACACTGGCTAACTTGTTCTTCTTTCTCTGGCCACTCTTCTTCTGAGTGTTTGCCACTGGCTTCCTTCCAGACTTCACACCCAGTGAGGCTATAACAGGAAGGGATTTTTTAATTTCTGGAAATATCCTAACAACTCTTTTTTAGGTGGAAAAGGTCTCTGGAGTTCCTGCTTGACTTCTTAGCATTTACTTTAGCAGCACTAGATGTCCATGCAGTCCAGGGGCCTCATTTTTAAAACTTTGCTTTGATCTGAGTATGATCATATATGTATGCTAAAAAACAGGAAAATGCATGAACCAAAAAAAAAAAAGTATAAAACCTGGCATATGCACAACTCTACACAATTTACCTTCATAAATCACAAACATTTTGTAAATGTGAATATGTAAGCGTGCCCCAAACCTCTCCCAGTTGCTGCTCTGAGACAATCATATACAGTACAGGCCAAAAGTTTGGACACACCTCCTCATTCAATGTGTTTTCTTTATTTTCATGACCATTTAGATGAAATGGTTTAATTTCAGGTGACTACCTGTTGAAGCTCATCGAGAGAATGCCAAGAGTGTGCAAAGCAGTAATCAGAGCAAAGGGTGGCTATTTTGAAGAAACTAGAATATAAAACATGTTTTCAGTTATTTCACCTTTTTTTGTTAAGTACATAACTCCACATGTGTTCATTCATAGTTTTGATGCCTTCAGTGAGAATCTACCAATGTAAATGGTCATGAAAATAAAGAAAACACATTGAATGAGGAGGTGTGTCCAAACTTTTGGCCTGTACTGTATGGACCATGCAAATCAACCACGTACATATGCAGTCATTATGCTGCAGAACTTCACTTGAAAGGCTGGTAGACAAGCCTCCCCGATGCATCGAGTTCTAATGTGCACTCGGCAACTGAGTGTGCAAGAGCATGCGTGACACTACAGCATCTTCCCTCAGTATTTTGGAGATTGGGGAAAGGTATAAGATGCTAGAGTCTGAAAAGGTAGCCAATATCACCTGACACATGTAATGACATGATTGCTGTATTAATAAATAGAACAGGCCATATGGAAAATTAAGGGTTCAGCTTGTTAGCCTTAACAACAAGTCAGCCACCATCACATCGGCCAAGCTACTTTACCTCAAAATAATTGAACCAAGGGTTGACCAAGGCCACTGAGCCATGACGTTTTTCAGTCTCATCTTGGCATCACAGAATACTTGTGCATTAATGGAATGCAACTGTTTACTATTAACAAAAGCAGTATCATTATTGCTATATCCCCTTATTGAAATGAGCACGGTACAGTGCATTGATCAGGTTAGGAAACTGGACAATGCTGTAAATTGCCTTTTTAAACTGTCAATACCATAAGTTTTATGTATGTACCCCCAACCCTTACGAAGGCTGTAGCGCATTGTTGATCAGTTAATAGCTTACAGCAAAGTTGACAACAGGTAGCTTAATATATACTGGTGGAATCCAATTGTAACATAAATTTATAGGAGTATAAAAATATATTCTTATAACAGAAATTCTGTTGTAACAAATATGGGGAAAATACATATATTATTGCGTCCGGGGTCACCAGCAATTCGCCATCTCTAACAGCAGCAGCACAAGGACAGCTCCATGGCTGCACTGCTGCATCTGGTAAACAGCAAATCAGGCTTACTGTGTAACATTCTTGTCACATGATGTTTAGAACATTTAACACGTGGCTTTGACCTGCTCTTCCTCACACTCTCCTGGTATCCAAACCACTGGTATTCTTCTAATCCGAAGATGGGAGCTAAAGCAGGACAATTGCCCCTGTGTCCTGGCTCCTATCTTGCGTGCTTGAGTACTGAAGTAGCAGCTCCTATTTTGAATGAAGTCTTGAGACTGCACCTGCCTTTTCTATACAGTAATAAAGTGCATGTATTTTCCTTGGAAACCTGGACTCACCTACCTGTTTCTTGTGCAGCTTTGTGACCCAAGTTTGATAATACCTGTATAAAAAACAGTGTTGCTTAAACTGCTAAAATATTTTGTTTGAAAATGAGATATTAGATTTAACTTTTTTTTATAGAAAAACAGGTATGAATACAGATGGAAAATGAGAAGTTAATGTAATTGTCCTATAATAGAAATACAGGTATGCATATGAAAACAGTACAGTATCTGCACACAACACAATTACACATACGGACATTCTCACTCAGAATTCTGTTATGTGTATGATGTCATACTTTCTTTGGAATAACAAGAAAAGCCAAGCAAAATTACACCTTTTATTGGCTAACTAAAAGGATTACAATATGCAATATTTTGAGGCAACTCAAAGCTTGCATATTGTAATCCTTTTAGTTAACCAATAAAAGGTGTCATTTTGCTTGGCTTTTCTCTACATTCATAATGGCTAACATGGTACAACACCCTAGTACTTTGGAATAACAAGAAAGAGACTGCCTTTTGCAAGGTTCCCAAGACTCAGCAGAAGGTGTAAGCACGACATTAAGTATTTTTTGCAATCATTTATTATCTTTAGTGGTCATTTTTGGTTGAAAAAACATTTACATTTCATTAAAATAAAATCTATTAAACATGATGTTGCCCATTTATTATTCTGAAAATTTCATTACTTCGATATTCATGATAATGGGATTTGACCAGTATAAACTGATGAAAAACCAGAAAAGTTCTACAATATAAATACGTAGAATTTACCCTCTTAAAATGGAACTGAAATAGAGTCTGTACATCATATTCATTATTATACATGTGAGTCATTATTTGGCTTGTTTGGCTGCATTTTCCTACTTAATCAGAGCATTGTAACTTCTCAGGTTCTCTGAAATCTTGCATACGGATGCACCAGAGTTGCCATAAACATACACAAATTCTCCAGTAAACTTTTCTTTTATAAATCCTAAGTTTTGCATGAAAAGTTGAATATGCAAATTTCAGGCCTCTTTTTGTGTGTAAACATGTTTTATATATCTGACTACAGTAGGTAGTAGAAAGCAAATGCTTGAACTGTTGGTCTTCCAACAGTAATTTCCTAGTTGTCCGGTGTCCTTATTCCACTTCCGTGCCATAAGAGTATTTAACTCTAGGGTTACAACTATAGCCCCTGGCAGTACAGTACTTGACTAAGGATCTTCCAACTGTGTCAAGCAATTGGTAAACTGACCTCAGGCATTGTGGTTGGGTGGAGGGGCATATAACCTGACCAACCAGAACACACTCTGTTTTTATGTGTACCATTACTATTGGGTCTTTAGGGGAACTTTATATTAGCAGAAGCCCAAGGTGATGATGGCTCAGTACTACTGCTACCATGGTTATACTCATGATTAACATCAGAGCACATTCCACTATGTTTAAGGTATGGCTCCTGCCCTGTACTGCACATAACGGTGCTCCAGTGCTGACAAGGTCTCACAGCTACACAAGACACAATTTTATACAAAATTAACAATAAACAAGACATTTCACAGACTAGCTTTCTTTTTCTAATCCTAATAACCTAATATTGCACATACGGTAGATTAATTGAGTCTGAAGAGCACAATTAAAATGTTCTGGATAAAACCATATGTTAAATGAATTTGTGTCTTTTTTCAAAATGCCACCATTAACTTTTAATGCTCAGTAATGCTTTGTGTAAACACTGACTCATACATTAAACCAATTTCAGTAAAAGTAATATTTTCAAGTAAAGGGTACATTTACAATAATAAGTGCAAAAGCACAAATTAAGTAATGAACATTTTTCTCAGCACCATATAGCCCTACCTTTATAAGCATTAAGGTCTCTTCTTTTAAAGGAGACCGCCATCCTACATTTTACTCAATGTCACTCAAACCCTTCAGTTTTATTCATGCATTGTATTTTCTTTTAACTCTTTCTCCATGCTTCTTGCTCTTTCTTTCTATAACCAACTCAATGTTCACTGGCAGGAGGAGGACCTTGCATTCTCTTCCAGAAAATCCCCAAAATTACGCACAAGATAATTGATTACCCTGAAAAGCCTTGGGGCTGCTAAAGCAAACTAGCCACATTCAAACTCTGATTATCAACAGTTAGACACCAAAGTCAGCTACTGGGTCTTGTTCTGCAGTCTGATACAGGTACCTAATGCAGTCTGCCACAGGGTGCCAGATAAGTGGCACCACTTTAGTACTAGTAAATAAAAAGAGTCAGCTATTACTTTAGAACAGGCTCCTGATAATTCCTCTGTATGTGTTGTGTATGGGTTGAATGTGAGATTTCTCGCCCAAGTCAAGAAAATTGACTCTTGTATCATGACAACTTATTTGGTCATGCTCGGTATTTTAATCTGATATCATTGTCTTTCGAATCAAACCTCTTGGGTGCAGCTGAAATTTCCTGAATTTCCTCACACTCTAGCTCCTCTTGTACTTGCCTTGTATTTTCTTGCAGTTGTTATTTTTATTAACCATCTGCATAAAGTATTAATAAGTTTAGGTCATGTTTTCTGTATTATAGCCATGAGATTCATCTTGGAAAAGAGTTTATGTTTCTTACTTATTCTTTGTAAGCAAAAAATGTTTCATGTTGAGTTATGACCATTTGGAACTACAAAATACAGTATACTAGATTTACAGTTTATTTCATCATTTGAAGAATTAATGATCAATAATGTATTAAAAATAAACATAAACTCAAATATGAAATATAGATGTAAGGCCTGCAAAGTAAATCAGTGTACTCTCTAGATATAAAAGAAGACCTCTCCTTCCTACTACTGAGCATCTACTCTCATAGAAATCAAATAAACAAAAAAATCCCATTGGTTTAAACACTAAGCAACTACAAGGAATGCTCTGTAGCCTGAGTCACAGCAATTTGGCTAGACTGACCTTGTTGCAGCTCTTCCATGCGTTACTATCCACTTTGTGAACAATGCAGCTAAATCGTTTCTCAATTTTAAAGGCAATTGATCTGTTTTATGATTAACCAGTGCTGGTGTTCTAATTCCACACTTCCTAATCAGTCACAGTGATTGTGCTACGTGATGTTTACATCTCACCACACTGGTACGCTGACTTCACTCTAATAGTATTTGGTGATTTCAATCATCATCCATTCCCACAAGTTCCTCATCATAAACAACAGGCGAAATGCACATCACATGATTATAAGTTTTGAATCACAGCTTAATAATGAGAGCTTTACAATGTTTTCTGAAGACTCAACAGGACTGGTTTTTATTCCAAAGTATTAACTCATAACCAAAACAACAAAATCGAATTTCTCAGACATCTATTGTGAATGCGTCCATACACTTGTGTTTAGTACCTTTGTATTTTAAATAATCTGTTAAGATGCTTGAGTCATCCAAAACATCTTCTGGTTTGTTGCTCTGACTTATGGAGTCTTGAACACAACTTAGAGTTTTGTTCTCACTAACTAATTTGTTTTTGAATTGCTATGGATGTATAATTTATTACTCATTTGATCACACTAGGTGGGCTAGGAGCACCTTGTACTAAAAATGCTTACCTGATAAAGTGCCTTATTCTTAGGGCAGACAAGTTATGCTTTTTCTGCTACTATCTAGACTCAAACCAGGCATAACGACAACATTACCAGTCTGTGCATTAACTTTCTTCTGGGCATAGAATTATCTTGGAAACTCTGTTAACTTACAGACATGATAACACTCCATAATACCTGGTTACTATAAATAAGCCTCAAAGACAATTGCAATGCCCTGGAACTGTTCACAGTCCCAAAGACTTATTTTGTAACTCTTGTTTGTGACCCAGTTCATTACACAATACACAGAACAGAACGAGAATTGGAAGTAGTTAGTAATAGCCACCAAAAATGATCGCTACAATTCAAGCTGTTCTATTTGGCTCCAGCATGCTAAGCAATAATTAAAAATATACATTAGTATGAAGAAAAGAAAGCATCATAAACACAAAACACAATGTTGAAATCTGTCTATATACATAAGTATAAGTACAACTTTGTACAGTATACTGTATGTGTATATGTTTTAAAAGATACACTTCAAAAACACTGAAGTTATTTTTAACTGTTGTGGCAAGCATTGATTTGCTTTTCAAACTTGTGTTCTTAAGTGGAGTATTGTTTATACCCTAAAAAAAGTATTTCTCGCAGCAGTTTACAGTAGTGGTCTATGGAGTACAAAAATGTGAAACAAAGCACTTAAAACTTAACTACATACATCCACATTGATGTAGAAATGGTTCCAATTTCAGGAAACATGCCATCTGTGTTTCTGAAATACTGGTATGACAATTAAATGAAGAGGCTCTTGGCACATTTGACATCTTTCCTGAAGGAAGAACACATACAGTATTCACTTTTCTTCTTACAGCAACTGTGTCTGTGGAGTTTTCACATGAAGAACTCTTGATATTATGGAAGCTACAGTACAAATTGCAAGCAATAGAGAATGAAGAATATGACAAAGAAAACTATGTAATTGCTGAGAACAGCATTTCCTTTCAGCTAAAATGGCTTGAAAATGCACATACCCATGATAAGAAATTAGGAAACAACAGAGTGACCACCTTATAAAGAGAATTTAGGGTGGAACCCTCACACAAACATCTGACAACGAGTAATAAAGTGTTGGTCCCCAGTGAGAAGGGAAACAATGAAAAGCAACAACCAAATTATGTTGTTTAAGATTGTTTCAACAATCTGGTTTTTGATTGCTTTTGTGGGCAGTATGGCTCCATCAGATGAGGTTCATTGAATGAACTTCAACTTCCAGTTGGGTTATTTCTTATTTGGCTGCACAACTAGAAGGGACAAAGCTTCTGGAGTGGACCAGAAATGGTGTCATGGCTCTGTGTATGTCTGCTCCTCCATTCTCTTTCTGGAAGAGTAAGAGAGATCAGAAACTATGTCTCTCAGTTTACCTCATGAGCAGAGACTCCAACAACCTCCAATAGTGCTCATGTGTGATAAACTCCATCTCTGATAATAGCTGTAAAATCAGGCCCTTCAGCACAATATATACATCAGCCTTGTATAACAAAATAAGCATGTCCCTAGATCAGGGTGGTATTAAGTCCAACTCTTTGCAGCAAAGGCATCCATCCTCAGTAGGCATTATTTAACATATCCCATATGGGTATCATCAATCTCCACATTTCTTGAACCTTGCTAAAGCTTCAGGCTGAATAATTATAAGGTAAGCTCCAGCAGTTATTTCATCATCTACAGAGTCAGACGTGTCAGTAGTATAAAATGAGAGCTTATTTGTTTAAATGCTTAAGTACTAGGGTGTTGTACCATGTTAGCCATTATGGATGTAATGAGAAGTCAAGCAAAGTGACACCTTTTATTGGCTAACTAAAAACAATATGCAAGCTTTTGAGGCACCTTGGGCCCCTTCTCCAGGTAAGGTGTAATGATTTATGGCTTATTGCTGATATCAGCTTCTCCTCTCTTTTTAAAAAGTATTAGAGATGTTCAAGAATTGTTTTTCACAACACACAGCTTTTCCTGCCTATCAGCTTGAAGGAATCGCAACCAAGCAAAGCTTACAACTGTGAGTGTTTGCGAGAATACATTTCCATGTCTGCATGTATGTATGTATTTTTCATTATTAACAGAGATTAACTCATTGAAATTTATTTAAGCACAAGATGCAAAAGGAAGACTTTGCTGTAAAACTCAAAAGCTGACAACAATCTATCTATACATATACATCATTAATTCCCGATATTTCTCAAAATTTCTCCATCCTGATTTGTCATTTTATAATCATTGAAATCCACTTTCAGTCTACTGTGAACAAGCACATTAAACATTAGTAATGGATCAGTAGATAGATAGATAGATAGATAGATAGATAGATAGATAGATAGATAGATAGATAGATAGATAGATAGATTGATTAGATCTGTACAGTCTACATTGTATATATACATTTATATATTTGTGCATACAGAGCTCCCTTTCCATCTCTCTCTCTCTGATATGTGCATATGATTTCTAACTAGTACTAGTTTTATGGCTATTATAGAGTGTATTTCTCTGTTATTATGAATTTGAAGAGATGTGTCCTTATGTATTTAAATCTATCTGCATGACTAGTTTATTGTATTAATACCATATAGGGAATCATGAAGTAAAGAGAGTAAATAATGGAATAATGTTACAATAATGGAATAACTAATGGAAGAGTCAGTGCTTTAAAGTGGGATCCTGAATCACTGGTTTGTCTTTATGAAAGGACCTAAATCTTCCAAACAAATAGTCTACAAAATAATAATGTTTACCTAATTCTCTAAATTAATAATTGTTCATACTTGTGCATAACACCTAAATACTTTTAGTGTTTTTGACATATATATTGCCTGTATCATTATAGAATGTATTAATATTTACAATATATAAACCACCTTTTTTCAGAATGAATCTTTTTGCTTATTTATTTTTTTTTAAATGAGGTTAGTAATCAGACTGGCATTCCTTTCAAGAGATTTGGCAAAGTGTTTGTGATGTCTCGGTCTGATTTTCTCTCATTCTGTCATCAGAGACCAAATGTAGTTGAAAGATTTATTTTGACTCATTAAGAAGCACCAGTGGAGCTTTAAAAATTACAAAATATAAGTCTTATCTAAATAAAGAGCTATTGTTTTTCTCTATAATGGCAAAGAAAGATGGAATTGATTATGTGGCTGTCAGTTATTCTTTAGCGCATCACCGTTTGCTTTTCCTGATCCATTTGGAGCTGGCCAGTTTAACATCTGTACATCACAAGCGGACACATTCTGTCTGAACTGTTTCAGACATATGCACATTTGCATTATTGATCAGTTTTGCCCACCTCAATAATTTCATTACTTTGTTTGCTTACAAATGCAGCAGCATTGCATATGTTATTGTGCAGTACCACACCAACAACTCCCCCGAACCATCAAAAATACCCTTGAAACAGAATAATATAAAAGACAAAAATAAGACAGTGTCATTACATTATACATCTGATACAAAAAGGAAATAAGAAAACAAAACAAATTAAACACAAATGAAAAAACACTTTTCTTATCTTTTGGAAAATGTAATGGCAGGAGTTTTTCCAATTTCAATGCAGAGTTTTCTTGAAGCTTTCTAGTATGTAGAGTGTTCAGCAGTGAAGTTAAACTTAAAATATCAAACTTGTGTCACATCTACTTCCACATCCAAATTACACACTGTCCATGAGTCATATCATTTATTCATTTTTGCTTGCATAATAATGCCAAGTGCATTAAAACTACCTCACATTACTACTGTTTTGTGATTTAAATATTTGTTTCAAATACAAATAATCTGCAAATTACAGTACAATTTAAGTAGGTGGAATATAAAGATTAAGCCATTACGCAAAATTCATAACCAAGCCTGTATTGTAAGGTACATGATGTACTATCAACATATACTTTATTTTTTTGATGGCTAATTAATAAAGAAAAAAATCCTCTAGCCAATGTGAATGAAATGAAACTCCATGGACAGCTGCAGCACCACCAAGTATTTGGCAGAACACAAGACAGCATGTTTGGAACTGAAGCTACATGACACAACAGTGAAGCCGGAATTCTGGACACTAGAAATAAGTTAACAGAGCCAAAGAGGAAGATCACTTTTAGGTCAAGGCTGGATTTGTATTTATATTTTAGTGGGCAACATCTTAGATACTATACTATTTCTACTAAACTATGTCCAGTAAAATGACTCTGTGCATACTGTACAGCATATGTGGCCAAGATTGGGAGGTGAACTCCATATAAAATAAGGAGGGTATTCAAAGGTTGACCCTTGACCCATCGCTCTCACATATTTTGGATCTTTCTCAACCCATGTTCAGCTGCTGTTTATATGGACCCCTGCTCTGCTTTAGCCATCATAGTGTTCATTTGAATATTTGCTGTTATGATTAAAATGCTTGCCCACTTAGTCCATTTTCAGGGCTGGTTGATTTGGCTAGTGATCTGTTATACAGTCTAAAAGATGGTGTCAAGCTCCATAACTCGTTTCCATTTGTGTCAAAGTAGGAGACAAGGACAAGGACAGTGACGTACAGTCTTAAACTTCCAAATTGTAATAAGTAGCAGCAAAAATGAAGGATCCTACTTCTCATTCCTGTTCTGAAGAAACCATTGTTTTATTCCTGCAGAATAAAACTTATTAAGGTAGCAATCAATATGTTCAATACCTTAGGTTTTAATTTTACAGATAAATTGATTTTCTGATCTAGATTAAATGATTCAAGTCTCAGGTCAGCCAGTACCTATTCTGACAGCATGTTAATTCAGATTCAGCTATTCATTTTTGAAATCTGTTTTATCCATTGCAAGTTCTACCCATCCCTCTACTATTAGGTACAAGACAGGAACACATGCAAGATGGCATACCAGTCCATTTAAGTGGATAAACTCACACACAGGTCTAAGGTAGAGCTGGCAGTCATTGTGACAGCACTGTATGTCTCCAGACTGTGAAAATGAACATTTTTGGAGGAAATCCATATCAACATTGGCAAAATTTACAAACCACCACATTTAGGACAAATATGTTTGGGGTATCCAATGCAAGTGACCATGCCCCATGAATACAAAGTGATATTCTACTGTATGTATTTTGCAATACAAGTTTAACTATTCATTTTTAGTTATTCAAACTATTTTACTATAAATGATATAATCTTGTCGTATCAAGCAATCAGTTTAAATAATGTAAATTTATAATAACAGGAAAACCTGTGCCTGGTCTATACAATGGCACTCATTTAGTATTGAATTTCCTAATAGGTCGATATTTCATGGATGTACACTTAATTCTTGCTCATGATTTTCTGTTTGTTAAAGTAGTTACCTGGCAATATGAGTTACGATTTTTGTACAAGAAATAACTAGGAAGTGCACTGGTGGCCTGACATTCCACTCAAAGTTGTTTCCTACCATGTGGCCATTGCTGATAGGGCAGGTGCTGACGAAGAGCGATGATGGAAAATTAATAGACGGTGTGGTCATCTGAGGGAATGACAGAGTGATACACAGATACATTTTTTGGGAAGCCAACTTAGCCATCCCTGTTTACTTAAACACAATGGTGTTTCAATGAAATAAAAAATTGCTGCCACCATAACACCCTGGCTTTGTTGTTCTGAGTGGCTTATTCAATTTTTATTAGGATTTGGGGCTCCTTTGTTCAAGTCACTTAGACAAGAAGTGACGCCTCCGTCTGGGATGTTACACATTTATGGCCCAGGGACCTGAAGAGGTGGAGTCAGTTGCCCTCACTGGAAGTTTTTTCTGCACTGCGGAGGAAGAAGAAGTCAGTTAGCGGCAGCACCCCCACTCAGCTTGGGGTGGTATGACCTACCTGGCAGGAACTCGGAGGATGACCCTCTGATGCACTTGCATGACAATGGATACATAATATTATGTAATAAATAACAGGGTTGAACATTCTTGAATTTTGAGAAAAAAGTGAGTATTCATTTGATAAGCAATTAATCATAGATAAGTAGCAATCTGTTATTATTATCATTACTGACTTTCACAAAGTGCCTTATTGGTATCAAAAGTAAACTAGATCTAGTACAGAAAGTACTAGATCTAGTACATTTATGGGATTAAACACAGTACCTCAATGCATAGAACTATTTACAAATCTGCACTAATAGCTAATTAATCTTAGGAAATTGCTTACATGCAGAAATCGCTAAATAAGATGGCTTATAAAGAAAAGATGAATCAGCCACTGTTAAAGAGATAGGTTACACCTCACATATACGATTGATATGTTTGTTATGAAAGGATGACCCTTTTGCCTTTGCCATTTTGGTGGCACTAATGCTTCTGTCAATGTCTCATAACCTGGTCACCTCTTTCCAATGCAACTGCTATAGCTAATATATGCAAACATTATATTACATGTATGATACTGAAAAACAATTCAGAGTTTGGTTCAATTTTGCAGTAATACATTTTTATTTAGTATTTTTTTCTTTATTAACCTTTCTTTACAATGCACTTACTACAGATCTACAAAGCAAATTATATTACAATCATAAAAGTCCATCTAACCATTTCTAAGTGCTCCTTCCCCTATCCATTAAAATAACAGTATTTAACATGAAAAAAGCAGTCAAAAGTACTGGCCCAACCAGAAGATTAGCAAAGGTTCATTATGTTCAAACAATGCTATATATTTTACTTTGCTTTATGTGTGCACACTGAGTATAAAGGTTTCTACGCAAAAATAGAAATGTTTTGTATTGCATAACTAAGCAGTAGCAGGGAATGACAAATTACACGACTCCATGAAAACACAGTTTCAAATGTTGAAAGTATCATGAGCTTCTGTGCATACTGACAGCATATTAACATGCTGCCCGGATAAAGGCTTTAAATTTATGGAAAGTTTGACCACATTCTCAAGGATTTTATTATATTTTTCAGTGGTTATATGATAAACCCAAGACATCAAACAGGAGACCCTCTCTTCTGTTTGTGTGGTCCAAAACACTCGAGGTTCCTGTTCCCTCATAGTCACATTGTACACATTTTACTTCCAGGTGCAGGCTGATTGGCTGTCAACTGTCATCTACACACACAAGTCTGCCCCATTAACTTAAGACAAAAGTGAACCCATTTGGCATTGCTGGGGGAGGTCGCAGACTTGTCTGATTAAGCCATTGGGGATGTCAAAGTATATGGCTGGTGGTCAAAGGAGTGGGAGGCAACTGCCTCTGAGTCAGTAAGATTACTAAACTGCCAGGTGACCAGTCTTTGGTTGTCAGCTCTCATCCACACAAAGCTCACCCCTATGACTTAAGAGAAAATCAAATTTGGGGATGTCAAAATACACAACTGAAAGTCATGGCAGTGTGCCACAACTGCCACTGACTCTCTAAGGTAATGTAAATGAAGTATGTACAAGAAAATCACTGGAAAAGTGTATAATGTAATGGAGGTTTTAAAAAAAACCCACTAGCTATTAGTGCAGGGTAAATCTCCTTACCTCAAAAAGAGAAATCAGTCAAAAAGCTGAAGAAGCGGAAGTTTAGAGATACATGGGATGATATCAGTTAGAATGCACTTTATGTAAAGTACTTTTGAACAAGTGCCCTTTCAGCACGCATGTGATAAACAGAGCTGGAAGTATACCTTTCTAAAATATTACCCTTGACTGACAAGGCATTTTTGCCCAGAGAACTGGTGCTTGGTGGATATTTTCTCTTTCTAATGTAAATAGATGGATTAATTAGGTGGAAAATGAAAAAAATACATTTACTTACAAATAGCCTGTTGCCCAACAGTATGCATTCTTTTTATTAGTTTATTATGATTTTCCATGAATACATACAGTATGTCTTTTCTGAGGAAAGTTCAAGGTTTTGCTTAGAAGTTTAGAACTTTTTGTTAGATAAAGTTGTTTGATCAATGTTTGCAGTGATGTGGATATCCTGTCTTACCATTTTTGAACAAGAAAATAGAGCGTTTTCATGTTTATCACCGTTTACATAATCATTTCTATTAATCACTTCATCTGCAATCATTTCTGTCTCAACAGCCTTTTTTATGTAACAAATGACTAAGTGTGGAATGCAGAATTTTGGCTACTGAGATTTTGCTTGTTTTGTAATCAAAGTGCAGAAGTGACAAGATCTTTAACCGTTAATGAACAGAGTTCATCAAAATGTTATATTATTGACTTGATTTGTTTCTGCAGATCTACTAGAGTACAGTAAGGATTCAGATCACTTGAAGAAGTCCACCCTCCTTTTGAACTTTGCGTATAATTTCTTTCTAAATACTTTTGAAGTTTTAAACACTTTCAGAACAGCTAGAGCTAATACTGTACTTACATTTACAAGATGGAATTTTATTTAAAAGGTTAGCTTTTTTTTCTGACGTTGAGACTTTAAACCTACATCAAAATGCATTGTATTGTGACCTAAATTGTATGAAGGAGCCAGCTAATTTGAGTTCTAAATAAAAAACAAAGAAACAAACTTTTGAAATAGTATTACCAAAAGTAGTTATACTTGAACCATCCCACCAGAGTTCCTACACCCTGTAGATAAATCTTTATTCACACTTACTACAACCCCAATATTCATCCATCCATTATCCAACCCACTATATCCTAACTACAGGGTCATGGGGGTTTGCTGGAGCCAATCCCAGCCAACACAGGAAACAAACCCCAGGCAGGGCACCAGCCCACCTCAGGGCACACACACGGGATTTAGATTCGCCAATGCACCTAACCTGCATGGCTTTGGATTGTGGGAGGAAAACGGACTACCCGGAGGAAACCCACACAGACACGAGGAGAACATGCAAACTCCACGCAGGGAGGACTCGGGAAGCGAACCCAGGTCTCCTAACTGTGAGGCAGCAGCACTACCACTGAGCCACCATGCCGTCCCCCCAATATTCAGACAAGCAGATATCTAGTTTCCGTTTAGTTTTGTATATTGCTCTATAACTATTTCACAGGTGAAATATACTGTAATTGCCACTTTATAAATTACTAATTACAAAAAGTCCACACATAAAGGCACAGATTTGTTTAGACACACAGGAAGATAAAGCAGTTCCAAACTGTTTAACATAAACTGAATCAAACTTTATCTGTACATTAACATTATTAATGTATGGACAGTTGACAACAGAGGAGTAGAAAATCAAAACTCCAGTCATCAGCATCCCTGGAGATAATAAACCTCTGGGGGTCCACATTCAGATAGAACAGGCAAAGTCAAAGACCAGGTCAGACACAATCACAGTCCTGTAGACATTGGCCCACTGGCTACCCACGCACTCCTGAGCGTTCTATAGTGGAATCTGTGCTGGGCCATCTAATCCAGTATGTGTTAATAGACAGTGAATGTGGGTTTAGATGGTGGGTGTTGGGGGTCCGGCTTTACTAATATGTCAGGGTTTAAAATGGAAATGATATAACTGATCATGACCTTCAAAAAGCTTGTAAGACTCTAATTGTTGAACTATAACTGACAGACATTTAGGGTCCGGGGCAAAGAAGGATGGGATTCAGAGCCTCAGATCTCAAAACAGTTGCCTTTAGTCGGGAAGGGGCAAGTTGGATCATTTGGTCTATTAGGTAGTGGTTGAAAAGCAGGCAGTGAATTTTTATGAAAAAATCTTGATTTTCAGGTCACTCTATAGCCCTATTGTCATCAGTTATTACCACACAATGTGGATAGTGATGAAAACAATTAAGATGGTGGTCACAGGAAGCAAAAACTGGGCTGGAAGATCTGCAATCCGAGAAGACTAATGCACTTAACCTGAAGAAATCAGCTAAGGTGGAATAGAAATCTATCTAGGAACCCTTCTGTGTGCATCCTACTAAAGTTTGAAAGGGGCATGACACCCATGAAGGACAAGCTACAACTACAACAACAGCAACATGTATTTATATAGCACATTTTCATACAAAAGATGTAGCTCAATGTGCTTTACAGGATGAAGAAAGAGAAAAAAGACAAAATATAAAAATAAAATTAGGCAATACTAATTAACATAGAATAAAAGTAAGGTTCAATGGCCAGGGGGGGCAGAAAAAACAAAAAAAAAAAAAACTACAGATGGCTGGAGAAAAAAACTAAATCTGCAGGGGTTCCAGGCCACAAGACCACCCAGCCCCCTCTAGGCATTCTACCTAACATAAATGATCTCAACCAGTCCTCATTATATTCAGGGTTCACATGGAAGAACTTGATGATGACGGTCATGTGGACTTCTGGTCTTTAATCCATCAACGTAGGGACATCACGGTGCTTTGATCAGGTGCTGGTGGTGCAGATCGCCACCATAGAAAACTGGAAAGAGAACAACAGAGAAAGTAGGGATTAGTACGAATTTTGGAGACACCAAGAATGATAATGATAATTAAATGCATATAGAGAATATCAGGGTTAAACTAAAATGAGGCTATGAGAAAGCCATAATTAAATAGAGGGTTTTTAGCCGTTTTTTTAAAGTGCCCCATCGTATTAGCCTGGCGAATTTCTATTGGTAAGCTGTTCCAGATTGTAGGTGCATAACAGCAGAAGGCCGCCTCACCACTTCTTTTAAGTTTAGCTCTTGGAATTATAAGCAGACACTCATTTGGAGATGTAAGGGGACAGATTTAGAGTGTAAGGTGAGAGGCATTCTGAAATATAGGATGGAGCGAGATTATTTAATTCTTTGTAAACCATTAACAGTATTCTAAAGTCAATTCTAAATGGCTCAGGTAACTAATACAGTGACATCAGAACTACTGAGATGTGCTTGGATTTTCTTTTCCTACTTAAGATTCTACCAGCTGCATTCTGCACGAGTTGCAATAAACTGATGTATTTTTTGAGTAGTGTTTTGAGTAGTGTGAACTAATTCCTCAACAACTTGCAAAGTTATAAGAGATCTAATTTTTGCTATATTTCTTAAGTGAGAAAATGCTCTCCTGGTAATGTGATTAATATGTAATTTAAAATTTACAGTAGGTCAGAGTCAATAGTTACCCCTAAATTCTTTACCTCTATCTTGACTTTTAAGCCTAACTGATCAAGTTTATTCCTAATACCCTCATTATATCCATTTTTGCCAAATCACTAAAATTTCTGTTTTCTCCTTATTTAGTTTGAGAAAATTACTACTTATCCATTCTGAAACTCAAGTAAGACATTGTGTCAGTGAATCAAGAGTGTTGGGGTCATCAGTCACTATTGATAAATACAGTTGTATGTCATCAGCATAGCTGTTGTAGCTCACATTATGCTTTGATATAATCTGACCTAATGGAAGCATGTACATCGAAAAGAGCAGTGGATCCAGGATTACATTTACACCTGGCATAAAAACTCCTTGGAATCCTCAAGAAGCATTTGGAATCTGTTGGTATGAAAATCATCTACAGTAAATAATCCTCTAATAATGTCCATGAACATCACATCCGTGAACATGACTTGCTTCTTTGGGTAGTGTTGGCTTTTATATGGGTTCTTCCCCAGAAGAGGAGGTGCTTGTCATGGAAGTGGGCATGTCTTCAGGCATCAATGACTCTCGGATCCTCTGGTGTGCAGACTAAAGAAGAGAATATGTGAATGACAAAGCCCTCACACTTCCCAGGGTGGTATTACAGTCATTGTCCCCTACTCATGACATGAGTGACAACACGCAGTATGCATGTCCAATTAACGAAGCAATGAGGTTATCAAAGAACACTGTGGTGTATGCTACAGAATACTTATAACATTTTTGATTTTTTTTGTCTTTTTTTTTGTAATTGATCAGATGCAGATTTTCAGTAAAATTAGGTCTCTCAAATAAAATTTGAAAGTTATTAAGATTTTCTTTCAAAGGCATATGAAAGGCAACACATATCAATTGTCAAGCTGGTATGTTTTATACACCTGACAAACTTTCCAAATACAGTGAGGTGATGAAACAAAATGTTAATCAGGATTCTGGGCTTATAAGTCATGAAATCTGTGATTACTTTGACTTAGATACTTTATTTTGTAAGCTACTTTATTAAATGGTCCTTTTTTCCATATTTGTTGCTTTCAGGATGCATTTTTAAATCTATTCATAAAAATGCATTTATGCATGTTGTCTAAAATGGCAGTTTTTCCTATGCCATAAGCAGATGAAACATTTTGTCTGACTCTGCATTCCCTAGTTAGTTACAAAACTATTTTAACATGTTTGTATCAATACCTCTACTGGACTAATCATCACCCATTTAAAATGTAGACACTTGCACTTTTTGTAAACCCAGCATCTTTACACTTATGTAAGTGTGAAGTGAAATTTCTAGGACACTAGGATAACTATGAATCGAAACTTTCTTTTTATTTTGCGTGCTTTCCTGTACTGCTAAGCAAACTTTGAATGCCATGCACAAAAAGTCCATCCTCACCATCATTGATACCATCTTATAAAAGAGACTGAAGCAAGATAATTTTGACGAGGCCAAACTGAACTTTTAAATTCATACATGTTGAGATTTGCAGTAAATTGTACAGAACTGACACTGAACAAAAACAAAATTGACATAGTTTTTCCTAGTTGGTAGATTTTATACCAACCAATTCTGGATAAGACATAACAAAGAGTGGTCGAAATTTCAAATCAGCAAAAAATATACTATAACATAGCACATATGTCTAATTTTTCCTTTTCAGTATTAATTTTCATGAATGCCACCGTGTTATTGCTAGCAATTCTGCCATTGTTAAGCCACAAGTGCATGAAACCTGATTGCAGCTCTGCATGTACATCCTTGCAGCTAAATTCTCATTTTTCATTCATAAAGAACAGTGAGCCTATTTTTTTCAGAGATGTGTGATCAGCAAACAAAAGCTTGGAATCACAACATTTCAGAAAGGATTTACACTGCTCTTAGTCACTGTTGTCATTGGTTCATAGGGGTCAAATTTGTTGCATGTACACAGTGTAGTGAACCTCCTACTTGCATGAGCTAATCAATATGTAGCATGTTGTCACTCTTCGGCACAATTATCAGTGATCATTACTTGTTTACCTCAAAACATTTGTCTTATCTAAAATAACTATAACCTTGACTTACACATATTTTTCAGGGATCATGTAATAAGCACACAAACATACATATACAGTACATACAGTATATACAGTATGTAGTGTCATACACGTGCGCATGGGAGGCAGCTTAAGGGCAATTCTGAGTCAGATCAGGATGTGGCAGAGTGCACTGATTCTTTTTCTTGCTTTCCTGCAGACCATCCATGGGAGATTCCACCTGGCCCTGTTGATGTCACTTCTGGGTAAGAGCCTATGAAGGAAGACCTTTTTGGCTCCGAGCCCCTGTGACGTCACATCCGGGCTCAAGCCTATGGCTGAAGACCCTTATGAGCCCGACCCATCTGACTTCACTTCCTGTCTTCCCCTTTAAAAGCCTCCACCTTTTCCCTATTCCCTCAGTTCTGTTTTGGACTCGGTTTTGTGCACATCAGTGCTGTTATACATTTTGGAACTTTGCAGCCAGGATACCAATATACGGATGGCTGCCCCAAACCTTTTTATGAATCTTATGTCTGTTTTTTGCGATATTGGCGTAGTCGCCAGGATGGAAAGGTCCCAGAAGAGAAGGGACAGGTCCTGTAATGTACCCAGGTGAGAGCGTACTGTGGCCAAGTTTTCAGGCGGGGAGGATGTCCCGTGGTACGGAGAGACCTGGTATGGTCTTCACTCCTGGCACACTTAGCCAGGCGACCTAGGCAGGCCAGGGAGTGTGTGGGAGGGGCTCAAAGGATTGGGCTGCTCCGTTTGCGGGTGGCAAAAGGGGCACATTATGCTCTCTCGGAGTAGAGTGCCCACCTCCCTGTGAAAAGAGAGCCCCACCTTCCACCAAGGGGTGCCCCAGACTGGCAAAAGTGAGAAAGTGGAGGTTTGACCCAGAGCGGCTGACCCACAAACAAGTCATTAGTCACTCCTAGTCACTATCTATTTATCATGATGCATTTGCCTAACTACATTTTTTTAGGCATTTTGAGCATGCTTTACACATTCAGAATAGAATATACACTGTTGATTACTCACAAAATTAACTTAAACGAAAACATATAATAGGAAAAAATCAGAACAGAGTAACTTTTTGTGCAGACAAGAACTACTTTTTATGTTCAACAACATCCTCCCAAAAAACATTATAAGGAGGAAATCACTGTGTATGGTAATATTAAATTAGGTTATATTGTTTAAAACAATTTGAGTAAATATTTTGCTCCAGAAGCTGTTATTGGTTGCCTTTCAAATTTCTTTTGAGTAATTTTTAAGCCTGATCTTGGCATGCTCTTTTTTTCAGAATGGTATTTTTTTTCTCATTTACAGCATTTAATTTTGAGAATAACTAATAAAAGTATTACCTACAAGAATGTTTTCTACCATGCAAGATGCAACATTTCTATATTTGGTAGAACATTGCCCAAAACCCCTGTGTGAAGCTATAATGTAATGCAGTTATCATCCGATTGCTGCCATGGGATATATAAAAACAGCTCTTTTGAGACACATTCAACAACTTCCTTCACACCTAATTGAATTACCAATGGATATCCAGCTGCGTGTGGTAACAGGCAAAGCACTGGGTACTGCAGCCTATTTGGAATAACGATTTTTTTCTTGAGGTACACTATTAGACAAGTTTAGTCTTTCATTCTGTAGTGACAAAAGTCTCTGCATAATTAAAATTATGGTTTTAGCTGGGAGTCTTCTGTGGAAAGTTTATAATCAAAAGAAAAAAAAAATCACACATACACAAAAGTTTAAAACTGGGGCAGTAAACACACTTTGATATCTTAATTACCTAATAAATTTCACTTCAAAGAAGACAGTGTTTTCTGTACTATATCCAAACACGTTATTTATCTAGCATCGGAAAGTCTGCTAACAATGTGTTATGAGATGCTTAAAAAATAAGCCCTCCTGTGTTTTATTATAGCACCTATTCCCATATACATGATAATGATGTAATCTGTTCAAAAACAATTTCATCTTAACTGTTTCAGTTCGGCATGCTGAAGAGATCAGTGCTACCCCCTCCAAGCTCCAATGTGCTGGGTTTGGATCTCAAAGTTGGCTTTTTTCTTGTGACTCTAGTTGAATCCCACATTCCACAGATGCACATCAGATTGATTTGAGATTCTGTATTTGCGAAATTGTGAACATAAATGTGCACGTCAGTTTGTCCTCTAATGTGTCATTCGCTGTGATCAGTTCTACCCACACAATACTCTATTAGAATAAGTAAGTTAAGAAAAGGGATGATAGGTTGCTGTGAAATAAAATAGTGCTGCAAATGTTTGCATTTTAAAAGTATTTATACTTTAGATTTTACATTTTTCATTAAGCCATTAATACTCAAACTAACTTATGTAAGGGTCACTGATTTGTATTACATGGTATCTCAAATTGCATTTGCAGGAAGAAAGAAAAGTTAATGTGTAAAGCTTTAGTATTGCAGACTTTGCTTTGTTTTTTAAATATATACCATTTTGACTATTGCTTCATAACCAAACAGCCATTGTGAAATTGTGGAGATCTGATGAATTTCTAATGAATTTGCATTGAAGACAAAACCATGAGTGTACCTTCAGGCAAACTAATTGTGACACCAAACAGTTTAAAAAATAAGTAGAACAAGCAAGCAGAAATATTTTTGCTTTACTTTAATTTATGGCTTGGAGACAGAACTTGACATGGAGGTTCATGGAACGGTCACTGTGTCAGCAAGGCTAAATTTGTTAATTTGAAATCTGAGAGAAGTCGCATGGTAGAATCATCTAGAGTACATTGAAATTTTCAGTTCCGGCTGCATGCAATTGGCAATTGACCTTGCTCTTGCAAACAATCCCTCTTCAGGGAATTCAGATTTCATGTGCACGTAATGTAGAAGGAAGCAATCTACGTTTAAAAATTGTAACTTTATATTGAGTGTCTTACAGTGTGGTTAAGGTAGATTACAATCAAGCTCCCACACTGGGAACAATTTATTTGACTCCTAAAAGAAATGTAATAATGTATAGTGAACTAGTGGTTTCAGATTATCTAATCTGCTTCCACAACAGATATTGAGCAGCTGAAGTAGACATTAAATAAGAGTTTGGATTTTCAAGTAGTACACATTTTACCCAGCATTTAACAACAATGTTGGTCATAATAATTAATTAATGAAAACTCTCAGGAATAATTTTTTTTCGCTAAATAATTTTTTTTTAGCGAAAATATTATATTTTTCAAATATGAATTGTCTTTGTGTGAGTAAGTCGATGCAGATGTGTAAATGAGCCCTGAGGTTTTTTATTTATATCCCAGCCAGCATTGTTCCCTGCTCTACCCAAATGATGCCAGGTCAGGCTTGAGCCCTGCAATCCTTAATTGCATTAAATGTTTTAATAAGCAGGATGGATATGATTTACAGTATTTGTCCCAGATTGCATTTAAGCAGTATAATATCAGGGAAGTATGAACACTTGACAAAATTATAATATACAAACAAACACACAGTAAACTAAGGGCTGATAGGCTCAGAATAAAATTGAATTTGGCAACTGGTGAGCATCTATAAAACAGATCACCATCACAGAAGTGATACTACTAGAAAGTCTGTAGTGTAATATCCATGCCTTATTATTTCTTTCATTTGTATATGACTATTTCATCATAATTAGACATATTATGTATGCTAGGTTTAGGTTCATTCCTTTTCATATTCTCAACCCTCAAGGTATCATTTCAATCATTGACTTCAGCTCAGTCATTATACAGCTTTTCCATACATGGCACAGAATATGATCAAACGAAATCACTAAGAATTGCCACCAGAGTTGCATTTGCTCATTGTTGTGTCTTGTAGCTGAAGGACGCAGCCAAATACTGCAGGAGCTTCTTGAACAACTTTGTAACATAAAGGGCAACAGGGCAAAAAAAAAAACCAAAGATGAATTAATTCAGAGAAAATGACAAGGTTACAAACACAATGTTTCAGCTGTTGATCCTTCTATTTGATATTTCTAATCTTCTTTTTCACTGATGAATTAATCTTGTGTAAAACAAATGATCATTTTTCTAAATTATTTTTGACAAGGATTATGTATGTGTGCAATTTGTATAGTTAGCTACAAAGTGGCATCTTAAACTTTCAGGAAATTGTATTTTTCTACAGTATACTCTAAGAACATTTGATTCACTCATCAGATGATCTGCTTCCACAGTACACTGAATCAAGATGGTGGAAGCACGGATGAGCTGTAATGAGGAAAAGGGTGAGTGCTAAAATGAAAGAATGTTAAACAAGGAAAGTGATACTTTTCTACATAAATCATCAAACCTTCAGCATCAATAGAACAATGTATTTGCATGTTTAATCAAATGTCTAATATCCAGAGAACAGAATATTCATTATAAAAAACTACTTAATTTTTTTTTTTTTGATTGACCATTAAGTCAATCCTGACTTCCTCCTCAACTGAAGTTTTCATGTTCATTCAGATCTATGGGCTGGAATCATGCAGATCATACATGTTGCCTGCAGAAAGGAATACTTTAAAGACCAGCAGAGCAGAAACTGAGACAAACAAGCAAGTGTTCAGTTACTCAGCTCAATAAAAATTCAAGTCTTAAAATTTCAAGTCAAAGGTGAGTGACACCTTTGGTTTTTTTTCCATTTAAATAATGTAACTGCCTATGTAATACAGTTGGGTACTAACCAGTAGCATTTTAGTGTGACCCTACAAGGTGAAAGGTGACATAATGAAAAGGCAAGTAGCTGCCAGAGATGTAAAATGTTCCCAGAGTAATTTTCATTTCTTCACTATGTGAGAGATAGATAGGGTCACACACGTCCACTTGGGAGGCAGCAGATGGGCTTAAATCATTGTAATTGTCCACGGGCCAGGGGATGGCGCTGTCCACTAACACCTTCTCTCTTTCCTCCATTGCAGACCTACTGGAGAAAATTCCACCTCCAGACCTCACGTTCAGTTCTAATCCACCTGGACACACCCCTTCCTGCCAGCCCCCTATCTTAACCCCATTTGACTCTTCGTATTCAGTTCTGTTGTGAACTCAGTTTGTGAAGATCATTTTTATTGCTCTGTTTCATTGCTTATTTCAAGTATACAGGGTGGCTACCCCAAATTTTTATCTTTTTCCTTGTGTTTATTCCACAATAGATAGATAGATAGATAGATAGATAGATAGATAGATAGATAGATAGATAGATAGATGTAATAAAATAATTTACAGGATGAGTTTTCTTGGATATTTTGCCAGTTTATGACATAAAACACATTTTCTGTAATTAGGTAAAAAATATCTATTATTACATAATATACTGTAAACAGGAAGTGTAAACTGATGGTGTATGAGCATGCAACAATCACCCACAACATTAAAACCAATGACAGTTGGGGTGAATACCATTAATTGCCCTGTTACAATGGCACCTGCCTGTCAAAGTGTGGGATGTATTAGGCAGCAGGTGAATAGTTGCTTCTTGAACTTGATGTGTCAGAAGCAGGAAAAATGGGCAAACGTAAGGATCTAAGCTACTTTGACCAGGACCAGATTGTGATTGCTGTATGACTGGGTCAGAGTATCTCCAAAATGGCAGGTCTAGTGCCGTTGTCATCGGTATGCAGTGGTTAGTACCTATCGAAAAATGGCCAAGGTAAGGACAAGTGCTGTACCAGAGGCAGGATGATGGGTGCACATTTCTCATTGATGAGCACAGGAAGCAAAGACCAAGTAACTACACTCATAATTATTACTGGTAACAATCAATGATAGTATATTTGTCATGAACCTCAAAATTTTATGAACAGCCAAATATGCCTTCACTCTGACTGGACTGGAGTAAGGCTTTATTCAAGTGCTCCCTTCATTACAAAGACTGGTACTACTTGGAGTGTTTAATCATACTCTAGCTTAATTCCTCTTGAAGGTGTCGTGGATGATTGTATACTGAACATGTGAGTTATAAAGTAGAAAGCTTACATAAGTAGTGAGGAATACCTAATGAGGATTTGCCATTTATTGGGAATTGAAGGGATAGCTGCTCTTTTTTTGGTGACAAGAGGTGCAGATAAAGGACAACTTGACATTTTGTTTCCTTTCAGGTTGAGAGCCATGTGAGTGCAGCCTCTTCAGATTGTACTGTTATTGTGCCTCAAGATGAAATTCAATCTGATTTGGCTAGTATCTGCACAAGCTGCTAAATTATCCTGATGATGTGTTGAATAGCTTTGGCATATCTCTTGCGCTTTTACAATTCTGTTTTGTGTTTTGAAGCCTTACTACTAATGATGTTGAAGTATATGTCCTCTTAGGTTTGCCAAAACAAATTTCCATTTTAAATATCTGTTTAATTCAATGTTTCACAATAAACAAAGTGAGAGTATACATCCTGTACAGATATATATATATATATATATATATATATATATATATATATATATATATATATATATATATATATATATATATATATCGTTTTAAAAGAGAAAACAAATGAAGTTCAGCTTCTACTATAAAAAAATTGTAAATGAACAAATAGGTGTACAAAAAGAAGTTGGTTTATAGTAAGTGTCACCTAATCTTTATTAAATGGTTTTCTATTTATCAATTTACCAGGCCTGTTTCATTGAGTTTTTGGATTGTAGAGAGCTTACTTGAACAGTATCGAGTACAAGGTAGGAATCAGCCCTGGCTGGGATATCAATCCATCACAGATTATACTCATGCAGATGCTGACAATGGGTCGGTTCCAAGTCACTAATTATAATATTTAAGATGTAAAAGGAAAACTTATATACACAGAGAAATATGGACACAGACATGAGGAGAGTATGGAAACTTCATTTAAGATTTCTTGAGAAATGGTCAACATGATTATTAAATAGCTTCTCCTAGGATCTATGAAGTACAGTTTTGTCTTAATTGTGAGTTCAATAGTTTAGATAAGTGGGTTGGAAACAAACACTTTTCTTTTTTCTTAGTCATAGTCAGGTAATATATTCATCCTTATATTATATCACTTGTGTCCATCCGTGTTCGATATAAACAACGGTTGCCACAACTACTATATCCCTCCACAGCAATAATGAGGAATAGTGTGTTCCTGGCAGACTTTTGGTCTTAGCCTTCTCTTCAAGTCTTCAATTCCTCAATGTGACCAATTATCAACTGTGGTATTTGACTGTTGATTCGCCACAGGGGATGCACAAACCAGTGTGTTTCTTTGTGCTGGTCCCAAACCCAGATAAATGGGGAGGGTTACGTCAGGAAGGGCATCCGGTGTAAAATTTTGCCTAATCAATATGCGGACAACAATACAAATTTCCATAGCCAACAGGGTGCTGGCGGAAATTGGGCTACTGTTGGCCAAAGAAGAAGGAGGGGGGACGTGTCTGGAGGCAGGAGGAGAGGAGGAAAGTAAAAAGAGTGGAACTGAGGGTAGGAGGTGGATTGGAGGTGGATTCAAATTGTTCTATCATGGTGTGGATGGTAGGAAAAATGGGGTAGGAGTTATTCTGAAGGAACAGTATGCCAAGAGTGTTTTGGAGGTGAAAAGAGTATCAGGCAGAGTAATGATTATGAATCTAGAAATTAGAGGGGTGATGATGAATGTTGTTAGTGCATAAGCACTAAGTTGGGTGTGCAATGGGTGAGAAAGAAGATTTTTGGAGTGAGTTGGATGAAGTGATGAACAGTGTACCCAAGGGACAGAAAGTGGTGATTGGAGTATTTCAATGGGCATGTTGGTGAAGGGAACAATGGAGACGAGGAGATGATGGGTAGGTATGGTGTCAAGGAGAGGAATGAAGAAGGTCAGAGGATAGTGGATTTTGCCAAAAGGATGGACATGGCTATGGTGAATATGTATATTAAGAAGAGGGAGGAACATAGGGTTACGTACAAGAGTGGAAGAAGATGCACACAGGTATATTACATCCTATGCAGAAGAGTTGATCTGAAGATCTGCAAAGTGGTGGCAGGGAAAAGTGCAGTTAAGCAGCATAGGATGGTGGTCTGTAGGATGATGTTGGAGATCAAAAAGAAGGGAATGAGGGCAGAGCCAAGGATCAAATGGTGGAAGTTGAAAAAGGAAGACTGCAAGGTTGAGTTTAGGGAGGAGGTGAGACAAGCACTGTGTGGCAGTGAGGAGTTACCAGACAGCTGGGAAACTACAGAAGATATAGTAAGGGTAACAGCAAGAAAGGTGCTTGGCTTGACATCTGGAAAGAGAAGGGAGGAAAAGGAAACCTGGTGGTGAAATGAGGAAATACAGGAGAGTATACAGAGGAAGAGGATGACAAAGAAGAAATGGGATAGTCAGAGAGATGCAGAAAGTAGACAAGAGTAAAAGGAGATAAGGCTCAAGGTGAAGAGAGAGGTGGCGAAGGCTAAAGAAAAGGCGTATGATGAGTTGCATGAGAGGTTGGACACTAAGGAGGGAGAAAAGGACCTGTACCGATTGGCTAGACAGAGGGACCGAGCTGGGAAAGATGTGTTAGGGTGATAAAAGATAAAGATGGAAACATACTCACAAGCGAGGAGAGTGTATTGAGCAGATGGAAAGAGTTCTTTGAGAGGCTGATGAATGAACTGAAAGAGAGAGAGAAGAGGTTGGATGATGTGGAGATAGTGAATCAGGAAGTGCAACGGATTAGCAAGGAGAAAGTAAGGACAGATATGAAGAGGATGAAAAATGGAAAGGCCGTTGGTCCAGATGGCATACCTATGGAAGCATGGAGGTATTTAGGAGAGATGGCAGTGGAGTTTTTAACCACATTAATGGAATCTTGGAAAGTGAGAGGATGCCTGAGGAGTGGAGAAGAAGTGAACTGGTGCCGGTATTTAAGAATAAGGGGGATGTGCAGGACTGCAGTAACTACAGGGGAATAATATTGATGAGCCATAGCATGAAGTTATGGGAAAGAGTTGTGGAAGCTAGGTTAAGAAGTGAGGTGATGATTAGTGAGCAGCAGTATGGTTTCATGCCAAGAAAGAGCACCACAGATGCAATGTTTGCTCTGAGGATGTTGATGGAGAAGTTTAGAGAAGGTCAGAAGGAGTTGCATTGCATCTTTGTGGACCTGGAGAAAGCATATGACAGGGTGCCTCAAGAGGAGCTGTGGTATGAGGAAGTCAGGAGTGGCAGAGAAATACGTAAGAGCTGTACAGGATATGTACGAGGGAAGTGTGACAGTGGTGAGGTCTGCGGTAGGAGCAACGGATACATTCAACATGGAGGTGGGATTACATTAGGGATCAGCTCTGAGCCCTTTCTTATTTGCAATGGTGATGGACAGGTTGACAGACGAGATTAGACAGGAGCCCCCATGGACTATGATGTTTGCTGATGACATTGTGATCTGTAGCGATAGTAGGGAGCAGGTTGCGGAGACCCTGGAGAGGTGGAGATATGCTCTAGAGAGGAGGGGAGAGGAATGAAGGACAGTAGGAACAAGACAGAATACATGTGTGTAAATGAGAGGGAGGTCAGTGAAATGGTGAGGATGCAGGGAGTGGGGTTGGCAAAGGTGGATGAGTTTAAATACTTGGGATCAACAGAACAGAGTAATGGGGATTGTGGAAGAGAGGTGAAGAAGAGAGTGCTGGCAGGATGGAATGGGTGGAGAAGTGTGTCAGGAGTAATTTGTGACAGATAGGTATCAGCAAGAGTGAAAGGGAAGGTCTACAGGACGGTAGTGAGACCAGCTATGTTATATGGGTTGGAGATGGTGGCACTAACCAGAAAGCAGGAGACTGAGCTGGAGGTAGCAGAGTTAAAGATGCTAAGATTTGCACTGGGTGTGACGAGGATGGATAGGATTAGAAATGAGTGCATTAGAGGGTCGGATCAAGTTGGACGGTTGGGAGACAAAGTCAGAGAGGGGAGATTGTGTTGGTTTGGACATGTGCAGAGGAGAGATGCTGGGTATATTATGAGAAGATTGCTAAGGATAGAGCTGCCAGGAAAGAGGAAAAGAGGAAGGCCTAAGTGAAGGTTTATGAATGTGGTGAGAGAGGACATGTAGGTGATGGGTGTAACAGAACAAGATGCAGAGGACAGAAAGATATGGAAGAAGATGATCTGCTGTGGCAACCCCTAACGGGAGCAGCTGAAAGAAGAAGAAGAAGATTCGGTGCATACTTTGTTACTGACTAAAACTGCATTATGACACTACCATTTTACACCTCCTTTTTCCTTCACTTCAATGTAAGCCTCCCAATAAAATGAAAAGGCACATACAGTCTAGCTGCGACCATAAGAAACGGTCTTGCCGGCCTACATACTCACACCAATGCACAGAAGCAGAAACATGTACATCAGCACAGACCAACCAGCACAGGCAAGATGAGTTAGAACAACAAAGACAATCTATGACAAACCACAGAGTGACATTATCTGAAGATCAGCACCAGCAAGTCTTGCATCTCAAAAGTGAATGCAAAACAAATTACACACACAACCTTTCTGAAGAGCAGCAGCAAACTGTTGGACAATAAGAAACATTACAACAGAAAAACTACAGGGATTCCATAACACTGACAACTCAAAACAAGATATTCCCTTTATATTATGGCGTAGACCATTCCCCGTTCGTTTAGCATATTGTATGACTATCATTAAGTCACAACAACAAACGTTTACTAATGTTGGAGTTTATTTGCTGTACCCTGTTATTACCCTTAACCAGCTGTACACTGGTTAACATTTTCCAATGTTACATCGAAACCTGGGTTAAACGTACAGGTACTTGTGGGTTACACACAAGCAAATATTTTCGCTGACAATAACATTTATGCAACAAATTGCATTTTTTGACAATTATGATAGACGGCGGTATACTACATTTCCTGACAACCACACTTCACACATACTGACTTACACGTGCCTTGCATTTGCATTCTTATCCAATATATTCTGGTAACCTGTAGATGTTACACTTTGCATTGCAAATTTTCATCCTGTTGTAAGTGACTATAATAACATCCTTTACTAATCATGTCACTATTCTAATATTGAGTCCTCTCACAAGTCACTACTTATTAAAATAATTTCCTTTCTTACTGTAACGTGTGATATTCTTCTCTCCCTCATCATCATTTCATTAATGCTTTTATTCTTGTGAAATTTGCTAGTTTTCAAATAAAAGACAAAGTACAAAACAAAATGTGACATTAAAATTCAAATTATATGGCCAGTAGTCAGCAATTCAAAAATCTTTGGTTAGAGTTAGAAAAAGCAACACTTGAATATTCACAGACCCCAAAATAAGTGTGAAAAGCAATACATGTGACAAATATGAAGAAAACAAATCCTTTATAACTGTATACATTCAGGTGACATGACATTTCACATGTTCATGAACCGATTGACAGTTACTGGGCTGGTAGTCAAATCTTGGTTTATGGAGCTGTGAGGTAGTAATGCTAAGAAATAATCCACAGTGCTGTACTACTGTAGATTATTTTCAAATTTTATGAAATAAAGCAAATCAAATATGTTGAATATGTATTCCTAATAAGGTATAGTTTGATGGTCAATTAATAATAAGCCTCCCTTCATCGATTTTTGCATATACTTAACCTAGCTAACAGACACGGGGTCTCGTAAAAACACTCCTTTATTAATTCAATGATTCATAATTAATTTGTTTAGCAAATGTGTTCATTCAGTTTCATTAGATATTAATGAACAAAGTGTTGAAAATTATAAATTGTGTGACTCCAAAGAAAATGGTGTTAACAGTCCCTCAGGAAAAGGCTATATATTGCTTTAACATATTTATATTTTAACCATTGTAAATAAGGCTGTTTTAGTTTTCACTCAAAAAGACTTATGTAGCCATTGTTTAATCAACTAAATTCCCCGCTTTCTGGTATCCATATTTTGGAGAGTTTTACCATTTCCACATTAAGTTCCAAACTCAGATCTATATGCAATAAACAATACCCCTTATGTATCTGAAGAGCTCTAAGAGCTTGTATTGGCATAAGGGCTAAATTCCAAGTAGCCACAGGGGCAATGTCAAAACTAACCTAGAATGACAAGGTCAGGCTCTTATTTGCAGGAATGTGGACAGGAAGTCTTACCATGTTGCCAGACAGAGTCAGCTGTCATTTGTGGGTAATTACTGTTAGACAGTCTAGACCACTTAGATGTTGGACAAAGGTGGACCATGTTGCCTAAAGTGTGCCCCACTACCACTTCTTGTGCAGTTTTAGTTTGATTTATTAAAGTGCCGGCTGCCAAAATACATTTCGTTTTCATCCAAGATGGGTTTGTTCTTGGTGATCTTGCTTGGAAAGTTCTCACAAATGTTTCCAGAGAGGCCCTGCTGAGAGTTTGAAAAGCATGGTTGTGATAAATGATGCTTTTATGTAATTATGATAAAAGTTAGTGCTCACTTTCAGGGCTGGTCCACACACTTGGGAATCATCTACCCATTTGTTCATTGTTATTAATAGCAGCATCCAGTACCAGTCTTTTGTTAGTTGGATTGTAGCCTGGCAAGAAAGGCTACCAAGTCAAGAAAAAGGTGAGAATATTTAGCAAGGTATAAAAAGTCTAAGGAGTAATAAAAACACAGAACTTCATATTTTCATTAGAGAAAATGGCAGAAACTCATTGAAGTTATATAGTAAAAGATATTGTAATATATCTTAATTTTTTCATGAGAAGAACATAAGTAGTTTTCTCTTTTAACCCAACTAAGCAGTCAACTAAAGTTACTTCTAAATTATCTAAACTGCAAGGAGGTACAAATGCAAAGATTTTTACTTGACTATTGCTTAGATGACCCACCACGACATACTCATGAACCAACAATGGCAACCTGCAACTCATCAACCTCAGTTGCAACTCAGTGGTTGAGAAAAACTGGCTTAGATGACTCACAATGACAGTGGTTGAGAAACAGTGTCTTACATTTACCTAGTGTACGGATGCCAAAACTTGAAGATAGGGTTTTGCAACTCTATAACGGCAGTTAAAGTATGCCTACCGATGAACTACACCAGACTCACAGAGCCTCAGTTTACAATGACCTGTGCACTGTGTGACTAACATACGGTTAATTTGATATACAGCTAAACTGTCTGTTGCAAGAAGTAGTCAAAAGTCAGCGTATGACTGTATTTACCACTGCTTCGAAAAGTAATCAGCTTGCATTCATCCATCCATCCATTTACTGTAAATGGTTTTTCTGAAAAACTGTCGTAATGTAGTAGAGGATATCCTGGTGGAAATGGGTTAAAGGCAGGGACAGGACTTGGATGGGACCGCAGTCTATCATATCATGATTTTACTGGAGACACTTGGAAACTGTTTTGTGTTATTTTTAATGTGGAAATTATTCTTTTCATTTTGTGTTTTTTTATCATTTTGTTGAAATCAGTTATGCCAAATGTGTGCATTTCTAAAGTTAAATAAGTGTAGGGATGATGTGCTAAGCAGTGTGAAAGTTCCCAATGGGCAAAAGTTTGCCAGGGTCAGTGGGTCTACCAAAATGATAAATGTCAAAGTTAAGCTCCACAGCAGGAGAGGTCCTTTATATGTCACCGATGGATCCCAGAGGTTAATATGAGTTGTAAACTATGCAGGTGTGCTATGTGCCTAGAAAAGCATTTGGTGGGAGCATAAGCTTGAGAGAGTGAGTGTGAGAGGTAGAGTTGGTGAAAGCATGCAATACTCCTCCAGGCAGCTAGTAGGCAGATAACTGAGTAGTGCATGGGGGTGAAAGCCTCATAAATAAAGCAAGAATGAAATCAAAGAGGAAGCAACAGACATGATAGCGTCTTCTGACCACTAGAAGGCACATGGACCCAGAAGGAAACATAGCAAACCATAATAAGCTTCTAATATAGGGGTGTCATTTCAGATCTTGGAAAGCTGCTATGGCTACAGGTTTTCATTACAGTCACTTTCTTAAAGTGTAGCCAAACACTTTTGCTAATCAAACATACTTTTTACATTAATTTTAATAGACTTGCTTTTTAAGATTTAGCACCCATGATTATTTCTTTTTTCCTTGACCATCAACTAAACACAGAAGACAGAGAAGGGGTCAGACTTTCAGCAATTCAACAATATCCTCCTGAATGTGTCAATCTTTACACTAGGTTAACATATAAAAGAATGTTTCACCCATTCCAGATCTTCCAATGTTTGGCACATTAAGATCAAGCAAAGTCCTAATTCTCCAGCTCAAATGTACTACTATGAGAAACTCTATTGGGTGTACAAGAATCCCAATAGCATAATTGAGCCGTCGTTTAACCAAGCAAATATGTCTAATTCAACAAGGCTTTGATCGCTTGAGTAGCTAAATAGATAAAATACCAAGGTAGCTCATAAACATTGTACCTGCCTGTTCTACTTCATAATTTACATCTGTACCATTGCACCTCTAAAATGCCCCTGACAAAAATGTCTCTGTATTATGGGAACTGAGGCTTTCCTGTACCTACAGTGTCCAATCAGGAAAGGAGTAGACAAGGCTGTTGCTATAATTATTTTTTTTGGTGTCTGCCTAATGTTTCTCTTCAAACTAACTGAGTCTCATCTTACACTCAGTGAAGTAATTATAGAAAGGTTTGTTTTTGCATATATACATGTTGCGTCATAATGCCACCAGACTAACAATATGAGGTACAGAGCACTTGATGTTATCATTAATGTGCATTACTGTCAGTCAAAAAGCATTGGGAAAAAAAAAACAAAACACCACGTAACCAATAAAGTATCTATCTATCTTCCAACCGACTTATCCAGTTCTAGGCCATGGGGCCAGAGTCTATCCGAGCATCTCTGGGCGCAGGCGGGAACAAACATGAAAAGGCATACTCATTCCTCCAATGGCAAACTCACTTACACTCATTTATAAGGGGCCAATTTAGAGACAACAATAAACATAATATGCATAATGTGTGGGAGCAAACAAAAAACAAGCTGAAACAATTCCACAGTCTGTCTGTGTAGAGATGGAAGGTCAGGAGTAATTTCTTAAAATGTTGCTGTAGAAACAAACAAACCCTACTGTGGTAATCAAAGAGTGGGACAGAGAGCCTGCCTTTTAGCTTGATCACATGCCCTCTTGTAATAGAAAATAATTTCATATTAGAAAATTGCTAAATCCTTAAGAAAACAACATAGAATGTAATAAAATTTTTACCATTTCTTGACCTGATTTTTAGCTACAATCACAATGTTATCATTCCATTAGATGTTCTCAATACCAGCGACAAATACGCTTAGTAAAATTCCATTGAATCTCATCTCATCTCATTTCCTGAATCACTTTTCCCAGTGAGGTTGTGGTATTCCAAAGAATATCTTCAGTGTTACCCACAGCATTGATATTTTTTCTATTATTTTTTAATGTTTTCTGCTGGCAGCCATGTTGCTTAAGGTAACGGTGTCTTTTGCTGATCACGTGATGTTGAGTTTGTGGACAGGAGAGTGTGAGATTGTAGAGTGACAGGATGTGGGATATTATCAATATAGTGAGCTCACACTTGCTTAATCTTAAGTGTCTAAACAAAAACATCTTAATTATCACAATATAGCAACATGGTTAACTGCTAGGTAAAGCTAAGACAGGGTGGAGGGAACTGGTGCCCTTTGGCTTTATGGAGACTATGCTTTCAAAACTGGAATCTTAGATATTGCTTGCAGGACACCAGCACAGAGTCTCAAACAGATGTAATGGATCTAATCAGGTTATTTGAACTTTACATTCTATTATAACTTTTCTGAAGTGATGAACCCCTGAAAAGAATAAATGGCAGAACAAGCATGTTTACGAAGAGAAGGAGGAGTAGGATAGTCCAAACATTCATATATATAAGGCTATGAGATTGTTACAGAGACGAGTATTATATTCATCTTCATAAACGTGTTGAGCCTTAGCCCTAAGATAACAATAATCCTGGCCAATGAATTATTACAATTCAATGAAAGATTTTAGTGCTGTGAGTACTAAAAGTGTAAATATCTACTCATCATTAATCAAAATTGTCTATTGTCCCAAAAAATGGTACTATAGGGGGTGGCAGGGTGGCGCAGTGGTAGCGCTGCTGCCTCACAGTTAGGAGACCCAGGTTCGCTTCCCAGGTCCTCCCTGCGTGGAGTTTGCATGTTCTCCCCGTGTCTGCGTAGGTTTCCTCCGGGCACTCTGGTTTCCTCCCACAGTCCAAAGACATGCAGGTTAGGTGGATTGGCGATTCTAAATTGGCCCGTGGATGTGTTTGTGTGTGTCCTGCGGTGGGTTGGCACCCTGCCCAGGATTGGCTTGTGCTCTGTGTTGGCTGGGATTGGCTCCAGCAGAACCCCGTGACCCTGTGTTCGGATTCAGCGGGTTGGAAAATGGATGGATGGATGTTACTATAGGAGACCAGATTTAAATCATAATTCATAAATGCCATCAGTTTATGCTGCTGACTTGGTCAATAAGGAAACTGGAGTGGTACAAGGCAACAGAACCTCTGTCCATAACATATCTTTCACAGATGAGTTTTTCTGGGATAGTACTAGGGATGTAGTACATTTATGGATGTAGTGAGAAGTTAAGCAAAATGAAACGTTTTACCGGCTAACTAAAAGGATTACCATATGCAAGCTTTCAAGAAAACTCAGGCCCCTTCTTCAGGCAAGACAGTAATGTCTGTGGATTCCTAACCAGTTAGTTAGTAGCTATAGTGCCTATTAAAAGTATTCACCCAGCATTGGAAATTTTCACATTTTATTGTTATACTGTACAATATTGAATCACAATGAATTTAATTTGGCTGTTTTGACACTGATCAACAAAACAAAATCTACACAAACATTAAAGTGAAAGCAGATTTCTGTGTATAAAACACAAAATAATTAATCCATCCTTGTGTTTGATCAACTAGGGTACACTTCAGCTCACTGTAAACCTGTAACAGAAAAAGTGGAGTAATAAAACGGATGGACTCTCTTCCATGCTCCCTTGTTTGTTGGAGAAGGGGGCTTTGAATTTAACTGTTAGTTGCAGCGTTTAACACATACCTACATTTATCTTAATGAATTGTAACATCATGCAATGCAAGCCTATAGATACCTTAAAATGTGTTAGGAAAGGAAATGCCCAACCAATGCACATCATTCAGGATACTCTTAAATATCTCACTTAATATTAAAAGCAGTGTAAGATGACAAGTTTACGATACAAATAAACTTTTAGTGTTAACAGTCACTCTTTTAAAAAGAACTTGAAGTCTTATTACAAATACTGCATATCACCAGATGCTGTCCCTGCCACTGAATGTAAGAGATCTTCAATGTCCAGTTCCTTTTTTTTAAAGTATCAGAAGTATTTCAGAGAAATTCCAAAAAGATTTAGAGGCATCCCAAATATTTGATTACTCTTACCTTTAATGCCTCAGCTACAAGGTTGAAAACACCTGGCTGAATTTCTGGATGGAGACATTGGAAACCAAAGGCATCAAGGTCACTTCCAACCCAAAGCCAGGCCTAATCCCTTGAGATAATGAATATGATCATCTGACGACCACCTCATCCTATAAATCTTCAGTGATCTGTAATTATAACAGTACGTCAGGTAACTGATGTGATCTTTATAGATTATATCACCCTTTAAAAGAAAATGGATGATTTAATGCTTTGGGCCACAAATGGTCTCTCAATTACTCAGCAGCTTAATGTCAGCGAAAGTCATACGTGTGGGAAGTCACAGATTCAAATGTCAGCTCTTTCAGCGTCACAGATCAATGTTGAGGATCCCACTGAGAAGCTTCTCTTCAAGAGAAGTGGAGTGTTGTGGTCTTTGTCAGTCATCTAACTAGGTCATCATGAATGCAACTGCCCAGGAGTCCATGTGGGTCCAGACTGGTGACAGAGTAAGCCTACTTGCTCCCCTAAGGTTTGATTACTTTTTGGCTTTTCATGTAGATATACTGTGGTGATAAGAGGTAAGTGACCAGATGGTGGGATTATAAAACACCCTGCAGAGGCTTACTTCTCCTGCTGCTCTGCGTAGGTGGCAGGGGAGAAGCGACTCACACAATGGATGAGAAGTGCTGCCTGAGGGGGGAAAAAATAATGCTTTCAATAACTAACATTCAGCTCAGATGATAGCGCGCAGTTTTAATTGCTGCTCAGATTCACATAATGAATAGGGACACTGATGTATAGAATACTCAGGGTTCGGACGTGACTCAGACTACACCTATCACCTTCACATACGCTTATTTATATTCTCTGTTAATTAAGCATTTCAGGCAATTTCCAGTTTCCAGTGACTTTGTAGAAAAGTCAAACACTAATAGTGTCTAGCCCTTGCTTAGCTGCTTCTTGAGATGTGCAATTACAGATCAAATGTGGCTGTTGACTGAGTTTCTCAAACCCCAGTGGGAAAGGATTACACTCTTAACCTCTGGAATCAGGGCAAATTGGCATGTTAGTTAAGAATTCTTTTTAGTCTAGTCAGCTGAAAATACTGTATGTGCTGGAGTTGATGTAAATGTATTTGGCGAAATAAGATTGGCAAAACCCTTGAGATTTTTATAAAATGTAAACTGTTTGTCTGCACAAACATTATTGGAGTCGCAGCATCTCTTTTCTGGGAGAGGGCACACATTCAGATACCAGCAGATGTGAATTCAAAGATCCTCATGCTCTAACACAAGGTCACAAAAGAATCACTCAGAAGTGTTTGCTGACACAATGTCCACTTTGCAGTCATCAGACCAAAAACTTTTTTAAAGCTCAGAGTTTCTAATCCTCTCAGAAAATATGTCTGCCTTCCCCCACCTTCTCTACTTGGTGCTACAAAAATAATGTTTTTTTTTTTCCCTAATGCAAAACTTTTCTCCTAAATGTTTTTGCATACATTACTACTGATTAGCTTGCCAGGTAACCATGCCAACATACATTTTTAAATCAATTGTGTCTGACTGTAAATTCCAAGGCGGAGTGTTTTTAGGGGGGATGTAATTCCAGTAGGAAAGACGCTGACCTTGAGTCTCAGGAAGTTCTGGGCCAGAGGTTACAAGCCGGGTTTCATTCCAGTCACAATGAATTGTTTTTAATACACTGAATGTGTCTTGAAACATTCTTTTGGTTTTACGGGAAAGACACTGCTTTAATTTATAGACCTCAGGAAAAAGGAACTTGGAAATGTGAGCTGATTTCAAGAAACAAGGTGATACAGCAGTAAGGGTTTTGGAACACAATAAACAAAAAGCAAGAAATCATGATAAAGTTCTCTTAACACCTCACGCAATAAAGGGGCTGTTGTTACCCCATATAAGTTTAATTTAAAGTTAGTTCATTTATTTGGCTCTTTTACTTGCATAATGTCAAGCTAAATTAAGACTCTGGCCACACATTCTGATACTAAGCTAAAGTTCAAGTCGGGGAGCATGCACTGGTACAGTGCCACTACATGGCAAAACAACTCGGGATCCTGGTTTGCAACCCCCCAGGTAGACACGCGGTCCAGTCCCACCCTCTGGAAATGACCCTCTATCTACCACAGCCAGTTGTTACATGGGAAACTCCTTGGCCTGGTCCAGCCTCTCAGGTCCCCAACAATGAGGATGTTACGAGCCCGATCACCCTCGGGGAAACACACCACATGGCCGTAGTGCCGTAACTGACGTTTCCTCACAATGCAGGTAATGTGCCTCATTCGGGACTCCATGAGTAACTGCTCATTCAACACAAAGTCAAACCAACGGTACCCAAGGATTTTCTGGAGAGACACAGTATCAGATGAGTCCAGTCTTCGCCTCAGGTAACTGGATAGCATCCATGTCTCGCAATCATATAGCAAGACAGGAAGCACCAGAACTCTAAAGACTTGAACCTTCGTCCTTTTGAATAGATGCACACCCCTTTTCAGCGACCTCATGACCCCCCATGCTGTCCCAATCCGTGTACTGACTTCACAGGAAGAGTCACCAGAGACATGAATGTCACTGCCAAGGTAAGTAAACCTCTCAACAAGTTCAACACTCTCTCAGCAACAGACACACTGCTGATGGCTGTGCCCAAGAGGCCATTAAAGGCCTGGACGTTGGTTTTTATCCAGGGCACTCGCAAGCCCAGACACTCAGACTCCTCACTCGGTCTCTCGCATGCCCCAATCAGAGCCTCCATTGACTCCATGAAGATCATAGTCAAGATCTGTGAATCTTTCTTCACCAACAGATGCCCCACACAGCCACTGGACCCCACAACCTTGCCCAACACCCATTCCATACAATCATTGAACAGAGTAGGAGCAAGAACACTCCCCTGACGAACCCCAGAATCAACTGGGAAAAACACAGAGGTTCTGCCTCCACTCTGCACAGCACTCACAGTTCCAGTGTACAGGCCAGCCATGATATCATGGCTGGCTGGATACTAAGCTGACCCACCACATACTTATATAGATAATCTGCACCACGTCAAAAATAATATTGCTAAAGCTACTCTTACTGCATCTGTTCATAGTAAAAATACCACTTTCATTAATATGATCCAGCTAAACAGAAGAGACAGAAATTACAAAGCTGAAACATAAACAATGACACTTTCTGTCCATTTTAAAGTCTTGTCCTGGGGGATGACTACACCATTATTTTTTCCTTCTCGCAATATAATTTTTTTTTCATTTACCAATTTAAATAATATAAGCCTTAAGATACACTCTTGGTTGCAATAGGTTTATGTTTGTATATTTTTTTTCCTACTATTATTCTTAGTACTATGACTATAACTACTAGTAGTAATAATAATAATAATTCCATGATCTTGATTTGAATTAGGCATGTTATCTATCTATCTATCTATCTATCTATCTATCTATCTATCTATCTATCTATCTATCTATCTATCTATCTATCTATCTATCTATCTAGCTCATAATAGTAGTAATATTAATAATATTTATCTGTAGTAGTGATATTAATACTAATCTTGTGCTTAATCCAATTCTAGTTGTCCGAGCCTATCCCAGCAGCACTGGGTGCAATGCTGGACTTGCAATGTTAAGGCTGACTAACACACACTCACCTACTCTTATTCACACTGGGCTACATGATTAAATTAATAATCAGAAATGTAGGTAAATAAAAGTTGAGAATGAATTACATAAATCAGTTAGGTACATAATTATCTATAAAAACGGACCTTGTTAGTTAATCAAAGGGTGACATAGTGGTGCAGTGTTTAGCCCAGTAAATTATCTATATTGAATGTGCACATTTTCTACATTACTTTTTTCTCTCTCTGTTAAGATGTCCTTGTAAACAGTGCTGGTCGAAGTCCATATCGAGCCCTAGGTGGAGCAGGGATATCAGCTTTGGTGTCCAGAGCATTCATCCCTTTAGTTACTAAAACCAAGCTTTATGGTGTCCATATTTTGGACGCTGGCAGAAAGTTATGGAGTGTGCACTGTTTGAGCTATTTAAATGGCGCCCATTGATGTCCATTGTACATATTTATTTACACTTTGAGGACCTGGGTTGGGGGTTTCTCCTTTGTTGTCTGGAGCAGCCACTTTTTGATTTACCAAAATGGCCTCAGTGTCTACAGCGACGAGGGAGTGACACTTGAGTTACATAAACACTGCCCCTTAATTTTCATAAATCACCACCTTTTCTGTCTGCCAATGTCAGCTAATGTACTGAGCAGCTCTGCATCCAAATCCCCAAGATATTTGCAGTTATTTTAGTGTAGTGGAAAATTGCTACTGTGTGAGTGTGAGTTGCAATGGAGTTGCACGCTTTCAGTGTTAGTTCCTGTCTCAAATCTGATACTGCAGTGATAGATCCTAAGGATGCTGCCATTCTGCAAGAAGAGGAAAATATTATGGGAATAAAATTATATCTGTTTTTGAATTCATACATTCAAAAACTGTTTGTTTAGTTAGAAACTCTTCTCATCCATTAATATTCATCGTGTATTATAATAAAGCACTGTACATAACTGGAGTAGACTTCTATGATATAAGTGCCTTTCCGCCATCCTGTTATCTAACTCTATAGGACAGGCAGAATCACTTTGCCAAGGTAGCAGTGTTCAGTGCAAAGAGAATCAGAAAACAGTTATGAACAGCCATGAATTGTAGCCAACTGAAAGATTAGCCTGAGTAATCTTCAAACAACATAAAAAAAATCTGCTTGGAATTACTTCAGTATTCTAGAAAGTCCAGCTGGAGAGAATGTCTGCTGACATGAAGTGGACCACTGGCTTCTTTTGTGTCTAAACATTACTGTTTCCTTAATTGGTATGCATAGGCTCTTAGCAATTAAATTAGGGAGAAAATGGCTTAGTCTGAGCAATATACTTATAGTACAAGTGTCACTTTCATAATAACTACTTTCTGTGATGAATTATGTGATCCACGGTAACTCAGAAGCATTGCACTTAAAATGCAGTCTAAAAATGAAGCCATGCAATGTGAAGATGGAAGTAGTGGAAAAGCAGTTTCTGTTACGAGTGCACCTAAGGATTACACACAATTGCTTGTGTCATTTATGTGTATAATAATATTTTTGTGTATTGTCTGTTAAATAATTAATTACATTTGTATAGCACTTTTATGACCTATTAAAGAGTGCTTTACATAGACAGTGGGGAGCCACTTCAGCCACCACAAATGTGTAGTATCCACCATTTTTGCACCAGTATGCTCACCACATATTAGCTATTAGGTGGTGAAGGGGTGAGAGAGATACTTTGCCAAAAGGGAATAGGGGATAAATAGAAGGGAAGAAGACCAGGTCACAATGGGAAACTTAACCAGGACATCAGGAAATGCTCTATCTCCTCTTCAAAGGATACCCTGGGTTTATGAACACAGACAGTCATACCTCTGTTTTATTTCTCATTCAAAGGACACCACCATTTTTACAGCACAGTGTCCCCATCACCGCACTGGGGCATTGGGATCCACATACAGAGCACAGGACAAGAGCCCTCTGATGGTTTTACCAACACCTCTTCCAGCAGCAACACAAGCATTCCTTACTTGGTTTCCTATCCAAACATGCTTAGCTTTGGGTGAATTACCTGTTCTGGAGTGGAGATGGTATGGCTGATGTTACATGAGCAATGTCATTTTGTGGTATGTGACGTCCAGGGTGGTTCCATGTTCCCTGTTGCATCCGAAAGCCTCTTTTACCCAAACCGTCAATAGTCATGAACTGAGAGGAGCTGGGCAAATGAGAACACACACAACCAGCAAGGGGTAGGTGCAAAAAAGTGTCAAGTGCTTTTATTAAAATCCCAAAATGAAAATGTAAACAGTGTTCAGAAAGTGCAGAGCCAGTTCAATGAAAGTCTCCAATAAATAAATAGTCCATAAAATGAAGTGATCATGGAAGTTAAAATTAATCAAATAAATACTCCATTAAAATCAAGGTTAAAATGCAGTGATAGTTCTTTCTTCCTTTAAAACAAATGAGCCCCAATGCTTTCTTCTAAAACCAATGTCTCCTCTGCTTACCCCCCACAAGATCTTGTAACAGAGGAGATGTCTAACCGTCAGGTGAAGTCAACCTTAAATCCTTGCCTTAGTTATCCTTAGTTAATATCATAGTTATTTATTTATGTAAAAGACAATTGTAACATTAACAGACTGCAATAAATTCAGTAAATATTTATTAGGCAACAGATACCTAAAAAGAGTTAAACTTATTTTTGTAGGGTCTACTGCAGACTGGCACCCCATCCAATAAAGTTTCCTACATTTAACCTGATACTAGCAGAATGGACTTCATACTCAACAGCCCTGAATTATTAATTATGGAGGTGAATTGTAGAAAGTATTTTCCACTAACTGTGCTACCCATCTAAGACAGGTTGACTTTTTTGCATTGCACAATCTATTAGAATGTATTTTGTATTACATGTAGTAATAAAAAGCATTGCATTTGTCATTCTAACAGCACAAACATTTGTAGTAGTAAAAGTCATTATCACAAATGGTTGTAATGGGTTGTCTATTGACATGTTGACAATGCATACATTTCTGTTATATGCTATTTGGTATAGGATTCATAAAAGCTGTGTTAGAGTTTGTTATGCAGCATCTGTTGGAATTACAAATGTAATGCATTTTATTACTACAAATGTTTGTGATGTGCTATCTGTAGGAAGGATAGAGACTTAGCGAATAGACAGACACACGACACTTAACCTTTTATTAAGGTGGATTTTAACATCCTTTGGAGCCAATGAAAAATTTGAAGACTGACAAAAGTTTTAATTTTAGAATCAGCAGAGTCAGAAAACCTGTTCTGACTGATGGTATATTGCAAAACAAAGATTACCAGCGTAGTGTATCCTGTAAACTTGTAGTTCCAAAACCATAATAAAATATGTTAGACTTTTACCTTGTGGACATTCCAGAACTGCAGATTAGTAACTAAAAGTCACTTTTGTTAATTGAATTCAAATTTTCTTTTCTTTTTTTTTTAAAAGGACAAGTTTCTTCTAGATGACATGATAAATGGGTCACTGATAAACTAAGGGAAAAAATCCCTCAATGTAAAACAACATCTGGAAAAATCATTTTGATTCTTTTTTATTCACTTCCTTGTGAGAGACAGAGAACACAGACTTTCTAATGGTTTTCTAATTCTGAGGCTGAAAAAATAAAATTGGTCTTTAACCCATTTTGTCCCTGCAATTAATTATTCACATAGTTTATATATGCTGGAATGCATACTGTTTACTTCATGGTGGTGTTTCAAACTTGATTACAGTTCGAAAATATCATACTTATCAATTTGGTTTCACTATTGAAAGCAAGTGTTTAGCATTGGAATACTGTACTGTATTATTATTCAAAATGACAATTTTTAGTTTACTAAGTATACAAAACATTAGCACTAAAGAATCACTATTCAGCATACTGTAACTGGGATGTGGGATATTAAAAAAATACATTTAATTCCTGTATCAGTTGAAAATGTACCTTGTGATTGAGTTGTTTGTGGAAGTCACTAAAAAAACTTAAAAGTTGAAGGACTGCACCATCCTTTAAGTTCAGTCAGTCCTGTTACATTCCCATGATTCATTTCCCTGTTCCCTTACAAATTCTTATGTGATTTATTTAGTCACACCCAACATTAGTCCCCTGAGTATGGATGTAAGAGTATTAGGCATAGCTGAAGCCCAGTTTGAAGAGACATCCCTATAAACCTCAGATATACACAGTTGGAAATATATTAGACAGATGCTTCCTGAAGGGGTACTTCAGACCATTTCATTCCACTAAGAGTAGTCATCATAGATACTGAAACTGCTTAATGTATTTTAAGGGTGTATTGAGTTAGAGTCTGTCCCAGCAGCAGTGAGTGTTAGGTCGCAACCAACCACAGAGTGCCAGTCCATTACAGAACTCACTCATGTGCACACGTTCAATTTAAAAGGACCATTATACACTTATAAATAACTAGGGGGCTTTGCCCCCTGCTCGCTTTGCTCGCCAATCCCCCGGCCTTCTCTATACGCCAGCCACTTCACGTCTCTGCCGCTTGCGTTTAGAGAAAAGATCTCAGCGTAGAAGCTACGTCTCGTCGCTATGGCATGTGTAGATGATAAAGAAGGCCTCCTGGAGAGGTTGAAGCAACGAGACCTGTAACGATAAGAAGCCCCGGAAAAATGCGGAGGGAAACGTTAGAGTGCCAGGTAGTGTCAGAGGAGATGGCCGACTACTTCACTGAAACCTTCAACAAGGAGAAGGCGTCTCTGGAGTAGCTGCTAGCTACCTGTGGCCTGGAGCAGTTAGAAGACGCCTCCAGCCGACTCTCCAAAGACAGCCTCAGTTTCTTGCCTTCTTACGAGGTCAGGCAGACACAGGCAGCGTTACAGAGGTCCCTGGTATCCCACACGGACAGATGCACTTCCGGAAGCTGCCTCAGTTGTTCCCAAATGTAATATTGTACCAGCCCCCGAAGAAGCCTCCACGGTTGTACATCTTCAGACAAGGACTGTTGGCAGCTGGTGAAGATAGCATCGGAGATAAACGGCCAGGACATGCAGCTGACGGGCTGCACAATCAAGTTATTCATGGCACATCAGGCAGGTGAGGGCTTCACTGGTCATTTGCGGGCCCGTCAACAGTTCCGTGTTCATCGATGACTGCTCCCACTGCGTCTTTGTATTCCCTTGCCAGCAGCTGCGCACGCATAACACCGAGCAGTGCAGCTTCTACCTGCACGTCACCAGCCGGGCCATCATCGAGGACTGCCAGAGAATGCGCTTCGTAGCCTTCACCTGGAGCTATCTGGCAATCGAGGAGAACTTTGAGATGGCTGGCTTAGACAAATCCAAAATCAACTGGAGCCAAGTGGACGACTTTAACTGGCTAGCCAGGGATGTGCATTCGCCGAAGTGGAGTGTCATACCGGAGGAACAGCGCCAAAGCGAATTGGAGCCGTGAGAGATGAGTCGTGGGGACAAGGGTTTCATGTAGCTAGTTAACAGTCGGAAGGTTCCCTCCTTTCTGTCAGTAATAAACTCCCTCTGTCATTGTGGTTGTACTTCTAGTCAAAGGGTTGTTTTTAAAGTCAAGGTCACTAAGTATGTAGCTATTCAGATTAACCAAGAATATCAAATATCTTAAGTAGATGTAAAATAATTTGGGTGAATCCTATAAAATATATATTTTTTAGAATAGTAAATTTTGTTCACATTCTTAATTGTGATCTGTCTAGTGCCAAGTACAAGAGTGAGCTATAGTGTTATTATTTCAGTGTGCTTTTAGGCCTAGTTCAAATTTACCCTTTCTCTCTAAAATACTAGAAAAAGTAGTCACCAATCAGCTTCAGTCACACCTTACGCATTACAATTTATTTGAGAAATTCCAGTCTGGTTTCCGCACTGGCCATAGTACAGAAATGCCGGGTTGTAAACGACATTCTGATATCCTCTGATGAAGGAAACTCCACTGTAATTATGTTGTTAGACTTAAGTGCAGCATTTTGACACCATTGACCATTTTATTTACTGCACGGGCTAGAAAATGATGTTGGGCTTACAGACACCGTGCTCATTTGGTTTAGTTCTTATTTATCAAATCGATTCCAATATGTACAGAAATGTGCTGACAGCACTCCATCATTATACACAGAAGTGAGATAAGGTATCCCACAGGGCTCAGTACTGGGATCTTTACTGTTTTCAGTTTACATGCTTCCACTTGGATCTATCATTAGGAAACATCATGTTAATTTTCACTCGTATGCAGATGACACCAAGTTATACCTTTCATTTTGATCAAATGAGGTTTCTCCGATGTTGTCCTTAATTTGTTGTGTTAGTGAATTTAAGAAGTGGTTGGATTAGAACTACCTATCTTTAAACATCGATAAAACAGAGATGTTTATTGTTGGAGGGAATGACGCTGATCACAACAATATTTTGTCATCATTTAACTCATTTGGAATCACCATTAATTTTACTGAATCAGCCCGCAATCTAGGAGTGACTCTAGCATGTCATTTAAAGCGCACATTACAAAGTTTTTCAAATAATGTTTCTTCCATCTTAAAAATGTTGTGAAATTAAGGCACTTCTAAATAAGCAGGATTCTGAGAAATTTATTCATACATTTATTTCTAGGAGGATTGACTACTGCAATGCGGTGTTCACTGGCTGTTCAAACTGTTCTCTATACAGCCTCCAGTTAATCCAAAATGCTGCTGCAAGAATTATTTCAAGAACAAGAAAATATGAACACATCACTCCAGTTCTTAAATCCTTACATTGGCTCCCGGTTAAGTTTAAGACAGATTTCAAAATCCTCCTTTTAACATATAAAGCATTAAATGGCCGAGGTCCGGATTATTTGTCTGAACTTTTCATGACTTACAAACCAAAGCGCACATTAAGATCTCAAGAAGCCGGTATGCTAATGATTCCAAGAATTAATAAAATAACAGTGGGAGGTTGACCTTTTAGTTACAGGGCCCCTAAACTGTAGAATGGTCTGCCTGCTACTATAAGAGATGCTCCTTCAGTCTCAGTTTTTAAATCCCGGCAGAAGACTCACTACTTTACAGACTGCATCTCTGTTGTTAGTCATTAGCACTAAAACATACAGTAAGTAAAATGATAGTTATAATTTGATACTAGCCCACACCTATTCTGTTTCTCTTCTTGGTACTCGAATGTGGCACATGGTGCCACGGCCCACCTACCAAGTTGTTTTACCTGCCTAAGGTAAAGTCATCCCTGATGGAGGATCGCAGGAATCGTGGGGTACAGGGGTCTTTTTATTAGATTGGCTGGCCCAGCGCTGACTCAGCTGTGGAATGGCCAAATGGGGAAGGCAGCTTGATGGGTGAGGTCTTCAGGACTCTAAACAAACCCAAATCATATTATGGGATATCATCTACTGTTAAATTCTGCTCCATACTTGTAATTTTTTATTTTTTATACTGTATTGAGGATTTGTTCTGTTCTGTGTATTGTATTGTATTGACCCCCTTCTTTTTGACACCCACTGCATGCTCAAACTACCTGGAAAGGGGTCTCTTTTTGAACTGTCTTTCGTAAGGTTTCTTCCATTTTTTCCCTACAATGGTTTTTTTGGGAGTTTTTCCTTGTCTTAGAGAGTCAAGGCTGGGGGGCTGTCAAGTGGCAGGGCCTGTTAAAGCCCACTGTGGCACTTCTAGTGTGATTTTGGGCTATACAAAAATAAATTGTATTGTATTGTATTGTATTGTATTGTATGTGGATTCCACTTTCCCCAAACAACAAATCTTTTAATTCTCGCGGATATGCCTCTTCATTAGGAAGAAACACTACTTTTCCCTGATGGCAACACGAATTAGACGATCTGCCAATCTCCGACTTAAAGTTTAAATCTGAACAATATATTCGATCTCCTTTCACTGTTCCATTATTTCACAGAGTAATAATTTCCTTTTGTTTGCACTAATGCGATCTTTACTATCAGTTTTTGAGACTTTTAAATTTTATTACTTTCATTATCTTTAACCTGCTGTGCATGTGTATCGTGCCAACATTTTTGAATTCTTTAAAACGTTCTACTTTGTCATCTACTCTGTCTTTTATTTTTGGCCCCGGGTGTGGTTAAATCTGGAAAAATCTGGAATATGGAAAGTATCTCTCTGAAAAAGTCTTGTCTCATGCCAGGCTAAAAAGTCTTGTCTCGTCCCAGGATGTTTTTATTATAATAAAGAGACTGTTTAGGATACTGGAGGAAAATATGGAATATGCAATCTTATGACCTAAAATGTAACAAAGCTTAGAGTGGAATGCAATCTCCTGAAACTCTGAGGCAATAGCACTACCCATTGCACCATCATGCCACCCACATATAATAATACTGTAAGTCTAAATGACAGTTAGTTTGCACTGGACAGTTTATATTCTCTAAATAAGTTACTTTCTGTCAAACAGACCTGGGTTTAAGTGATAATGAATAAGACGCAGGTCTCTTTATCAGAAATGAAACTTCCATTTAACTACTTGAGTGTTAAGAGAAGAATGTTTTTCTTTGAGATAGAATTCTTCAACAAAGCTTAAGTTTAATTTTTAGAAATGCTTAAACCAAACCATGGAGTCACACAGAATATTCGGCTTGTGTATCCGTTGAATAAGAACAGGGGCCTAAATTACTTTTGGCTAATTTATAGTTGCTGAAATTGTATTGGAGTTGCTTTTGTGCAAAGTCTTAAACTAACATTAGGTACAAATGCTGCCTATCTTAAGCAGAAAAGAACTCAATAAACAAAAATCTTGGGTGGGTTTTTTATTCTTCCATGTGCTCAAACTACAGATTCCAAAGTGTAGTGTTTGTAGTGTTTTCTATGCACTAAAATTGAAAAGGTCCAGACTGGCATGGGTTTTTGTTTAGCAGCTCTGTCTTAATCAACTTCTCTTGAAGGATTACATGATCTGAGTAGTTTAGGCAACTGGTCTAAAGTCATTTAATATGTTTGAGAGAGCACTTTTGGCTTTTGGAATAACATGTGCCTGGTTCCAGAGTTTCAGCACCCATAGTAAATCCAGATATATCTCAAACACAAACTGGAATATTAGATGGAGTTGCTTCTTTTTTGAGATCATTTCTGACATCATTTTGGTTGAAGAAGGACTGACTCCTAACTCCAGTCTGGAGTTTGTTCTTTTGATGAGGAACCTCGTGAATCAAAATCCTATGTGCCAAACCTTAAATAAAATGCACTGAATTTTGAGCCAACTCTCTTTTAACCCCTGATAATTTCATATGATTCTATATAGTAATTTGTCATATGTGTGTGCATAATTTGACCATTACCTGGACAGAGAGAGAAGGAATAGTAAATACATGTAATACTGCAACTCATCCATTTGTATCTTCCACCTCTAATCAGGAAAAAGCCAGTAATTTATGAATACTCTTTTGTGCTTAAACTTTTGGAGTTGGGTATTTGATGTTATCTTGTAAAACTGTCATTTGGTGGTTGTATTGTATGACAGTATGTTGATAAATCTTGATTTTGAGTGATCTTTTTAATAACATTATTTGACTGATATTTTATCCTCACTCGGTCTGGTAGCCGAATGAATCCCTCTAATGCTCCCTTGCCAAAGGTTTACTGGAAGCCATCTGCTTTCAACCCCACTGCTGCCCATCTGACCTTCCACAGCTCCTTCCATTCGGCTCCAATGACATTTTTCTTGCCACATCTAATGCCTACAGATTCATACTGCTCACTTTGGGTTAGAGGAAACACAATCTACACTTACTTTTCTCCAACTCCATGAGTTGACCCAAGCCATGACCCCTCCCAAAACTTGCCATGCCCATGGATTTTAGAGGTGGATCTGGTCTCATAAATGTTGCTCATTAAATGTTCCATCAGCTTTCTGTTTCTTTCTTGCCATTCACATGTACACACAAACATATACACAAACCTCTGTTTGGGTTCTCAGAATGGCTATGATCTATTTGACATCCTCTCTCTCCCTTGTCCGTGTGACCTCCACAAGAATTTCCATTCCAAAATGCCACAGTAAATTATTTGGATTAAACTGTGAGTCACAAGTCACTTAAAATTAGAGATGACAATAAATGAACCAGATTAACAGAGGTATTAGAGTCAGCAAAATCCCTACAGAGAGTCCTGTGAAACATTCACATCTTCACAAATAAGCTGTAAATAGGGTTAGAAACATGAACAAAAATATATATTTATATAATTAGACACTTGTGGTCTGGAACTAGAATGTACATGTTTTAAGAAAGACTTGTAAGTCCTCATAGACTCATCACTGTCCTCATCCTGACAATTTAGATGTCTATTAAGATTTGTGTTATAGAGCAAGTGGTGAGGTATATGAGTGGTTTTGCTATATAATGCACTTATAAGGCCACATTTGAGTAAGTAAGTTAGTCTTAACTCCTAGAAAACACTAATTTCAGGATTACTGCCTATGAGGAATGAAAAAGACTGACAGATTTAAAACATTTTCAGTTTTAAACATAGCTGTTAATAGGTAACATAATAAAAGGTTTAACAAATATTAAAGAAGTAAGATTTTTCTTCCTTCAGCAACAGCAACTGTATGATAAAGTGATATAATAATTTCTTACGGTTATGAAACTTTTTATTATTGGTGTTTTTCAGGGATTTTGTCCTGTGTCTGCCATGCACCTTATCATCCAGATCGCAGTTAAAGACTTATGAAAATGACATTTTTGTTATGAAGCATTTGATTCTACATTGTCAATTAATTTGGCAGTGAACATTTCAGATAGATAAAGGGTTTCTTATAGAACAGTGTATTAGACACCCGGTCAAGGCTATCTTTACAGTTATGATTGTATTTAGTGTTTCTCTTGGTTATAAAACAAAGAATATCAACAAAAGCTTTAAACTCAAGCTGACAGCAGCATAGAATCAAAGCCACCAAAGATTTTTGACAGTCTGAAACACAAGTAACAGTGGCTGATTCTGGCAGCCCTTTATTAAAATGAACTGGTAAAGAGACGAGAGGGATCTACTGCATGCTGGGAAATGCTTTAAAAGCAATTCAATTAGTTTTTGTGTTCTGATTTGTTGATACAAATGCAAAAAGCTCTATAATTTGCCTTAACTAATTGCTTGTATAAGTTTCTTAATTCACTGACTGGCAACATTTTCAAATCTGTCTATTCAAACTCATTATCTCATCTGTAAAAGCCAAATTCTTTACGTTAATGTTGATGGTAAATTTACTTTACTTTGCTTAGTTTTGAACTTGAATATAATGTAGCTTCACATAGATAATGGAAGATTCCGTTACTCCCCTATAATTTAAAGTTAATGGAATGTTCTTAATGTTAGCTCTGTGTGACAATATAACAGTCCTTAGAATGAAGTCAGACAGCTAGAAAGAAACATGAACTGTTAGACAGATGAACATTAAAGGCATAATGTGTAGTCAACTGACTGTTATGTACTTTGTGTACATCATGTATGTAAAGGTAGTGAATGAGATAATTTATAGAAACTTGAAGAAATGTAACCTAGATTTTTAATCCTCAAGCATAATGCTATAAGCTACCCTTTCCCCCCTTAATTGTGTGTATTATGAACTTTTTCTCTTATTTTTGCATAAACTGTTTGCCTAGAATTTCACTAAAGTCTTTAAAATGAAAACACTTGGACATAGGAGTTTTTCATGTATGGTGAGACATACTGGTTCTGAAATGTCTTTGTGGTAGCTGGTTTGAACTATTTGAAACTATTTGTAAATCCTTGACAAATGCAGCTACATCATTATTAAATTGTTTAGATTTATATCTACAATTTTGAAACAAAACATTGATTTTTGATTTACTATATATGTGGCATTTGTTACTTGAATTAGGTTGGATTGGTTGATTAGACAGTTAAAAAAATAAACAAAATAAATTTGGAAGACATATTCTGATTCAGGAAACCTGGATGGTTAGTTAATTACTTTTATAATTTTATTTATGAAATTGCTGTCCGTTGCTATATTCTTGAACAATTATAAATTGCTTTAAAACTACATTATGGGATTAAAAAATGTCCCCAGAAGTAGCGGCCCAAGGTGGATAAAAAATACATGTACAGAACAAGTGAGTAAAAATGGTCTCAAAGCCAAATCAAAAGAACAATTTGTTTATTAACAAAAGAAATAAATGATGGACTATTCATATCAAATAAAAATTCAATGGTTGGCAATATAATCTCTTATTCATCAAAATTCAAAAAAAGGGCTAAATTGTGTCCAAGGGGCATCTAACCAAGCACAGTGCAAGGCTATGTAAGGTGCACTGGCTGATAGGGTGTTTTTTGATCAAACTGCTCCTAACATATCGGTTGTCACTGATGTTTTCCCCTCACCATGATATAGCGTGCCACTTAAAAATATTACTCAGATTTGACCTCATACAGTATACAAATCTAGCAGTCATCATCTTTGTTTGGAGAGTGGGGGGTCAAGAGACTCTGTGAGCCATTGTTCAAAGCATTTCCTGATGGTCTGTGAAGCATATGATATCTCTGTAGGTTGTCTAAAGAGATGGAAATGACAGTGACTGCCTCTCTCCTTTCCTTTTGGTCTCTCTTATTTTTATGTGATCAATAATTGAGCCTTTCTGCAACCAAAAAATTGTTGCCAACATCCTCTAATCGCTGTTTTGTGGCCAGCATAGGCCATGATAAAAGCTGGGCAGTCTGACTGATCCCAAAAAGAACAGCAATTTGGTTTCTGTCAAAGTCAACTGTTCACATGGTTGTTCTCTAATGGTACAGTAGTTGTGAGCAAAATGCATGTGCAAATATAATCAACTGCATATTTGGATGTAATCAAGTTTTGTATCATCTTAATTCAAATTAGATGACTGCTTGAAAATGACTGAGAACAAAATTATTCATCCAAAATCATCCTTTTCCAACTATAGCCTCGGCCAGCACTGAGCACGAGGAACGAATGAGCCTTAAAAGGGACATCAGTCCATCACAGGGTGTGAAAACAGCACCCACACCCATATATGCTGCTCCAGTTTGGGGTCAATTCATGTGGCCCTGTGCAGAACCTTACTCAGGTAGTATACAGTATATGTCTGAAACGTGCAAAAGAACAAATTTCTATATGCAATATTATTGCCCAGTTCAAATACATTTTAATTAACAATTATGGACAACCTTATTTGTATTGTATTCATGAGGATTTAAACAAAGTCTGCAGGTCTGGTAAATTAGCAGAAATTTACATGTCAGAACATACAGGAGCTGATATACAGTACATGAAAGTTCTATTAGGATTAAAAAGGCAAAAAGTGGACCTCTCAAAGAATATGGTGATTATGTATACAAACATTTAAAAAGCGCATGGAGGGCCTGAGGGAGGCTATATAACACAACCACAAACTTGCACAGAACAAGGCCCCAAGGAGTATACTTTGAAAACCTTTAGATCTTTACTTGATGATAAAATGGATTGAGCAGGTTCAGGGAAATGAATGGATGCTAATTAATAAACTAAAATTAAAAAATGACAAGCAAATATGTCAGAGTGATCTCATTTACCATCACAACATGCAGCAATCCAAAAATAAAACTCACCTCAGATGCAGACTCTTTGCCAAATAATATTTACATGAACCTATGTCATAATCTATACTAATAAAAGGCAAAGCCCTCACTGACTGACTCACTCACTAATTCTCCAACTTCCCGTGTAGGTGGAAGGCTGAAATTTGGTAGGCTCATTCCTTACAGCTTACTTACAAAAGTTGGGCAGGTTCAATTTCGAAATTCTACACGTAATGGTCATAACTGGAATCTATTTTTCTCCATTTACTGTAATGGACTTTAGCTCGATGGCCATGGGGGGCGGAGTTGCGTGTCACATCATCACGCCTCCCACGTAATCATGTGAACTGACTGTGAACGCAGTACATAGAAAACAAGGAAGAGCTCCAACAGTGGCGTAGCTGGCGGAAGGGGTGGTCCAGCCCAAGCGGCACATTTTTGGGGGCGGCATTATTGGCCACAAGGCTCAGTACAATTCGTGTCTAAGCAGCAGGGTTCAGAAAAATATCACTCATGTATGAAAAAAGTAAAATTCTCTGATTTTTAACCACAAATGCTTGAAAAATAATATTCAGACTGTCCTTCTGCATCAGACACAGAAGTTGTATGAGGCAATGACAAAAATAAACATAAACATTACACCGATAATAATTTCTAGGAAGATAAACAACTAATTTACAATTTATAATTTTGTTTCGTTATTAATCCGAATCGTTCTTGCTCTGCAGAAAACATCCCCACCTATTACTTTGGTTCTGGTTTTCGTAGCGTAATTATATTAAACTAATAATTAGAACACGGCTTATCAGTGCGTCTATACCATATTCTTGTCTAGTTGATGCTTATAATTGTATATAAAAAAATATTGCTGTTTCTTTATATATGAATAAATCTATGCAAAATGTATCTTAATTTTTCTCTATACGTCATTTTAATTTTCTATTTAAATAGTTTAACATATTCAGATATGTTGGAGGGCAGCAAATTGAAGCAACGCCCCGCCACACCCCGAGCGGCACGAACTCGAGCTACACCACTGAGCTCCAAAGAGCGCTGAAGAAAAACGCATACAAGCCAATTTATAAGTGCAGCTACTGTGGAAACAAAGCACGGTGTAAACTGTAAGTTTAAATTAAGTTTATGGACGCGCTCCCGCTGCCGTTTGTCATGCCTTCGTCGAATACTTTATTCGCGAGATACAAGTTTAATGAGAAGACATGAGGTATAAATGAGACTTTGGATCACTTTGTAACGGAGTTAAAATTGCTGTAGTGAGAAACTTTTAAGTGCCGGGTCTTAGCTAATATTAAATAAAGCCGTGGACATCACAACATCACACAAGAGAGCAGCTCACATGAACTGACTGAACGCAGTACGAGTGATCACTTCCATGCATCAAACCTGTTCAAAAAACGCATTACACAATTGACAAGGTAGGAAAAGAATATGCTACGAGTTGAGCTCCACAGCTAACGCGGTCTTACGGAAGCAACTTCGTCATGCTGCCACCAAATACTCACAGAAAAAGCCACAAGTTAATACACACGCTGTCTCTAGAGTTTCTCCACACTGAATGTATTCCTTGCATCCCTGTTATACCCTCTGATCTCCCATTTCAATTCAAACGCCTCCAATTTCCAGTAAGGCTCTGCTTTGCAATGATAAGTAATAAGTCTCAGGGACAGACCCTACAAAAGGTTGCCATTGACTTCAGGCAAGATTGCTTTTCTCCTGGACAACTATACGTTGCATTCTCAAGAGTGAGCTTGCGCAGCTTCGTCATATTTCAACCAGAGTGCTGAACTCACAACGTGCTATATAAAGAGAACTATAACAATCGTAATAAACGAACAATAAAACAGCGGAAAACCCGTGGATTAAATAAAAAGGCAGCTTCCTTGGCGAAGCAAGGAAAAAGGATGGCCTTATATGTCGTTCGTTTATAAAACAGCGGAGAAGCTGTGTAAAGGCTGCTTCACAAAAAAACAGCGGAGCGCCTTATATGAGCAGGCAGTCATCTAGAGAAGAGAATCAATAAATATCTATAATCATAATAAACAAACCAAAAATAGCGTACAAGCCAAGGAATAAATAAAGGAAATGGGTACCTGAACAGTAAAGTAAGTCTCAAATAGCTACACAATAAATATAATAATCGTAATAAACGAACAATAAAACAGTACAGAACCGCGAAGCAAGGAGAAACGACGGCCTTATATGGCGTTCGTTTGTAAAGCAGCGGAGAAGCTGTGTGAAGGCAGCTACACAAAAAAACAGCAGAGCGCCACACTCTGAATGTATTCCTCGTATCACCGTTATACCCTCTGATCTCCCATTTCAATTCAAATGCATAAAATTTCCAGTAAGGCTCTGCTTCGTGATGACAATTAATAAGTCTCAGGGACAGACCCTACAAAAGGTTGCCATTGATTTGAGGCAACATTGCTTTTCTCCTGGACAAAACTATACGTTGCATTCTCAAAAGTAATCTCAGTGCACAGTTTGGTCATATTACAACTGGAGTGCTGAACTGACAACGTGGTATACAAAGAGATCCTTAACAGATAGTTATTGGTATATTTTCCCTCAGTTTAAAAAGGTTTTCTTTTCTTCTTAATAAAAATTTAAAAGCAATACTTCGTCGCTGCGAAGCGCGGGATTTTGCTATATACAGTATATATATATATATGTAGATATGTACTATATATATGCGTATATATATATGTGTGGATATGTATATATATATATGTGTGTATATATGTAGATATGTGTATATATGTAGATCTGTATATATATGTATATATATGTGTCTGTGTGTGTATATTATATATATATACAGTAGATATGTGTATATGTATATATGTATATGTATATATGTTTATATATGTGTGTGTGTGTGTGTGTGTGTGTATATATATATATATATATATATATATATATATATATATATATGACAGCAACACTCATAACAGTGACAAAACAATTCCATTGACAATCATGTTACATTATTTTTAAAATGTTTCCTTTTCTTTTTCTTAACTTCTTTAACACACTACTTCTCCGGTGTGAAGCGCAGGTATTTTGCTAGTTACAAATAAATGAACGCATAATGCATATTTACTTTAGTCCTCTTGTTTTGGAGTTTTATGAAATTGTCATTGATGAAAGAAATATAAAGACAAGCAAAGTTAAGATGACAAATGCTTTAGGAGCCTCTCCAGTAGATGGCTTGTTTCTAGTTCATGTTTTTTTTTCTGGTAAGGTTGCCATTAGCGATGTGGGAATCACACTTGGGGGCCGGCTGGGGGTGTCTACTGCAGGCTTCAAATAGTTTTACACTACATTGATTAGCTATTAGCTTAAATACCACACATTCTTTTAAATAGAAATAGAGAGCAAAAGTTCAAAACAAGTACAATAAATCCAAATACTGTAATGCTATTTAATGTTAATATTCTACTAGGTTTAAATTTTTCCTGATTAATAATGAATACTATCATTAAACAAATGTGTGGTGACCAAAACAGTGATACAACATGCATATTAATAATGACAGTTACAGTATATGTGAGTGCCACAGTCTTTCTGAGCCCAACCTAATGTTACTATCACTCTATGCCACTCTTCCTTTTGTCTTTGGAACGTTTGTCTGTTTTTACACAGTATAAGTAGCCCTCTCATTTTGTGTTATTTATACTTGAACTATGTTCACTGCCTGATTATGGCCTCAATAGACCATCATTGTGATTGTCCTGTAAAAGTGAAGAAGAGGCGCATAGCTGTCAACTGATCACTAACTGGCAGTGAGTTGCTTCAGATTGTGGGGGAGGCACCTGTACAGACCTGGAAAGCCCAACGAGACTGGATGGACTGAGAACATCCGGAGGAGGCTCCTGTTTAGTGGACTTTCACCTCCAACCTTAGAAATAGCTTTTCCCACATCCCACGAGAAAGCTTGTGAGATAGAGTCATAGACCGTGTTCAAAACTTCCATTGTGAAAGTGGATGCTAAAACCTCTGGCCCGAAGGCCATAGGTGCCTGTCAGTTTGGCAACCCATGGACCCAATGGTGGACATCAGGAGTGAGGGATGTTATCAAGCTGAAGAAGGAAGCCTTCTGAGTATAGTTAGCATGGGAGACAGCATAGGGGTGCTGGCAGACAAAAAGGACTATAGCTTTGGCAGTCAGGGAAGCAAAAACCTGAGTCTTGGAGGAGTTCTTAGGGACCATGGAAAGCAATTGTCAATCGGGCTCAAAGAGGTTCTGGCAAACCATCAGGCGACTCACAGGGGTATGCAGTGCTTCACCAGGCTATTCTCAGCAAGGGTGGAGAAGTGCTGACCTGAACTGAGGATGTTTTCTGGTGGAGGAAGGACCACTTTGAATAGCTCCTGAACTCAACAGACACACCCTCTGTGCAAGAAGATGATGGGGGATAAATGTCCATTACCCTAATACCTCACTGAGGTATTTAAGCAGCACCGCATTGACAAGGCCCTGGAGATGTATGAGATCCAAATAGAAATGCTGAAGGCTCTGGACACTGTTGCGCTGTCCTGGTTGACATGCCTTTTCAATGCTGCATGGACTGGCTGGGGTGTGGTCTCCATTTTTTAAAAGGCAAACCATCAGGCTGTGTGTTCCCACTATCAAGGTAAAGTTTATGCCATGGCACAGGAAAGAATACTCATGAATTCTTAGATCTAGGAGGAGCAATACGGATTCAGTAAAGGCTGTGGAAAGGTGGACCAGCTCTTTACCCTCATGAGGATTCTGGAGGTGGCATGGGACTATGTCCGTGTTTCTCATGGGGCATGCTGGGAACACACTGGGTTCTAGGGCCCACATATTCAGAAAAAACATCAGCACCATTCTCAGTGAGTGGGACTCTGCCAAGGCTCTCTTATCCTGTTTGTGATTTTAATGGACAGGATATTAAGGCACAGTTAGGGAGAGGAAGGTAACCAGTTTGGTGACATCACTGCTTTTTTCAGTTTTCCTGATTGCTTCACTGGGTTATGAACATCAGCACTCATCTGGATAGTTTGAGACCAAGAGTGAAAGTGTCAGGGGCAAGGATCAGCACCTTCAAATATGAGACTGTGGTCCTCAGTAGCAAAAAATGGTTTGTCCTTTCCATGTGGAATGTGAATTATCAACTCAAGTGAAGGAGTTTAAGTATCTCAAGGTCTTGATCACAAGTGAGGGAGAAAAGAGATGGTGAGATCAAAAGATGGATTGGGGTGTCAAGCACAGTTATACAGTCACTGCACCAATCTGTTGTGGTGATGAAGGAGATGAGCCAGAAGGCAAAGCTCTCGACTTACCAGTTGATCTATGTCCCTATTTTCAACTATGGTCATGAGATTTGTGTAATGACTGAAAGGATGAGTTTGCAAGTACACAACACCGAAATGAGCTTTCTTCGCATGGTCTCTGAGGTCTCCCTCATCATCTGGGAAATGCCGCTTGACCCTCTGCATTGAGAGGAGCCAATTGAGGTAGTTCGGGCATCTGATACGGATACCTCCCAAACGTCTCCCTGTTGATGTGCTACGGGCAATACCAGCTGGGAAGAGACCTCAGTGGAGATCCAGGGCTCTTTGGCAGGATTATTTCTCTGAGACGGCCTGGGAATGTCTTAGGATCCTCCACAGTATGAGTTAGCAAGTGTGTCTGGGGTAAGGGATACATGGGCATCACTGCTAAGACTGCTGCAACCCCCCCCAGCAACCTGGTCTTGGATATACGGTAGAAAATGGATGAATAAATGAATTTAGTGAGTTTCAGAGAAGGTTCTGTCACAATGCACTGCCAAAGACATCACAGTTAAACATTCCTATCAGTTTATTTTGTATGATGTCACTCATAATGAGCAGTATCAAAAAGAACTGTAAAAAATTATGAGATATTATTTTTGATTATTTTATGATAGTGCCTTTCATAATGTTCATTAGCACAAAATACTTTACAAAGCAGCCAGAATATAATGTTACAATCCAGATTTTTATATTTTCACAATTAAAAGGCACATGACTACAAAGTATATTCTCAAATCCACTTAAGCCAGTTGAGAGTCACAAGGGACCAGGACAAATCGTAGCAGCACTGATGCAAGGCATAAAACAACACCAAATGAGCAGTCAGTCCATCCCAAAGTCTACTCACACCAATACTGACACCTGGACAGGGACAATTAACCTAATCTGCACATGTTTGTGGATGTGGGAAGGAAATCAGGTGTTCCTGAAAAAAAACAGGCAGGCACAGGGAGAACATGCAGACCCCGTATGAACAATAACTAGGCATGTTGTGTCCATGAGGCAGTGTCACATTGTGTCACCTAACTCTATTCTTATCAGGCTGTATTTATGCAGTGTACCATCTATAGTAGATAACCAAATATTAGCAAAACTGGGTTGATAACTAATAATCAGCTATAACAGTTGCATTATTTTATCGTTCATCTTTCACTTACAGCAGTAGTATACAGTAGATGGTTAAAGGCCCTTTCCCAGGATTTTTTTTTACTGTCCCATCATTTGTCCTTGTAAATGTTAGGAATGTGTCTGTAGCAGTCCTGGCTGGATTGAGGGGCTGGAGTGGGCAGTTCCAGTGAGCAGTTCCAATTAAGTCCTGCATTACAGCTGTATAACGATTCATAGATTAAGGAAACCAGTATTCAGAATGCAAATCAATCTTGCTTGAGCAAAAGCAGATCTGCTGTGGGTTTTGACATACACAGCCATGCTACAGATAGAGGTAAAATGAAAAGTGAAGACAGATTTGAAAGGAGATGATGATGATCTCAGCTGATGCTCAGCAACTTTAAGGGTCAACGGTTCAGTCATAGAAGTCAAGACTGATGCTCTCAAGGAGCCTGCAAGTCAGTAAAAGAACTTAAAAAGGTAATGTGAAACCAAACTGGCAAGCAGTTCATGTGGGTCAGATGTGGGGTTTCAGTTAGTTCTGCCTGTAGCCACTTCAGATCTTAACAGCTGCAATTTCAACCAACTGCAGTCTGCCCGTTGAATGTGTTGCAGACCTTGACTATAACCTTTTATGCACTCTCTGCTGCTGTCATCTAAAATTAGTTGTGTTTTTTCTTTTTTCCTTTTATACGTACATCTTTAGGGTAGCATTTCTCAAGAAAAAATGTCCATTGCAACCAAATTCAAGGTTCTTTTTAAATACTGGAGGATACAAAATTTCAAGGGCACTTTCAAAATGATACACTTAAAGTCTGGCATTTTCATTAAAATGTACTCCCTGCTGGAGAAAATAACAGCAGAAAAAGTACCAAAGCACAGTTTTAGACGATAAATGTGAAGTGTAACTTAAGTGTATACTTAAAAGTGTAAGGTTCTGCTTTCTGGGTAACACATACAAATCATTTTAAAGCAACTTTTAAATAGAGATTCTTTTTGCTGTAATGTTCAGCTTTCTATAGTGTGATCTTCATGAACTGTGAAGCTGCAACTGATTGTCATTTATGGGAAATAAGAGAGAAAACAAAAAGATTCTAGACAATAGAGAGAACTCGGTGCAGATGAATTCAGGACATTAATGAAAAAATTCAACCAGAAAACAAACGTTTTGTAATGGCATTCATCTGCCAAGTCTTCATTTTCATTCTGGTTTGACTCCCTTTTGGCCTTCTGGCATCGTAATTGGCAGCTTGGTAATGACTGTCATTGAGCTCGCTGTTGAGCTTAGTTTTAATTATTCTGACTACTAAATATTCAAGAAGTCCAGGCTTTGATTTAAGTTGCTCATTTGTGCCGTTCTCTATTTGTTTTCCTGTTTTGCTATGTTTTTAATCTCTTCACGTTTCTGAGTTCATTTCTAAAGTCAGTGCTTTGCTTCAATCACATGGTGAATTGATCTTGCTAGTATCCAAGCATATTCATATTAATTCCTTTTGTAACCCACTTGTCCCCAAACAGTCCCCCAGACTGATGTTTACTTGTGTAACCAGTAGAGGTGTCCCTGAGCCCCCAAACCTCAGACACAATGCCACTCAACACAACTCCAGGTTTAAATGAAGAGCTTTATTTGTCACTAACACATTTACAATTGCGCACCAACCAAAATCAACACGATAATAGAACAACCAAGCAATTTCTTCTCGTCTTCCTTTCTCCAAGTGAGTGTTACCCATTGCCTCCTGACTCTGACTGCCTGACTGAGGCAGAGAGACTGTTTTTATCCAATATCTGGGAGTACTTCCGGTGTTAGGACATGGTCCAAAGGATGCATTTCTGGGCCATGTGGAAGTCCCAAAAAATAAGTATTGCTAATCCTTGTAGCACCCCCTGGTGACACCCAGGGAACCCAAAAGGACGGGTCCATTAGACTACAGCTCCCAGCATGTCTTGTAGGTATCCATGTAAGTATCTTCACTCAGGGATGCTGCCATCTATCGTGTTGGGGAGTAAATAGTCCAAACATGTTATCTCCCCAGGCATTATCTTTATGTTGTTCAGGTAAGAGGTCTTTGGTCCATCCCAGCCGAGATGTCAATGTATCCACTCATACAACACCATATTTTGTAGATCTTCTCACTAGGGCAGGGAAGATCTTACCTTTCTTCCTGCCCATTTACAGCCCATGTGTGCATTCCATTATACTTGATTATATTGACCTCTTTTGTAAGTCTCTTTGGATAAAAGCATCTGTTAAGCAAATAAATGTTAATTTGTGAGTTCCCACTTTCAATTTGACCCTTTAGGTCTTCATCCTTTTTAAGTCTAGACCCTCAAAGAGTCACTGAATGTGCAAATAGTCAATACCATATAAGAAGGAAAATAAATAAGAAAAAGCTTTTTTATAAGCCACTGAATTGATCTAAGGTCTGTAGTTATTTCATATACTTCTTGGTGCTAGTTGCAGTCATTGCTGCCATGTTTTGAAATAAAACTGTTGAGTAGTGAGTGAATGATTTGAGCAGCCTAACCATAAAGCATTACTAAAGTCAAGCTTGCTCAATACAAAATGAATGCACAAGCTTTTCAAGATCCTACAGCTTAATTCTGAACTTAATTCTGCAAAATTTTTAAAAAAGCAATTGACTGATTATGAGTCAAAATTCATGTTAAAACATAGCACCCACATTTCAGATGGATTCCATCAAACTAAAATTCAGCCCTTTTGACTTAAAGGTTTTCAGCATTTCATTACAATTCACAAACTTACCACCCACTAAATAAATTTGTTTTTTTCTACTCTGAATAGAAACATGATTGTTATTCAGCCACTGTTTTACATAAAAAAATGCATGCTTTACTATGCACTAAAAATTATGAAGTAGTAATATTTTGTTTGAAATGGCAAATGGGTGTCGTCAGCATACTAATGAAAGTGAATACTGAGTTTTTACATGACATCTCAAAATGGTAAAATACCGAGAGAGGAGATAATTGGTCCCAGCACTGATCCCTGAGGGTCATCATATGTGGCAGCAGACAGGAACAAGGGAGTACTGTCTTCAGACTTATGCACATATTAAAAAACAATCTGATTGTAAAGCCTACCTCTGAGGACCACACATAGAGAAAAAACCCATAAACCCAAACTTAATAAACTAAGAGACTAATCACTCAGGAATGCCTCTAATTAACTAACATATATTTATTAATTATCAAATATGTATCATGAACCTAAGAAAATAAAAGACTAATTAACAAATTATAAAAGAAAAAAGAATAATTGTGAAGTAACTCCCAAATAAGTAAACAAAAACTTATACTGAAATAAACAAAACCTCAACTCTAACTTCTTAATCACAGTTGAGACTTCCAGGGGCATAAACCAAAACAATAAATCTTAAGTTACGTCATTTTGTAACCTATTTAATCAAAACCAGGGTTTCAGGTCAGTTCTGGAGCCTAACCCAGCTAGCCTAGGGTTCAAGGAAGGAACTAATCCAGGATGTTGTGCCAGTCCATCTTAAGAAGAACACACAAGCGCACACCAAACACGCCTTTGGGCCAATTTAGCATTGCCAATTAGCCTAACCTGCATGTATTTGGACATTGAGATGAAACCAGAACTTCCAGAGAAAACCCACACATGGAGAGAACATGCAAACCCCATGAAGTGAGTTCCTGGCATGCAAACCTTGGTCTCCTTACTGCGAGGCAGCAGTGCTATCACTGCACCACCATGCTGCCCAAATCTTAAGTCTAAAATCTGAATTTCTTTTACCATTGAATTAAAACAATGTCCAAGATCTTTCAACCACAACCACAAATCCTTGAAGTTAACTGTAAACCATTAACTGAAGTTCTACAGCCACGAAGGGCTGAGTGGTCCAAGATAAATCAATCTAGACGAACCTGTGTTATTGGGTATGCCTATCTATTCCACATTTGTTTTTCTGGCCACTCTCTGTTATCTCTAGAGACAGTAGCACATGAAAATCTCAGGAGGCAGCTGTTTCTGAATTTCTGGAACCACCATGCTTGAGAAAAACAATCTTGCCATGTTCAAAATGGCTTAGATAAAGGCTTACCCAATGTAATGTTGGTTTGAAGAGCAACTGAACTTCTTGGCTGTAGTGATTATTTACTTTATTTTGTCTATTTGCTTTGTTACTTATGAAGGTCCTTTCTATACCTTCCCGTTACTGTTTAGGATTTTTGTATGTGTCAGATTTATTTTTAACATTCATGTTTCCTTTGATTGGCTCCGGCAGACCCCCGTGACCCTGTATTCGGATTCAGCTGGTTGGAAAATGGATGGATGGATGTTTCCTTTGTTTAATTTTTTCTTAATTCATTTTTTAACATCTTTTTTATTTTATTAGGGGATTTCATTCTGTTTATCACGTCCTGCGCAGCCATAATCTATGTCATCTGGTGTTCTAGTGTAAATACAGTGCTGTGCAACGTGGTTCTTCTTCTTTTGGCTGCCCCCATTAGGAGTTGCCACAGTGGATCATATTCTTCCATATCTTTCTTTCCTCTGCATCTTGTTCTATTACACCCACCGCATGTCCTCTCTAACCACATCCATAAACCTTCTCTTAGGCCTTCCTCTTTTCCCTTTGCCTGGCAGCTCTATCCTTAATATCCTTTTCCCAATATACTCAGCATCTCTCCTCTGCACATGACCAAACCAACACAATCTCACCTCTCTGACTTTGTCTCCCAATCATCCAACCTGAGCTGACCCTCTAATGTTTTTATTTCTAATCCTATCCATCCTTGTCACACCCAGTACAAATCTTAGCATCTTTAATTCTGCCACCTCAAGCTCTGTCTCCTGCTTTCTGGTCAATACCACCATCTTCAACCCGTATAACATAGCTGGTCTCACTACCATCCTGTAGACCTTCGCTTTCACTCTTGTTGATACCCGCCTGTCACAAATTACTCCTGTCACTCTTCTCCACCCATTCCACCCTGCCTGCACTCTCTTTTTCACCTCTCTTCCACAATCCCCATTACTCTGTACTGTTGATCCCAAGTATTTAAACTCATCCACCTTCATCAACTCTACTCTTTGCATCCTCACCATTCCACTGACCTCCCTCTCATTTACACACATGTATTCTGTCTTGTTCCTACTGACCTTCATTCATCTCCTCTCTAGATCATATCCAGGGTCCCCTCAACCTGCTCCCTACTATCGTTACAGATCACAATATCATCAGCAAACATCATAATACACGGAGACTCCTGTCTAATCTCGTCTTTCAACCTGTCCATCAATATTGCAAATAAGAAAGGGCTCAGAGCTGATCCCTGATGTAATCCTACCTCCACCTTGAATGCATCCGTCACTGCTACCACAGATCTCACCACTGTCACACTTCCCTCGTACATATCCTGTAGAACTGTTACGTACTTCTCTGCCACTCCCGTCTTCCTCATACGATACCACAGCTCCTCTCAAGGCACCCTGTCATATGCTTTCTCCAGGTCCACAAAGACACAATGCAACTCCTTCTGGCCTTCTCTATACTTCTCCATCAACATTCTCAGAGCAAACAATGCATCTGTGGTGCTCTTTCTTGGCATGAAACCATACTGCTGCTCACTAATCATCACCTCACTTCTTAACCTATCTTCCACTATTCTTTCCCATAACTTCATGCTACGGCTCATCAATTGTGTCCCACTGTAGTTATTACAATACTGCACATCCCCCTTATTCTTAAATATCAGCACCAGTACACTTCTTCTCCACTCCTCAGGCATCCTCTCACTTTCCAAGATTCCATTAAACAATCTGGTTAAAAACTCCACTGCCATCTCTCCTAAACACCTCCATGTTTCCATAGGTATGTCATCTGGGCCAACGGCCATTGCATTTTTCATCCTCTTCATCCTCCTCTTGCTAATCCATTGCAAAATTATGAAGTAAGCTTAATGTTAGGATTCTCAATCTCCTTTCTGTCCTTTGACTTTGAGTTCACTCTTGCTGTTTGATTTTCTCATTTCAATTACTCTGCTCTACTGGTTTTGACCTCAGTACATCTTAAGCCTTTCATCTCATCTCTTGGTTATTTACCTCACAGTAACTTTAAGCAGATCCTTCCGTTTTCACAACACTGCCAGTGCCTGTGCACTATGTATATTGAATTATGTTAATATGATCAGCTTTTTTGGAGGAGCAAGTAATTGTTTAATTGAGCAGGTGTCCCTAGTAAAATGCACACTGAGTGTATTACTGCCTTCAATAAGTCTTTCACCAATTATATTCCAAAAATGTATTTTTATCTTCCTGTGGACCTGAGCTTTTTCTATGCAATACAATCAAGAAACCTTCAGGGATGTCCTTCATGAACAGCTCACTTTATTTAGGGCTAACCAGAAGCACTGAGTACTGACGTCCAATGAAGTCAAATGACCTGTGCACGTGAACTGGAATGTGATTGGTTGAAAATGAACAGAAAGACTGAATCAAGTGGAGAGTAAGTCTGTTTGTTATTATTTGAATAATCACTTGACATTCATTGAGCTTTCTTAAGTAATTGTATTTTGATTTGACTAGCCTATCTCCGGATGGTGTCATTAACTGCTGTGTATTGTTCTTTTATTCTTTTTTTTATTAATGCTATTAATCTTCTTGCTGTAATTTATCCTTGTTTTGCATTGCTTTTAAACTGGTTGCATACTTCAAGGCCTTATTTCTTCAATTAGCATCAAAAGCAAAACTTCAGAGTTCATGAAAGCATACTAAAGAAATACACTGCCTTGGTACATTTTATTTCCTATTAACTACAGATGTAAATAAAGAAAAGAAAACAAGTAAAATAAATGTACGGCACCGTGAATATTTTTTCAAATAATTGTGCAACAGGGATATTAGCAAATATGTTCAATGAATGTAAAATGGTCAATGACAAGTGTAGGTTTACTCATCTTAGACTTGTATTGTCATCCAGCTGTCTTATTTCTTTCATTTCTGTTGTTCAAAAGCATGAGAAATATGATAAACATGCTTATGAAGAAACTTACAGTCTAAGGTCATCACTTCCATAAGTCTCCTTTCTGGCAAGTTGACCACTGCAAATATTTTCAGACTGGACACATTTAGACCCTAATCCTAACCCAATGTAACTGTTAAGAGACTTTTTTCCTTTTATTGTAATTTGTCCATTGTTGTTTGTAAATCACCTTTAGCTATACTTCTTCATGAAAATGTTCTCATATAAATGCATTTATTGGAAAATTTAAGCACAATATAATAGTGACCAGCAGCCTTGCTCAAGATTAAGCAGGCTTTGAAAATGGTATGGGTATGATAAAGTAGTAGCAGTGAATTAGCATTTCAAACATAAACAATTAAAAGTATCTGAAAATAATTATAAACCCATTTATCTGTACAATGCAGCTGGACATTCAGTTTCAAAAGGAAGTAATAAGTCAAACTGTCACCATTTCATTACTTTGTTACTTCCTTCTGATTCTTTAACACTGCATTCAATAAAAGACTTGCTAAAACTAGGTATTATTATGGTGTTGTCCAGTGTTTCTGTCCCTTTATAAGCCCATGAAACATTACACGACTTTTCCAGAGATTTTCATTTGTAGCCTTCATTTACCTAATCTTAAACAGTAGGAGACAGTCCAGGCAGTCAGCAGCCCACTCCTGGAAAATAAGTCATCTAATGTGACATATGCAGTGACTCACTACAGCTATTTCACAACTTGCTCTGACAAAATCAAACAGTGACCTGTACATGAGAGCTGACAACCAATGAACGCTCATCCAGAAGTACAATGCATTTAATGCAGCAACAAGGAACTCAGGTGTTCTGGAGACACTGATCTGTCTGATGTCTCATGGCTTAAGTACCATGACAGAATGTGAAAAAGAAAAAAAAGGCAGCTGAAGTTGCCGTACATGTTAACCCTGCGTACATTGTAGGTTCTGCTAGGCAGCATGTTATTGTCTATCAGAAAAAAGGTAAGTATAACTAACTGTCATGGAAAGTCAGCACAAGGAGTTGGTACATTTGACATGTTCAGTGATTTCCAGATGCATAAATTTATTTGGTCTGACATATCCCACGACTAGAAGTTTAGTAATGTGAAATCAGATTAACAAACAGATATTTTAATTGCACTCACTCCTCTTTTATTATTGTAATGAAAGTTTAATGAGGAGAACCCCTAAAATCTACAGCCACACCCATGATTTGTTTCAATAATCCCACCACCAGTCAAACTCACCAATAACAGGGCTATGACTGTCTTCTTTAATCTTGTAACACACTCTCAATAACAGAGTCATCCATAAATTTCAAGTTATGTCTGTCCTTATGTGAACTCCAGAAATCATTTGTATACAAATGAACAGGAGAGAAAAAGACAGCAGCATTAAGGTGATTAAGTGGATGAATATTAAACAGCCATCAACATTTATTCTTTCTAGAATCTACACTACTGAATTAGGGTTAGTAATATCAATCAATTTCTCCACTATGATGCAAGACTGAATTTTATCATTTTTAACTAAGAATTTTTTTTACTTTTTTGTAATTCTTGTGTGTGTTTGAGTGCAAAGAAAACACTATCTATCTATCTATCTATCTATCTATCTATCTATCTATCTATCTATCTATCTATCTATCTATCTATCTATCTATCTATCTTAAGCATACAAGAACTCAATAAACAATAATCTTGTGTGGGTTTTTGATTATTCCATATGCTCAGCCTACAGATTCCAAAGTGTACTGGTTGTGGTGTCCTGCACCCTCTCCATCAACTGTGAACTAGAAATGTAAGGTTTTATTTAGCAGCTCTGTCTTGATCAAAGTCTCTCAAAGGATTGCATGATAAGAGTTGTCATGGCTACCAGTCTAAAGTCATTTAAGGTGTTTGAGTGTGCAGTTTTGGCACTTGGGATAACATGTACCTGTTTCCAGAGTTTCTGCTCCTGTTGTAAATCCAGAGGTATCTCAAATATAAAGTCCATCCATCCATCCATTTTCCAACCCGCTGAATCCGAACACAGGGTCACGGGGGTTTGCTGGAGCCAATCCCAGCCAACACAGGGCACAAGGCAGGAACCAACCCTGGGCAGGGTGCCAACCCACCGCAGCAAATATAAAGTGGAATATTAAATATTTTTTTTCCTTTGTTAAAGGCCATTGCTAACATCATTTTGGTCAAATAAGGGCTGACTTGTAACTCCAATCCTGAGTTAATTGTTTTGATGAGGATTTCAGAAATCAAAATTCTATGTCTCAAACCTTAAATAAAATGCATTGAATTTTGAGCCAATTGATAGTCACTTTTAACCCCTGCCAATTCCATATGATTATTGCTTTTAATACGAATGATAGATAGATATATTAATGCTGGCTATCATCTTCATATTATTTGACAATGAATTCAGGTTGTCAGTCTGCAGTTCACTTTTAGTCTTACCCTTATGCTTCAGCTTTGCTTGTTTAATTTAATTTTTCACATTCTTCTGTAGTTCTGTCTTTTCAGTTATTAACTAGTTATCAAAGAACCTAGCAGTTAAAGCCTACAGAAATCTTCAAAAGCCGATTCATTTGAAGGTGATCTAACAGAATGAATACAACCCTTAAAAATTAAAATAAATTTATGTATTATCATCCACCACCCATATGTAGATTTTTCTCCATGTTAATGGTACGTAATCCATAAAAAGGAAAATTTATTTCCGCAGCTGTGTTAACCTGCATAGTATTTTTCAACATTTCAAATGATGCCTTGTCTTAATTCTGCTTTATTTTGTTCATCTCCTCATGATGGCTAAAGTAAGTTTTCACAAGTAGCACTGTTCTGCTCCACGCTGTTCATTTTCTGGCTTTTTTATTTAATTCCTTCCTATGGCCATGCAACACTACTCATAAGTGACAAGAAAGAGAAATGGTTTTGCAGAAATAATTTAATTCAAAAAAGACACTTTGTAGTAGTCTTTGTAAGTACTAATATGTACACACATACACGCACTGCACTGTTGTCTCACCTACCAACGCTGTCCCCAGAGAAGTGCAATGGCAGCGATGTTTATTCGGGCTGTTTGGTGATGTTTTTTATTTTGCTTTTGCAGTTTATTTCCTTTAAGCACAATGATTTCATGAAGGAAAAAATGTCTAAAAGTAATAAAATATATATATACCGGTATAAACACACAAGCATGTGCTCAATAAGAAATGCTTGGATTGTAATTAAAGCCAAATGTACATTTGAAGAAAAAATCTAAATATTTTCCCATTGAGCTCAGACCACAGAAACAAGAGTCAGACACAAAAAAACATCATTGTTTAAGGCCTAGATAGATGTTTATTTTGATAATTGCCATTTTTGTCAGTTAGCAAAGTGACAGCTTTTTCTTGGCAAAGAATAAAGCTGCAGGGTATTAGACTGGTTTATGCAGCTAATAACCCTACAGACTCTATGGCATATTTTAATACCCTGGTGCACATTAAGTACATTAAGAGATTCTGGGTAGGAGCAAAACAAACCATTTGTTTCTTAAGGCACTTAACTTGATAGAATATCATCAGTATCTACAACCTACCCTGGCAAAACCTGGCACAACGCAGGAATCAACATTGGATGCGATGGCAGTTCAGTGGAGGGTGCACTGCTTTGGTGCTTCTTACTTAGCAACAACAGATGGAAAAAGAATGTGGAAACACCCCATATTCCCACATGCACACTTTTAGCTTTAGCAGTGGAAGGAAGTTGTAGTATCCAGAAACAAACCCACAAAGATAAGGCTAAACTAACAATAAGAAGTGTACATATGCGACCACTGTGGGGGTTAAACTTTACTGTGCTTTCATATGTACCCAGAGCAGCCTTATGATTTTATTTCTGTTTGTAAAATGATTCCATAAAATATAAACTGGCATTTATATTGTGCCTCTAGGGTTCAGAGTGGCTCAAACATGGGGTCATTCCTGTCTGCCATCTCTGGGGTAAAGTTTGTCTTCAAGCCCTCACAAAGTGTTTTGGTTTAGCGAGGTTTTTACCCTGGCTCACATATATTTATACTTTATGTCTTATTTTTAGGTATTGTTAGTCCTTATTCTGTGTCACATTATTATGTGTGGGTTTTGTCATCATGTGCTGAATATTAGTTTGTTTATTTGTTTATGTTTATTATAGTTTAGTTATGTGCCCTGTCCCCTTCAAGGGATCCAATCTGGCAGCCTGATCCTCTGCTTGGACTTATAAAATCAAAAGGTGGTCCTCCAGCGGTACTCATGACAGCCCTTCTTCTTGAAACTCAATATTAAAGGAATAATCTACCTAAATGTTTTTATTATGTTACTTACATAATTTAGTTTGTAGTGCTGGCCAAAAACTTTTTTTTTTAATTAATAGTTTAGTGAAGAAAATACATAATGAAGATTAATATTTAGCAGTGACCAGTTCTGGAATACAGAAAACAAATTCAAACATAACTTGTGTTGCATAATCCATATGTTTGTTGTCCCTTGTGGCCGAGTGCTGGAACCCTTGCCCATCCAGGACACCTGGAGAACGGAAGGACCAGGAAGAGAGGTGTTATCTTCCCACTGGATTGCATCAAGGCCACGGGAATAGAGCTTGGAAGATGAACCCTATTGGGGCTCATGGCCACCACCAAGTGGATCATTCCGGAGCCATGGACTGAAGTGCTACAGGAAATTCATCAGGGTGCACCTGGAGCACATCTGGGTGCGACATAAAAGGGGCTGCCTCACTCCATTCAAGGAGCAGAGGACAGAGCCTGCAGGAGAGGAGTGGAGGCAACACAAGAAACAAAAGAGAAAGTAAAGTAAAGGACTGAGTAATTGTGGCTGATAAAAGAAAATAAAAAGCATATGTTTTTGGGATGTTTGCCTGTTTGTGTCCAGGCTGAAACTTCACACCATTCATATGGTCAAAAAGTGCAAAATGTTTACATATTTTGCTGAGATATTATTAATGAAAAACTCATCATTGAAACTTAACAAGAAAAAATACTTTTCCACAATACTGTGAATTTAAAGATCCACCTCTCCTTTTCATTCACTGGTCAAGAAACTTGTCGAGAGGGAGATCTTTCATTCAAATGCACAATACTTTTGGAAATATGTCTTTCCTGTTGATTTTCAACAATGAGTTTTACAGAAGTAACTATTATTATACTTCTTGAAATGTTTTAGTATATGCAGTTATTTTAACAACAAATATACACAGTTTGCATGTTTTGACCATACAAATGAATAATGAACATGAACATGTGGACTATGTGATATGAGTTACATTTTTTTTAGTTTTTCGACATTTTTCACATTTTTCCACACTTTGGCCCATTCACATTTAATCTTCATTATGTCTTTTCTCCGCTAAAACATGAGAATAATTTTTTTCTTGGTCCCCACTACAAATTACACGGGGTAAATAACATGTAAAATAATATATTTGGGTGGAGTATTTCTTTAAAATACAGTTTCAGGCAGAAGAGCCACCAGGAATACTGCTGGAGGACCACTTTATGCCTTTATAAGTCCAGGCATTAGAGGATCAGGATACCAGATCGGCATTGAGTTTAGGAGAGCTGAAAGTACTTTTGTGGATTTTTTTTTCATGGATCTTTTGCTCAGTTTTTATGGATGTTGTCTTAGATTTAGGTTTTGGGATTTGTTTGTTTCAGATTACTTTTTAGCTTGCCCCTTTGGTCTACTGTTTGCATTTTTCTTTGTCGCACCCTTTTTATACTTCTTTTTCTTAATACAAATAAACCCTTCAACCATAAATATTTTGGTTGCCTTTGTGTTTTCATGCCAGATGTTTTACAGTTTCCTCTCCCTTGAAGATCATTTTCGTTCATATTTTTTTTTAACATTTAAAAGTTTGAACATTCCTGGCCCATAAGGCTGCCTGTTAAGTTTTGGGGCCTGGTCTGCTTTTAAATATTTTGAGAGCTGCACCTATTTTTGCTCTTTTGTTTATTGTTATTTACAACACAAAGAAAAGATGACAAGTTGTTAAGTATCTAAATGTGTCCAGTGCTTTTGTAGTGGTACTAACAGGAAAATGTGTAGCCAGGAAGATACTGCGGTGAAGTGAGTAAGAGATCAGTGGTAGTATGCAAGTGTGTTTGGGGCATTGTGGGCAAGAGTAGCTGTGGAGCTGGGTGATTGCGGAGTGTTCACTGTGGAGACGAGTTAATTGATTGTTAATCAGCTCAGCTGTTCCATATTTGTAGTCAGTGGCTTGTAATTAGGGCACCACACCCACATGTGCCCAAGATAGAGCGTATGCAGAATGTATGGGGGTGGGGCTGAAAATCAGGGAGCTGTGATTGGTAAAGAGGGCTGGAGGTCGATGGTTAGGAGCAGACGGCACTCACTCTTGCTGAGCACCCAGGAAGCAGAAGCAACTGACAGAACTTTGAATATCATACTGTAGACACCCAAGGGAAAAGGTGGTAGGACACTGCAACTGGGATTGGGATGTCACAGCAGTGATCAGCTGAGGTGACTGTGGCGCAAGCCTGTTTTTAAAGGATGACTGCACATGTCAATGTCTCAGCTCGAGTCAGTTGGGGCTGAGAAGTTTAAAAAAGAACACAGGAGTAGAAGAAAGAGGAGTCCCAATTTTATCTTGATTTTAATATTTGATTTAACCTCTTGGATTATTTATTGACTGGATTTTTAATTTAACAGAGTTTTATTTATTGAACCCACACTGTACTTACTATGAACACTGTTTGAACTAGAATAAGCACTGAGCACTTTGCACCAACCCTTGCTGTGTTAGGTGTCCTTGGTTTACAACTATCAATGCCCCAGGTTCAAGAAGGTAATACCAGCTGTGGGCAACCCAAACATCATATATGCCAGGTGAATTTCTAGAAAATGTTTTTAATTTCCCCTTGCGATTAATAAAGTATCTATCTATCTATCTATCTATCTATCTATCTATCTATCTATCTATCTATCTATCTATCTATCTATCTATCTATCTATCTATCTATCTATCTATCTATCTATCTATCTATCTAAAAATGACATAAAAAGCATTTGTATAGGATTGTAACAGTGCTGACAGGTTGAATCAACCTTAGAATGGCATCAGCAATGAATCAACAACAATATTAGTTGTCAATCATCATTCAAATGAGCATATAAAAAAGTCACACGACTTCTGACTAGTGCAGCTAAGTGAGCCATCTACCTAAGCAACACATGCTACCAAATATAGCAATGTAAAGAGCAGAAATCCACTGGATCAGTCAGTGAACACTGGTGCAACCCTACAATATAAATCAAGACATTTTGCATGGAGATGTTGTGGTTTTCACTGCTGATCCAGAGCTCAAGGGACCTGGGTTCAGCTCTAGTTTTAGTTAATACTGTGCACATTCCAACAGTGTTAGGTTAGTCGATGGGTACAAATTGGGTCCTGCATGAGTGAACATAAGTGAATGTATACTGGATTGTTTCTGATGACCTGATTGATACCTGTCTTTTGTTCAATACCTCCAGGACCGGCCCTGAACACTCACATCTTCAGAATTCAATTAGGAATGCTCAGAAAATGAATAGATTGATTAATGCATTGATATAGCTATATCTGTAGTGGGAAGATCAGGAAAAAAAAATCATTTTCTAGATGTTTTGTTAAATGAGCACACAACTAACAAGTAACAACTAGCAAAATGTCAATGTCAAATTTATTTATATAGCACATTTAAAACAACATAGGAATGCTGTGGCCAAAGTGCTTTACAATAATAAAATAAAAGAAAAAACATATAATTAACATAAATAACATAAACAGAAATAAAAGAAATTAGCAATAAAATAAATAATAAATAGAAGTAATGTTACATAATCACAATGAGGAAACAGTCAGTATTACTGAAGGTCACGGAATGCAAGCGAATAGGGATGAGTCTTTAATCTTGTTTTGAACAGTTCAATTGTAGACAACTCCTTTATGTAATGAGATAAAGAGATCCACCGACGAGGATCAGCATCTGCAAAAGCCCTGTCCCCCTTAGTTTTACACTTGGTACGAGGGACAACAAGAGACAACTGACCAGAAGATCTAAGCACTCTGGATGGCTGGCGTAAAACACATAATTCGGATAAATAGATAGGAGCAAGCCCATGTAAAGATTTAAAAACTAGCAACAAGATTTTAAAATCAACAGGCAGCCAGTGTAAAGAATAATATAGTAATAGTAATATTGGAGAAACAGAATCAGACTTTCTTCCCCCAACCAGAAAATGAGCGGCAGCATTCTGGACCAATTGTAACCTGCATATCAGGGAATTGCTAATCCCAGAATACAGCGAGTTGCAGTAATCAAGGCGAGAAAAGATAAAAGCATGAGTAGCTTTCTCAAGATCCCTAGAAGATAAAAAAAGGCTTGATCTTACCTAAAAGACAAAGCTGGAAAAAGCAACTCTTGACTATAGAATTAACCTGTTTCTCAAAAGAGAGGTTACTGTCAAAGATAAGACCTAGATTGCGGACTTGAGGTTTGCAAAAGACAGACAAAGAGCCGAGAAGTCCAAGCAATTTGGGCTTTAGCTGATGGACCCACTTTAAGCACATCTGTTTTATTTTGATTCAGATCAAGAAAATTATTAGCCATCCAGGATCTTAGTTCAGAAAGACAGATGTGCAGTTGATTAATTGCAGAGTTGCAGACAGGAATATAAACCTGAGTATCATCATCATAGCAGTGGAAAGAAATGTTAAATTTCCTAAAAATAGCTCCAATAGGGTGAAGGTATATAGAGAACAAAATAGGACCCAAAATGGATCCCTGAGGAACACCACATTTAAGAGGAGCAGTAGACGAAAAAGAGGAATTTAAAGTAACTGAAAAGTGTCTACCAGTTAGATATGACCTGAACCAGTTAAGAGCAGCCCCTTTAAGCCCAACAAAATGTTCAAGCCGCAACAGCAATATCTCATGGTCAATAGCGTCAAAGGCAGTGGACAGGTCAAGGAGGATAAGGACAAGTCAGTAATAATAGAGATGTCATTGAATACTTTGAGGAGGGCCGTCTCAACACCATGATAACACCTAAAGCCAGATTGGTAGATCTCAAATAAATTATTGTAGTTAAGGTGATCAACCAATTGATTATAAATAATTGTTTCTAATATTTTAGCCAGAAATGGCAATTGGGAAATCGGGTGAAAATTGGCCAAAACTCCAGCATCTAATTCTGCCCTTTTTAGACAGGGATGTACTGCAGCACGTTTTTAAAAAATGAGGGCACAGCTCCCTCACTAATAGAAACATTGATAATGGCTAGTAAAGGTGGACCCAAAACATCAAAGGCTTTCACTACGAGGCGTGGTGTTACAATATCAAGAGGACTGAGAGCTGGTTTAAGGGTGTCAATAGTTCTTTTTAACTGTGAAAGTGAGACAAGATCACAAGATTCCAAGATAATACCATGATTAACAGTAGGAAGTTCATAGCCAGTTGGAACAATGCCACATTGGATTTTATCAATTTTATTGACAAAAAATGAAAGAAACTGCTCACATGAAAGAACAGTGCTATTTAATCCCATCACAGAATGAGGGTGAATGGCCGAATTAATTTAATTAAATAAGACCCTAGGATTCTTAGAATGACAGGATACTAAATCAGCGAAGAAATCATGTTTAGCTTTCTTAACTGCAACCTGGAAGTTGAATAGAGAAGTCCTAAAAATCTGTTTAGAAACAATCAGTCCATCTTTTTTCCAGCGCCGTTCAGCAGTTCGACAGGTGCGGCGCAGTGATTGTGTAGTTTCATTTAGCCAGGGAGCAGGTCTTCCCTTATTACAGCGTATCTTGAGTCGAGCAAATGAGTCTAAAACCATTTTACAAGAAGTATTAAATTCTAAGACAGAATCATCAATACCATCACATTGGACATGGACATCAAGACAAGAGAATATGGTTTTAAAATCGGATATAATAGAAGAATTTAAAAAGCAAGAGCAGCGCGGAGCACAATTAGTAGTAGGGACATCTACAGTAATATTCAAATCCACACAAAACAAAACACACAAGAGGGCCTGAACCTCTTCAGAAAGTAGTACTAATATAAAGAAATTTATGTTAGTCAATGCTTTAATTGTTTGTATTTTTGCAAGAATGTATGTATAACTGAAGTGATTAAAATTACTGTAGATACTCGCATTTAAGTTCTCCCGCGAATAAGTCGGGGCTTGTGTTTACCGTATAATTTCCAGTTTTTTATAATGTTGGTCGTATAAGTCAAATTTGTAAAACTCACGCTATTGCTCCAAGAGATTATGATATGCTAACGCCCACCCGAGAGTGTAACCATGGAGCACACTGCCTTTTTTTCTTTGTATTGTGCCTACGTGACCACCTCGGTAATATCGGAACTATTCCAAAGTGATATTTGCACTGTTTTAAGTTTTTGTATCTCACACCCTCATACACCTTTATTGTAAGAGCATCCCTTATCTACAATGGAGCGTTCAATCAGAAGAAAATATGAAGCTGACTTTAAATTAAAAGTCGTTGAAGTAGCGAAACAAATTGGTAACTGCGCTGCTGCAACAAAATTTGCTGTGTCTGGGAAACTGGTGGGAAAAAATTCAACTTGATGCTATGTTAGAAGAATTAAGGGGATAAGACAGGCAAGCTTTGTTGGGCTGAACGGCCTGTTCTTGCCTAAACATTCTAATGTAAAGATAGTCCCTTAACCAAAAATACTGCATACAGTGTTTTTAAGGAAGAATAAAATAAAAGAGGTCTGATGAAGAATTTGCAGTAGAGTATAATAATTTTAATGATTCTTTTGCTGATGACTACAATCTGACGTGCTGTCAGAAGGCCAGCTGGCCTCAATTCCAAAACTTCTTTTAACAATAGAAATGCTGTATGTGTTAAAAAGCTTTTTCTCTGTTTTAAACTTTATAAGATGCTAGGAAAACACTACTGCTCACTGGCATAAAGTAGAGAGAGAGAAAAAAGAGTCATAAAACCACCACTAGCATGTCACGTCTTGAAATGTTTTAGTATATGCAGTTATTGAAGTTTGGTTAACATTAGTGTGTGGTTCGTGTGATCTACAACTGTTAGCATTTCATCTTATGAGTACAATACACTTGGGCATACTGAAACACGAAAATGAACTTACATAACCTACTAGCTAGATATTTTTGCTAGCAGTAAAGAAATAAAATGTGCACAAAATGTTTAATAAGAATACAATAATACTGCTCATGTTGCATCAAACAAAAGCAAAATGTACCTGTGCACGTGATTTTGCATTTAAAATGTGTAAAGAAATGCCAAATACAATCCCTACGATTGTGACATGCTGCCCATCTGTAAATTTCACAAAATATCTAGGCTTTCTACTTACTTCCTTTTAATATTTGAAGGCAGAATTTAGGAGTTTGTAGAGTCATTTCTGAAAAAAAAACATGTGCAATTCATTATTAAAACTGCTGCTGTGAAAGTGACTCAGCAGTTTCTAAAAAAAAAAACTATTATGCTGTTTAGCTGCATAATTCTAAAATCAAAAAGCTATTAGGACCTGAACTAAATGCTTTCTCTTTGTTGTATTTTACAATGTAGCTCTAAATTTATTATTACTTACTCTTACACACATATATAATGATAAGAATGCTGTTTGCAAGAAATGCATTTATAATTTGAAATAAAACTTAAAAATCTATTTTAATAGATTTGGCTGTGTGTCTATTCAATAGTTCAGATCCAGTGGCAAAGATGGATCAAATCAACCTTCTTAAATTGAAAAATCATCAGAATTTTTTTTTAAATTAACTATTTACAAGAAAAGTTAACAGCTACACAAGAAAACTGTGAATTTAGACTGCATTTTAACAAACTATGATCATAATCAGCTGTGAGGGATGCCATATGAGGACTGGCAACCCAGCTGGAGCTGTGTTGGGAACCTTGCCCGACTGGGACACCCACAGCGTAAAAAGAAAAGGGAGAAACAGCTTGCGTGGGACATTGTCTCCCCTGGAATGCTAGATGCTGGGTTGTGGTATCATCACGGATTCCCACAGGGCATATTGGGAATTGAAGTTCGTCAGCTCAGCCCCTCAGGCTTCAACCTCACCTGGAACTGTTTCCAAGCCACAGCTTCAAGACACCAGAAGTGCTTCCAGGTATTACATTAAAGGATTGGCCACGCTTCAGTCTGGGAGCCAGAGTCTGGTGGAGGTACATAAACCTTGCGAGAGTAGCAGAGGAGAAGGAGACACAGAGAAACAGAGTAAAGAAATAGAGTGGTGAGTGAGGCATGTAAAACGATTACTCCTGTAAGAATTTCCCACAATAAAACCTTTATTCATTGGAGAACTTATGTCCAGAGTTGTGTTCTGGGGAATTTGAGGAGCTGCAGCACCTCCTTGGGACTACACAGCGTTAGGTTATAACAAGCAAAACCCAGCCCTTCTCCAAACTGGGTCAAACTAACAGTTGAATTAGCTGAGTTTAGTATGCTATATACTGTAGATCATTCCACAGTAATGGGAAAAATATAATAGTGCCAGAGACAATAGTATTAATGACAAAAATAGAGTAGTCAGATGTAGAATTGGCAGTGCATAAAAGGGCAAAGGACAGACAATCCAAATAAGAAAGCAGGAGTGAAACATGCAAGCATTAAGCAGGGATAACATAAATTGAAAACTAAAAAATAAACTGCAAGGCAAAAAAAAACTTTCTCTAGTCTGTTCTACAATAGAAATCAGACCATCTGCAAACAGCTTGAAATTATTTAAATGGCAGCCATGATGTCACACACAGAATACCATCCTTACACCTCACCCATGCAGCGTCCTAGTGACCAAACTATACATCTGATATTATCAGTGCATGACTCAACATGAAGAAAAGATAAGCAGAAATAAAACTGAAATATGTTCTGCCAATTCCTAGGAAAGGTAGATAAAAAGTTTAAATGAAGGAAATCGGGAGAGGAAACGTCATCAAAATAGGTCAGGTTTGTTACTAAAGCTAAGGTAACCAAGACACTATCATAAATCTACGTAAGTCAAAAGAACACGCTCAAAAATTAGGAAGCAGAAAAGCTTGAGAAATGCATAGAGATTTTGCTTTCATATTAGATCTTATCCACAAAGACATATGACCATAAAATGTCCCATGTTGACCTTTATGCCATACTACAGCAGCAAGAAGCAACCTGTAACAAAATATCCACAATATGCCGGTGCCCACCAAAATCCAACATGCAAAAATATTTTAATACCCTCAAAAACAATGTCTAACTAACCATTAATACAAAATTCAGCATCCTCAAAACCTATTATAGAAAATACAAATTTTATTCAAATTTATGAAGTATGGTACTGTATATGTAATGTTATATATACAGGTCCCGGTCACAAAATTAGAATATCATGACAAAGTTGATTTATTTCAGTAATTCCATTCAAAAAGTGAAACTTGTATATTTGATCAATTCATTACACACAGACTGATGTATTTCAAATGTTTACTTCTTTTAATTTTGATGATTATAACTGACAACTAATGAAAGTCCCAAATTCAGTATCTCGGAAAATTAGAAAGTAAATTAAGACCAATGCAAAGAAAGGATTTTTAGAAATGTTGGCCAACTGAAAGGTATGAACATGAAAAGTAAGAGCATGTACAGCACTCAATATTTAGTTGGGGCTCCATTGGCCTGGATTACTACAGCAATGCAGCATGGCATGGAGTCGATCAGTCTGTGGCACTGCTCAGGTGTTATGAGAGCCCATGTTGCTCTGATAGTGGCCTTCAGCTCTTCTGAATTGTTGGGTCTGGCGTATTTATTGCATCTTCCTCTTCACAATAGCCCATAGATTTTCTATGGGGTTAAGGTCAGGCGAGTTTGCTGGCCAATCAAGAACAGGGATACCATGGTCCTTAAACCAGGTACTGGTAGTTTTGGCACTTTGTGCAGGTGCCAGGTCCTGTTGGAAAATGAAATCTGCATCTCCATAAAGTTCGTCAGCAGCAGGAAGCATGAAGTACTCTCAAACTTCCTGGTAGATGGCTGCATTGACCTTGGACCTCAGAAAACACAATGGACCAACACCAGCAGATGACATGGCACCGCAAACCATCACTGACTGTGGAAACTTTACACTGGACTTCAAGCAACGTGAATTCTGTGCCTCTCCTCTTTTCCTCCAGACTCTGGGACCTTGATTTCCAAAGGAAATGCAAAATTTCCTTTCATCAGAGAACATAACTTTGGACCACTCAGCAGCAGTCCAGTCAAGACGCTTCTGACGCTGTCTCTTGTTCAAGAGTGGCTTGACACAAGGAATGCGACAGCTGAAACCCACGTCTTGCATACGTCTGTGCGTGGTGGTTCTTGAAGCACTGACTCCAGCTGCAGTCCACTCTTTGTGAATCTCCCCCACAGATTTAAATGGGTTTTGTTTCACAATCCTCTCCAGGGTGCGGTTATCCCTATTGTTTGTACACTTTTTTCTACCACATCTTGTCCTTCCCTTCACCTCTCTATTAAGGTGCTTGGACACAGAGCTCTGTGAACAGCCAGCCTCTTTAGCAATGACCTTTTGTGTCTTGCCCTCCTTGTATTCACCACATCACCCCTGTTCTCCAGCAGCTCCATTGGCTTCCGGTCAAATATCGCATTGATTTTAAAATACTTCTGTATACATTTAAGGCTATTCATCATCTCTCTCCACCATATCTCTCTGATTTGGTACAGATCATCATCCCATCTCGGTGTCTCAGATCCTCTTCTTCTCTTTCTCTCTCTGTCCCTGTCCCCCGTCTTGCCACTATGGGGAGACGGGCTTTCAGTTGCTCTGCTCCTCGACTTTGGAATTCCCTACCTCCTGAAATAAGAAACATCACCTCTTTCTCTCTTTTTAAGTCTAGACTAAAAACTCACCTATTCAAAATAGCTTATCCCACATAACTTTCTCCATTTTTCTATCTTGGAACTGTTTTATGTTTTATGATCTTGTAATTTACCTGCTCTTTTGCCTGCTTTTTATTTTCTTACTTTTATTATTATTTTTTACTGTGTACAGTGTCCTTGAGTGTTTTGAAAGGCGCTTTCAAATAAAATGTATTATTATTATTATTATTATTATTATTATTTTGTGCAAGGTGTCAATGGTCGTCTTTTGGACAACTTTCAAGTCAGCAGTCTTCCCCATAATTGTGAAGCCTACAGAACTAGACTGAGAGACCACTTAAAGGCTTTTGCAGGTGTTTTGAGTTAATTAGCTGATTAGAGTGTGGCACCAGGTGTCTTCAATATTGAACCGTTTCACAATATTCTAATTTTCTGAGATACTGAATTTGGGACTTTCATTAGTTGTCAGTTATAATCATCAAAATTAAAAGAAATAAACATTTGAAATACATCAGTCTGTGTGTAATGAATGAATCTAATATACAAGTTTCACTTTTTGAATGGAATTACTGAAATAAATCAACTTTGTCATGATATTCTAATTTTATGACCGGCACCTGTATTTATTCCTGGTTTGCTATTCATGGAGTGGATGTAAAGGTGGTGCACTCCTAGAAGTAGTTCACATGGTTCTACAGTCCTCTGAGGGCCAGTGTGATTTTGTGTTGGTGTGGTGTTCTGTTTTTAAGGTATTATTTCCTAATGAGCACACTAGTGGGTGCGATACTAAAGTTGATACAGCCTTTCAGCATTCTTTGTCTTTTACCCAGGTATATGCTCTGCTCATTGTTAATTGTCATTATTATGATACGATTAAGACAGCAAGTACCATAGAAAAATCTGAATTAATAATAAAAATTATAAAAGAAAGTTAAACCTTAAAATCAATGGCAATAATACATGGGGGAAAAAATCAAGCAAGGAAGTCATTTAGAGGTAAAATATCTCAATGTTGGTGAAACTGTTTGGAACTAAAACCCACAGTCATTGTGGGCCCCCAGATCTGAACTTGAGAACCACTGATATAGGATAGAAATCCATCCATCCATCCATTTTCTAACCCGCTGAATCCGAATACAGGGTCACGGGGGTCTGCTGGAGCCAATCCCAGCCAACACAGGGCACAAGGCAGGAACCAATCCTGGGCAGGGTGCCAACCCACCACAGGACACAAACAAACACACCCACACACCAAGCACACACTAGGGCCAATTTAGAATCGCCAATCCACCTAACCTGCATGTCTTTGGATTGTGGGAGGAAACCGGAGCACCCGGAGGAAACCCATGCAGACACGGGGAGAACATGCAAACTCCACGCAGGGAGGACCCGGGAAGCGAACCCGGATCTCCTAACTGCGAGGCAGCAGCGCTACCACTTGTAAAATTAGCCTGGTGCTGTCAGCATGATGCTTCCACATGTAACATCTACATATACTTATGGTGACGTACTTGTAGACTCAATTGACGTCAGACTCATGGATAACAGTTTTTTGACAGGTCTTTTCATGTTTTCCCATTTTTGGTGGCTTTTCTAGCTATTATATTATTGTTATTGTTTTTTATTGCTATGGTGGTATCAACATCTTGGAGTTATTTTGTTTTTGCTATTGCTGCCATTGTGAATTGTGTATATTTACAGAAACAGGATCTCTTACCAGTCACGTGACATAGGATGCCATGCTTATTCAAGATGGTCCGGCACAGTAGTGACCTTTCTGGAAACTACTTTCTCTTTCTCTTGTGTAGTGTAGGAGGTAGCTAAAAGATGCCACCAAGAAGACTTAGCATTAGGGTTTTATTCTGTTTGTTTCTTATTTGAGCATTGGGTTTTCACAGTTTCACTTTCTAGCTATCTTTCTGGTTTATTAACTTTTCTTTGCAAACTATGTCACAGCAGTTATTGTGTTGCTTTGCTATACAGATATGTCAGAGTGATAGATCACTGCAGCTATTACACATTGGCAGAGCAATTGGAAGGTAACTTCTTTTTCTGGATTTTTTTCTATCCACTCATAATACTGAAACATCTTTTTTCCATCATGGCAGCATCATGTTACCAGCCTTAAGTCTAAGGGAACCTGGGCCAGGTGCAAACCACTGTTGCTAAAAGGTGTAGCCACATCGGCATGTTACAGCATAAAGAAACAGGCAGCAGCTAGGCATCTCTAACCATACTTCATTTTATTCTCACTTGCCCAGAGATAAACAGTGGTACATACCAATTTCCTTTGCTTATCAATAGTGTATACACATTTTCATTGGTTAAACAATAATACTGTTGCTGACTATCAAGAAGTACATATACTACTGTATGCTGATTAAAGACCATTGTACCCAGAACACGATAATTTTCAAACCAAATAAACAGAAGTATTCTGTAAGGAAGCAGGCAGATCTGTTATCACAATACAGTATGCTGATGAGATACCAAACAAAGCAGTTTGATCTTTAAAGTAGGTGACTCCTTTGTGGGACAGGTAAATATCAACGTCCTGAAGACAACTATCAACAAAAACCTGGAACAGAATTATTCAGAATTTTTGCCTTTTCACCTTAGTCATAAACAAAGGGTGTCTATTTCCCCTTCATCTATTGGCTTTTTACATTTGCTGTTCACTTTTCCCCCAGGAGCAACACATACAAATGTCTTATTTAATTTTTTTGTTATAAAAAAGCATTTATTCCAAGCTAATTACACTCACTTAATGCTATTTCACTTAATGTGAATTTTAAGACATCTTCTTAAATGATATAATATCAACATGACTGCAGAAGTTGATCAAATACAGTACTTTTGCTTTGCTGTTTAATTGGGTATCACACTGATAAAAGCATAAACGCTTAGTGAACTATATACAGAAATAAAAAATCAATCAGTCATTGCGGGACTTCACTTATTTATTATTTGGTATTATTCTGGTTAACGTGATTCAATAACATTCACTAACTTACAGTTAGGTTACTCAATGAGCCCATGGACTCATTTCAATATCCATATTTGAAAATAACAAAATAATGATATATATTTGTTTACTTATGTTTTTATTTTTTGCAAATCAAAATGAAAAAAGATGATGTACATTACAGTAAAATCTCAGGGGATTTGCTACTTATAATCAGAGGCATTATGGAAGATATCTTACAGCGTATTTGCTTACTCTAGGGCAGTGATTCTTAACCTTCTTTGAGTCATTGACCCCTTTAAGAATCTAATGAAAGCTATGGACCCCCTTCCCCAGAAATATTCACATAAACACAACTTTGAATGCAATGAATATAATGCACTTTATGTATAGAGATTTCATTGTCTCATACATAATTGACATTCACGAAGTATTATTAAACTTTATAAAAACTAAAAAAAACACTCTTTTTTTATATAAAACATAATGGCCACTCATTATAATTATGAAATACAATCCTCTTCTGCAAATTAAAACAGATCTGCTACTACTACTACCATAACTACTACTAGTACTGCTCTACTCTAAATCAACAGTACCGGGCTGTTTATATAGTGAATATAAATGTTAATTTTTATCTGACCCTCATAGACCCCCTGAAACCTGCCATGGGACCCCTGCTCTAGACAGTCTCTGAGGAAGATTGCAATATATTCATTGACTGGGTAGTGTTTGGTGAATTTCTTAAGAAAAGAGTGTTTATAAAAAGTATTCACCCCCTCAGAGGTTTTCACATTTTGTTGTTATACCATATTGAATCATAGTGAAATTCATTTCACTTTTTTGACATTGATCAACAGAAAAAACACTTTAATTTTAATATTAAACGATCCATCCATCCATCCATTATCCAACCCACTATATCCTAACTACAGGGTCACGGGGGTCTGCTGGAGCCAGATCTCAGCAAAGTGCTCTAAACTAATTACAAATATAAAACATAAAATACTGGGTTGTATAAAAATCCAGGTCAGGTCAGGTTGGGGAGCATGCACTGGTACAGAATGTTGCTGCACCCACCACATGACGGAACAGCTCAGGATCCTGGTTGGCAACCCCCTCAGGCAGACATGCAGTCCAGTCCCACCCTCTGCCGCAGCCAGGTGTTAAGTGGACATCACCTTGGCCTGGTCCAGTCACTTGGGTCCTCAACAATGAGGATCCTGCGAACCAGATCACCCTCAGGTAATCGAGACGCATGGCCATGGAGCCATAACTGCCTCTCCCTCAAAATGCAGGTAATGTGCCTCATTCGGGACTCTCGACACAAAGTCAAACCAGCGGTACTCAAGAATTCTCCAAAGAGACAGTACCGAATGAGTCCAGTCTTTGTCTCAGGTCACTGGATAATGATCCCCGCCCCATTAATCTGACACACCTGTGTTGTCACTTATGTAGCCAGTTGGTTTCAGAAGTCAAATCATCAGCTCAATGGAGAACATCTGTCTGGAATGGCAGTTGGTATAAATGCACCTGAACTTGTGAAAAGTCAGTGTTAGAGTCTAACTGGCACAACAAAGACACGACCATGACAACGACAACGATGACAACAGCAACATATTTCTATAGCACACGATGTAGTTCAAAGTGTTTTACAAGATGTCAAAGAAATAGTTACAAGAAAAAAAAACAAGTTAAATTAAACAAGAATAATAATGAATAAATAATAAAAAATAAGTGAATACAGGTTTACATAACATACAATTAGTTTAAAAGCAGACTGAAATATATAGTATCATATTCTAAGTCTGTAAAGATGAGTCTGATGATAAGGGCAGATGGCCGAGATGACAAAATAAACAAATTCCAGTTAAGCTAGAGGAAAAAAAAATCTGTTGGGGTTCCAAGGCCAAAAGACCACCAAACCTCCACTGGGCATTCTATCTAACTTAAATGCACTTAAAAGTCATTCCTCATTGTTTTCCGGCTTTGTGCCAAAGGATTCAATGCAGTTTATCTCATGAACAGCCAGATCGCCTGCTTTCATTTGAGAACTAACTCTGTGAAAGGGAGATTTAAAAGCACAAGTCAGAGGATTCTAAACAATTCTGTACAGTGTCACACACGTGCACATGGGAGGCAGCTAAAGGGATTGAGTGAAGTCAGTTCTGAGGCATGCCGGGATGTGGCAGAGTGCACTGACTCTTTTTCTCCCTTTCCTGTAGACCATTCCCGGGAGATTCCACCTGGCTCTTTTGACGTCAATTCCGGGACTGAGCCAATGGAAGTAGACCTTACCAGCTCCGGCCCCTCTGATTTCACGTCTGGGCTTGGTCCAATGGTTGATGAACACGTGCCCGATCCTTATGACCTCACTTCCTGTCTTCCCCTTTAAAAGCCTGCCCTTTTTCCCTTTTCCCTCAGTCTTGTTTTGGACTCAATGGTATGCACATCAGTGCTGTTTACTGTAAGAAATAACGACATTTGCAGCCAGGATACCAGAATATACGGGTGGCTGCCCCAAACCTTCATCTGAGTATGTCTCATCTTTGTGACAACAGCTATAAACAATACAATTATAGCTATGAACATTAGCTCTTTCAAACACACAGGCTAACATCTATCACCAGGCAGAAAACCAAACCAGTGAAGAAAGGCAGAATAATAATTGTTAAATCAGTAGTCTTACCTTACAGATGTTTCTGTCTTACCCACAAACTAACCTTTTAAAATTCCTTACCACTGCACCTGGATTCACCTTCCAAGACTCAGCTGGTTTTGTTTTTATGAGGGCCTACTGACCTTTGAGCCCTTGAGCTCGTGCCCAACAGGAGTGTTTAGGGGACCTTGTATGTTCATTTAACATGGACTGAAAAATCAGTGTAATTAAATATTATTAGAGTCTTTATTCTAATAATATTTAATTTAATGTGTAGCACAATGCAACTTAGATTTTCTATTACATTTCTAGATGTTTCCCTTTGAATTCAGGACATACTGGATCACATCTATGTGAAAATGCAATTTGCACCCAGCAGAGCTGAAAGCAGCAGTTCACCACTAAGTGATACATTCTGCACTGGAGGTCCATAAAAAAGGCAGACAACACTACTGACAGAAGAGAATATACTCTTATAATATTAAACTTAAATTACCACATATTCTTTGATGATTTAAGTAATGTAACTTTAAGGAACAACTGTAGATATGTACTGTATATACTGTAGTAGTGTTCAACATGCTTTCTGTTCCAAACTGGGCATAATGTTCTGATAACGTTCATCCCACATTTCAAACACACGTGTGTTAAATTAATTGGCATTTGAAACAGGCCTAGTGTGAGCATTTGTGCAGTAATGAACTTGCGTCCCACACATATTTGGCTCCTGCTTTGCTCTCCATTTCACTAGGATGGACTTGAGACCCTTGCCACTGAACTGGATGAAGGAGTTTGCAAAGCTTATAAGTGGAAATCGGCTTTAAAAAAATAAACTGATTTAAACAATCCATAGTTTTTATAATAAGCGCTCTTATTATTGCTTTAAGGCTACTGAAAAAGGAGAGTAGATCTTTAAGAAATAGTCATTTCTTAGCCATTGCACCAATCTCTCAAAAAGATGCCAAAATAAGTTCTGGTAATTATGTAATAAAGAATGGTTTATCTCTGTTCCGTTGTGTGGAGTAGAAGAGTGTTGATATATACACCATATATATATATATATATTATGGGGTGCCAAACAGGCAAATACATTGATTTTCTGAATATATGAAGTCGGCGTCAGAATATATAAAGTCAAAACTTGAATATATAAAGTCAGCGTCGGTATATATAAAGTCAAACTTGTTTCTGAATATATAAAGTCAAAACTTGAATATATAAAGTCAGCGCTGGAATATATAAAGTCAAAACCTGAATATATAAAGTCAGCGTTGGAATTTATAAAGTCATTCCTGATTATAGGCTATAAAGTCAGCATCGGAGTATATAAAGTCATTCCTGAATATATAAAGTCAAAGTCAAAATATATTGATTGAAACGACTCAGGCACATTTTTAGTAAACTAAAAAAACTGAAATAAGTTAACAAAAACGTATTCAGAAAAATAAATTAAAAAAATGTTAATGTTTTGAAAATGATGCATGTGCCCTTCCCAGGATTGGTTCCTGCCTTGCGCCCAGTGTTGGCTGGGATTGTCTCCAGCAGACCCCTGTGACCCTGTGGTCGGATTCAACGGGTTGGGAAATGGATGGATATTCCAACGCTGACTTTATATACTCAGGTTTTGACTTTATATATTCAAGATTTAACTTTATATATTCGGGAATGACTTTATATATTCAAGTTTTGACTTTATATATTCAGAAACAAGTTTCGACGCTGACTTTATATATTCCGACGCTGACTTTATATGTTCAAGTTTTGACTTTATATATTCAAAAACAAGTTTTGACTTTATATATACCGACGCTGACTTTATATATTCAAGTTTTGACTTTATATATTCAGAAAATCAATGTATTTGCCTGTTTGGCACCCCATAATATATATATATATATATATTGTGGACGCTGGCCGGACACACACAGACGGACATCGTTGTTGCACCCAACACACTTTTATTTACAACAATATTTACAGTTTTTTCGTGCACTCACACACCCCAGTGCAAACAGCACCCGTTCCCCCAATGTCCAGGCCACACAGTTCCAGTGCCTTTCTCCTGGCCGCCTCTAGTCCTCCCTCCAGCTCCGTCCTCTTCCACCCGACTTCTGCCAATGACTAAAATAAATAAATGACTTAAATAGGAACCTGGTTGGGCTCCAGCTGCTTCCCGGCATTCCTCTGTAGCCATGCCCCAGTGTGGCGGAAGTGCCGGATGCGCACCCGGAAGCCGTCCGGGTGTCCTCTGTTGTCTTCCTCCCAGCACTTCCTGGTGTGGCAGAAGTGCTGGACTCCCGGGCTATTCAGGCACTGGGGCGCTGCCTGGCGGTGGCCACGGGTCTTTACAGGGCTGGGCTTCCAACCCCTTTACCCGAGGCCCCCAACATAACCAGGACGGACGCCCCCACGCGGTGTGGAGGAGGCACAAGCCCTCCTCCGGTCCTCCTGGGCGTCCCGGCCGGGGGACCACAATATATATATATATATATATATATATATATATATATATATATATATATATATATATATATATATATATATATATATAAAACTTCTGAGGGGTAGACAAAATGATTTCAACACCTACTTATTGCATTACAGCAAGATTTGGATGTCAAGAAGCAACTGCTTATCCCAAAGTCACCTGGTCTGAAAGCTACTACTACTAAAATCTATGATGAGGACCTCAGCACTTAAATAGACTCTTTTCAGAACCTGCTAGAGGTTATGCAAGTAACATCAAATGCAGATACAAGATGCACTCACGCATGTTCCCGTTACACACATGTAAAACTAAAATGCCCTTAATGGCATATAGAGGAGCAACCTGAATGTAATGGAATGTGGGGAACTTGTACAAACATCACACAGTCCGTGATCAGGGTGATATTGGAACTCAGCTCTGTAGAACTGTGAGACAGCACTGGCACCACCATAAAGCCCATAGAAAGACTGCTTAACTTATTTCACTTCTTAAACTCAGATACTAGTTATAAACTTTACAGAATATGAATTGTTAAATTGCATTTAGTGATAACATTATCAGCGATAAAGTTGCATTCTTAGTTGGTTGACTGGCAGGGAACAGAGAGCACAGAGTACAGATAAAAGCTAAGCCTAGGGTGAGGTGATTAGCAGAAGAGTACAGGGATTCTGTGCTAGGAGCTTTCATCTTATTTATTCTAGTGATAGAGTTTGAGGCGTACTCAATAAACCCATAAATCTGCAGGGACAGTAATATATATGCTGGGAGAAAGAAAAATACTCATAATAAAATTATATTCATAGCCAACAAAATATCCGGAGAATGAAGCAGAAAATTACAACATACTTTCATGTAATAATATGCTTATTATAAGTACAATATGAAAATCAATATGCGGAAGGCCATGGACACATTTTCCAACCATTATATTAATTCATTTAATTAAATTCAAATTTTGGAAAAAATGTCAGTTACAAGTGTAAGACAGGAACCTGGGCTGATTTAGATACTCTGAAATGTATTCAGACGTGTTGAAATGCCTCATCTAATATCATCTTACATGTATATATGCAAAAATTCATTTTCAATATGTATTCATGCCAGACTGTCTGCTGCACACACTCAAGTCACTCATGCCAGGGCAGTTAGTTTATAGTCATCACTTAACCTCACCTGCTTGTCTTTAGGATGTGGGTGGCAACCAACATATTTGGAAAAGAAATGCACACAGAAAGTGAATGACTTGAACCCAAGTTACAAGGCAGACCTAACCCTGCCATTTCAGAAACAGTATTTTAAAATAATCCGCCTGTAACATAGGTGAGACAAAAAGTCTTAACCCTGACTTCAAACAGTAAAATCAACAATAAGAACGCAAGAGACATCATCTAGTTATTAAGTGATGCAGATTATGCATGAGCCTGAGAAGAGCTGAAGTGAACATGGAGAGAAGGATTGGAGGTGAGTTTATGAGACAAATCGTCCCATTGTGTGGAGGCCATAATTTAGGAAGGATCCACATATGCTCATTAACTCAGGGAGCCAGACACATTAATTCTTCTGCATGGTCTTATTTTCATTTGGGATTTTCCTATGTTCTTTAAATTATCTAATAAAAAAATGCAACAGTGACTGTTCTTTTTCTGCAGTGGCACTGTCAGTAGTTCTGCAATTCTAAGATTATTATAATGTATTTGAATAGCCAAATGTGGAATTTTTTCAGAGTGGCAGCATACTTTTAAGTTTTGGAATTGCGTTTTTGACAACTTGCTAACAAAAAATGAATTATTACATAATGCTACTTGGTACCCTTTAAGACAGAATAAACGATACAACACAGTCAGGTATATTAAACAATATCCAAACAATGTAAAATTATAGAGAGCCTACAATAATTCTAACAGAGAAGTTAAAGCATACACTCTGAGTTCTCGCACACTGGCCTAACTGATTTCAGGCACTATAAACAACAAAGAGGTGGGTGCACATCTGATGTGGTGTCTCTCTTGATTCATCCTCACTACTGAGCCCACGTCACACTTGCTTACTAATAAAGTGAGGGCTGCCTAGAGATAGCAGTTTAGAGAATAAGTTCAAAACTACATTTGGGGTGGCTCTGTAATGAAATATGTAAACCACACATATCAGCCGATTAAAATAACTACCTGCCTTTAGTAAAGTTAAGTAAGTCAAGTTAAGTCAAGTGGCTTCATTGTCATATCATCTATACACAGTATTGTAGCATACAGTGGCACAAAATAACATTCCCCAGGATGGTGGTGCGAGATATATATCAACACAGGACATGTGCAACAAAGGAAAAATAACTTTACTAAATTATAAATATATAAATAATAGGTAAGTGAATAGATATTAATAATGTGAAGTACACTGAAATGAAGAAAGAAATAAATAAATAATACCCGTAAAACTAAAGATAAAAAACAACAGTAGTGACATGTGTAACAAATATACATTTGCTACAAGGGGCAGATCTGAGGGTAGGGGGGCAGCACAGAGTTCAGAGTCCAGACAGCCAAGGGTAAGAAGCTGTGCAATACCTGGCAGAACTGGTTTGGATGCTACAGTATCTTCTGCCAAAAGGAGGTGTGAACAAGAGAATGTAGGAGGGGTGGAAATGTTCCTTCCTAATGCTGTAGGCTTTTAGGCTGCATCACTTTATAAAGATTTATTAAATGGTGGGCAGAGAAGTCCTAATAATATTTTCTGCTGTATGCACTGTTTGCTGTGAACCTTGCAGTCAGAGACACTGCAGTTCCTAAACCAGTCAGTAATCCAGCTGGTCAGAATGCTCTCGATGATGCCCCTGTAGAATGAGGTGATAATGGGGGGACAAAGGCTTGCCTTCTTAAACCGTTGAAGGAAGTGGAGATGCTGCTGTGCCTTCTTGGCTATGGAGGTGGTGTTAATTGGCAAAGCAAGGTCAGCAGCCAGGTGCACACCAAGGAATTTTGTGCTCTTGGCTACAACTTTGTAATATCACCTCAGAGTCCTTCATGTGCAGTGGGGTTTGGACAGCATTGGCCTTCCTGAAGTCAGCAATCATCTTTTTGTTTTGTCCACATTAAGAGACAGATTGTTGCACTTTCACCAATCTGCCAATGATTGTAATTCCATTTTGTAAACTGACTCATCCCCGTTGCTGATAAGATCCACCACCATTGTGTTATCCATAAACTTAATAATGGTGTTACAGCTTTATGCAACCGTACAATCATGAATCAGCAGAGTGAACGAAAGTGGGCTGAGTGTAATGGCACTGGAAATGGTGTTTCCAACATAATCTGTCTAGTCCAGAATCCAGTTGCATATGGAAGTGTTATAGCGTAGCAGACCCAACTACCTTATGAGCTTCTGAAAGTTGATGGTGTTGAAAGCTGAACCAAAGTCAATGAAAAGCATTCTAGCATAAGTGTCTCTTTTGTCCAGATGGGACAGGGCCAGATGAAGAGTAAATGAGATCGTATTTGTAGTGACATGATTCGGATGATAGATAAACTGGAGAGGGTCAAGTGATGTGGAAAATCCAGCTTTCAGAATTGTTGGCGTTCAGTTCAGTGAGCATACTTTCAAGGTAAATTTCTTTAGCCTCTCTTTAAAACTGTCCAAAATATTCCCTTGAATCCGAAACACACAATTCTGTTCTGTGCTGGGTTACATTTGCTTCTGGGCATTATCATTCCCAACAAAAATTCAATCTTTCTGAATCCTAAGGGGAGGTGATAAAAGGTTTCATTAAAAGAAATGTATAATCTCATGTTTTCATGCAGAATGAAGAGGAAGAAGCTTACAACATAATAAAATTCAATGGTATCTAGTGCTGCATTTCTTGTTCTTCCTCTTCTTTCTCTCCATCTTTCTCACTTCCAGCAGAATCGCTTTACACTTAAAAAAATTACCTATAACGATTACAAATTGCCTTTCAGACACTACATGTGATACTACCAATGAAATTGTTCTATGTATTAAGATACCCACACCTCTAGTTTTCTTTATATAGCTGGAGTGGAATATTTGACTAACCTGATCTCTTTGCAACCAAAACTGATCCTTGTTTAAGTGGGTCTCCTGTAAAAATACTATTTTGGCATTTAGACTTCTTAGGTGAGAAAATACTTTCTTTCTTTTTAATTCGTGATTGAGACCCTTGACATTCCAGCTCACATGGAGACATGTACACAGCATCGCGTGCACATAGAAGGATGATGTTCAATAGCTTAATTGGTTGGTGTGATGGCGCCGACTACATAAGGGAGTTTACAGCTTCTAGAGAGGGTCTTCTGGTGAGACAGCGCTGAGTTGGTGCATTGCAGCTTATGCCTTAATTTTTGTAAATATTCTTTCCTTCCTGTATATATTTCGAGAAATATCTCTTGGTTAGCTTTGGTGGAGGTATTTATAGGGTTAGGGTTAATGGTGCATTGTTTATTTTTGTATATACATCTTTATGTTTTTCTGTATTTTGAATATTTTTGTGGCTAGACCTTGTACTGTACATGATTTGGTGGAGCAGCTTCCTGACTTCAGTTACTGTGGAGAAACACAGCGTTATTTTTGTGTATATATGGGTCTCACTAGTTTTTGTGCATTTTTCATTTTCATTTGGAACTTTCAGTCAGCACTTTAAATAATTTATATATTCATAATTTTTGGGCTCACTTTCATAACTGATGGGCGGCACGGTGGCGCAGTGGTAGCGCTGCTGCCTCGCAGTTAGGAGACCGGGGTCCCTTCCCGGGTCCTCCCTGCGTGGAGTTTGCATGTTCTCCCGTGTCTGCGTGGGTTTCCTCCGGCGCTCGGTTTCCTCCCACAATCCAAAGACATGCAGGTTAGGTGGATTGGCGATTCTAAATTGGCCCTAGTGTGTGCTTGGTGTGTGGGTGTGTTTGTGTGTGTCCTGCGGTGGGTTGGCACCCTGCCCAGGATTGGTTCCTGCCTTGTGCCCTGTGTTGGCTGGGATTGGCTCCAGCAGACCCCCGTGACCCTGTATTCGGATTCAGCGGGTTAGAAAATGGATGGACTTTCATAACTGTTGTTATGTGTCATTTGTGGTATTGGACTGTATATTTAGATATATATTCTGCAGATCATTTACTTATTGTTCTTTGTGTGCTCCTGTAAAAAAAAAAACTCACTTTTTTTTGCAAATTCCAACCCTTTTGTGTCTGTGTCTCCCTGTCTTACACCAACATTCTGGTTACGGTCATTCCCGTATACTACACACCTAGAGTGTAGACTGTTGCCCCCATTTCTGACTACGTGGTGTGTCACACAGTGTCACTGACTCTCGGGGACTAGTTAACAGTGAGGATAGTAAGGCCATGCTCAGGTCCAATTAACCTTCTGGAATCTATGAGTTATCCTGGCCTGAGTCATGTGCAGTTTCACTCCTACTTTTCACACTTCAGTGTGGGATTGATGTACTTGATCAATGCTGTCCAAACAGCTCAGTCCTGCACCTCCCTCCAGCAAGGCTATTTTCTTTCAAATCTTCTTTTACTTTATCCATCCACTTCCACTTTGGCCTCCCTCTCTATCTCTTCCTCTGTACTTTCATTCCCATCACTTTTGCCCACGTATTCATGGTCTCTCCTCATCACATGTCCTTACCACTTCAGCCTACTTTCCCGTACTTTCTTAGATATCTCTCCCACTTTTGTTGTACCTCTGATCGTCTCATTTCTTATTTTTTTTGTAACTCTACAAATCCATCTCAACATTCTCATTTCTGCCACTTCTAACATCTTCTCCTGAACTTCTTTTACTGCCCATGTCTCAGCTCCACACATTATTGCTGGTCTTACCACTGTCTTAAAAACTTGAACCTTCACATTTATTCTTCGATCACACAATACTCCTGGTACCTTCTTCCAGTTGTTCCACCAACACTGCACTCTATGAGTTATCACTGCATCTAATTTTCCATTTTGAGCTACCACTCCTCTTTTTTTTCAATAGCTTTCCTTGCAAGCTAACTTCTGAATGCATTGAATTGCACTCCTGCCCTTTACCATATTAGTCTATAAAAGTAAACATAATTTATGTTGGAGAGTTGCTGGGAAATCAAGGAGAGTTGAATCCAAACTTGTGATTGACAGGAGTTGGCACAAAGTAATAAGCACATTTTTTTTTACTACCTGAGTAAGTGAAGCTGATGACTGTATTGACCGCCATTTTACTGAGCTGACATGTATAAAGGCTTTGTGAAGTGAACGTGTTCTTCTTATATCTGCATGAGTTTTCCTCCAGGTTTTCATTGAGTGTCAATTTAATTAGAATTTCTAAACTGACCCATTGTGATTGTAGAAGTGTGAGTCACTGGGCCATCTGATGAACAGATGCCTCCTTTAGAGTTAATCTTGCTTTGTGTCCAGTGCGGCCAGGATAGGCACTGGTCCCCTGCAATCATGACCTTCATTAAAAGGGTGATGTTTTGTAATTAGAGCATAGGGATGTTAAGCAACTTGCTCAGAGTCAGAGAGTGAGTGGGAGGTGAGAATCCAACCATGTGAAGTATTTTCCATATTTATTAATTTCCTATTTATCAGACACAAGAGCATTTTTCTCAAAAATGAAAGTATCCACATTAACTAGTATTTATATTTAATTGAAACTGATAATACATTTGAAGTGACAGAATGGAAGAGGCACATTTATGCAGTGCTAAGAACTGCACAGTCCTGGAAATCTGGGTTCCTAGTTCACAATGAAAGTATTGACAATTCACATATTAAGAACTGTTATCTTTCTTTTGGCCTTTCATAACCAGTTTGCCTTTTCAATGATTCACATATCTACACGTTAATCTTAGAAAACTTTCTTTCCAAGCCATCAGTATTCCTTTCTTTAAAGCTTTCTCAGAGTGTGACCTTTACACATAAGTTCAAATGCTAGTTTACAACCAAAGTTTCAAAAAACAAAGGCAGAGGAAACCAGGGGCAGTCAGCAGCAGCCACATTTTATGACCACTTCTTTAAGGATGACACAGGAATTGGTGCCACAAGTTATCAGTAAGTGACACAGGCAGATCTAAGCAATTTCATTTTTTTTAAAGCCTGTTCACTCACAGTCCCCATGCAACCTGACACAGCCTGAGCAGTTTTACAAAGAAAAATAGGAAGAAATAGCAATGTCCAGATGTGAACACATCTGTGCACATTAAGTACTAAAGGTACATCCACTAAATATTAATTTGAAAGGAGTGAATACTTACACTTTAAGGTTTGTAGTCACCTGACCAATATAGCTATATGAGCCTGTTGGATATCCCATTCCAAGACCATGGTGGAGCTGGCTGAGTTGTTGTTGCTCTGAGACACTTCCACTTCACTATAATGCCACTTACATTTGACCAAGGCCGATCGAGCAGTGCAGAATTTTAACGTATTTACTTTTGGTAAAGATATATAGATATATATTACACAGTATCTGCCAAATAATGCAAAGGTGAAACACGTGTCATATTTATATATATTTTTTAACAGACTCTGTAATTCACTGAATATATATTGGTTATTTTAACATTATTTCTGCCAGCTTTTGACTAAAAATATATTTTTTTTCTTTAAATATGTGCATATATAACAAGTACAAACAAACCAGAGCAAACTACAGTCTAAGAATGGCATCCATCTCTTTTCTTTGCATAATTTTAATGGAAACCACAAAGGTGTAATTTTATAGTGAACTAAATATTTGAACAATTTTTAGCATTTATGGTCACACATGCTTGTTATTCAAATTTAAAAAATTATGGTCATAAAATAATTTAAAATAGAACATATTTCTTTTGCTTTGCTCATGTAATGTCAATCATCAGTCCTCAGTCCGTCCATTTTCCTTTTGAGGGTCTGGGCTGAGTCTCAATGGATGCCAGTCTGAATCAGTGCCAGTTACTAAAAGGGCACACATGTACATAATCATACTTGGCCAATTTAAACAGGTCAGTTTGTGGAAGGAAGACTGGCCTTCTAGAATAAACTTTTAAATACACAAATAGAATGCATAAACTCCACAAAGACAGCCCCCAGTAAGCACCTGAGATGGAATGCCATGGTATGTCCCCTTGATTCACCTTTTTAAAAAATTCCCAAGACCAATGTTTAGTAAACATAATATTGAGAACTTTGTTAAACTTTGTTGGATTTATTTTGCAAAAAATATATATATTTAACCATTTTCTGCATTAAAAATGTGGCACAGTAGCACAGTAGTTAGTAGTGCTGCTGCCCCAACACTCCAGGAGACCTGGGTTCAGCCCAGTCAGGCTATGTGGGGCCTGTAATTCCCCCACGTGGGGGTGAATTTTTGTGTGTGTTTTTTTAGTGTACCCTGGCCTGGACTGAAAGCCCCTCCAGGGTTAAATCTTATCTTGTGCCCAATGCTGCTGGCATAGGTTCTGACCCCTATAATTCTGGACTAAATAACTGGCCTTCAATATGGATTGAGTGGGTTTTGTTGAATGTTCTAGAGTTTATTTACCCATCTGTCCTTGTATTTTCTGAACGTGTGAATTGCATTGAGTATTTCCAGTGTGTGGTTTATTGTTATATAGTATTGTAGCTGCGTTTTCCCAAAATTACCAAAGTTCAGCAGCTCTAACTCAAAAAAAGGGTATTCAACAAAAGCCTGACGCGCAGAAATGATTCCACAGACAAAATATCAGCGTTTTTTTGAAAAGTTTAATTAAGTTTCAAAATAAAACAGTTCACACAAAAAAGAAAATGAAAATAGCAAAAAGAGAAAAAAATAATGTTAAGAAAAGTTCAGTTCTAAGCTTAATCTTGTTACATCTCAAATCGTTACTATTTACTTAACATTTCTGAACCATTTCTAAACGATGTTTCTGAACCATTTCATAACGGTCAGAAAACTGTACGCTTATCCCATCTCTGAGTAGAAAATGGGTCTTTCAAGTCCCTGTGTACTGGGACCTGTTCTAAACAAAACTGAGCATATTATCACACTATTTCTCGGTTATAATAGAAAGGTTCTATCTCTTACTAACTTATAGAGGGAAAGGACTATACCATAAGCTATGACTATGAAAGAAATTTATATTCTATTCAAATTAAGCAAACATTAATATGAGTTTAACTCAAAACTTGAACTTTCTAAGATTGGCTCTTACAAGTATAGTTTGAGCAACTCAATTTTCATTAAATATTTAAACACAGTAAATTGGCCCATCAAAATTAGAGAAGCACTGCTAGACATTTAGTCTGGGCATAGTGAGATGTGAGTTGTGACATAGGAATTGTTTAGCTTTAAGGAAACAGAGGCTAAGGGGAGATCCACTAGTCGTTTCAAAAAATCAAAGGCATGAATGAAGTCGGCATACATGAAAGTCTTACTTAGCAGAAGAAGTGATAAGGGCATTAACTTGCAGCACAAAACTCAATACTGTACATTCACGTGTAAATGAGGATCTTTGTTCAGTGGCCAAGAAGTGAACTCCACTTTTTTGACACTTTTGTAACTTTGGCTGTCTTATGACTATGATTTTCTATGCTTTACTTTTTATATCTAATGACTGGCCAAATAGTTTAAAGGTCAAAATCCTACCATGTAGCTTCAATTAAGAGGCTTCAAGGCCCTTTCTTCTTAGTCACTCCACAAGCACTTTCATTCACTTCCCTACCACCCAGTTTTAAGTGGACAATTAAAAGGGAGTCACACACATGTAAGAAAGCAATCTTGTTAAACAGTAAAACAAAGTAAGGAAAAGATGGCGCAAGTGCTCATGTTAACCTGAATGCAAGTGCTCATAAAGCCAATTTTTTCCCCAGGGAAGGTCCTTAGGCTTCCTTTCCTACTTATTCTCAGTGGACAATATGCTAAATAAAAGGTGCTGTTAGCACATATTTAACACGGGATTTGACTTCCAATTTAGGGCATTAAAACGTGTTCTTTGGATTCCCAGACAAGACTGTTTATGCCTCAGCTTTGTAATTTTCTTTTACAACCTGGAGTTTGCCTCTTTGGCAAGCCTGGCAGTTGTAAAATGTAGAGAAATGAAGACTTTAAAGTGAAACGCGACCCCACGTTCACCTCCTGTCCTCCAACCCTCCACATTCACCTCTGTCACCTCTGTGATAGAGATGGAACTACAGATATCAGACCCTTCAGGCCTGCAGTCTTAAACTGTACTGTTTGGTTGAAATTCTAGATTTAGATTCAGTACATCTTTTACTTTGCTATTACAGGACATTACAGTGGCAAAATGAGAAACACTGCTGACTGAAAGGTCTCAGCACCTGGGCTCAAATCCTAAACCAGACAATAATGGGATTGGTGTGCTCTGTCAGTGTCAATGTGGCCCTTTAACTTGGTTTGCCCTGCATCCCAAAGATGTGCAAATCAGTATGACTGGCATAACTGGGCCTGGTGTGGGAAGGTGGGTGTGACAGAAGTATTACCTCTGGCATCCGATCCAGGGTTGGACCCTGTTTTGAGCCAGATAATACCAGAAAAGGCTCTGTTTCCTCATACCCCTACAATGGGAAAAAATATTTTGAATTTGTATGTCTTAAAAATGACACTTTTAGTTAACCAATAAAAGGTGCCATTTTGCTTGTCTTCTCATTGCATAGCTAACATGGCACAACACCCTGCTCCTTAAGGACAGTGAATACTGTCCAGCATGTTAGAGATCTCATGATCAGTTGAATTATTTTTGTTGTTAAGCACAAAAGCATAGAAAGAGCTACAGCAAAGGAAAACACAGAGGAAAGACTAAGAGAGGTTCCCAGTTACTATTGCAGTTTCCATTCCAGTCCTTAGAATGGAGCAGAAGTCCTGCAAAGAAGCCTAGTATCACTTCCACTTCATCACTGCTAGCCTCACAGATCTATAAACGAAAACCACACCAAAAGTTGACATTGATTGTGGAACCATCTTCGATTGAGGACAGAGCTCCACCCAACAAAGCTTAAAACACAGCCTTCATATAGCCTTTGATCCTGGCAAATAATATGTTTCTTTTGCCTACTTAATGTTGCATATTAAAAAAGGATCCTGTAAAGACATATTCCTTGTCAGTTTTTTTGTGCTTTATTCCACAGTTCAGTTTTAAACTTGTCCAAGTGTAACAGTTAGGGAATTATTTTCACAGATCACATGCTTTTTGAAAGTGTATTTAGAAAGGTTATTTCAGAAAAGCAAGACTGAAGTTGCTCCGGTTTCCTCCCACAGTCCAAAGACATGCAGGTTAGGTGGATTGGCGATTCTAAATTGTCCCTAGTGTGTGCTTGGTGTGTGGGTTTGTTTCCTGACTTGTGCCCTGTGTTGGCTGGGATTGGCTCCGGCAGATCCCCGTGACCCTGTAGTTAGGATATAGCGGGTTGGATAATGGATGGATGGAAGACTGAAGTTTTGATCTAATGTAGTTATACTTACTAATCATGGTTCTGAAGAGTGATGATGTGTTACACATGTTTTAACGTAGGCAAACAAGAATTTCACTGTACTATGTACGTGTAACAGTAATGAAGCATTGAACCTTTTAATGGGCAGCTGCCATTTTTTCCTTTACCATAGGCACAGACATCAATGCTTACTGGATACTCTGTATTGGTACTGGGCATTGACCATATGTGGCTAAACATCAGGAGCAGATTTCTTCTTCTTCTTCTTCTTCTTCTTTCTATAGTTAAACTATGGTTGCAGTGGTTAAGGCTGCTGACTCACAGGGTTCAAAGCCTGTCTTCGCTCACTGGGTGGAGTGTGCAAATTCTCTTGTTGACGACATAATGGTAGTAGGTCTTATCAGCAACAGGGATGAGTTAGCTTACAAAATGAAGGTACAATGATTGGCGGGCAGTTGCAAGTGCAACAATCAGTCTCTTTACATTGTAAGGGACGGCCGGCAGCTCAACCTGGCCAGGACGCCCCTGGGATGGAAGGATGGAGGAAAGCAGCTTTTCAAGGACACTGTCTCCCCCAAAACACTAGATGGCAGCTCCCCTGGACTGCAGCGGTGCCCCAGAATCCATATCCATATTGGACATGTAATTTAATACCACAGCCCTGCCAGGGGATGCTGCAAGAAAACCGAAGGAGTCATATCTCATCCACAGCCCGGAAGTACATGGACAGAATCTCAAAAGTACTTCCAGGCTGAAGAAAATACAAGTTCTCCGTCTGACCCACAAGTGCTGGCAAGTTACGTGGATGGAATGACAGAAGCACTTCCGGGTCAAGGACTATATAAAAGACTGCTGTGTACCCAGCAAGCAAGCCAGAGTTGGGTGGAGGTGGACGAAGCTTGCTGGGGAGGTGTGGAGGAAATATAAAGAGAGAATTGTATTTATTATTTGATTATTTGTCTGTTTATTGGTGGCTGTGGTGTTTGAAGGGCACTATTTAAAGAAGAAGATAGTTAAAGAAAGTTCTTCGTGCTTTTACCTCGTGTTGTCAGTGTCTGTGTGTCAGGTTAGAGGAGCAACAGTGCCCTCTAGTATTACAACATGTACAAGACAAAAGAGATGATTATTTATTTCAGGAAGGTCCATGCTGCCCACACGCTTCTCTGAAGTTGAATTGGTTAAGAGTACCAAATTCCTTGGTGTGCATCTGGCAGCTGACCTTTATTTAGCCTATTTAGCCAAATAACACCACCTTTGGAGGTAGAGGAAAGTCAAGACTATCTTCTCCCATTCTCATCAGATTATACGGGGGTACCTTTGAGAACATTCTGACCAGCTGCATCACTGTCTGGTTTGGTAACTGCAGTGTTTCTCACCACTTGGGCCTACAAAGGATAGTGCACACAGCAGAAAAGATCATTGGGACCTTCCTGCCCTCCTTTAGAGACATCTTTATTAAGTGTTGCACCTGTAAAGCCTATAGTATTGTGAAGGACCATTCCCACCCCTCCCACAGTCTCTTTGTCCCAGGTAGAAGGCTCTGTAACATCAGAACTGGTTTTGTCAGGTTCTGCAACTGCATTATTTAGATGCAGTACATTTGCTACACATTTTACTACTGTGGGAGGCATGATGGCACAGTGCTGGCACTGCTGCCTTGCAGTTAGCAGACCTGGGTTCGCTTCCTGGGTCCTCCATGCATGGAGTTTGCATGGTGTCTGTGTGGGTTCCTCTGGGTGGTCCAGTTTCCTCCCACAGTCCGAAGACATGCAGGTTAGGTGCATTGGTGATCCTAAATTGTCCCTAGTGTGTGTGTGTCCTGTGGGGAACTGGCACCCTGCCTGGGATTTGTTCCTGTCTTGCGCCCTGTGTTGGCTGTGTTAGGATATAGTGGGTTGGATAATGGCTGGATGGATGTTACTACTGTTTTTATTATTAATTGTTGTTATTATATATTTATTTATTTACCATTTATTTCAATTTATTACTATCTACTCATTAAACATTTAATTATTAATTAATGTATAGTATAGCTATTTACTTGTGTTGTATTCTCCTGTATTTATGTATTTGTTGCACTACTATCCTGGGCAGCATTATTTCTTGCCACTATATGATACAATACTGTCACTTGACAATAAAGCCACTTGACTTGATGGTTTTATCTGTGTGCTTTTTTCAGTGAGTGGTCTACTTTTCCTCCTATATCTCAAAGCCGACAGTTTAGGGTGACTTTAAAATTCTCTAAACTGGTTTCATATGCATTAGAACACCCATGCCCCTGCCTTGCACCCAGTGCTGCTGGGATAGTCTACAGACTCTACAGGCTGGGCTAGATTAAGCATGCATAGATAATGGATTGATACTTAATGAGTATTCTGCACTTACATCAATTCAATTCAATTGTATTGTCCCAAGAGGGACATTTGGTTTGTCAGCAGATCTTACAAAGAAACCACGACAAAGCCTTAAAAACACAGAAGCCATCAAACATAAACTTAGTACACATAAATATAATATAATAGTATCATAATATTTTTGGTGAAACATATTGATGATGAAAATGCAAATGCTAACTGTTAATTCCATGATGATACTTGAAAGAAATGTTTCTTATTAATTTTACAACTAAAACTGAAGGGTTTGCTGTTGCTGTAGCCAAAGATATCAAAAAACTTTTGAAGAATTGGTTGACATGTTGCATGTTTGCTTCCTTATAAATGTTGGTTGCATTGGTCATTGTGATCTTAGTTCTAGCTATGTCACAAGATGGAAGTTTTTTAAATGCTTCCTTACTTTACATTTCCCCATACTGTCTCCAACTTCAAGACTTTTTAAAAACCTGTTCAGTTCATTTGCAGATTCCAGCTCATGATGATTTTCCGCTCATACTCTTCATGTCGTCTCACATTCTTTTCGAGATTCCCCCTCTCTCAATGCCGCCTCCAGGCACTGCTTGTGGTCACATTTGTCCTTCCATAGCTCAGCCTGTCTTTTCACAGTCTTCAAGTTCATTATTTGTTCAGTGACCTTGGCCATGAATGCCTTCTTGTTGTGCTAGACCTCAATTATTTTACCAGGTATGCTCAGTTAATGAATTCTGTTGTCAGCGTTATCATGTCACCTAATGTGCCCTCAATGAGGTCAAACCAGCATCTGTTCAATCTATTTCTCCTTGAGACTTTGCTTTAACCAATTTTACTTTTGTTTTATACATTGATATTATATGAGTGAACTTCATTGAGACTCATTATGTAAAGGTACAACAACACCAATATTAATATTAGCCTAGATAAAGCCGGAATTAGGAGGAATCTGTTTGTAGAGCAAAAGCTGCTATGGATACCTTCTAAATAGGGCTCTAGACATCAAACATTCATCACCATGACAACTGATATTTTAAGAAAGAAAAAAGTCTGGTAATACAAACAGTTATACGCAGTTGTAAAAGCTAAACAAACACACATGTCAGCACTGGTGTCATCACATCAGGCATGGTAATCAATTAGACTCCTATGCCTACCTATAATAAAGAGTCTGGCTTATGGGATATTTTCAGACTTGTTTACTTAACATCCTGAGTCACATGTCACCAACGATGCAGCGCCTGCCTTGTCATTAACCAAGCTCAGAAAGAAAGTGACAATTGCTTCTTGCATTAATTATTAAAAACCTATGAATAGCTGCCTGACTTGCTTTGTTTACTCCCTCATGAAACACAATTTGATATGAAGACTCCCATTGCAGTGTTTGCTCTGCCACAAGTGGGCATTGGGCAGCAGAGTCCTAAGGGCAGGTTTCTATACAGAGGCCCCTTTGACTTGCCTTGGGACGCCACTCTGCAGGTATATGTGTAGGCAAGAATGCAAAGAATGCTGACAGGGTGGCAGCCACAAATTGCATTACACAATTTATAGTCAGGGAACGTTGTCAGTAGCAGCCTTTTTTTTGCATCTGCATTATTGCACAGATTGATAGCCATTCTTCCCCCACTTTTAATTGTGTGCATTCTTGGCGAATACCAGTACGGGTTGGAATCTCATGATCATATGGATGTTTTCATGTATTTTTAACTGGGTAGAATGTGTTTCAGAGACGCCAGATTAGCATAAAATGTGAAAGGAATAACTATGTCCTGCCGTTAAGCCGTCTTCTTTGAATGCCATCCAAAAGCAAGAGGCCCAGAAACCTAAGAGCAAAGATGGCTTGCTGATAAGAATGAGGCAGATCACAAAACAGACATAGTTTACTTCACTTGACTTCACCTTACTTTCACTCTGCTTATCTTGATGAGGATTGTAATGGCAACATGCAGACCTGGACAGATGAGGCCGCCCTATTCTCAACAACATCTTCTAGCTCCTCTGGGCAAATGTACACACTCTCTCAAGGCAGCTGAGAGATCAAACCCATCCAGCATGTCCTGAGTCTGCCTTTGAGTCACCTCCCAATGGCTATGCCTTATTTAGCTCAGGAAAATAATTGGGGCTGTAGATCTATCAAAGCATAAACAATCATCTAATGAGATTTCAGCTTCTTTTGTTTTGTGCCATGTCCTGTACAAATTTTAATATTTATGAAATGCAATAAATCTGTAGTCACAGGTAATGGGTTATTTCTGACTTCTTGTGGACTTATACCAGCTTGACAGGTTTCAATTGCAACCACAAAAACAAAAAACTCAAATAAAATGACTGCTCCTGCTATGAAAAACAATGAAAATGTAAACTACATAAAATCAGCTAATGCAAATTATTGCATATTTATAGGAATTATGTTTTTTTTCACACAAAAGGGCAAGTAGATGGTGCCACTAATGAGCTTCAAAACAAATACTTTAACTCTGCACGTGGTAATATAGAGTAAATTGTAGAGCAGAAGACCAAAGAGTGCCAAAATGGTGGGGAGCCAACCTGGAAGCCTCAGGTAATTGAACAAAAGCTTTGTCATGCTGGCTCTTATCAGGTATGTGGTACCACACTAAGGTGAGAGGGGGTGCGGTTACTAACTGTCTTTTCTCCTCCTTCTGAAGCTCAGAAAAGATGGCACTGGAGACTGAATAACCACACCCTTATCACTCCCATAAGTCCCACCATGTCAAGCAATAGCAAATGAAAAGCAATGCAAAACATAATAAACAAAAGGATTCAAGATTCTCTTAAAGTGGTCGATACTAAGGTGGGAGGTCCATTCTTCTGTCTGCTCTCTCTGGAATCAGACAACCCTTACAGGTCTTACTTTGTAGTAGAGGGACCAGAAGGGGCAGAGTCAGTTGCCCTCAGAGTTGTGGTAGAAAAAAAGCATAATATTGTCAGTGACAGTGCCCCCTCATTTGCTAGTGCTAGTGCTTACCATCACTGAGCCCAGCCTCATGTGTGACTATATATATATGCTTAGGGTTACGGTATATAGATATATTGTAGTCAAGTAAGGTACTGGACATCACTATTGGAATGGTGGGGCATCAATCTAGTCGGACCCGTTTAATTCCAACAAAAAAATAATGCAAAGTCAACAAAAAAATAGGGAAGCTATGCGTGCCAGTACAGTAGTGTTTTAAAAATAAGATTGCCATCAGGCTAAGTAGGATTTGGACTTAAAAGAAGGAACTCTGTCCAATGGTGAGTTTGGCAAAAGTCTGAACACCTCCTTCCGGCAGCTGCAGGTGGGAACTGGCAGGGGTAGAGTCAGCTGCCCTCACTGGGTCTCTGTGTTGCAGAGGGAACAAGGGAAGAGAAGGTTAGTGCCAGCGCCCATACCTCAGATGAGCCCGGAGAGTGATCTTATGTATAGTGTACTGTCCAAAGGTTTTTGGCATCCTAGATTTTTTATATCAATGTTGATCTGTGTACTTATTATTTTATCTTCTGCATTAGTATGTCAATAGAAAATAGAAAATTTCAACTTTCCAAATATTTATTTTCCACAAAATGTAACGGCAAAGAGCAATTTTTGTATCTTGTTAAAGAAACTTGATTACTTTATAGATCAATAGCCGAGTGCATGATTAAACAAAGATAACAATAATGACTTAATGAGCTGAATGAACAAAACTGATTAACTGAAACATAAACAGGTGTAGAAGGAATCAAACTGGACAACAGACAACCATTTAAAAGCGGAAGTTATGGCAGATGTAACAGTTTAACCTTCAGATCTTTAATTCTTACACCACGGCAAGAATAAGCATAGCGAGAAGACACAAGGCTGTCATCATCAATCAACAAGGTCTCCTACAAACAGAATACCTCGTCCAAATATAACGTTTTCTTTAAATGTTACTTATCCCATTTAGATTGTAGTGATGGCTTGGAAAAATATTTTAGATCTTGCTTTCACTCAGAATGAGAGGAAAAGTTTATGATATGATGCTATCCAATGCTGACCAGTGCCGTACAATGGCAAGTTATGTGAAAAATGTCCCTGGAGAAATCCAGTCACATAATCCAGTCAAATTCTCAAAGTGCATAAAACGCATACATTTATTCTAAACGATTATATAAATAGACAACGCATTTCCATAATACTGTGCTTTTGAATTGAAGATCTGTCTCTCCCCTTCATTCATTGGTGAAGTGGAAGAGACATCATCGGAGTTCACCTATGAAAACTCCCTCTGTTCTACTTGAAACAAGCACTCATTAAAGACTGTGTCCTGCCATTATCCAACCCCTTTTCATTACCTGCTCAAAGCCAGTAAGTCCCTTCTCAGATTGAGTGTGTGACATATGGATTATGCGAGTATCTTGAGAATTTTTTTTTAATCGTTTTTCCATTTTTTCTGATGGTTTTCACATTGTTTGCCATTGGATTCTGTTATATCACACATTTTTTTACTTTTTCTCCATGAAAACTTTTCTTAGCCATCACTACATACTACATGGGAAACTAACATGTAAAAAAAAAAACATTACCGGTAGGTGAAATATTCCTTTAAGTACAAGAAGTGTTATGGTTGCCCACAGAAACTAAGTGCAAGAAATGAGAGATACATCACTTGGACATCTTTTCATCCTTTCATAATCAAAAGACCTGCAGCACTGCTATTAGTTCTGAACTTATAGAAACCAATAGAACCCAACTGCACTCCTCTATAGTCCTAATAAGTCTTGCCTCAAGTGGTCTTCATGACAAAGATGCTGCCAAGAAGCCCAGATATGCACCTTTGCTTGAATGCTTAGCAATGTCCAAATCCAAATTTGATTGTATAGCTCTAACAGGAAGCAGTTTGTCCATTGAAGACCTGAAGAGTGATACATGAAGGAGTGTCTGCAGCCAACAGTGGACCACTTGGAGGTTTGGGGCTGCATTTAAACAAATGAAGTTGATGGTCTGGTCAGAATGAATGGGCTCCTCAGGGCTGAGAGTTACTGCAGTGTCTCATTCATCACAATATCATCATGGAGGCATCTATCAGTTGAACTTAATTTTGCAAAAGGACAATGACCCCAAACATGCAAACATGATCTCAACATCATTAAAACTGTCAGGAGCTATCTAGAGAGACAAGACAAAGCAAAACAGCCAAAGTCTGTTAAAGAAATGTGGAAGAAAGGTGCTTAGCACAAGCTACCAGCTGATAGATAGATAGATAGATAGATAGATAGATAGATAGATAGATAGATAGATAGATAGATAGATAGATAGATAGATAGATAGATAGATAGATAGATAGATAGGACTTTATTTGTCCGCACAGGGAAATTTGGCTTTTTACAGAAGCTCTTTAAATAAATAAATAGTTAGATACGAATGTAAATAAATAAATAAATATATATACACACACTTGCTACAACCTCCAGGGTGTCCAGAGTGATTTTTATAACTGAGCTTGCCTTTGAATTAGCTTGTGGACTTTTTGGGCCACTCTTGAAGGTATGTAACCAGCCCAGCACACCTCAGTTTAGAAAATCACACTGGGCATCACAGAGTTACAGAGGATGTAAAGGATGTCACCACACACATTAAAGGATGACAGTCTCCTAAGGAAAAATACGCCTGCTTTGCTCTTTCCTATATAGTTCCTCTGTGTTATGAGACCAGTTCAACCTGAGATTAATGTGAACCCCCAAGTACTTTCTTGCCATATTCTGTTTTTCTTCCCTCATCCCTAAAGCCTTAAAGGTTAAATGAGTTCAAGTGTACATATTTTCACAATGTGAGCAAGGTGGCAGGGCAGTGCAGATGTTAGCATTACAGAAACCTGGGTCCAAAGGCTGGTCTGATTTCTGACTGTTTGGATGTGTCATGTTTTTTTTTTGATACTGTGCTTTATCTCCCACATCTTAGCATTTTAGGTACAAGTCCGTTATAAACATGTCCAGTATGGGTGAGTATGTGTGTGCTTAGGCCTCGTGATGGACTGAGGCTTAATCCAGGACTGATTTTGCCCAAATGCTGTCACAATTGACTCAAACTGCCTTGATCTAGAACAGGTCTAAACAGGTCCAGTGGATGGGCTCATATATCAAAACTCACTCACACCCAGAGAGCCAGTATGGGATTGGCAATAAACCTGGCATGTCTTTAAGATATGGGAAGTTGCCAGAGTTCTTGGAGAAATCCCGTACAGACATGGGAAGAATGTGTAAACTTCACACTGGCAGTGACTGACCTAAAAAATGAAACCAGATCTCTGGAGCAAAGAACGTGCAATGCTAACCTCTCCATCCACCCTATTGTTTCTAGAAATTTTTGATTTCAGAAATTTTCTATTTTGTCATCTTCTAAATTAAAATAATTGCTTTAAGCATAAATATTTTATAGCATTCAGTTGACACACGCAGATATCTGGGGCCATGAGGCAGTAATGCTAAACATTATTTCTTTACATTTTTTTTCATTGCTGTAACCATACATTTTTTATAGAAGTTGACAAGTTAATTAAACATTTTAAAAAATGGAACTGTTAAAAAGTCAAAGGATGAAATCAGCTAATGTGTTTTGTGTTAACAGAGGTTTAAGTGTGCTTTTCTTTTCAGAAAATCTGAGAAATGAAGAGTGCCTTTTAGACTAACATCATCTGACGCCTAAACCAGACGCTCAAGTCACATGCCCATTCTCACAGCAAAGCGCTAAAATGACCACATCACAGCAGCCAGACCTGGGTTCAGTTTCTCCCTCAATCACATTATAATAAAGTAGAATTGTAATAACTGTTTAGTTCAGGATTCTGAGACCTGTGAAAATAGATACAAATTTAAAAAAAGAATGCATCAGATTAGCCACATGTATATTATTTTTTTAACACTTGTCAATGTGGCTTTCAAAATCTTTGTGCAAAATGGAGGCAGTTGCATAGGAGCAAACCAAAATAATGCCCCATTTTAATCTGTGTCTGATTTCTGTGAAAAAAATCTGTCACAAATCATTATTCACCCCAAACAAGTGGATCCATTGGAATGGACCTATATAAAAGGGATTTTGAAATGGAGCTAAGAGCTCACTGAGCCAACACTCTCTCACAACTACTTTTTCTTTTATTATCATTATTAACATTATTTTTTTTTATTTTATTGTTTGTAGTAGCTGAGGTGGGCTGGCGCCCTGCCCAGGATTTGTTCCTGCCTTGCGCCCTGTTTTGGCTGGGATTGGCTCCAGCAGACCCCATGACCCTGTGTTAGAATATAGCGAGTTTGAAAATGCATGGATGGATGTTTGTAGTAGTACAACATTAGAACAATTGAGATGAGAACAGGCCATTCAGTCCAACAAAGCTTGCTAGACCTACCTACTTAATTCATCCAAATAACATTAAGTCTAGCTTTGAAGGTCCCAGGAGTAGTAGTAGTAGTAGCATTATAAGTGCAGCATGGCATTTCTTTCTGTGAAATCCCTTTGGATTATTTTTTTGCTCTTTATTTCTAAGCTGTTTCAACTCTGTAGCATGATGATGATGATGATGATAACCACTGATTTAATATGCTGCATTGGGTACTAATGGGTCTTGGATGTCACATACTATGAATCTTTACTGTAGTTTGCCGAGTTTGATCTGCAGCATGCTAAGTCGCTTTCAGTTTGCTTGGTCCAAGTCAATCATTCTGTTAGACATGTGCACTTAGAGGAAATCTACAGGACTCTTGCCAGGTAAGCAACATCTGAGAGGGAGGTGGTGGTGTTATTAACTCCTTCTCATTTTCTACATAGAGAACGGAAGAAAACTTCAAACATCACTTCCTTCTCTGGCCCATCCCACTCCTACCACATCAAATGCTATTTAAGACCTCTCAAAACTGGAAATTACCATTCAGTCTTCAACCCACATACGAGTGTGGCAGAGTTGTGCTTCAAAAGCACTTACCCATAGCAGAAACTTGATCCTGCTCCAAGACAGTCCTCATTTATTTTCTTTTGCTTGATTTTTATTCGATTGACTTTGTTATTAAACGGGATTTACTGCGATGGTACCTCAACCCGTAAACCGGTTAGACTCACTTTCTTAAAGCTCATTGCTGTAGAAAAGAGGATTTTACATTGGCACCATGCGTACAACCACAAAGGTGGCTCAGCATGAAGTAAAGGATTTGGTATTCTAACTAGTTTGCAGCTTCTTCCAGCTGTTCTGCACTGCTATACCAGTACTGTCTTTGCTTTGCCAAGCACATGTGCTTAGGGAACATCTTCAAGTCTTTGTAAAGGTAAGCAGTAGAGAGGGGGTGCTCTCATTAACTTTAACTCCCCCTCAGATGCTGGCCAGATGGAGAACACATGACCCAGCTTCCATTTCTGTCTCAAAGCACCTTCTGTGTTTGCTCCATAAAAACACCCACCACGCTGGAAGTCGATGGTCATTCTGGGACCCTCAACTGAGGTGGATGGATCGATTCTGTACCTTAATTGTGCCTGTCTGAATTTGTTTTGCACCCACATGTGCTTTTTATTTTCAGCTTTTTTGAACATCCTCATTAAATGGGGTTTACCAGATGGTAGCCCATCCTCTTCTTTTAGATCACAGCTTCAATTTCAGATGAAGATGGAAATATTTGTTAAGTTTTTGCTATTATGTTGCAGTTAATTTTCTTTTTTCTGTTTATTGATCACATCTAAACCTTCAACTAATATCCAAACCCAGAATATGCTAAGACAGAGAGACCTGGTACATCCATCGATCATGGTCTGTTGTGCGGCTTCTCTTGCATTTTCAAGCACGGCCTGCTCACTTCAGGTAATGTCATGAAATCACAATGGAATTTATATCTGGATTTTGATTAGGGCATTCTGAATGTGAAAATCTCACAGAGACTTGCTTGAGTGTTTCTGATCTTCTGTTCGACCTAACTGCATTTTGGTTTCAGCCCAGAATAAAAGACCCAACATTCTAAGATAATCTTTGAAAACAGAACAGACTTTGTGTTTTCTTTATTTTCAATAAGACTTCCAGGTACTAATTAGTCAAAATAACCTAAAACCATGGCATTATCATCATCATGCTTATCGCTTGTGTGATATTCTTACTGTAAAATGCAACCATAACCCTGCTTCATGTTGTTATTTATAATCCTTAAAAGTGACAGCTTAAAACAAAAGCAAGAACTGGTGCACCTGCAAAGCTGCCAGTAATGGTATCTCCATCCGACACATTCTCTTGGCCCTCGTTTTTAAGACCTGCCAAAACTACATGGCAAAACTAATCCAGTCTCTTAAAGAAAAAAAAATCAAGGGCTGTACTTCATTTTGTTAATGATTGAGCACAGGAGTTGAAATCACAGGATTGGTCCATGAGAGCCCCTCCCACATATTCCTACCTGCTGACCTCTCCCACAAAGTAGCATTTGGCGAATCTGCAGTGCACCTTTGTCATGTTATGCTTTTGTGGGCATTTAATAAACCCACTATAACATTTACGAAAAAGAAGAGTCTGTAGTCTGTCTAAACAGACCTAAACCATTTCCACCTTCTAACAAAAGAGACTTAAACTAGCTATGAAATTTAAAATGAGTTTTAGAAAAACTATATGCCTTTAGTTTCTATAAAGGGGGTATTTATTACTGGCACAAATACAGAAATGAGGAAAAAAAATCATGTGCAAGAATTGATTGTTTTCACCTTAGTATTTAATGTCAGAAGTGACTAGTAAGAGGTATTAAAGTTAGGCTACTGTTCAAGTTTCCTGCCAAAAGTTGACCTTGGAAAACAGGAACAGATTAGTATAAGTAAGTGAGTGATTTTGGAACACTAGTGTATGTACTTGGTGAGTTTTAATGTTGTATACTAGTGGATTAAAGGCAAAGTTGTCCTAACATAAGCTCAGCATTGAGATCTTAAGATTTAAGGAGCTACTTTAAGTAGTTGCAGTGTATCTTACTTTAAAATCTATTGGTTCCAACTATGCCCTGATGTTAAATGAGGATAATCTTGTAAAGAAAATGCAAAAATATGTACTATGTAAGTGCTAATAAATAGTTCAATCTGATAAGAACCCATTTCCACTTCTGAACAACAAAACATGGTCTATCTTACCTGTGTAACACTACAACAGACACCCTTTAGGCCTGGAGCTTGACAGCAGACATCTGGGCAATATGGACAATACAGGCACATAAATGAATAGGAGGTTAAGGAATATTGCTGCTATCATGACTCAAAGAACATAAAGCCATTGGAGTAATAGCACATGTGAAGTACTGGTTTCTGCTTTGATCGCCATACTTTGAAAACAACTGAAACATTTTGAAAAAGTACAAAAACAAGAAGCAAGACTAATCCCCAGCTTGAGGGGGTTTGTGGATCACAAAGGCAGACTTGTAAAACTAAACCACTGCAGTCTCAAGAGAAACAAGTGAAGGGATGATTTTAAATAGGCTTTTACATTCTTGAAGGGTATTAGGAATATTAGCTCCGATACCCGTATTAGCAGGGGGATGGATAATAGAGAAAGAAGTAAGTAAATAAACCAAGTGGAAAATTCAACTAGGAGAATCAAGTGGTGCCATGCAGTTAGAGTCCCCATGACAAATAAAGTCTGAAAAGCTTAAGGAAACATACTGTAAAGGAAATACAGAGTAGCCTGTTGCAGGTCACAGATGGATTCCAGTCACCTTCATTTCTCGGCGGCTACCTAATGTGTCATGTTGACTTGAGGTCTGAACAGTTTAGGGCTCTGGAAGGAAAGTCATGTGGTGAAAGTGACTTTACTTGAACAGAGGGAGGAATTCCAAAGCTTCTACTGAATAAGAAGAACCCAAACGTCTTTCAACTCTAGGTTATGTGGCATGAAAAAAATACTACATACTACAGCCTCCAAGATTATAAGATGCAAAATTATTAAGAATATTATTTTTTTGAACTTATTTTAGTATTCTTATATAAATTATTTGTGTTATATACTTCTGTTCATCTGTACATACTGACAATGGTTCATGACAAATTTCTTGAAAATTCTCCTTATGAATTTGTGGAAATACATTATAAGCTGTAAATGAATATGCATGATGCAATCACCCAAAATAGCGTAAAATAGTTTGGTACCATGTTAGGCATTAAACGGATGTGGCAGAACTGCGGATGACAGCAGCCTAAATGTTATTCTTGGTTCCCGGTTATGTTTTCAGATAATCAGTGATGGATCAGTGGAAAGTGTGAGTATTTACCACTTGGGGTGTCCAGAGGGAACTCTATGCCAGTGTCCTCAGGACATTCACACAACATCTGGGACTTTAGAAGTTATGCTGAGGGACACCCAGAAGCAGCATAGCTGGGGCTGAAAAAGCCCTTTAAGCCATAGGACCAGTAAACTTGAAGTTGGGAGGATTAAAGGCCAGGATTTTGAGGAAGAGGTGCAGAAGGTAAGGGAATGGAGTGTTTTGGGGTGATTTGTAGGTGTGACACTCCACCAGACAAAGAGAACTTATCCTGTTTAATTAGGTCTGACAGAACATTTAGGATATTTGGTTGGTTCATTTGATACTGTTTTACTACACACATTAAGGCTTCCTTCATTACTTTAGTTAATAAAATACCTTGTGGATGGGTGGAAGGACACTTTTAGACATCAAGAAAGAGCTGGATTACCTATGGGGTCACCCCTTTTAATCCTAACATAAATAATACATACAATGAACACACAGGCAATTTAAACAGAAACAAGAAGGAATTTTTGTAATTTTCTGATGCTTGACAGAGTAGGTCTTCATTGGGAGCTCCATGCAGCTGGTTGATCAGGTCCAAAAAGATATGCCTTTCTCTTGGGCGTTTGCTCTTTTATAGTCCTCTGGCTGGCAGTGGCACAGTCAATTGTCCACAGTGTGTGTCTATTCTGTTGTTTGAGTGACAAAAGAGATGACAGTGTTAGCGACTGTGTCCCCTATTTCTCCAGGGTAGTCTCGCTTACCTCCCATAAACCTAGAAAGTGATCCTCCAACGTGCATGTGTGACAACCTTTATTATAACTTTGGCCTCCTTGACTCTCTTAATTGCCCCAACTGTTTATAAGTCTACTGAAAGCTCACATTTACAAAAGGATAGATTTAGAACTCAACAAACGAGGAACAGTTTCCGAGTTTGAGACATAACATACATTAAAAAGAGTACAAGTGATAAATGCACCCATCCATCTATTGATTCATTATTGAACTAGCTTAATCTGTTTTACTGTCAAGGGGAAGAGATAAAATTAAGATTATTTTCATTGCTAGTAATAAGGAACTATGAATGTTCGAGTTCTTAGAATGCTCTCTGTTTATTTATTGATTTTTATTAGTTTTTTCTGAAAAAAAGAGTGTGAAAGTGAGAGGATGGCAGTCTAAGTCAAGAGATTTCAACTGGTGAGACAGCAAACCTGTATATTACATTAAAAAAAAAATCCTTCAAAATGATTTTTTTTTAATTCCATCCACTGCATATAATGATGATAATGCTGTGTACTGTATTTTATTGTGGAAAACAGGAGTCATTCATTAACCAAGTAAAAACCCAAAATAAGTCAAACTACCAAAAACAAGAGTTTTATTCAACAACAAACAGTCTAGGGTAAAAACAGGGATATCACAAACTACTCAGACAAACTGAAAAATAAAACTTTGCTCCTAGTCTGGAGGTCTGGCCATACTGGTCTTTATGCTTCTTATAGTAATAGTAATAATAATAGTAGTGGTAGTAATATTGTCATGTGGGGTGCCAAGAGCACTTAGCCACGAAAAAAGCCATTATAACAACTGAGATACCTTTTATTAACATCAGCCTCTTTCTTTCTCCAGCAACTTCTATATAAAGTGGGATAAATGATTGCATTTAGACTTCATTGCTACATCCTTTGCCTGTCTGATGTACGATTATAGTGCACAATTCATTCTTCTTTAAAGTGACAGCCACCCACAGAATAAACAAGTGTTCCTGGCTATAGTCTGAATAAAGTAGAGCATATTACAAACAATACTATACAATGGAAAAAATACTCTTATAAACTTACAACATATATTGCTTGTCATGTTTTTCCATATTCAATAAGAGTAGATGGCCAGTGATGAGAAATAAATCTGTCACCTTGCATTTGCAGATCTTTAGCCATCTGATCACATCTCCTAAGAAACACTATCTCAGGATAATGTTAAATAGTGGCAAGAATGATCATATACAGATTACATAGGATTTTCTTTTCCTGATATTATTATTCTTAATACTATAAGTAATTAAATTTTATAAAATTGTTTCTTTCTCAAGTAGAGGCTAGACTAACAAGAATTTACTTGTCATTGTGTGGAGTTTGGGAATTGCTTTACCTGCCTTCTTAATCTTCTACTCATAATTTTTTTATAGTTAACCTTTGAGTGTTGTTTTTTTTTATTACAAACCATTTCTTTTGCTATATATACTTTCTGTGAGTGAAACCAGTCAGAACCAAGTCCTCCCCTGCAGAACATTTAAGACAATTGTGGTTAGTACTATAGCAAAAAGGTAATGCAGTACCTCATATCTGAAATAAAGCAGGTGTCATTTTTAATGCATCCTCTAATCTCTGATTTTATTGCTAATTTGTTTAATCTAATGCTTAACCCATCAGCAAAATACCCACTGTCTTCTTTGCTTCCATGATTTGAAGATGTGATTTATATGCCTCCCTGTGTGCTTTTCAGTCCCTGTATTTGGCTGCCTCTGGTCTGCTGAATGATATCACCCCTCCATACACCAGTAGTACCCCCCCAAAACCCACTGCCGTACATACCAAGCAATCTGTGCTCACAGGCTGTGAGCCTGAATATGGACAACACAACATGTTGCTTGCATTTTCTTATTAACTGTGTGTTTTGATCGACAGCAATATTCTCACCATAAAGAGCGCAAGCTGCTCCTGTTTTCTACAGAATTAATACGCACCCTCTGCTCCCATTCCATGTGTTATCCTCTTGTCATTTAAGCAGCTTCACTTGGCTTAAGGCAGAATGAATATGGTCCTGGTTTCTTGAAGTACAATTCAGCAAACATATTTATGGCCATTCGTAATAGCAGTAAAACTGAAAGTGTAAAGAATAAAAAATAAAAACTCAAAAAAGGTCGATACAAGCAAATTTAGCAGAATCTCAGTGTTCCTACAAAATGTACTTAGGATGCCTTTGTCAAAACCTACATTCATAAAGAACCAATTTTGCTTTACATAGTATATACTGTATAGCATTCTATAAATTTGTTTATGAATTGACTTAATTCCATTGAGAGTTACTAAATCTCATCTTGGTAGTATCAGGGACAATATAGGAATCAATCCTGGGGAGGTGGCAGTCCATCACAGTATATAATTATATAACTTATTTCAGTGCACACACTTACTATTAATATCGTCTCCAATTAACCTAGCCTGAATGTTTTTATAATGAGGAAAGAAAACTGCAGGAAATACACGGACATGCTGAAAATGTCCAAACTTCACTCAGTGACCAGACAAGGTGTGGTAAAACAGACCTGTGAAGTGTTTAAATTGTTTAGTGCATTTAATGATTTTAGCTCAGTCTGTATGTAGCTCGTGCTGGCATGAATATAAAATTGCCCAGAGGGGACTGGGCAGTCTAATGGTCTGGAATCCCTACAGATTTTATTTTTTTCTCCAGCTGTCTGGAGTTTTTTTTTTTTGTTTTTTCTGTCCACCCTGGCCATTGGACCTTACTCTTATTCTATGTTAATTAATGTTGACTTATTTTATTTTCTTACTGTGTCTTTTATTTTTCTATTCTTCATTATGTGAAGCACTTTGAGCTACTTTTTGTATGAAAATGTGCTATATAAATAAATGTTGTTGTTGTTGTTGTAAAAAGGGAATGGATTAGCGCATTCCCTTGTGTATCATTTTTGAGAGAGGAACAGAGAAGGTGAGCGATTGCTACTGGGAGAGGCAGCAGGATGAAGGAAAGGGCAGCAACAGTTTTAGATGACCTTCTTTTAAAGAGCTGGATTGAGTGCTGTGAAGACTCCATGGAGTGGTTAGCTGATGAAAGAGAAAGAACGAGCTGGGAGATGGTCAGAAGGAGGAAGCCCAAATCGTGGCAGCATCTGGAGATGTGCAAGATGCCCTTAGAGCTGTGGCAACCATTAGTGGCTTTTCTCTACATGATGGATCAGGGATGTGGTGGGAAAGGAGCCAGTCACAGCAGCATACAGAGAACAGGATGCTACACTGGGAACCAAGGAAGTTACCGTGTTTCCCAGAAAATAAGACCTACTCCGAAAATAATTTACGCTGCTCTATAATATAAGCCCTACCACAAAAATAAGCCCTAGTCACCATCATCAGCTGTAAAGTAAGGCGCATAAGGCCAGGTTTATACTTCACGCGATGTGATGCGTGTGTCTGAAACATCCATTAAATTCTGAGGACACCTTGCCACAATATCTCTGAAAAGGATGTTTAATGATTACATCCATCAATTCAGGGATGTGCCCATTCCAGCAGCATCGGCGCAAGACAGAAACAAAATCTCTGGACAGAGCATCAGCTCATCACAAGGTGAACACAAGTAAACACATACACTGCCGTCATTTTAGCTTCACCAAATCCCCAAACCTTCATGTCATTGGATGGAAAACTGAGCCCACTGTGGAAACCCACCAGGAAAACATGAAAACTTTAGGCAGGGAACACCAGGGACGTGACTCCCTGCGAGACAGCAGCGCTACTGATCTACCACAGTGCCACCCAATAAATGGAACTATTAGCAGTATTCATTATTTAAACAAAGTTAACAATTTATCTGTAAATGTAACATACATATTTTAATGCATTTCATCATGAAAGTGATATCATGTCTAAATCTAAGAATTCTAAATGTGCAGAAAGCTGGAATATTATAAATTGAATGTGTTCTGTGTGGCAATGCTGCTTGCCACTGCTGTCAGGTCAGGAGGAAACCCCAGAAGCGCTTAGTGATTGAGGTTAAAGTGGACATTTCAAATTTAAAGCTGAAATTTCCACTTTAATCACAAAATAAACATTTTCATTATGTCCTTATTTTTTTTCTCTGTGGCTCAAATACGACGCCATACATTCTGATTGTATTGTAAGGTACAAAAGAAAAAAAGACTTTTAAAATATATTGTGTCATTACTTTGGGGAATATGCAACACTTGAATATAAAGGCAACATGATTGTATTTGTATGTTGGCATTTTGCTTCACCACATCGAACCATTCATCAAACATCAAAGCACGCACATCGATCCTGTAGGATCCTAAAAGCGGCTTGGGGTAGCAAGAAATTCAGGCTGGAATTCAGGGTTTGAATGTGGAGAGTTATGACGATATTCCAGAAGAAGATGACATGACTGTATTTGGATAAATGTATATTGTTGTACATGAATAAATATAAGATATCCCCTGAAAATAAGTCCTAGTGCATCTTTTGGAGCAAAAATTAATATAAGACCCAGTCTTATTTTTGGGGAAACACGGTATTAGTGGTACAGTACATGGTTGATCAGGGATTCAACAGGCTGTGACAATGAAGTCTCCCGTTGTCCTAACAAGGACACAAAGAAAATGTGAAAAGAAAAAAGCTTTACTTCTACATTGATAGGAATTTTTACTTTATTTATTTTGACTATTTATTGGATTATTTGAAACACAAAGTTAATTTATTGGTTTTAATGGCACAGATTTTAATGGATGTATTTTTCTGAACTATTGAACTTATTTCAATAAACTACAGGATTGAGTTTAAAGTTTTACTGTTTGTTTTTAGGTCCCTGAATGGCTTAGCTCCCCATTTATCTTGCTGATCACTTATACCCTTAATGTCCTTCATGGTCATTGAGGTCTTCTAACCTGAAGTTATTGGTTGTGCTAAAATCTAGACAGAAGCTTAGAGGGGGTTGTGTCCTTGTGAACAGTGTACCTTTTTACATTAGGTCAGCACCAACTCTGGCTATTTTTAAATCTCATCTGAAAGTTTTTCTTCTTGCCTTTTAAACTTTTTATTTAATACTATTACTTATGTGATTAAAACCTGAGGGTTGGTGGCAGAACTGGCACTCCAGCCACCATAAAAAAAACCTCACACTGTTCCTTTCCATCTGAACTAGTGTGGTGCTGAGTTATCACCTGTTGCATGGCTGCACTTGGGACCTAATCTGGACCCTGAGTTGGTTTGTCATGTGGTGGGTGCGGTAATGCGCTGTATCAGTGTGTGCTCCTAACCTCCTCCTCCTTATGTGATTAATGCTATTCATTTAATCCATTTTTTATATATTTGTTTTTGTATCAATATGTATTGGTGTATTTATGGAAACTGTACAGTACTTTGGTCAACTTCTGTTGTTTAAAATGTGCTTCATAAATAAATTGATTTGACTTGACTTGACATTTATTTGAATGCATTGTTTTGTACTTTAACACTTTTTATTCTCCCGTTTTAAATAAACTGCCAGCATTCTGATTTTAAAGTCTCCTGGTCCGCCCTCAATACATGACTATTAATGCTCACGAATAGGAAAATGCCATGGCTGCAGGTCTGGGGAATCGCAACCAGGCAGTGGCCAAACTATTGCAGTTAAAGGCTAGTATACTGAAGAGGTCATACAGCAGCACTGACAAGTTTAACACTGTGTCATCCTTATACAGTATAAGGATAAATTATACTTTATATTTAATATAACATGTTTTGCGAGTTTTAAATAATAACCCCCTGAACACAGTATTGTATTGGGGGGTAGAGATGACCTACTGGTTAGTACTGCTGCCTCACATGATTTGGGTCCATTTAAAATCAGTATTTTCCCTAGTATATTAACACAGGCTTTTTCCTGGTACTGCAGTTTACTCTTCCAATACAAGGAGGAGGTCATACAGTCATTTATGTCAGTAGTTTCCACTCATGGGAAAGAATGGGACAAGGAAAAAGGACACAGCGAATCACTATGTTATCTGAGAAGCAGTGGGTTTGTAAATTACATGCACTTTTACATCAGTATAAAAATCTTCTTACGATATCACAATATAAGACATAACTGCAGGTACTTACTATGCCAAAACATTAAATTAAGAGGTCATCCTCGCTAAAAGAACAGTTCTGTTGCATGAAGGTCTCTCCTTGGCGGTAGTTATTTTTAAAATGTTATCAGGGCCTCTGATAAGTGTTTGTTGATTTCTGGAAATGTTAAGGATAAAGGATATGTAAAATGGTAAGGTGCTCATTATACAGTATATAAAAAAACACAGGAAAAAGATGAAGAGTTGGGGCACTGTATAGGCGAACCCTACAGCGGTTCGGAAAACAATAAAAAGGCTGAAATTTAATAAGAGGTCTTTTCATACCTGAGTTCTAAGGCACACCCCAGGCAATATTTATACACTATACACATAGATTACCTATTTTTTCATTTTCACATTGGCCAGCTACAAATTTAAGATGTGACATTTAGTTTTAAGAAGCAGACTATTATAAAACAAGCCTGCCTCCAGACTTGATGATTGCCATATTGTATGTGGCCATTAAATGAAAAGCGTTCAGAATAAAGCGAGGTACTAGAGTGGCAATGAGGCAGGTAAAGCAGGCAAAAATATCTGTAAATATCAAATTCCCAAACATTACAAACATAAATCCAAACCATTAAGCCTTCACATGAAACATGTGAACACTAAATGGATTTTGCTAAGGTAGAAAGGCACAATGCTAGAGCACAGTGGTTTGCACTTGTTTTCATGCCTACTGTTCTCCATGCCTGACTGCAGCACATTTCTTTTTGCCTAGTAGCACAAACATTGAAGAGTGGAGTCATGTGAGAAAAGCTTGCAAAGTGATTATCCCATAGGACTGCTTTACATAACTGTCAGGCATGCTATTTTGTGCAAGATCAGTTACATGGCATGTGTGAATACAGAGCTGGATAGCATTTATTTGTTTACTAGTGGAGTAGCCAGGGTATGAAGAATTTCCTACACAATCAAAGCTATGATATTCATTTAATTATACAATCTAGAGACCACAGCAACAATTAATAAAGTAAAATACCTGTGATTGTGGTGAATGGAATCTAGAATATTTTTTGTAAATTCAGAGAGTTTTTTTCAGTTATAATTTATTGTGTTATTTTTGTCTTATCATTGTAGTGTCATTTTATATTTTTCATTTTTTTCTGTCTTACGGGTGCACTTTGAATCATTTTCAGATGGGCCTTCTTAGTTAATTACTAATAATGATGCCTGACGGCAGTCATGTTGGAGTTGTGTTTGACACCTTGTGTGCATGACATATGATGTCATCACACAATTCCTATTTAAGAAGGCATGCTGCATGTGGGATCCAGGCATTTAGATAAATTTAACTGAAGAATTGGAGAGAATAACCTAGAGATTAGAGACTGAAATTTATGTGCTCACGTTATCCTTGCAAGTAGAAGTAAAAGGATTGCAGAGTGTTTTTGTGTTACTGCTATGTGAGAGTTAATTAAAATATAAATTTTCATCATAAAAAGTCTGTTTTTTTTTTTTTCCTAAGGAGCCGTGAAGGAATTTTTAAAGCTTTTTTGTCTTTAGGAGGGAGTTTTTGGTTTCATTTTTTACCTGCACTGGAACAAAGGTAGCTGAGTATTTGGAAAAGTGTTTGGGATAAGTTACTTTTATTCAAAAGGCACAGACTGGGGCAGAAACAACAGAAAACAGTTGCAGAACCCAGGTCGTCCGAAAGTAAATAACCAGCATCACAGTGACAGTTAAAAGTAGCAGTGATTTCATTGTGGGAAGACGTTACGCTACAAGAAGAATATTTTGATAGAGCACTATATACAGTACAGTAGTACTCATACTATAAAGTGTTAGTGCTAGTATAGAGTGAAGGCATATGCATTCATAAGAAAGAAAACATTTATTTTAAGTACATGTAGGCGGCTGACTTGAAACTAAAAAGGATAGAGGCTGCCAAGTACATTGAAAGGCATCTAGCGAGGGAGCACCGATCAGGGGCAAGCGAAGGTATAAACAGACAAGTGAATAATTAAATAACCAGCAGTGGATAGTATTCAACATGCAAGATTTCTTAATAAGAAGGAAGTAGTGTGTAAAAGGTTTTACTTAAAAGAACAGTTGTTAGTGCTCAGGAAAGCTAGTACTATTTAAAGGGTAACAGTGTATGCATTAATTAATAGGAATTAACACAAACAGTATAGGCAGATAGACTGAATGTAAGAAAGTAATGAGAAGGGCGCAAAGTTAGAAAAGTAGACAGGGAAAAGTAAAGTTTAATAATTTTGTGGGAAGACACACAGCAGGTAGTTGAGGGGGCGAGTATTATAGGAGTTTAAAGAGCCAAAACATGCTAAATAACTGCAGTAATCTGATGCTAATTTTAATCATTTAGGTTAAATCATGTAAATTTAATAAAAAGGGGTTGAACAGTTCAGTAATCCAAATCCAAATATTAAAAATGTGGCCATTACAATGCAATTTTTTTGGAATGTGGCTTGCAGTAGTCAGTGCTCTTTGAAGGCTATGTCTGCAGGAGATACCAGTTGATCCAGCACCTTGAGTTCAAGGTTGCTGAACTTGAGGAGGAGTTAGCTGGCATAAGTTGTAGTTGAGAAATGGCAGACCTTCATCAGATGTCATTAATGGAAATGGTCTGCACCCCAAAGGTAACACTAGAGGAGACTCCAGACAAGAACAGGTACAGTGCATCCAGAAAGTATTCACAGCACATCACTTTTTCCATATTTTGTTATGTTACAGCCTTATTCCAAAATGGATTAAATTCATTTTTTTTCCTCAGAATTCTACACACAACACCCCATAATGACAATGTGAAAAAGTTTACTTGAGATTTTTGGAAATTTATTAAAAATAAAAAAATTGAGAAAGTGCATGTACATAAGTATTCACAGCCTTTGCTCAATACTTTGTCGATGCACCTTAGGCAGCAATTACAGCCTCAAGTCTTTTTGAATATGATGCCACAAGCTTGGCACACCTATCCTTGGCAAGTTTTGCCCAAGAAAAAGAGAGGTAGTGATAGTGGGGGACTCAGTGATTAGGGGGACTGAAGAACAGGGCTGCTGCTGGCCAAATGGGTGCCCTAAGCAGAAATTTACTTTTGTGCCCCCTCCCCCAAATATTACGGAAGTAAAAATAAAATAATAAAAAAACACCTACTATAGGGGCCAAAATAGAACTTTATTCAAATAAAAGTAAATACATGAGGGCGCTCATCACGTGTGCTTAGCCTACTCTGCGTTCACCGTAAAATGCAATATATACATTTATATTTTTGTTTATTTGTATATGTATATTATTAATATTAATTAAAAAATTTTTTTTTTTTTTCAGCTGGGATAGTGCCCCCCTGGGAGTTGGTGCCCCATGCAGACTGCGTACTCTGCGTATAGGGAGCGGCGGTACTGCTGAAGAACAGGTTTGATCCAGAGACAGAACATTTCCTACAGTTTGTTGATGTCTGGGTGCACATGTGGGAGACCTCCTTTGGAAGGGTGGATGGGTTCTTGGAGTGAAGGTAGATCCACTTATCATTGCCCATTTTGGAACAAATTACATACATAAGGGCAGACTGTCAGTTGAGCAATTGTTAATTGTCATTACTGTTATGTATCAGTCCTACCACAGTAGTGTCATCTACAAATGTGATGATTGTATTTGTAATATTTATTGGTGCACAGTCATGAGTATATAAGGAATCAAGAAGAGGACTCAGTTCACAGCCCTGTGGAGTTCCAGAGCTGAGTGTCAAGGTCGGGAATGGTGAGTCCCCAGCCTAATAATAGTAGTTGGTTTGTTAAGAAGTCCTTAATCCATCTACATATGTGTTGATTGACACCCATGTTGAGCAGTTTGGTCATCATCCTACTAGGTGGAATTGGAGTCTACAGAAATCATCCTTACATATGCCACCTGGTGTTCCAACTAAATCAGTTCAGTTTGGACAGCTGTATTAATGGCATCTTCTGTTGACCTGTTGCCTCTGTAGCTGAGCAATGAGCCTGTGTGTTTGGCCAACACCCAAGGAGCAGTCGTAGTGGTCGCTTCCGCTGAGTTTATTGTGAAGAACGAGAGTAACCGGAAGGTGGATGACTCGCCGTGTAAGACCGTGGAGGGCAGCAGGAGTCGGGACTTAGGATGTGTATTCCCCAGCGTCGTTGGGGAGCCCAAGTTGCTGTTTGGTGGCGCCTACCGGAGCCAGGGGTCGGTGAGGCGAACTGATCAGCTGAAGCAGGCAGAGCAGTTCAGCTGCAGCTAGGGTGACTCCCCTGTTGCGGGGCCCGTTTGAGAGAAGCAGGGGAGCCACCAGTAGCAGAAGAAGGATACACCAGATTTTTAAAAGGACAGCTTCCAACCGTTATTTTAAACTCATCATTTTAAAGGATTTTTCTAATAGATTTTAACCTCCACGATTTCACCTCTGTTTGAATGGATTATTTATTAAATGACTTATTATGATGCACTTTATTTATTTGAACACCTTGTTTTGTTTGCTGTTTTTAAAAGCACTTTACACTTTTGCACCATCGCCTTGCTTCATTGTTTGTGCCTCACTGCCAAGCTCATTGGTAACATTACCGTCGTTGTCGGGTTCAAGAGCTCCCCAGGAGGAAGATGTCAGCGTGGAGCGAACCCGCATTGTCACACAGACTTAAACCATTTAGGGGCAGTGTATTTTGACAGAGAGAGATTAAAGATGCTGCTGAACAATTCTGCCAGCTGATCGGCACAGTCTCTGAGCTCCCTCCTTGGAATTCCATCTGGATCAGCGGCTTTCCTTGGTTAGGCTTCAAACTAAAACAGGTGGGAGTACAGTGTGTAGTATGTAGACATGTACAGAACTGGCTAAAACACAGGATGCAGAGGGTTATGGTGCTAGGAACCATTTTAGACATAGATGATGTTAAGAATGATGATTTGGATAGGAATATAAATAACAAGCTTGTTAAGTTTTCAGATGAACGCAAGCTAAGAGGATTGGGAAACAATCTAGAATCCTTTGAATTATTACAGGGAAACCTGAATAGCATACAGGATTGGGCAGATTTATAGCAGATGAAATTTAATGCAGGTAAATGTAAAGTATTACATGAAATATTACATATTACACTTGAAAACACAATGGGGGGGGGGTCTGAAAATTGAAAGTATACCTTATGAAAGAGATTTAGTAGTCATAGTGGAGTCTACGCTATCAGCTGCCAAACATTGTTTAGAAGCCATTAAGAAGGCTAACAGAATGTTCGATTATATAGCATGTTGTGTAGTGTACAAGTCCAAGGAGGTTATGCTTAAGCTTTATAACTCACTGGCAAGGCCTCACCTGGAGTACTGCTTGCAGTTTTGCTCTGATACTTACAATAACAGTCTTACGCACATTGCAAAAAGCTCAGAGAAGAGAGATTAAAGGAGATTCAAGGAGTTCAGGGATTGAGGTAAGAGGAAAGATTAAAAGAGCTGAGCCTATTTACTTTAAGCAAAAGGAGATTAAGAGGTGACATGATTAAAGTGTTTAAAAGTATGAAGGGAATTAGTACAGTGGATCGAAACTGTTACTACACAGGGACACAGTTGGATACTTGTTAAGGGTAAATTTTGCAAACTAGACTTGATGTTATATTGGAATAACGGACAGGACTGGCAAGCTTTGCTGGAATGAATGGCCTGAGCTCATCTAAATTCTTCTAATGTTCTAATTGTCTAAAGATAGGTAAGTGTTGCTTGGTTATGGTTAGGATCTTCCTCTTTTAATTTCTGTCTGACTAGAGTTTACACATTTGTCCATAAACGTCACAGAGACTCTCAGGGAGTGTGACCATATATGTTTGGAACTTTTGGTAAACTGGTGCCCCATCCAGGATTAATGGCTATTTTGTGCGTGATACCACCAGGATATTGTCTAGGCCTCTCATGACGTTGAATTGGATTAATTGGATTTAAGAAGGTTATGTTATGATTATGCAGAATGCAACAACTATAAAAAAATGTTTCGGTATGCGAAACATTTGCAAATTTATATCATTGCATTAATATTTGTTGTTGAATAAAAATATTACTGTTGCTGTCATTAATGCTCAGTTTACCCAATGCATAGGAAATTCAAATGATATAGTAAACTTAAATCACCATTCTGCATTTAAAATTAGCAAGAATATATAATCTACAAGCAACTGGCGTCGTGTTCAAGGCCGATTTATGCTTTGCACCCAATGTGGCTCTGGTAACCATTGACTGTAAATTGAATTAAGTAGGTTTGAGAAGGTATTACAATGTTGTGTAAAATATATGTAATCAAATGGTCTTTTTTTAATGAAACAATTATATTGAAATTAGAGTTACCTAATCAGTATAAATGTGATTATATGATAACCTTCACATAGTTTAATCAGAAACGTTTCACTTGCTTTTGTTTTTTTTCATAAAACAATCAGAAATTGACCCAATATGGCAATGTGTTATGCATTTTTACTTCCATCTAAAATTATTTTGCCATCAAAATAAACCCATTGCTCTTTAAATATGTGCCCATGGATTAAATTAAGATGAAATATAAATGGACTGGCACACCCTACCTCTCTCCCTCAGATATGAAGATTAGATGATGATTAATTCAGATTACTTCAGTGTGTATTTCTTTATATTCCACTCACAGACATGATGTCAGGTATCTTTGCAGAGCTATGCCTGGGAGTGTTTTGAATTGAGGAAATCATGCTTAAATATTATGACCAGTGCCTGCCAAGTCCCTCACTCTACTTTGTTGGAGTCTCACGCTATAGAGATGGTGTTTTGAAATTTTTGACTTTTACTTTAAAACAAAGGAATTGGTGGAATGTCGAGGTGCAAAGAATAGGTGGGGGTGATGTGACTGATCTTGGTAATGTATGCGGGCTCTCGCATAAAGAAAAGTTACAAAATACTCCACAGCTATTGTATTTTAAGCATCCTGGATAATAGCATTAGTTCCTCAAGTTTGTAGTAAATAAGTGGGCATTTTTTCTTTTAAGGTTACAGCAAAGGACCATGTTCAGTGGATTCAGAACGTATTTAGACCCCTTCACTTTCTGACTGCTTTATTGTGTTGTAGATTTAATTTCAGATGGTTTGAATATTATTGCCCATCATTTCATACTCAGTGACCAAAAATGACAGAGAAAAAAAAGATTTCAGACCGTTTGATGTGACACTCCAAGTCAGGTATATCCTCTTTGCTTTAAATATCCTTCAGATGTATGTAGAACATGACTGAAGCCCACCTGTGGCAAACTGAATTGTTTGGACATTGATTAGAAAGCCACACACCTGTGCGTACAAGATCCCACAATTCACACTGCATATATGAATGAAAGAAAGACCTAAAAAAGGGAACTCTGTAGTATTCTGTAATAAAATTGTGGGGAGGCAGAGATCACAGCAGGTTATAAAACCATTTCTAAAGTTCTGAGTGGTCCCAGGAGCACAGTGTCCTTCGTGACTGTGAAATGGAAAACGTTTAGAACCACCAGGCCTCTTTCTAGAGTTGGCTGTCTGGCCAAATTGAGTAACTGGGAAAGAAGGGCGTTGGTCAGGGAATTGCCAAAAAACCTAAAAGAGCTTCAGGTGCTCTGTGCTGAGATGGGAGAACCTGTCAGAAGGACAACAATCTCAGCAGCACTCAATGATTCAGATGTTTACGGTAGAGTGACTAGATGGAGTAAAAGGCATATGACAACCCTCTAAGGAGTTTCAAAATGGCAATAAAAGGACTCTGACAGCAGATGAAAAAGATTATCTTGTATGATGAGACAAAAATCTAACTCTTTGAACATAGCCCCAAGCACTATGTCAGGTACTGTTTGTCACTTGCCTAAAACTATCATGGTGGAGAATGGTGAGGGCAGCATCGTGTTATGGGGTGCTTCTCAGTGGCAGGACCAGGATGACTGGATAGAACTGGGTGAAGGATGAATCCATCCAAATATGGAGAAATCCTTAAAGAAAACCTACTCCAGAAGAAGCATACAGCCAAGAAAACACTGGAGTGGCTTTGGGAGAAGTCTCTGACTATCCCAGAGCGGTCCAGTAAAAGTCCAGACTTAAACCTCAAAGAATATCTGTGGAAAGACTTGAAGATGGCAGTTTACAGATGTTTCCAACATCATGGGGCTTACGAGGATCTGCCAGAAAGAATGGGATAAACTATCCACATCCAGGTGAATAAAACCTGCTATCAAAGAGACTTCTGGAAATTACTGAATTAAGAGTCTGAATAGTTATATGAATGAGAGATTTTTTTCAATTTCTAATACATTTGCAAACATTTCTAAAAACGCTTTTACTTTATCATTATGAGTTATAGAATGTAGTTAGGTGATCACAAATGGCAAAATTATTGATTTAAAATTAAATCTACAAAACAATAAAGTTTGCAGAACAGAAAGGGGTCTGGTTTCACTGCATGTGCATTTTGTTCCAGTGAGGCAGCAATCACAATATCATGTAATGTATTGGATTCTTAATTAGATTTCTACTGGATGAGGATAAGCAAATACAAAGCAGCATGCAGATGACTTAAAAAAAGGAAAGAGACCTTTCAAATGGGTGGGGTCAAGAGGAGGTACAACCAACAAATAAGTAACTCTCATTTTTTTAAACCAGGCAAATCCACTCACATCTGGTTGCATTTCCTGCGATTGAAGCTGAACAGTCTTGCAACCTTTCCGTCTCCTTGATCTGCCCTGCCTGAGAAACTTAAAAACAAGCCCAAATTGTTGTTCTTAAATCCAGTCCTTTCTGTCGTATGATATTTTTCAGATTTCCCTTTTGTTTTAATCTTGTTTTTATTTTTCTTCAGTCTCTTTTGGCTTAGGCCTCATGGATCTAAAGACTTACTCTGACATTTTTCTTAAATCTCAGTTGAACCCTGCTCCTCCTAGTGGTTTTACTTTTTGCACATCCTCCACCCATCAATGTAATTTCACAGTCTAGGTATTCTCACAGCATCCCTAGGCACTTCAGGGTTTAATTCTTCTTTTTTCAGTTCCTGGGAGATGCCTTACCTTTCTTGTTCTATTACAGCTTCCATTAGAGGCAGACTTTCTTAGTGACTAGCTTGTCTTGCTTACCCTACCAATGAGTCTTCATCTATAGCCTCAGGCCTTCTATTCATGGGTGATTATAGAAGTGTATTTTAATACACCACCCACCAGTATGATAAATATTCATAGTTATTGTCTATTAGACTGGTCTTAATGAGGACATTGGTCTCATTTCAGTTGTCGCTTCTCAATTTAACTGCTGTTTTTTCCTGGGTGCTCTCATGAGAACTGATGTCAACACTGTGGCAACTTAGTGTCTGCTTTTGAAAACAATAATCCTGTTTCTGCCCTCACTACAATGTGGACTGCTCCCTTTGGGCTGGCACTTCTTCCACTTCTTAGTGTCTGTTCACAAGGTGGTCCAAAGTATAGTGGCACCAAAGTTCATGATAGAAGACTTACTTAGTGCATGTTCTTTAATTTTTCACTTAAGCTGGCACTTAAGTCTTCAATCTACCTCAAAAATGATTTAAGATATGAAGAGGTAGGGGAAGTGACGGTGAAGGTAGTAGCAATGAGAATGGCACCCATGCACATGGGCCGCATGGCTGCCCTGCTGGCCGCTGCTGAGAGTTGATTCTAAAATGAAATAAAATGAAAATATAAAGAGGAACAACAACACTGGAGATCAATCCTCACCCCAAAAGCAGATAGCAAATGTCACGTAATATATGTGTACCAAATTTCAGATCAAAAGTCCAAAACGTTTGCGAGCTACAGGTGATTTAAAATCCTGGACAGACAAGTGAACTGCTACGGTAGCATATTATTTAGAAAGATTTTCCTCTGTACTCCACGGTTTTAAATTTGTAATCAAATAATTCCCATGTGATAAAAGTGTAGTGTCAGATTTTATTAAAGAGTATTTTTATACATTTTGGTTTCACCATGTAGAAACTACATCACTTTTTATACATGGTCCTCTCCATTTTAAGGCTCTATAATATTTGCAACTTAACAGCAGCATGTATTAAAGTAGTCATGTTTAGTACTTTGTTGCATATCCCTTGCAAGCTGACTTTTTAAAGTCTGCAATTCAAATATATTACCAGGTTGAGTAATCTCATCGAATCCAGACATACAACAGACATATTGACACATATAACATATAACCAGACATATAACATAAACGTTTGGAGGCAATCATGAGTGACTGGGTGGGAACAATTAGATGGCTCAATGAGTGTCACATTTTTAAACCAATCCAAAGCCTCAAAGTGCTCCAAGTAGGGGTGATGATTTTGAGCTGCAAAGATCATTAACTTGGTTTGACAGACAGCAAGCTTCTGTTTATGATGAACCACCTACAATCGAAAAATAAAATCTCAGAGAGCACATTACATATTTCCATCCATCCATCCATCATCCAACCTGCTATATCCTAACTACAGGGTCACAGGGGGTCTGTTGGAGCCAATCTCAGCCAACACAGGGCACAAGGCAGGAAACAAACCACGGCCAGGGCGCCAGCCCACCGCAGGGCACATACACACACACACAATTTAGGGACAATTTAGGACTGCCAATGCACCTAACCAGCATGTCTTTGGACTCTGGGAGGAAACCTACGCAGACACGGGGAGAACATGCAAACTGCATGCAGGGAGGACCCAGGAAGAGAACCCAGGTCTCCTTACTGCGAGCCAACATCGCTACCACTGCGCCCCGTGCTGCCACATTACATATTTTAAAAATAAAAATAACTTACTCTAAAAATAAACATAATCTGATGCAAGGGAAAAACATTTCTCTAGCATCAGATTATACATTGGCATTCATCAATGAATGAATGGTATATGTCAGGGGTCCTCAATCACGGTCCTGGAGGGCCGCAGTGGCTGCAGGTTTTTGCTCCAACCCAGTTGCTTAATAAGAAGCTCTTATTGCTCAAGTAACACTTCTGCTTCACTTTAGTTGCCTCGCTCGTTAAGATTATGAACCCTTATTGCTTATTTTAGTCTTGAACAGCTGTATTCTTGGTTTTTAATCACCCCTTATTAGCAATAAGAAGCAAATGACAAATGAGACCAGCATTTCTCCATTTAGCTTTTTACCATTTATTCCTGTGTGTATTTATCATCTTCTATTGGGTTTAATTAAATACTTGGAAGGAAAGTGAAGAGAAAAATGGAAAGGACTGAGAATTACTCCACCATTTTAGCCTTCAAATCATTTGGATGATATCCTTAGAAAGGGGAAGAAAATCTAGGATATGAGAATGACCTGACATAGCAGAGTTACAGCACTACCAAGTGAAGAAATTAAATTATTGGCAAGAATTGCTTTCTAATTAAGCAACTGGGTTAGAACAAAAACCTGCAGCCACTGCGGCTCTCCAGGACTGTGATTGAGGACCCCAGGTATATGTGAACGATATAATGTGGCAGGAGCTATGTGTTCTATCTGTTCTTCAGCGTTACGACAATAGTGCGGGAGTCCATGTATGTTTGAAAGAACTGGCAGATATGCTTGAAAAATTATGAACTGCAAAATAAGCATTTGAAATATATGGTATGCCACACCCTGGCAAAAGAGAGAGATGATAACCAAAAGCCACAGGAGATGCAGATCTCAGTACTCAAGACACCCAAATTAACAAATCTGCCTAATGACACAAGGAAAATCAGGGAGAAGGCTGCACAGCATTCACCTTCTGACTGCACGCCTAAGCAAATAACTGCATAAATTTAACTTTACTGTCTAAATGGAAATGTAAACGTGCCATGACAAAATAGTTGTAGCGTTTTACCACATTGCATATCCAGAAACCACAATATTTATCTAAACTCATAAGTCATATAGTGATGTAATAGTTAAAATGACAGAAAGATATAGTAGTTTGTTACAACGTGCAAATTAATTATTAAGCTGCAGTTACCCTGTGCTACAGAGCATTTAAATGGATAACAGCAATTTCAGCTTTTATATCTTTTGCTTTCTCACTAATATGCCAGCGGCGGTTTAAAACGCATGGACTGAAGGAATTGGGGGTAGGTATTTTAGGAAGAAGCCCTGTGGGTATAACCATTACAGCACAGAATATTGCAGCTATTCACTATCCACTTTTTATTGGGTTGTCCCCAGATATGAATTCTAGTTTGAGACTCTCGTCTGGCCCTGCAAGATTAGGTGTTGAGTAATTTCTCTGGTGATGCTCTCCTAGGACCCTACTGCAGTCATCGTTAGCCTCTTCTTGTTTCAGGGAGCTAGCCCTGTTCTTTTCACCACATACTGTAAAAGGCATGCTGAATTAGATTTAGTGACTGACTTGGCCATTTGTGAGGCTTCCAGGTTTTAACTTCAAAAAACTCCTTTGTTGCTTTAGAAGTATGTATATGATCATTGTGTTGGTGTAAAACAAATTGCTGTCTAAAATAGTTTGGCTGCATTTGCTTCAGCTTGAGCAGATTAGATGCTTCTATACACGTCAGAAATGATTTTGCTATTGCCATCAGCATTTATATCATCACTGGAGATAAATGGGCCAGTATCTGTGGCAGCCGTACTGTACATGACCAAAGCATAACTCCCCCACTGATGAGGTGGCATGCTTTGGATATTGGTCACTTACCTTTTACCCCCACACTATCCTCTTGCCATTACTCTCATACATGTTATTCTTAGTCTCCTCTGTCTACAACAGCTTTTTCTAGAATTTTAAGTGCTTCTTCACAAACCGTAATCTGGCCATTCTGCTTGTGTCTATCTTGTAATGTGGCCTCTGTATTTTTTGTTCTTCTGTCATTGACAAATCCACAGTGGTCTCCAAAAGTGTTTTGATGTGTCAGACAGACATTTGGGCATTTCTGTCACCAGCAGTGGAGGACATCCTTATACGCATTATTCTTAATGATATTCCACGCGGTTGATTTTGATAATAAGGTTGGACTGATGTCTCTTAGTGTTTTATACTTGTTCTTTGGAATGTGGCAGCAACTTTACAGCAGCTCAGGGAAAACCCATATAGACACAAGCCAGGACTCCAACCAACAAATATGGAGGTGTGAGGCAGCAGTGTTAACCAATGTGACACTCTGCAATAATTTTACATAATATATTTAGTCTGATAACTTTTAGAAACCTCCATTGCCATGGAGCCTTCTATTGTAGTTCTTTTACTTCTCCAGTGAATTGGAACATTTGTAATTGTTACCTATTTTTAAGCTCCTGAAATCTTGCTATTAATAAACTATCTTGGGAAAACTCCACCTTTTACCGTCTATGTGGAAAGTTTAGCAAAAAAAAGAAAAAGAAAAGAAAAAAGAAACTTCCTTTGTGCTTCCCCTGTGTACCTTTTGATTAAAGTGAAATTTAATGATTTCTACTTTAATAGCCATATTAAAAAAAAAACAAACAAACAAGGGAACCGGGGGGGTATTGCACAAAACCAAGATAAGGAATTAAGCTGGGATTTTCTGGTTATCCGGGCTGAATTTAGCCCTGACTCGGTTGCATGAAGGGAGGCTAAATTAATCTACATTAAGTTACTATGGAGATTTACACTTTGCAGCTAGCCTGCTCCAGAGCAGGCTAACAACCAGGCTAAGATTAATCTTAGTGATTTATCGGCTAGTTCCTCCCTAAATCCTACTAGATATTAATGTGTTTTAGTCATTTCATGGTCCTGCATTAAAAAACTAGATATACTGTCATTCATCTATTAATGCGTACTGTTATTTTAGTTATTATTGAAAACTGCTGTTCATTTCACTGTCAGAGGTTTGATGAATATATATATTATTCGAGATTTAAAGAGATTTAAAACACCCAGTGAGGAAAGCACATTTTCCTGAGCAATTATTACTTTGCTGTCCACAATGAATGCCAACACAGTGCAAAAGAACTATACTATACAATATGAGAAATAGAATATAGACTATGTATATCTATATATGCAAGTATACAGTAGAAATGTATTGTTGAATGATAAAAAATATCAATATATTATATTTTATTGCAGTTGATGAGATAATAAGAAATGGCTCCTCAATTTGCAAATGTGGTTTCAATTAAGTCCGTAACGAGGTCAATACGTAGTATATATAGACTAAAGATTTGTGTGTTTCCTATCCACAATGGCTTGCCCTTTGTTGAATGATGTAGTTGATGAGGAAGTTTTAATACTCAGACGAGCATTCAGGCATGAAAGAGTCTTCCGAGATAGGGCAGACCCATTGGCCTTTTCAGACGAATATCTGACTGAGAGGTACAGATTCTCAAGTGATGGCATCAGATATTTGTGTAGGCTGCTGGGTCCAAACATACAGCACAGGACCGCACGGAGCCATGCTCTCACTGTCCCACAGATGGTCTGCATAGCACTGCGATTCTTTGCAAGTGGCATGTTTCTGTATTCTGTCGGTGATGCAGAAAACCTCAATAAAGCCACTATTTGCCGCACAATAAGAAAAGTAAGTCTGGCATTGAAATCTCTTGTGCACATATTTATCACCTTCCTGGCCACAGAAGATTCATCCACATCAAGGAGGAGTTCTACAAGATTGCAGGTAACATGAATAATAACAGATTACTACAAAATGTTACATTAGCACAGTCACAGTATGACAGTCATTGTTTTGTGTTATAGCTTTTCCTAATGTAATTGGTACAGTGGATTGCACCCATATTCAGTATCCAACGCCCTCAGGGGCACATGAGGGAGATTATGTGAACAGGAAATCCTTCCACAGTGTCAATGTTCAGGTAAGAATAAGTAATGGTTACTGTCAGCTACATAATTATTCTGTGCATTAAATTACTTTAGATGAGATGCTACCCTATAAAATTGTTACCCCCGACTCCGATCTTCAGTGAAATTTTATACTTTTGTCAGGTTGGCCTCCTTGGCTCTATAATATTTGCAACTTAACAGCAGCATGTATTAAAGTAGTCATGTTTAGTACTTTGTTGCATATCCCTTGCAAGCTGACTTTTTAAAGTCTGCAATTCAAATATATTACCAGGTTGAGTAATCTCATCGAATCCAGACATACAACAGACATATTGACACATATAACAAATAACCAGACATATAACATAAACGCTTGGAGGCAATCATGAGTGACTGGGTGAACAATTAGATGGCTCAATGAGTGTCACATTTTTAAACCAATCCAAAGCCTCAAAGTGCTCCAAGTAGGGGTGATGATTTTGAGCTGCAAAGATCATTAACTTGGTTTGACAGACAGCAAGCTTCTGTTTATGATGAACCACCTACAATCGAAAAATAAAATCTCAGAGAGCACATTACATATTTCCATCCATCCATCCATCATCCAACCTGCTATATCCTAACTACAGGGTCACAGGGGGTCTGTTGGAGCCAATCTCAGCCAACACAGGGCACAAGGCAGGAAACAAACCACGGCCAGGGCGCCAGCCCACCGCAGGGCACATACACACACACACAATTTAGGGACAATTTAGGACTGCCAATGCACCTAACCAGCATGTCTTTGGACTCTGGGAGGAAACCTACGCAGACACGGGGAGAACATGCAAACTGCATGCAGGGAGGACCCAGGAAGCGAACCCAGGTCTCCTTGCTGCGAGCCAACATCGCTACCACTGCGCCCCGTGCTGCCACATTACATATTTTAAAAATAAAAATAACTTACTCTAAAAATAAACATAATCTGATGCAAGGGAAAAACATTTCTCTAGCATCAGATTATACATTGGCATTCATCAATGAATGAATGGTATATGTCAGGGGTCCTCAATCACGGTCCTGGAGGGCCGCAGTGGCTGCAGGTTTTTGCTCCAACCCAGTTGCTTAATAAGAAGCTCTTATTGCTCAAGTAACACTTCTGCTTCACTTTAGTTGCCTCGCTCGTTAAGATTATGAACCCTTATTGCTTATTTTAGTCTTGAACAGCTGTATTCTTGGTTTTTAATCACCCCTTATTAGCAATATGAAGCAAATGACAAATGAGACCAGCATTTCTCCATTTAGCTTTTACCATTTATTCCTGTGTGCATTTATCATCTTCTATTGGGTTTAATTAAATACTTGGAAGGAAAGTGAAGAGAAAAATGGAAAGGACTGAGAATTACTCCACCATTTTAGCCTTCAAATCATTTGGATGATATCCTTAGAAAGGGGAAGAAAATCTAGGATATGAGAATGACCTGACATAGCAGAGTTACAGCACTACCAAGTGAAGAAATTAAATTATTGGCAAGAATTGCTTTCTAATTAAGCAACTGGGTTAGAACAAAAACCTGCAGCCACTGCGGCTCTCCAGGACTGTGATTGAGGACCCCAGGTATATGTGAACGATATAATGTGGCAGGAGCTATGTGTTCTATCTGTTCTTCAGCTGCTACGACAATAGTGCGGGAGTCCATGTATGTTTGAAAGAACTGGCAGATATGCTTGAAAAATTATGAACTGCAAAATAAGCATTTGAAATATATGGTATGCCACACCCTGGCAAAAGAGAGAGATGATAACCAAAAGCCACAGGAGATGCAGATCTCAGTACTCAAGACACCCAAATTAACAAATCTGCCTAATGACACAAGGAAAATCAGGGAGAAGGCTGCACAGCATTCACCTTCTGACTGCACGCCTAAGCAAATAACTGCATAAATTTAACTTTACTGTCTAAATGGAAATGTAAACGTGCCATGACAAAATAGTTGTAGCGTTTTACCACATTGCATATCCAGAAACCACAATATTTATCTAAACTCATAAGTCATATAGTGATGTAATAGTTAAAATGACAGAAAGATATAGTAGTTTGTTACAACGTGCAAATTAATTATTAAGCTGCAGTTACCCTGTGCTACAGAGCATTTAAATGGATAACAGCAATTTCAGCTTTTTATATCTTTTGCTTTCTCACTAATATGCCAGCGGCGGTTTAAAACGCATGGACTGAAGGAATTGGGGGTAGGTATTTTAGGAAGAAGCCCTGTGGGTATAACCATTACAGCACAGAATATTGCAGCTATTCACTATCCACTTTTTATTGGGTTGTCCCCAGATATGAATTCTAGTTTGAGACTCTCGTCTGGCCCTGCAAGATTAGGTGTTGAGTAATTTCTCTGGTGATGCTCTCCTAGGACCCTACTGCAGTCATCGTTAGCCTCTTCTTGTTTCAGGGAGCTAGCCCTGTTCTTTTCACCGCATACTGTAAAAGGCATGCTGAATTAGATTTAGTGACTGACTTGGCCATTTGTGAGGCTTCCAGGTTTTAACTTCAAAAAACTCCTTTGTTGCTTTAGAAGTATGTATATGATCATTGTGTTGGTGTAAAACAAATTGCTGTCTAAAATAGTTTGGCTGCATTTGCTTCAGCTTGAGCAGATTAGATGCTTCTATACACGTCAGAAATGATTTTGCTATTGCCATCAGCATTTATATCATCACTGGAGATAAATGGGCCAGTATCTGTGGCAGCCGTACTGTACATGACCAAAGCATAACTCCCCCACTGATGAGGTGGCATGCTTTGGATATTGGTCACTTACCTTTTACCCCCACACTATCCTCTTGCCATTACTCTCATACATGTTATTCTTAGTCTCCTCTGTCTACAACAGCTTTTTCTAGAATTTTAAGTGTTTCTTCACAAACCGTAATCTGGCCATTCTGCTTGTGTCTATCTTGTAATGTGGCCTCTGTAATTTTGTTCTTCTGTCATTGATAAATCCACAGTGGTCTCCAAAAGTGTTTTGATGTGTCAGACAGACATTTGGGCATTTCTGTCACCAGCAGTGGAGGACATCCTTATACGCATTATTCTTAATGATATTCCACGCGTTGATTTTGATAATCCTAAGGTTGGACTGATGTCTCTTAGTGTTTTATACTTGTTCTTTGGAATGTGGCAGCAACTTTACAGCAGCTCAGGGAAAACCCATATAGACACAAGCCAGGACTCCAACCAACAAATATGGAGGTGTGAGGCAGCAGTGTTAACCAATGTGACACTCTGCAATAATTTTACATAATATATTTAGTCTGATAACTTTTAGAAACCTCCATTGCCATGGAGCCTTCTATTGTAGTTCTTTTACTTCTCCAGTGAATTGGAACATTTGTAATTGTTACCTATTTTTAAGCTCCTGAAATCTTGCTATTAATAAACTATCTTGGGAAAACTCCACCTTTTACCGTCTATGTGGAAAGTTTAGCAAAAAAAAGAAAAAGAAAAGAAAAAAGAAACTTCCTTTGTGCTTCCCCTGTGTACCTTTTGATTAAAGTGAAATTTAATGATTTCTACTTTAATAGCCATATTAAAAAACAAACAAACAAGGGAACCTGGTAAACTTAACAATTATAAATCAATGGACTCATCTCACTATAAACAAACAATTAACAGAAATAAAATACAAATCAAGTGGAAAAGGAATGTAAAGGAACGAGACATTATATGTGATCTATTCTGTATCTCAAAGTAAACGTCCACAGTTCTTAAATTATAGTGCAGTAAATTCACAAAAAAAAGTATAAGTATTAATTCATAATGAATGACCAACACTAAGCAAACGAACAAGTTTTGAGTGCAATAAAAATGTTATACTTTGATTTAATCTAGTGATAAAAACATTATCCTATTTATACGTTCTTAATGTTTACAGCATTCTTTGATTTTTACATTTGTTAAACATTATTCATTTCCTTATTTATTCCACAAAATTTCCAACCCAATTTACATTGTCTTCTTATTATTTTTTTAAACCTTTTTTGACGTTACAGGATTAAGGAAAGCCAGAGGCTGTCCCTTTGGCACTGAGTTTCCAACATGAGCCAGCCCTTCTTGTAGCACCAGTCCATCACAGAAGGCAGCCATGTCCTCTCCTATTGAGCCAGTATATAAATGCCAGTATATCTTCAGGAATAAACAAAAACCAAAAATCTCGGCATAGGGAGTATATGCATGTTCTATACAGATGGTGTCCAAAAAGACAATTGAACCCAGGCACTTAGAGCTGTGAGGCAGACACAACATGAAGCACTATGCCAAGGAACTAAAATGGTTTTATCTTCTCTAACAATTTTTGTTATGACTGTGACCATTGCTGGTATTGTCTACCTACGTCATTAAGTACATAATTTAATGTTATAAATGTTTCTTTGATAAATTTCAATTTTTAGAATATGCATTGTGTTTAGGCTAGCAATGCAATTTAATGAAAAGGTAAATGTCATTATTGAATTCCCTTTAGGTTACACCCTTCCTAGTATTATATTTGACTGAACTGCTAAGAAAGGGAAAAGAAAAAAAGTTTCCAAGGATGCAATATAGTAACCTTTTGGCCCTAGGAAAGAGCAGACCTCTGTATTAAATTACTAAAATATGAATCTGTCTAGGATTTTGAGACACAAAATTTTACCACTTTAAAAATATGCAATTACTAATGTTTCTTTCATCCATATGAAATATGTAGGGTGCAGTGTAAATAATATGAGCATAGTGGCAGACATTTGCAAGTGCCATAAATTGAAATGCCTGCGTTGTCACATTTGCATTTTGGCCGTAAATCCAGAACACATCCAGAAATAACACATGCTCATCATTGTGATACATGAAAAAGTCTGACATACCTTCTGCCTACGAATATTGCTCCTAGCTATGTTGCTAATAACAGAGCTCACTAGCAAAGCTTTTGCAAATACCAAGATATTGCAGAAGTCCCCAGTTATTCTACGAGAAAAAATCTTTTTATCTTAAGCAGAGCATTCAGTTAATGGCACTTACTAAATATTCTATAAAGTCTAAGCTTTCATGAGTGATAAAACTTATATTGGAATTGAGAAAAAAAAATAAAAATTAAAAATATTCATGTTCTACATAACCATAAACCCTCAAAAGCAAGGGAACACACTCTTGTGAATTTTAAAATTAGAGAAAAAATACTGTTTCCGGTATTTCTAATACTAAAATAAAAAGCAGCACACAAAAATTGTCTATATACAGTATGTTGCAATTAAGATGTAAATTTTCAGGCAGCACTATGCTCTCTCTCTCTCTCTCTCTCTCTCTCTCTCTCTCTCTCTCTCTCCATAAATGATAGTTCTGCACCGAAGTCTGGGAATTCCCTAAAGTGAGTGAATTACATTGGATAAATCAGTTGGAGCTGTTAGTCTATCAGTGAATGCCCACAGGCAGCAGACAGTGAAAAAGGAAATGCATTTATTTATGTATTTTAAAAAGCTGTAATATGAAACCCATTCATCCATTAAAAAATCACTTATTACATTTCAGGTTACAGAGGAGCCAATCCTTAAAGCAAAGGACATTTGCAAGATTAAAACTAAACCGGAGAACAATAAAAAAAAGACTAACTATTCACAAAAGTTCATTATTAACAAGATCATCAAATGATTTAGGATGCTACACTGTACCCTTCATTAAACAACAAAGGCTGCACATTTAATGACCACAAAGAGTTTTTAAACAAGGAAAATAAATACATTCCATTAAATGTAATTTGTAATACAGTACACTTTACATTTATAAGTTTCGAGCACTCTCTCTCACACCTATATATGCTTTAAAAAGGCTTCTAATAGAATGTAAAAAGGTGTCCAGAAGATATTCGGTCAGCCTCATATCATGATCATGAGACACAGCTTGATCAAAGTTATAGCAACCCCTAGAACTACCACCATATATGGAAAAGAATAGGAGCACAACAGAGATTTACTAGCAGCCAATCATAAACTTACTGCTTTTGTTGAGATAGTATACGGCACTCTTACCAACAGTCTTAAACGCTGAGGCTGAGAAAGCATGTCCAGTAGTGACAGACACCTCTCTTCAGAGTTTTGAGGCAATGCAGCTGAAATGCCAGCATCTGTCATTTTCTGATCCACTATTGTTATAAAATAATAATCATTCTGTTTATTGACTGCATTTTGTGGTTTAAGTATCAAATTCCCATGATGTTGCCGACATTGAATTGCTAGGCACACCTTTGCTTGCATCATTGCTGTTCATGTGTAGGAGTTGAGGAGGGGTCCCTGCCTTGAATAAAAGCAATCACAATAAAACTTTGATTTTAACATCCAAATATTTAGTGTTTTCAAAGTTTTTGGGTGCGGTTTTTGAAACATGGCTATTGCAGCGAAAACGGACTCTATCCTGATTCTTGTCACATATCCAATTCTTCTTCTTTCTGACTGCTCAAATTATTTTGTGACTGATTCAAATATAATCTGAGTACAGTCTATTTTGAATGTGCCCTGCTTGTGCAAAACGAATTAAACAATTTTGTCAGACATGCAAAATAACAGGCAGATAATTTTTGCTTTTCTATTTCACATTGTTTCAGTGTACACTCTTAAAAATAACTGCTCTTTAATGGCACTGTATTGTTCTTTACTGGATTATATGGTTTCTTGTAGAACTATTGCTTGAAAAAGCACCATTTCATTTTGGGAAGGGTTCTTTGAATATGAAATTGTTTTTTTTTGTGTGCTTTGATACACTTCCTAATATGTAGAAAAAACATGAAATCTTTAACATATGGTAGGCTACACTAACCGATTATGAAAATCTGGATTTAGCCTGTGTTATTGTATGCAGCAAGAGTTTCTTTAAAATCATGACATATTGGTATTTCACAAGTCTATTACCATCTATTAATGGTTATTTTCTGTATGGAGCTGGTTATTTACTCCAAACATATGAGTAAAAAATGAGAAATGAGCTGCAATGGGAATGTATGAAATGGGAAGTTATTAGCAAAGAGGAAAAAGAGAAGAAGCTTTTTCTGTCAGGCTTGCCATGATGCTTAATGCATGTGATGTGTGGTAATTTGCTCCACTGACAACGGCAGCACTTCACCAATTTCCTTTTCCAGTGATGTTATCTTTGGTAGTTTGAAAATGGCTTGTTGTGTTAATTTCTTACTTTAATCTTCGCATCGATGTTTTCTTTTTGTCCACGATGAAACGTTTCATTTTCTGCTATCTAACTTTTAATTTTAAGTATTATCACAACGTCCCGTCTTCCCTGTAGCTTCACATAATGTGAGGCCATTTCTCACTGTTTTGTTTACCCTAAAAATACACCAAATATTTTTTTCTATTTTAAAAAATGTTATACAATAAATATACAGTAAATTTATATTACAGTAAATATATTGTGGGGGCATACGCTATGCAAGTGTGTGCAAGTGATTACATGCTGGCCATAATGCTGGAAATTGTTTGAGCTTTGTCTATAAAAGAAATAATTTTTATGCACTATTTTATTTATGGACCTTTGCCTATGTTATTTATAGGGTCATTATTATTAACAGAGAAATTCTTACTTGCATGTACTATCAGTATGGACTGCATAAAATTTCTCAAAACATATTTGTCATTTACAGACAGAATAATGCAGTATATATTTTACATTTAGCTGTGCCTTTCTCTTGCAATTTAAGGCATTATAAAAGTTGTCAGTACACATACCTTAGTGGGCGGACAGACACATAGTGATGGAGAAGGTCACTGATGTAGTTTGGTGCGAGGTTATTTAAGGCTTTGTAGGCTATTAGTAGGTTTTTATATTCGATTCTGTAAGACACAGGGAGCCAGTGAAGACGGAGCAGGATGGGTGTGATGTGCTCACTGCTGCTGGTTCGAGTAAGGACTCTTGCAGCCAAGTTCTAAATAAGCTGGAACTGTGACATAAGATTAGAAGGGGCACCTGCCAGCAGCGAGTTACAATAATCGATGCAGGATGTGATAAAAGCATGGACAAGTTTCACAGCATTAGAAAAGGAGAGAAAGAAGTGAACATGGGATATGTTATGGAAGTGAAAGTAAGAAAGTTTCTTAATGTGATTTATGTGGGCGGAATAAGAGAGGGAGGAATCAAAAATGACACCAAGATTCTTTGCAGTAGAGGCAGGTCTGATGAGATCACCGCCAAGATGGACTGGGAAGGAGCTCATTTTATTAAGTTGCATTTTAGTCCCAATTTACAGGAGTTCAGTTTTGTTGCAATTTAATTTTAATGAGTTCTGCTCCATCCAGGTTTTAATTTCACTAAGGCAGGTTGTGAGCTGAGAAAGCTTTAAAGTTCCACTTTTAACAATGAAGTAGAGTTGAGTATCATCTGCATAAAGATGATAACCCAGTCCATAGCTACGGATAATATGGCCAAGGGGAAGCATATAAATACAGAAGAGAGTACATTAGAGGGTCAGCTCAAGTTGGACGGTTGGGAGACAAAGTCAGAGAGGCGACATTGCATTGTTTTGGACATGAGCAGAGGAGAGATGCTGAGTATATTGGGAGAAGGATGCTAAAGATAGAGCTGCCAGGCAAGAGGAAAAGAGGAAGGACTAAGAGAAGGTTTATGGATGTGGTGAGAGAAGACATGCAGGTGATGGGTGTGACAGAACAAGATACAGAGGACAGAAAGATTTAGAAGAAGATGATCTGCTGTGGCAACCCATAACGGGAGCAGCTGAAAGCAGAAGAAGAAGACTATGTTCTCTCTTTAGTCATTTTTCTAATGCTGTATTTGAAAAACAGGATTTTAAAATCATTTCTAACTTAAACTTAATACTAGCCAATGTAGTAATATAAGAATTACATCCATGAGGCTATGATTTCAGATTTTATAAATGATATTGTTTAGTTGAATGTATGAGAATTATTTAAATAATTTCAGCAGCTCAAGAATGAAGTATTAAGGTAAATTTGTATTTCTATAAATATATAAAGAAGCCATTTTAATTTTGTAATATACATAAGATCAGGAGAGCAAATGATAGATTGTGAGAAAACGTTGTAAATTTTGTTTCAAATAGCACCAAACATGACATTTAATGGATTCAACCAAAATAAAGTTCAAGCAATTGAAATTAAATGTCATTCCTATTGTTGTCATGTTCTCCCCATGCCTGTGTGGGTTTCCTCTGGGAATTGGCATCACTAAATTGGCCCTAGTGTTACTATGGAGTGTGGTTGGTGAATGTGTGTGTGTCCGCCCTGCAATGGACTGGCACCGTGTCATGGGTTTGTTCCTGCCTTGCGCCCTATGCTAGCTGGGATAGGCTCAGACTCCCCCATGACACTAGTCCGGGTTAAGCAGGTTAGAAAATAACATAACACGACTATTGCCATCCTCTTAGTAGAATTAACATCAACTAAAAAAAATTAATGCTTTCTGAAATTTAAAAATTAGTTTTCATAAATCAATTTTTTATCTCCTAAAAGTATTTGCAAATAACATAATTATGATTGTATCATGCTTTATTGTTAAATACATGTAATATGTTTTTTGCAGATGAATGAAAATTAATGTATTTCTGAATGACAGCCATACATTTGTTGAAAGAAAAAAATATCAGTCATAGCACTGACTCTTAAGAAACAGCATGTACTGAGTGCAACTGTGAAGAGGGAAGAAGAAATAAAATAGTGACTTCAGAATATTGCAAAAATATTGAAAAGCCTTAAAACCTGCGATTTAAAATGAACCAAATAAGAAAAGTGCTTGACAGTCCAACTGAAGTTTCGAGACAGTGTAGTAGAATGCTGTGCTGTGGAAGTGAACTTCTAAACAAACAAATCAGAATAATAGGGTGGCCTAGTGTTGCAGTGTTTGAAGAGTTCAGGGTTGAGATCTCAGGCACTTTGCATGTTCTACTTCATCAATGTGTTTCATTCTCTGGTTTTCATCCCACATCTCAAAGAAAGGCAAACTCAGTTAACTGGCAACTCTAAACTGACTTGGTGTAGGTGTGCATTCGATAGACTGTCACACCTTCCAAAGTTGCTTCCCACTTTGAATCCTAAGGATGTCTGTATAGATACTAGCTTCCCTGAAACTAAACTGGATACGTAGGCTAGAAAATGAATGGATGGAGAGATGGACAAGAAATTGTAAACATGGTCAGTTTAATTTAATAATTAAATTTAGAATCTGAAATTGCTCTTATGCCCTTAACTTATCCACCCTAATAAAAGGGTAAGAGTCTGTGTCTCTGTCCGGTTGGTAGGTCTCTGTCATTTTAACAGACGGTGCTTCATAAACAGTTGTAGAGATAAAAAAAGAAAAAAAATGTATTTGACATTACAATATATGGCACATCACAAAAATTAACACTATTTTATGAATCCCATACCAAATGTCATATAACAGAGACAAAAACATTGCATTTGTCATTCCAACAGATGACACATCACAAACATTTTAATTAATAAAATGCATTGGATTTGTCATTCTAAAAGATTGCACATCGCAAAATTAACATTGCTTTTATACATCCCATGCCAAATGTCATATAATAGAGGCATATGCATTGCATTTGTCATTCCAACTGATGGTTCATCACAATTATTTGAAGTAATCCATTTTATTGCTACAAATAAGTCTCTGAGTGTCTGTGTATGTGTCCATCTGGTTGTAATGTCTCTGTTATTCCAACATTCCAACATTGCAAACATTAACGCTGCTTTTATGAATACCATACCAAATGGCATATAGCAGAGACATATCCAATGCATTTGTCATTCCAACAGATGGTGTGTCACAAACATTTGTAATAATACATTTATTACTACAAATGTTTATAATGTGCCATCTGTTGGAAGAACAAATGCAATGCTTTGCAAAATACAATCCAATAGATGATGCATTGCAAATGTTAATATCTGGGTGTATGTTAATTAGTTAGATTTCAACCAATCTTATACAGATAGCCCAGCGAACACTTAATAAATTGATATGTGTAAAGAATGACATATATTAATATTAAAAGCGATTTCTCATTATGCAGAGTACAGAATTAATTTGTGCATTAAAAAAAATTGAATACTGCAAAACTTCTCTGACATGCTGACAAAACTTGAATAGCTTATAGTTAATTCAAAATTTCCCTGTAAGAATTTTTATTACTAAAACTAGAATGTACGACTGTTTATCATTTCCACTCTACACTGACTTCCAGTTAAGTTTGATAAAATTTCAAATTTCTTCTACTTTATAAATCTTTAAATAGTTCTGGCTGGCTATTATTCCCAAAACTCAGTGATAAATAAGTCCAAACAGTGGCCATCATTTTGTCAGTCACATGCATGTGAAAGGCTACTTTTAGGCTTGTCTGTTAGATCTTATATAAGTCTTTTGTCAGGCTTGTGTTAGTTTTTTAACACCACCTTTATACTTTATCTCACCACTGCAATATACTAGTAAAGATCTTTCAGGCAAAAAAGAGAATGTGCAAGAGAGACTTTCTTGTTTTTATTTGTGAGTCTCAGAAGAGAAGCCAGACAGGGACAATGTCCCAAAGATAGCAATAAACAAAGTAAAAAGGTGAAGCAAATCATGAGTTCCAAAATAAACAAACTCGATTGTTCTAAACGCAAAACTAATTGTGAATGTTAGAGAATCTTTGAGCAAACAAAGAGAAGATTCTAAACATTCTTCAAGCTGAGCTGACTTGATATAATGTGGCTGTTCCAATGTAATGTCTTCCATATCTTGCATGTGGGAGGTGTCATATCACCAGGTTTCACAAAATGGTGTATATGATAATCTCCCAAACAAGACAGTAAGGGCTAAATAAAAATAAAACAAGACAAAATGATTGCAGTTTTGACAGACCACCCTTCTGAATGCACAACTCTGGACACACCTGTCAGGCTTTCCAGGAAACAATCAATGAAATTGGTGTAATAAGGAACATCTCTAGTCAGTGCACATAAACATTCCTCTAGACTTTATGTTTCTATTGAAATACTGATTTTCACATCCCAGATGACAAGAGTTCAGTATTGTTTGGACTTCAAAGTGCCACTCACCATCCTCCACGAGAAGCCCAAACTTGCAAAAGTCCTAATTTTAACAAATAACCAAGAATGGAGGGGTGTACCTTATAAAGTGAAAATAAAGCCAGTTTAAAAATCACAGGCCCCATCTGTTTAAATATAATTATAATAATAACTCTTTAAATTTATGTAGCGTCTTTTCTCACTACTCAAAGCGCTCTCCACGTAGGGAGGACCCGGGACTTGAACCCATGATCTATTTACTGCAATAATAAATCTAGCAGCTGGTTTCTATGAAGGAACCCTCCTCCAGAAACCTTGCATGAACTGCCAATGTTGTATAATAATATGTAGGATGTTCTTTAGAACATTATCAGGAGCTCGGGATTCCTGGACATTTTTCATTCCCGGGAATGAAACTGCTGTAATTCCCAGGAAACTGGGAATGGCCAAGCTCGCATATGTAGCGTGTAAAAGTGTAAAAATTGATCAAGAAATAACAGAGTTATAGCTGAAAATAATTAAGTGGCACGGTTTTTTGGTCCACGGTGTAGTGTTTTGCAGATTGATTCAGTCAACCAGCAGCAGTCGTCAGTCTCCCGGCTCTGACTAAGACTGAGTATAGTGGACTGGGAGGAGTCTGCACTCAGCAGCTCATGAATGCCGGGACAAGGCAGACTTCATTGACGTCTGTCAGACAACAGCTTTAAACAGCAAATTGAAATTGCAATGCGTCGGTCTGTTGCACCTGCATTATCTGTGAGAAGAAACTTGCTATCACAAAATGATGACAAGAAAATGGATGCATCAGTAAAAGCTGAAATGGCGGTGTTTCAGAGCAACGACAAGTGCGGGTGTTTAGAACAAATGTATCAGTATCTGATCAGGTAGGTAAAATTTTTTTTTTTTAAACCTTAGTCTCATATAGATAATATATCCTATGACATCCCTATGGCATTTGCCACTTGATTGACATACAGGGCGGCCGGTGTGAGATCTCTTTCCTTCTAACACACTGGTCATCCCACATGCACCCATATAATCAGATTGTGATTCAGACTACGAATGCTATGAATGTAATTACATCGATCTACATGCTGTCAAATAAACGAACCACACACCGTGGCTTCGCCTCTGACGCTGATGTGCAGTGAGTGTGTACGTCTGATGAGCCCAGAATTAGGGCAAAATACGTGTTGCATACTCTTTGCATTATTTGACAGTAAAACTATGCAATATATATATACTAGCAAAATACCCGTGCTTCGCAGTGGAGAAGTAGTGTGTTAAAGAAGTTATGAAAAAGAAAAGGAAACATTTTAAAAATAACATAACATGATTGTCAATGTAATTGTTTTGTCACTGTTATGAGTGTTGCTGTCATCAAGGATTTGATTATCATTATTTCTTTCAATCAGGTTTGTATTTGTAGGATTTGTTCAAGTTACATTCCGTGTTTGTCAACCATTGTAAAGATAGCAGGTTTCATTCATCAAAGCGTTCACTACCCAAATCGCTACTGGTGAATCTAAGATTTTTAACAGGCATTCCCGGTATTAACTTGTGGAATTGCCTGCGAGTGTTTAGCGGCAGTGTGTCTATTACCTTGTGAATTATTCTGCGAGTATTTAGCGACAGCATATCTATGAACTTGTGGATTTGCCTGCGAGTATTTAGTGACAGCGTGTCTATTAACTTGTGGATTTTTCTGCGAGTATTTGGTGGCAGCGTCTCAAAGTTGTTTCCGCCTAGCTGCCTTAGAAAATGTACTATGACATCTGACATGCCTCCTTTTTACTGTTTTCTCACAGCTTGGATTGCTGCTGTCATAATCGTTTTGAGTTTCATGGTTTGTTTCAATTACGACAGTATTTGCAGGATTTGTTGTGTTGAAGTGACATTCTGCATCTGTCAAGCGTTGTAAGCATACAACCGGCTTCATCGATAACTTCGCATCCAGCTTTTGAGAGTTGAAACATTCATAAACATCAAAGTGTCCACTACTCAAATCGTCACCTGTGAATCTAAGATGTTTAAGAGGCATTGGCGGTTCTCCAAAGGTGTAAAATATTTGGCAATTTCAGAACACTTGAAAGCGACAACCGAACAATTCAGCGGCAGCCATCGACTCACATGCAGAAGCATAGTTGAAGGGCTTAAGCATTTCACTCTAGTGCTCCTGTGTAGTATAATTATCTCCTGTACTGTCATCAGTTCACACCTTGAACCTGTCCCAGTCATTCAATACACAAGACACACTGTTCCTCCGGATATCAAGATTGAGCCTGATATGGCCGTGCAATATGTAACACAGAGAATGTAAAAGGTAGGTAGTATCTCCGGGCATGGAAACCACTCGGTAAGTGACAGTTCTTTGATCGATGGTGATCACCTCGATAGACATGTTAATGGGGGTACGGTTGGAACGGTAAAAGAAATGTGTACCTGAACAGTAAACTAAGTCTAAAATACCTACACAATAACTATAAGCGTAATATATGAACAATAAAACAGCAGAGAAGCCGTGGATTAAATAAAAAGGCTGCAGTTATCAGCACAATAAAACAGCGGAGAAGCTGTGGATTAAATAAAAAGGCTGCAGATATCAGCAAGGAGACATGAATACCGTGGCGAAGTAAGGAAGGGAATGAAGAGACCAGAGCGATGGACAGCCTTATATGGAAAAGCAGCCAATTACGTGGGAGGTGTGGGGATGGGGGGGCGCAACGCAGCCTCACATGGCAACCGAGCTGCAGGCTATGGATGTATATATGTACGTAAGTAGGATTCAGTTATGACCGTTACGCGTAGAATTTCGAAATGAAACTTGCTTGACTTTTGTAAGGAACCTGTAAGGAATGAGCCTGCCAAATTTCAACCTTCTACCTACACGGGAAGTTGGAGAATTAGTGATGAGTGAGTCAGTGAGGGCTTTGCCTTTTATTAGTATATATATATAGCATTTTTAATGTAGGTAGATCATTTTGACCTGGTCATTTTAAAAGTAGCTTGCAAGCCGAAAAAGTGTGGGCACCCCTGAACTAGATACATGTACTTACTTATATGACAGCATGAACTGCTTGTAGATAAGGTTAGTCTTTTATTGGTGTCAGCATATTGCAGTAGTTTTATTAAAAATAAGTGTCGGTCGTTCTAAAACCATTCACATGTGAGATGCCCGTGCACTGTGTCATCCCCGGGAATGGATAAACCCGTCAGGGAATGTATTCCCTAATGCCCATGCAACTCTGATCCAGCACATGAGGTAAAGATTATATAAACCACAGCCTAGTTAAATGACCTCCTTATGGGACGTGCAGAGTTTAAAATTCATCACACTTGCACCCGTTACTGTCTCTCTGGTGCAAGTTCTTAGCACTTAGATTACATAGATGTGATTCAATAGCCTCTATAGCCCAAATTAAATCAAAATCTGGCAATATCACTGACCTACCCTCAGAAATTAATAAGACTTTCCTTAATCTTTACTCTGAACATTTCATTTCTGGTGAACATCTGTCGGCAAAGGCAATGGATGTTTATTTCATATCTATTGATTTGGCAAAACTCACACAAACCGACACAGCCCATTTGGCTGCCCTGGTCTCAACTGAAGAAATCAAAATCACTTTGAACTCTTTTGCAAAAAACAAAGCTCCAGGTCCTGATGGTATACAGCCAAAAGAATATTCTGCATTTTGGCCACAATTATCAAGGTCACTGTTTCAAATGTTAACACATCTCTCTAATCAACTAATCTAAATTCTTCCATTATATTGCTCCTCCTCAAACAGGGCAAAGATCCCACTTTGTGCTCTAGCTACTGTTCATTATCACTCATGAACTCAGATGCTAAGCCCTTAGCCAAAGTTCTGGCTTTCCAGCTCAAATGGGTAATTCTGAAATTGATTCATTCCAACCAGACTGGCTTTGTGGCGTCTCATTGCACAGCTGACAGCATGCGTTGGCTTCTGCAAATTTTAAATGCAGCACCTTTGCTCAAAAATCCACTGGAGCAACTCTGCTCTGCTCCCCAAGCCTGTCAATCTATTTCTTTTTCCTTCCTTCATTCCTGTTGATAACGCTTTCAAATACTTAGGAATCACTCCTTGCATTACTGATATTGTACAGTCAAACTTCCACACCGTGTTTAATGAAGTAAAATAATCAATGCGCTCCTGGAATAACCTCCTTCTCTCCTTTCAAACTGATCTGGCAATCATAAAAATGAATATTGCTCAATACTCCCTCTCCCCCAACCTTCCTCTTTTTAGATCTAGGTCAGATGAGCTATCAGGTCCTTTCTATGGAGTGGTAGTAGACCTGTTATCACTCCTTTTTGATTAGTTCCAGGACAGGCTGAAGTATCTCCCTTCCAGATTTTGAAATGTAAAATTCGGCATATGTTCTTCGTTCATTATCCGTATTGCTGAAACCCCCAATTTCCCCACCATTCTGGCTACTTATTGAAACAAATCATGTTTCCCCCATGCCCTGAAACACCTACCATTTATTAGATTTAAAACAAAAGAGGGAGCAGACTAATATAATCCTATCATAAATTATCTTTTGAATATTTGGCACAAATTGGAAAAGCACCTTGGCTCCACACCACGCTGGCATTTCCTCACACCATTATTTCATAAAAGCTCTCTCAACATTGGTTGGTGACTGATCTCTTTCCCACTTTGGGCTTCTAGTGGTAGCAGCTTGACAATTTGTTTGATGGAACTGTGCTTGCCTCTTTTCAGACTCTGAAAGACAAATATTCTATTCCTCCTTTTATTCTATTTACAGGTTAAATCCATTCTCAGGACATGTGGAGTAAGTTTTTTTCCCCCATCCCCAGCCACACATTAGTTGATTTCTTTTTCTCTGCCTATTGTTCTGTTCTGTATGCTCTACTTCGTGACTCCATAAGTACATCTATCCCAGTCACTCAAAAATGGGTCAGAGATTTGGTCTTTGTCAATGCTATTGTGTTGGAATGCTATTTTTAAAAACACTAAAAATTCTTCTAGAAACTCTAACCACCAACACATCCAATATAAAATTGCCCATAGAGTTTATTATTAATCTAGGAAATGTTTCCTGATGGGCTTAGCCCCTGATTCACTCTGCCATCAGTGTGCCCTTGATGCACAGGGCACCTTTCTCTATACGTTGTGGGAATGTCCAACTGTTGCTGTTCTTTGGGGTTCAATTGCTAAAGCTGTCTCCTCCATCTTATCTATCTCTATTCCTTGCTCTCCTTCCACTCTACTTCTGTTAGATTTCTCTTCTCTCTCTCTTTCCCTTCACAATCAGCACATTCTTTCACTGGCCACAATAGCAGCCAAAGTTCTAATAGTCTCCCAACGGAAGAATCCTGTATCTGTCACTTTCTCGGTCTGGAAGTCCTCTTTTTACAACCTAGCATTATTAGAACTGTCAGTGGTGTGGATTAACGGGGTACCAGTGCATACTATTATTAAATGGGAAAATGTTATCTCCCTGATCAAGTCATGGCTGACTGCAAACCTATGAATTCAATCTGACTCTTTTCTATTAGATTCTTTCCTCAACCGGCTGTGTAGGCCTGTAGACCCTGTCAGTGACTGTGTGTACCATCAGTCCTAAATTAGTACCTACTTTCTTAAGCAGCTCCAGGGTGGGGTGAGCTTTGGGTGCGTGCTGGTGGGTTTTTTTTTTATTTAAAATTTCAATATGAAAATATCTTCTTTTTTGTAACTTTACTATTTGTTTGACATCAATAAAAAACGGATTACAAAAAAAAACCACACCGTAAAAAATAGCCATAGAAAATAAGGTGAATTTCCAGTAAAGAGTGGCAGAAACACATTGTGATTAACAAGAACATAATATACCTTTTTAATTATTATAACATTTTTTAAATATAAATATGGACTCATTCTGTATTTATTATTTTGATTATCTTTAAAATACAACATATACTAATGTAGAAAATTTTATTTATTATATAAATTAAAAATATTACCTGTAAAATGATAAGGGATAATTTATGTTTATCTAATTTACTTGCCCCTGTGACCCTGTGTTAGGATATAGTGGGTTGGACGATGACTGACTGACTAATTTACTTGCACCCTTTTTTAAACAAAGTAAAACTGTTAAATAAACATTAATTAAAAGTTTATTATTTTACAGTTATCTGTAATTTATTAAATAAATGGATTAACTCATAGTTGGTTAACAGTCTTACATGGTTTGTCAATAGACTGTTGGAAATAAAGTAATACATTTTCAACACAATTCTTCAACAGGAATGGATCAAATTGGAGGAAAATAAAATAGGTAGATTTTTCAGTTCACCAGTTATGAGAACTTTAACCTTTTTAGGATTTAAAGGTTTCTGTTTTTGTGCCATTATTTTTGCATTGAAGTGAAAAAGAAATCACTCCACTAGACACACAGCTGCTCCCACCCCATCCCCCTGTTGCATCTCCCTCTCTGCCTTTTTCCATCTATTGTGGAATTGTACACTGGTCCAACCGTCACAGAATTATTATTATTAAAAATTACACAGGCATTCATGGTAATGAATTATTATTATTCCCTATTTGATTACAAAGGTTGTAGTATTGGACTTTTTTTAAGCACCTCTTTCCTTTCCATTCCCGATGTCTATCAGTGAAACTGCATACAACTTCCTCTTTAACTTGACCAATTGGAGATCAAGAAGAGGAAGAGAGTGAGGACAGAGCCAAGGATCAAATGGTGGAAGTTGAAAAAGGAAGACTGTAAGGTTGAGTTTAGGGAGGAGGTTAGACAGGCACTGGGTGGCAGTGAAGAGTTACCAGACAGCTGGGAAACTACAGCAGATGTAGTAAGGGTGACAGCAAGAAGGGTGCTTGGTGTGACATCTGGAAAGACGAAGGAGGAAAAGGAAACCTGGTGGTGAAATAAGGAAATACAGGAGATTTTACAGAGGATCAGGATGGCAAAGAAGAAGTGTGATAGACAGAGAGATGCAGAAAGTAGACAAGAGTACAAGGAGATAAGGCACAAGGTGAAGAGAGAGGTGGCGAAGGCTACAGAAAAGGCAAATGGTGAGTTCTATGACAGGTTGGACACTAAGGAGGGAGAAAAGGACCAGTACCAATTGACTAGACAGAGGGACCAAGCTGGGAAAGATGTGCAGCTGATTAGGGTGATAAAGGATAAAGATGGAAACGTACTCACAAGCGAGGAGAGTGTGTTGAGCAGATGGAAAGAGTACTTTGAGAGGCTGATGAATGAAGAGAACAAGAGAGAGAAGAGGTTGGATAGTGTAGAAATAGTGAATCAGGAAGTGTAATGGATAGCAAGGAGGAAGTAAGGACAGTTATGAAGAGGATGAAAAATGGAAAAGCCATTGGTCCAGATGACATACCTGTGGAAGCATGGATGTATTTAGGAGAGATGACAGTGGAGTTTTTAACCAGATTATTTAATGGACTCTTGGAAAGTGAGAGGATGCCTGAGGAGTGGAGAAGAAGTGTACTGGTGCCAATATTTAAGAATAAGGGGGATGTGCAGGGCTGCAGTAACTATAGGGGAATAAAATCGATGAGCCACAGCATGGTTATGGGAAAGAGTATTGGAAACTAGGTTAAGAAGTGAGGTGATGATTAGTGAGCAGCAGTATGGTTTTATGCCAAGAAAGAGCACCACAGATGCAATGTTTGCTCTGAGAATTTTGATGGGGAAGTTTAGAGAAGGCCAGAAGGAGTTGCATTGCGTCTTTGTGGACCTGGAGAAAGCATATGACAGGGTGCCTTGAGAGGAGCTATGGTATTGTATGAGGAAGTTGTGAGTGGCAGAGAAGTACGTAAGAGTTGTACAGGATATGTACGAGGGAAGTGTGACAGTGGTGAGGTCTGCGGTAGGAGCGACAGATGCATTCTAGCTGGAGGTGGGATTACATCAGGGATTGGCTCTGAGCCCTTTCTTATTTGCAATGGTGATGGACAGGTTGACAGAAGAGATTAGACAGGAGTCCCCATGGACTATGATGTTTGGTGATGGCATTGCGATCTGTAGCAATAGTAGGGAGCAGGTTGAGGAGACCTTGGAGAGGTGTAGATATGCTCTAGAGAGGAGAGGAATGAAGGTCTGTAGGAACAAGACAGAATACATGTGTGTAAATGAGAGGGAGGTTAGTGGAATGGAGAGGATGCAGGGAATAGAGTTGGCGAAGGTGGATGAGTTTGAATACTTGAGATCAACATTACAGAGTAATGGGTATTGTGGAAGACAGGTGAACAAGAGAGTGCAGGCAGGGTGGAATGGATGGAGAAGAGTGTCAGGAGTAATTTGTGACAGACGGGTATCAGCAAGAGTGAAAGGGAAGGTCTACAGGATGAAAGTGAGACCAGCTATGTTATATTGGAGATGGTGGCACTGACCAGAAAGCAGGAGACAGAGCTAGAGGTGGCAGAGTTAAAGATGCTAAGATTTACATTGGGTGTGACAAGGATGAAGGTACATTAGAGGGTCAGCTCAAGTTGGACGGTTGGAAGACAAAGTCAGAGAGGCGAGATTGCGTTGGTTTGGACATGTGCAGAGGAGAGATGCTGGGTATATTGGGAGAAGGATGCTAAGGACAGAGCTGCCACGGAAGAGGAAAAGAGGAAGGCTTAAACAAAGGTTTATGGATGTGGTGAAAGAGGACATGCAGGTGATGGGTGTAACAGAACAAGATGCAGAGGACAGAAAGATATGGAAGAAGATGATCTGCTGTGGCAAATGCTAACAGGAGCAGCCGAAAGAATTGCTGGAATTGGTTATCTTATTTCCTGATTTTGAAAGATCTTTTGGGTGCACTTTGAAAGTTTGGTGAGCCTTTCTGAGTGATGTCCGCTGTACTTTATTGATAGTATTAGCTTTTTGCTTTGTTGATTAACCTTACAATGGCGTCTTTAACATATGTGAGGTCACTGCAAGACAGTATTAATATTCTGCAAAAGAGATTCAGGTAAGCTACCTTATCCAATGTGTGGCATTTGAGTTACTGTAAATTTTATGTTGTGCTATGTTCATTTTACGTGAAGCAGCATTTAATCACTTTTAACATTTAGCTGTTTTTAATATAATTATGCAGTGTGAAAAGCTAGCGTAGCAACATTACTTTAACTCTATTTACGTTAAAATTACCTTGTTGATGTTGTGTCTACAAGGTGGCTGTACACAGTGAATCCACCAAATTTAGAATTTTTTTGTTTGTGGTGATTTACTGCAGAATTTACTGCAGAATTGCCTACGATGCACTGTAAATAGCACAGAAATGAAACACATTGCATTTTCAAGTGTGCTATTCCAGACTGTAAGCAGGCATTTTTCAAATATGCCACATTTAAGACACACTGTTACTGGTGCCACAATAATCCTTCTTCTGTTCCTGAAAGTGCTCTTATGGTTTTCAAATGTAGCACTGTATTATGTGAAGAACAATGCCAGGATATCAATTATCTTTTTGCTCATTTGAAAGAGCATTTGCTGGGAGGGTGAGCAGTGAATTGTCCAAAACATAATCATGTTTCAGTTAACTGCATCAGTGATTCATAATTAATATAAAGATGCAAGCTTTCAGTTACCTTCTACCAGAAGGCTGAAACATCCTTTGTTGGAGCAGACATAGATGTAGACAATTGTGGTATAGCGGGTCCACAGCTCACGTCAAAAAGGCCAATTTTTAAAATAAATAATCGCCGTACTTGCGGTTTAACAAGGGGGTGTAGTAGTGTGGTGGAAGCGGTTCCTGGAGGAATTCGTGATGCGGGAGAACCTCGCTTAAGTGCATAGGTAAGGAGTTGTCCACATCCGTAACTGTTCCCGGGAGCTGCTAATTGTCACATCTGATCCACGTCCCCATAATAAATAGAAGCGCGAGGCGGCTAAGGTGGAAAAAAAAATTAGGAAAAAAGAATGAAAAGACGGACGGAGGTTAAGGAAGATAAGATGTCAGGAAACAGGAGGGGAGAGAAGGAGAGCAAGCAAGCACAGGCTTGCGCTGTATGCAGGCAGCTGGGAGAGGCGAGACCGAGTTTGGTGTTTGGCCAGCACCCAAGGGCCGACAGTAGTGGTCGCACCTGCTGAGCACTTGTGTGGAGCAGGAGTGACCAGGAGAAGGTTGGCTCGCCACAGTGAAGGTAATGGGAGTCGGAGATTTGGAATAGAAGCCCCAGTGTGAGTGTCCTAGTCACTGGGGAGCCCAAGTCTTGGTCTGGGTGAGCAGAACCGGAACCAGGGATCAGAAGGCCACCAGACCAGATCTGCAAAGAAGGTCAGCTGCAGGTAGGGCGACTCCTCTGTTGCGAAGCCGGATGGGAGAAGCAGGGGAGCCGCCAGGTAAAAGAAGGCACCAGGCTTTGTTTTTAAAGAGACTGTTTCCAGCTGTTGTTTTAACCTCATTGTTTTTTTTAAAGGTTTTTTTTTCTATTGGATTTTAACTTCCACTTTTCACCTTTGTTTTATGGATTATTTATTTGAAGGTTTTGATGCACTGCACTATTTATTTGAACACTGTTTTGTTGATTTTTAAATAAAAGCACTTTTTGCACCATCCTCTTGCTTTGTTGTGCCTCACTGCCTAGCTCATCAGTGACATTACTGACGGTGTCCGGTTCAAGGGCTCCCAGAAGAAAGATGAGAGCATCGTCACAGCAATCCAGTGGCACTGGAAATTGTTGGAGACTTGACAGAGGATTTCAGTGATTTGTATCTAAGTAATGCTTGCTTTGTTATGTAAAATTGCAAGGCCAGTTTCTTAACCCAGCCTTGACTATACAAAATATAGTGGAAGAAGTGCTGAACATCAATGAGCTTGGATAGATGCCTACATTGAATAAGTTGTGCACAACTGTCCTTACCAGATGAGGATATTAAAAAAATTGTGATGGAGTGTAGGAACATGACTTGTTTTCATCCTGTCATACAGGACATGTGAGAATGGCATTCTCAGGACACGGTCTTTAAAATAATTGTTGAGTTATGTAGAACCAAAGGAGATTGTTTTAGGTAGAGATGAGAAGAGTGCAGAAATGTTTGTGTATTATACACCACTGAAAGATAATCAGAGCATTATTATGTATCAATAAACAAAGCTGCTCAGATGGTTTCAAATGTTATATGTGATTGCAGAGATGGGCCAAGTCTTTAAATCCAGCCTGTTTTTTCAAGAAAAACTACATTATCTTAGTAGTGCTGTTCCAGGATGAAATTATTGCTGTAAACCCTTTAGGACCTGCCAAAAAAGCATAAAATCCTGGCTGTCTGCTCTTCACTTGTTAAAATGCCAACTCATCTCCGATAAGATGTCAATCACATGCAACTGGTAGGTTTATAGATGGAAAAAGATTTTAAAGAATTTAGCCATGCAAAGTTTTCTTTTTCACAATTGGTTACAGACCTGAAAGACTTACAAGATAATGGGATATCCTTGCCAAGTAGATTTGTAGTTAAAGGAAGTCAGTCTTGTATTGCTGGAGATAACTTGGGTGTCCACTGCATTGGTGGCTTTACTGAGAATTATAGTCTATATGAACACTTTTACAGATATCGCCTAATCACTTGTGTTGAAATTCTGCATGACCAAAATTCACTGGCTCCATAATGTACTGCTGACAACTACGATTTTTCCATTAAGGCACTAGAGGCTGGAGATGCTTCACAGTCTCAAGGAGTAAAGTTCAGGTCAGCGTTCAATTCTCTAAAGTACTATAATGTTTGGCAGCCCAGTTTGCCACCATGTTTTTAAAGGTGTCTTAGCGTATGATGTTGCACTTTACCATAAATATTTAATTAAGAAACAGAAGTGGTTTGCATACTCTGTCGCATAAAGGAGTTCAACTACAGTAGATCTGATGCTTTAGCAAAACCATGTGAAGTAAAGACTTGCAGGTCACACTATTCAAAAACTGGAATTTCCTGAGGCTCCCACCTCTTATTATTGGTAAGAGTACAAGATATTGCTGATGTTGTCTGGCAATTAACACTGCACCTAAAAGAGAAAGATTTCCCTGTCTCAGGTGGCTTATTTGGACATTCTCATTCAGCAATATTTAGAAGTTTGATTCTGAAATTGGGCTCACTGATTAGATTGTTGACTATGTACTTTGAAAGCCAACATAACTATTTTAAGAGATGTGCAGGGCATCTGTAAAAAATGTAGGAACTTATGTCTCACTCTGTTTGAAAGTTATCGAATGTTACAAGCCTGTACATCAGATAGAACATATTCTGTGCTTGTACTAAGAAAAGAAAGCTCACCTTTTAATTCTGAGCTTTACAGTGATGCAGTAAAACAGGCAGTCAGAGGATTAGACTTCAGTAACAAAAACACTGAAGTCTCGGAAATAGAATTTAAGGGAATCGCATACAAGAAACAACAGATTTGTATCACCAAGAATGATGACTCTTTTGAGTTTGAGGAGATTGTGGTAATTCTGACCAAAGATGACTATTATGCATATCTGCTAATGAGATTACCTTCCTCAGTATGATTTTTACTCAAAGGAAGGGAGGTATACTGGGGGAAGGATGTAATGCTTTTACAATAATGGCTTGACTGACTTTTATCCACTGATATCCTACACAATGAATGGAAAAACAGTGGTCCCGCTGAAACATAGAAATTTGTTCAGAATAATAACAACAGCCTTCATAGCAGGGTACTGCATGCAAATTTATTTTTAGTTTACTATGTTTCCTTTGCCCTAATAGTCATGGATCGCTCAGAGAAGAACATTGTAAGCAGTGCCATTGCACTGGTGTTGCCAAATCCTCCAATCCCAGTTCTAAATGTGGTAGAAAAAACATTAAGATCATTAGGATTCGAGACTGCTGAGGATTTATCTTACATCCAAGAAGCTAACCTATTGCCAGTATAGAGATCAGTCCAGACGAGAAAACTACTACTTGCTTGGGCGAAGAATGATAAGTTTATTTCAGTCAAAAAGCATGACAATGATACATTAGTTACATTTCACTGACTTCATTATATACATTATACTAGCAAAATACCCGCGCTTCGCAGCGGAGAAGTAGTGTGTTAAAGAAGCAATGAAAAAGAAAAGGAAACATTTTGAAAATAACGTAACATGATTGTCAATGTAATTGTTTTGTCACTGTTGTGAGTGATGAGTGTTGTTGTCATATATATATATATATATATATATATATATATATATATATACACACACACAGATAAACATATATATATACATATCTATACATATACACATATATACACATATATACATACATATATATATATACACATACATATGCATACACACATACATATATACATACACACACATATATACACACAAATACATATATATATACATACATACACACACACATATATAAACATATATATACATATACATACATATCTACATATATACACACACAGCTATTTCAGTATCAGTGCAATACGCTGCTTGTTAAAACGGATAACTCCGCTCTTACGTGCAAGTCTGCGTGGATATTATGAACTATCGTATTTGTTCAAGTTCTATTTAAATTTTAAATAGAAGGAATTTTTATTTAGTCGACAGAAATATCTTTGGTAGGAATGGTAAAAACAGACAGGAATATTATTTGTGAATAAATCAACTCAAACCTTAAACAACTTATAATATTTTGCTCTCCATAAAAATATATCCTGTCTAAATTATACAAGTTAGAAATAAAGTAAACGTTAAAAGAACAAACATTCAAATTTCTTTACTCTTATGTAATTTTATATAAAAATAAACTTAGATTTTAAATATCCCAAAAGATTTTGCTCTCCATAAAAATATATCCTGTCAAAATTATACAAATTCAAATATGAACATGCTGCATAACAAAACCTGGAAATATAAATAAAATGTGTTCCTTTCAGCAATAACAAATCAAATCATTCAGTTGTCTTTGCTCATATGTCATTTTAGAGCTGGACGCCTGGCATCTTTTTTGGCCACAGGTTCGTTTCTGTTTGGTGTGAGGTTCTGTGTTGTGGAGATTCTCAGGATGGATTGCAGGTGCTCATCAGTGAGGCGACTCCTGTGTGCTGTTTTGTTAGTCTTTATCACTGAGAAGAGCTTCTCACACAGATATGTGCTACCAAACATGCACAAGGTTCGAGCCGCATGTAGACGGACTTTTTGTTCTTCAAAGTCACCAAAGCGCCGTGCAAACTCAGTGCGCCTAGTTTATCAGCAAAGTGCGTATTTGGGAACACCGTAGTGACGACTTGGTTTAACATTACTTGGCAACAGGGAAAGTGGGGCAAGGTGCACTGGTGCATTTGTGTCTCCCATAAAAGCAGCTTCACTTGAAATCACTTTGTGATTGTGCAGGGTAAAACGTCCGCTGAAGTGTCAGATTCTTATTTAATTATTCTGCTTTCTGTATCTTCTGCATTGCATTCAGGTTACCCTGATGTTTTGTCTCATAGTGCCGTCTTAGATTAAATTCTGTAATTACAGCCACATTAGCTCCACAAATGAGACACATGGGTTCAGTAAACATATACTCAGCCTCCCATCGGTTTTTAAAGGCTCTATTTTCAGAATCAACTTTTCTCTTCAGCATCGTGTGAGCTAGCTTCGCAATAACTTGCAGCATCATAAGGTAGACTTGATTAACGCGTAAGTGTTGGCAAGGCAGCTGAAGCGCTGCATTATGGGATCTGTAGTTTATTGTGTTACCAGCGCTTCATATACCGGGCTTTAATAACAATAATACAGTATATAAAATGATCTCGGGCGGATATAATTACACGGGCGGATGTGGCCCGCGACCCTTGAGTTTGACACATATGGACTAAATAGAACTTGAAAAGATATATTTTTCAAATGTGATCGCAAATTCAGATAGAGTTGACGCACTACAGCCTGCATGCCTCAATAAGTCATCCTCCCTCGCTCTTACTTTTTACCGTTCATCTAATGAATACACTGAGTATGGCTTTACCAAAACAATCATTGATGGCGAATAAAGTATCCATTATTCGAGTATGTAGATCGGGATATATATATATATATATATATATACCAGCGTATCAGCGAGAAGTAGTGTGTTAAAAAGCTAGAAAAGAAAAGGGAACATTTTAAAAATAGCGTAACATGACTGTCAATATACAGTATTTGTTTTGTGAGTGTTACTGAGTGTTGCTGTCATCAAGGATTTGATTATCATTATTTCTTTCAATCAGGTTCGTATTTGTAGGATGTGTTGTGTTCAAGTTACATTCCGTGTTTGTCAATCGTTGTAAAGATGACAGGTTTCATTCATCGATTCGTTTCTTACTGCATCAATAAACAGCTCGTCTTCTTCTTTATCTGAGACCTGACACACTGCATGCACGGGTTTTTTACACTGTCTTCCTTTAGCGGGACATTGACTTTTTCCAACGTGTGCTTTGTTTCCGCAGTAGCTGGATTTATGAATATGCTTGTATGTATCAGACGCTTCATATTTTTGCTGCCTTTTCAATTGTGTAATTGGTTTTGTTCAGCTCTTTGGAACTGTTGCTTTTATCTGTGCACTCGTCAGTTCCGTGAGCCACTCGGTGTACATGCATCAAAGGTTCCCAGCTGTGCTGGTGCCATCTCGTGCTATGTCCATGGCTGTATTTAATGTTACCTTAGTCCTGGCACTTAAAACTTTCTCTCGCAGTTTCGCTGAGTTTGTGTCAAACACCACCCTGACCATCTCATCTTCCTCTCCATAAGCACAGTCCTTCACCCGTGAATATTTACCCGTGGCAGTTTGCTATTGGATTGCCGCTGACGGACGGCCTTATATGGGCAGGCACTAAATTACAAACGCCAGCGCAGCCTGTCTATGAACTTAATTTAAAGTGTAGGTTTACATCGTGCTTTGTTTCGAAGTAGCAGAACTCATGAATATGGTTGTATATGTCACTTTCGCCGCTTCTTATTGTTTCGCTGCCTTCTCAATTATATAATGCATGTTTTCTTCAGCGCTTTTTGGAGGTCTTCCTGGTTTTCTATGTACTGCGTGATTACGTGGGAGGTGTGATGATGTCACACGAAACTCCGCCCCCACGGCGTTCAAGCTCATCTCCATTTCAGTAAATGGAGAAAAACAGCTTCCAGTTATGACCATTACGCGTAGAATTTCGATATAAAACCTGCCCAACTTTTGTAAGGAAGCTGTAAGGAATGAACCTGCCAAATTTCAGCCTTCCACCCACACGGGAAGTTGGAGAATTAGTGATGAGTCAGTCAGTCAGTGAGTCAGTCAGTGAGTGAGTGAGTCAGTGAGTGAGTGAGTGAGGGCTTTGCCTTTTATTAGTATAGATAATATTTATTTATCCATGGTAAGTGCCATACAGGATTACCCAGCATCCCACCCAAAAGAAAAGGACCCTTGAGAAGAAGGAAAGCTAGAACAGAAATACATACAGTGTTGGACTGGCATTCCATTCAGGATGGGTATGGGATATTTACACAGGTGAGAAGAAAAAACAAAGGAGCAGTAGGGCAAGACTCCTGTTTCAGAATATGTTTATCCCCAAACAATAAGATGGCAGCATCCCAGGATCATGTGGACACCTGTAGGACATGATGGGAGTTGTAGTGCTGTGACTCAGCCCTGCTGGATGCCATGAGTGCCAGAAGATGAGTGCTGCAGCGATTTATGATCTCTCTTTTTGGGGCTTCCATTTGACCCAGAAGTACTTCCATCGGGCAATGCCCTGGCACTGGAAGTACCCTTGAGTCTAAAATAAAAGGAAGTTGTCCAATCTCTTGCAGTCGAGTCAGAGTAGGGAAGTGGATGGAGAGTAAAGAGAAGGAAGAAAGAAGATTTTGCTTGTAATTGTGACTGTATTTGTGTCGGTCGTGTCCAGGCTTTTGGGGCTTAGTGGGCCCACTATCTGTCACACCATACATGATATTATAGAGGATTCAAATTTCCCTGTTTTGCATAACTTTCCTTTCTGTCCTCTTAATGCTCTTTTTCATGTTCACCATCAACTAGCAGTCATTCTAATGTTTCACTAAACTAGGTGAAAAGTTACTAGATTCTTTAGCAAAAGGTGCCAGATGTAGTGTTTGGACAGGTGGAAAAGGCCAAATCTATGTGTTACGACAGAAATGGAGTGGATTGACGTGTCTGAAATGATAATATGACAGATATGTGATGCACCTGGAAAGCACCACACCACAAAAGTTGCCAAAAAAAGTATTGAAAATCCCTCCAGGAATTCATCAGACAAGAACAAAAGGGTTTTCCAAACTCTAGCAAAATTACTAATGAAAAAGGTCAACCAGAAAATTGCTCTGAAGAGGTAAAGAATATGGTGCTTATTTTGTTCTAAAGTTTTGTTTAAAGGAGAAGAATATCCTGCACAATGTTCCTGTGCTTTGCTATTAAATAAAATAAACTGCAGCTCCTATGTGTGTTTTAGTCTCTTCATTGCTAAAGAATATTATGTTGCACATGATACTGCATGTCATAACGGCAACAAGGTGCTCTGATTCTTTTCACTCTGGTAATTCCTTTCGAAGCAAAAACTAATAATTCACCAATGTTAAAAAACTGACTGTAAATGGCATTACGTTTAAATATAAGATCATACTAAATATGAAAAGAACTATAAAAATAACAATCTTAAGCATGTAGTTATCTTATATATAAACGTCTACGAGTGGAAGTGCGTGCGTCTGTCCGGCCCGGAAGTGAGAGGTGAAGTCGGGCTAAAGCTTCCACCTCCAAGGATATGCAAAGCGAGGCCAGCATGTCAGCAAAATGAAACCTCCAAAGAAAGACAAAGTCGCTTAGTCGCTAATGCACAAGCGATGCAAGCACGTTGAGAACTTCAATAGTTTCTAGGATCCAATGCTTTTTACAGCACAGGCTTACACAGCTCATATGGTATATTTACCAAACTACAGTATTTTAAAGAGTGCTATCATATTTTAATCTGTAGAACGTTTGAAACCACACCAGCATCTTTTATCAATAGATGTATCAGGTTTTACAGCTTTTTACCGTTGTATTTAGAGAAAAGGTTAAAAATAGATCTTGAAAATATCAGAAGAAACTAGTCTTAAACAGTTTGTTATACAGTAAATGAAAATGTTGCTGTATTACAAAAAACAGTAATATTGCATTTTTTATGCTAGAATTGTGGCAACCACAGCTGCCAGTAACTTACTGTAAATTGTACTTATTTTTTGGCAGTGTAGAAGGTTAGGTTTATCACCATAAATACATTCAAAATATGAACATCTTATGTAGTAGAACTTTTTAGTATTCAATGAGAATTCTGAGGGCCAGTGGTTGTTTTGGGCATATCTTTCCAGGTAATAATGAAGTCATTAATATTAGAGTAATACATTTTGCCTCATCTTGATTGACTTGTTCCACTGTCTGTTGTTTTATTTGGTGATTTAAAATTTTCAGCAGACACTTGTTGGATAACCTATTAGACATAATTGATACGTGTCAGCAATGTAATTTCACTAACAAAAATGTTAATAATAGTATTAATAATAATAATTCATTTTATTTATACAAGGCGCCTTTCTGAAAACTCAAGGACACCGAACAAACAATAAATAAATAAAAAAAACACAATTATAAACAACTAAAAACATCAGAAAATATAAATATTAAAACCAAACATAACCGCTATAATCATAAAGAAAAAGCCATTTTAAACACGTTTTAAGTTTACATTTGAAGGATGAATATGATTTGATATTTCTAAGCTCGGCAGGTAATGAATTCCAGAGCTTGGGAGCAGAACAGCTGAATGCTCTGCTCCCCATGGTGGTTAGACGGGCGAGAGGAACGGTCAGATGGATGAAGGAAGAGGATCTAAGGTTATGGGAGGGAATGGCAACATGAAGGAGGTCAGACAGATATGGAGGGGCGAGGTTATGAATGGCCTTAAATGTTAATAGCAGAATCTTAAAATCAGTTCGAAACTCAATCGGGAGCCAATGGAGCTGCTGCAAGACCAGAGTAATATGGTGAATAGATGAGATTTGAGTAATGATGCTTGCTGCAGAATTCTGGACTAACTGAAGCTTATGAAGAGATTTATTAGGGAGACCAAAGAGGAGTGAATTGCAGTAGTCCAGCCGAGAAGAAACAAGACTGTGAACAAGAATGACAGTGGTATGAGGAGTGAGGGATGGGCGAATTATTGCGATTAATATTACGAAGGTGGAAGTGACCAGGTGATGCTATTAATGTGAGATTGGAAGGATAGAGTACTGTCGAGGATGACACCCAGACTCTTGACCTGAGGTGATGGGGAAACAACAGAGTTATCAATAATAAGAGAAAGATTATTGGCTTTGGATAATGATGATTTTGAAACAATGAGGAGAACCTCAGTTTTGTCACTGTTTAATTTAAGAAAATTCGAAGAGAACCAGGATTTAATTTCAGCAATGCAGTCAATAAGCGAAGGTGGTGGAAAAGAGGAGGTGGGTTTACTAGCAAGGTAGAGCTGGGTGTCATCAGCATAACAGTGAAAATTAATGTTATATTTATGGAAAATATTGCCAAGGGGAAGAAGGTAAATAATAAAAAGAAGAGGCCCCAGGACAGAGCCCTGGGGCACACCTGAAATAACAGCAGTGGGTTGGGAGAACTTAATTTTCTTAAGAAGGCTGAAGAAATACATAGTTATCATGCACTGGGGCAGCATAGAATAGCATTTCTAGCTCCCAACAATTTCTTCTACAAATGTTTCTCATTTTAGATGAATGATACACAGCCTGATTGCTTGTAAACTGGTGATTGTTGCTGAAGACTGGATCACAAAACAAAGTATATAAAATGGAATTTTGAACAACATTTCCTTCATTAAGCTACCATGCAGGAGCAGTTCTGATAACTTTCTAATTCTTTACATAGTACAGTACCTAAGAATATTCACAACATAGTAATCAATCTGTAAATCAGAAAATGCCATGTAGGCCTTGGTTTTTATATTTTTCTGAGTTGTCCTTTTAATACAAAGCCTTCTGGCATTCAAATGAACAAAGTTACAAAATGATTTAATTTATAAAAATATGTTCTGGGACAATATTAATTATACAGGCTAGAGTTTGTTTGATGCTTTCCACAAAGTTTCAATAATTAAATTTGAATAAATCTTTAAATGTCCTTCTGACTATAGCTCCTAGATATTTGAATTACTCTCAGATAATCAATGACAGTCCTGTCCTAATTTAATATGAAATGCAGGAAAATGTACACTTTCATTCAAATTAATTTTGAAAACAGAGATCATGTGAACTCCCCCAATAGATTTAATATGTTTGGAAATGATGACTTTGAATCTGCGATGTAAAGTACCGTTTCATCAGCACAGAGACTTTTTGATAAGTTTCAGAGAGATGGAACATAACAGGCTACAAAGGCAATGTTAACAGAACCAGAAGACCAGAACCCTAGTGGCATTCTTTATAAGAAAGGGCAAACTAACATATGATACTGTATAGACAAGCAGGAATGTCAAAATTCTAGCGATTAAAAGAAAAAACATGTAAGATTTCAGTAATTGGATGAGAATTGTTTTGCAATGCTGCCCTATATACTGTCACTTTGATAATGTCATAAGATGCTACTTCCGGGGCCACTCTTTAGCAATGTAGAATCACATCATGACAGGAGCACAAAATGACAGCACATGCTAAAAAGAAGATCACATTGGATAAACAAAATTCTTAATGATAAAATAAAACCAAATGTCCCAAAACAAAATGAAATACAAGAGATCTGCCTATTTCATTCCATCAAATGCAGTTTCTGCATCCAGAGGTAAAAAAGATTTATGTTCAACATCAAACAATATTAAAAGCTTACACAATAGATAGCTTTTAGCAAATTTACTATGATCTTAAGCACATTCTCTATTCTTTTAGCTAAATCTTCCACAAGGATCTTAATGTCATATTTCAGTAATAACATTGGTGTGTAAGCTGCACGCTCAAGAGTGTTTTTTTTCTTCTTTAGAAAAACATTTATTGATACCTGGTAAAAAAAAAATTGTAGTCAAAATAAATTTTCCTCTTACATAACTAGCATTAACAGGACTAATTTAACAGACATCTTTTTATAAAGTTTTCCAGTTGTTTTCCTGCTATTAAGGAAACGGCATTTTTGATTTCAGGGAACTTCAGAGATCTGTCCAGTAATGCTGCAGGTAGTGAATCAACCTATCACAACTTTATTGAGGAATGTGTTGGCACAAGCAAAAGTTGCTTTCTATAAACTGCAGTCAATACATGAAGAGCTAAGATGTACCAGTGAAAAAGTTATTATTGTTTTAAATAAAGGTAGACACATCTCCATGGACGACAGAGATAGATCTGATCTTTAATAAAATGTAAATTATATTGAGGTAGTTTTAAATACTGCAGGTTCAGCTATTGAGGACCTAACTAACTTGGGATTTAATTGCAAAATAAAATCTCTTTCCATTATTATCTTATTAGAGCTTGTATTGGAAACTCAGGAAAAACTTTAAGTATCATTTTTTTATCACCCATGTTCAGTGCATATACAGTATATTCACTATAATTATTTTAGTTTCATATTTTACTTTTCCATAATCATAATATATCTCTGTTCAGGCCCCACTAGTTTTAGTAGATGCAGAGATTCATAATTTACATTAAACAGGCCTTCTTCCTATAGTTTGAGTGAAACATTATGTCCTTCATTCTTTTCTCAATTGGCCCCTGTTATTTAAATGGGTCTCCTGTAAAAACACAATATCTAATTCCAGATATGAAAGGGTTTTTTACCTCATGAGTTTAAAACTGAGACATTCAACATTCGAGCTACTGAGCTTTAATGATCTATCAATGACAGATTACATTTATATTTTCCTTCCACTGAGTCAGCTCTTTAACATGACAGTGTGGTTTAAGTAATCAATTATCCCATGAGCAATAATGTTGGGAGTTGTGTACTCCTGGTGGGGTCACCCATGGCAGCAAGGCCAGATGTGAGGTCCTGACTAAGACTGACTTTACCACCCTCCTATCCCACCAAGTGTCCATCCAAAGTGGTACAACTTCTTACCATTCCTTGTTGTCCTGCAAAGAGCTTGCCACATGGAGTCCCAACCATAAGTGAAGTGGTGTGATAGAGGATTATGTTTAATTGTCATTAATAAAAGGTGTTGTTTACACCAGAAGTGGTAATAACTACAGTAGCTTTTGACTGTGCATGTTTGTCTTTCTAGAGTGCCTCTTCTTCATGGAAGATGGTCCATAAAATGACAGCTTTCACCCAATTGGCACTGTCTTTTTATTCTGATTGACTGAAAGGGCTGTAGCATTAATGGTCACCTGACAGTGACATCATCGCCCTGCTAGGTGCTCCATAATGGAAAGATTTAAGTAGATCTTGGCTAATGACTTTGTCCATTTCTTCTCTCTGCTCCCCTATGTGGAAACAGAGGGGAGATAAATAACATCTCTTCTGAGATTTTTACTTTCAGCAAATTCCTATCTTCCCCATTGCCAGGCCCTGTCATCATTAACGTGCTCAGTAAACTTTCAGAATGATTGTATGAACAAAAAAAAGAAACTCTGACTCTGGCTTTTTAAGTTTTATCTCCCTCCTCGTGTGAATTGCCTGTATTCAGCCATAACCTTTAGTTTCCCTGGAAACAAAAGGTCAAATCCTATGCTCGCCCCGCTTCTCTATTAGCAGCTAAGTTAAGCAACTCTTTCTTTGGACGTTTCATTTTGCCAATGTACTAGCCTCGCTTGTGTATCCTCAGAGGTGGAGCCCTTATCCTTCACCTCACACTTCCGGGCTGGACAGACAGACACACACACTTCCACGCGTAGATGTTTACTGTATATATAAGAAAGCCCTCAGAAAATAATTACAAGGTTGGCTGTATGCTCTTTCAACTTCTTGGCTGATTGCTTTGCTGTTCTTCTGCTGAAACCATGGATTCATGCTCAACAGTTAGGTTATTTTCATCATACTGTATAAAAACTACTTTGCCTTCCTTTTCTATAGGAAATGATAAAATTATACTGGCTGAAAAATAACGATCACTTGAATTGAGAAACAGTACATTTCTCAGAGTTTCGATGTTAGTAAATGTTTAATAATCAGGAAAAGTAAAAAATAATTGTTTAGTTTGTTTAGTCCCAGCCTGTTGCTACAAGGAAAACAGGCACAAAGCAAAATGCAAGAATACAGAGTCTATTAAGCCTTCTCACTAATCTAAATTGTAAATCAAAAGTAAACATGCAGAAATGTGAAACCTGTAATGCTAAACCAAAAAAAACTCTTTGAAAGTATGTATAAATTAGACAACCCATAAGTCCATAACACTGACCTTTGTACCAGATCAGTGATGATATCAAGCAATACAAATTCTAGTATCACACATTAGCAACCAACTTAAAAACTCATATGCAAATTTACAAAAAATGGCAGTGTCCATAAGAAAACAACGTTTATACAAGTCACTTACTCTAAAAAAACAAGAAATTCAAATTCAACACATTTAAAAACGTGTTAACATTAATCAATTTATGACACCAAAAAATGCTTTAATTCCCCTAAAACTAAATTTATGGCAAGCAGTTTCCTGGGCTAACAACATAGTTTTGCTCGACACTTTTTGGTATTGGACTTCAGCCTGACTAAGAATCTAATTACAGTTGGCTTTTTGAAATGTCTCTTTTCTCCTGATTGATATTTAATTTTTTTTTTTGTGATTCTTCCACAAATTTTTTTTTTTAATCTAATCTTTTTAACTTTAAGTGTGATAGTACTACTTATGTTTCATGCCATATGAATAACACAGAAAAACTATAGAGTTCATATTTCTCTGATTCTGTTTATGTGTGATTAGCGATCCACAACTTCTTTCACCTGTATTACACAGGGATTAAAGGAATACATCACCCAACAAAGACATATTTTTGTATATTACTTACCTCATGTGTTGTGTAGTATTGACTGAGAAAAATGTTTAATCTCATGTTTTCTTGGAGAATGAAGTTAGATTTTTGATTTATGATAGAATGTGTTAATGGCGGCCTATGGTGACTCACACTGAATAACAGTGAATGATACTTAAAATAACAATGAAAAATAAAATCTGATATCAATCATGTCACATAATGCCCATATCAGTTTTCCGGTCGTATGCTCATAATGTGCTAAACTTCATTTTTTCTTTAAATATTGTTAAATAAATGCTTTTGGAACCCAGGGAACCTGAAGTTTCTGCATATCAACTTGTATGAATGTACTGTTGTATCCAAGCTTTCTGGTTTTAATTTGAGGATTAACTAGCAAGAGAAGGAGTACATCAATGTAATTTGGCAGTGATGTATATTTGTATTAGAAGAAAGATATGTTTAATATCAGCTTCACTGTCATTAATTGAGGATATCATTTAGGGTACAATAAAACATATTACAAAGTATGTAGTTTTGTTTTATGTGATTATTCTTAGAAAAGTCATTCTCTCATAAAAAAATTAACCTTTTCTTTATCTGTCATGCCCGCTTGTTTATTTTAATGCCCCAGAGAACTTCATTCACATGCAGTCTCATATCAGTAGATTGTCTGTCTAGAATATCAAAGTGATTGCTTTCACAATATGTGAATCTTGTTTGACTTATGTGGCAGAATGTGGAAATACCCAACACTCGCACCATACATTTTCAAAGGTCAACCAATGAATGTGCCTGTACGTTGCAATTAACCCTTAGTCACAATTCTAAGCACTCCTGTTGATACTGCCAAGTTCTCCCGTGCCTTAATGTAGCTAATAATGAAGCCACTGTTGGTAATTCTTGGCTTTTATTAAAAATAAATTCTGAAAAGTAAAAATATAAACAGTCTCTTCTTTCCTTTTCAACTTAAAGGCAATATACATTAAATGGTCATAGATATCTCTAAGCTGGGGTGTATCAAGTCTCTCTTTAATAGTTTTCCTATGAGAAATATCAAGAACTGGCAGAAAATACCAATGCTAACATGCTTTTGTGTATATATGCAATACCCATGACTACTTTATTTTCTCAGCTGTCTTTATAATATTACTCTACTAATTCAATTTCATTTTAAAATTTCTTTCAAGATCCTAGTAAAAAAAGGGGCCACTTTTAAAAAGGATATATGGATCCTAGCGTACTCATCACTGTCTTGAAGCAAACAGGCTAGAGGAATGATTAATAAAGGTGACTAGTATACTACAGTATGTACATCATATGAGGTTATAATTATATTGTGTAATTCACTTGTATGGACACACCAGGAACTGTGTAGTTTTGGTCCAAGTATTACACAAAGGACTTAAAAGTTCAATTGAAAATGTTGCTAGACTTATCCCAGGATTACAGAGAGTGAGATAGAAGGACAGATTGAAGAATCTTAATCTTTTAAGTTAAAGCAAACAGAAGTTAGAATGAAACTTGAAGGAAGTGTCTTAAAGTATTAGTAAAGTCAGTAAGTTGGGTGCCAACTGTTACATTAAAATAAGTTCTTTCACATAAACGAGGAGGCGCAAATTGAAGCTGATCATGGGTAAATTTCTCACAAATGCTAGGAAATGCTTCATCACACAGAAAAGTTATGAAGTAGTTAAGTTAAAATAACCTAATATCTGAACATGATACAATTTTGAATACACTCAAAGAGTAGGATGTCATTATTGAACTGGCATTTTTCTGTTAAATTCTTTTATATATGTAAAGCAGCCTTCAACAAAACCTTGCCACTAGTAATCATATTGTATACTTGTCCTTCTACCACTTTGCTTTGGAAATGTACACCACAGAAAACCTAATAAAATTGCAGATCATTGCAGAAGTATTGATTCTAAAAACCTATTCTGAGATGCCCATCATTCACTACAAACCATCACATTGGTGCTGTTGTAATCATTTTATGCAAAAATATTATTTTACTAAATTGACTTTGCAAATTAAGTAAGAATGGTGTGGATTATTGCAAACAAATGGATGGCCTTTGCCTTTTCAGTATGCTGGCCTGTCTATAATTGTATTGACATACTGAAGTAAATGATTGCTGGAGAAGAACAATAGGTCAACAGAGAAAAATCGGGAGTGGCGACTTATTGCAAGTTAATTAGCATGTGCCAGTAAGAATTACACTGTGCATGTGATTGTTATTTGGCCATTTGGAAAACAACAAAAACTGTAAAGTTTTGAATGTTTTTTTTTAGTCAAATTTGAAGTGAAAAATTATACTTAACCTTATTTTGTTTATTTTATGTATTGGAATGTGCAGCTTTTCTTTATGGATTAAAGAGGATTTGCAATGGCTAGGAAAACAAAGGAGCAGCTTGCAGCTGTTAAAGGATGAGCACATCTCGCTGTAAACTGGTCTTCCCATGTTAGCTTTTATTTCAGTAAAATGGCAACATGCCCCCGAATGAAATAAGCAGCATATTCTTAAAAAAGAGTCTATAATGTTGGAGTCTTGTTTTTTCTTATGCATACTGGGAAACTACAATTATTATAAATATGGAGAGTAAAGAACAATGATATTAGTTGCAGATTAAGTAATGCTTTGAAGTTGTGCTCAATGGCCTGTTTTTAGGCTCACAGTAATTTCAAACTGGCACACTGATTTATTGAAGATATATCATTAAAACGATGAAAACAATTCAGTATATAGAGGCATTACCAATACGGTTACTGAAAGTGAAAAATGAGTTTCATTTTCAAAAACATTTATTTTAAACTGATTCATATATCTTGGTAGACTGTTCTATAAATCTTGATCATTTTTGTTTGAACTACTATATATTTAATTCCTCTATCCATTATCAATTTCATTTAGTCCATTTACAGAAAGTGCAGGAAAGCAACCAGCCTCTAGATGGTCCATCACAGCTAAACCATATTGCAATTTTAAGATATAGAAAACATTCCTGGAGATTTCAAGATAGATTGAATAGGTTAGATTTTTGCTTTTGTTTTTGGAGTAAGTAGTGGTATTCTGCTTTGTGTAAATGCAGCTAATTATGTTTAGCCTTCAGTCAATTAAGAGCGCATCAAAAGTTCTTTGTTTCAGCTCTTGTGAGTAGGTAGCGCATACTGCCTGCTAGTTGGGACTCGTTACCATTAGAGCACTAGGTAAGTATTTAAGGGGAGAAAAACAGGCAAAACTACTACTGAATCAAAAAGCTACACTTTTCAAATAAAAGCAACTTTGAAAAAAAAAATGTAAAGATGATTCTGTCAACTGAAGTCTTAAAAATATTATTTTTAAATCTGTCATCTGTAGTGAATGGTGACTGTCATCCAAGATCTCAGAAAGTTAGACTATGCTTGTAAGAATGGTGAGAAATAGCAAACTTACAGTAGATGTTAGTGCTTCAGAGACTTAGAGATCTTCACAAGACTAAAAGCCTTGAAAGACAAACACTTTTTGAGGCAACTGTTATCCGTGGATTCAGAAAGTAAATTTGTGCATGCTTTTTTAATTACCCATCAATCTCAATAGCCCATAATGACAAAGCAGAAACATGTTTTAGAAAGTTTATCAAATTAATGAAAATCATAAGCTAAAATCTCTTATTATATGTATAAGATATATATTCAGACCCACAGGAGCCTCCTTTAAAGAAGCCCCTTTGGCAGAAATTACAGTTTCAAGTCTTCTTGGGTGAGTTACTACAATTTGGCTAGTTTATCAAATTCTTCCTGACAGATCCTCTCAACCTCCATTAGATTAAATTGGAAGCATCTGTAAACTGCAAGCCTATTCACCGATATTCTGTTGGACTTCAGCTGAGCAACTCAAGCATAGAGACTTGCCCTGAAACCATTCTAGGGTTGTCTTGGCAGTATGCTTCGGGTCATTGTTGTACTGAAAAATGAACCAATATCGCAACTGAAGCAGGTTTTCTTCAAGGGTCTCTCTGTACCTTGCTGCATTCATCCTTCCCTTAGTTCTGACCACTGTTCTTGTCCCTGCTGTTAAGATGTACTCCCATAGCATGACACTGCTGCCATCATGTTTCACTATAGGGATAGTATTAGGCAGGTGATGAGTAGAGACTGGTCTTCACCAGACATAGTGCTTGGAGTTTTGCCTAAATAGCTCATGACTAAATAGCGCCCATGACTATGATTGGATTCATTTCAGGAGGAGACAAGACAGCCTATAGAAATGAGATCCAAAGACTGAACTCTACCGAAAACAAAATGACTTATAACAGACTTCCTGGGGCACAACACAAACCACAACCCAATATATATCAATAGAGATTGTGTGGAAAGAGTTCTAGCTTTCAAGAAAAAAGCAAAAAAGGAGAAGCTGCTGGTGTCTTTTTACCGCTGCTCCATTGAGAGTGTGCTGTCATTTTGCCCCGCAGCTCGCTGGTAAACAGTAGAGCCCTTCAGAGGATTATAAACTCTGCCCAGAAAAACACTGGCTGTAAACTGCCCTCCTTGGAGAAACTCTTCAGCTCTCCCTGCCTCAAAAGAGCAGTCAACATCATGAAAGACCCTTTCCACTCTGGACAACCCCTGTTTGATTTGCTGCCCTCTGGTTGGTGGTTCAGGTCCATCCATTCATGAACAAACATATTTAAGAACAGTTTTTCTATCCCAGAGCCATACGAGAACTGAATACTACTAAACACTTATAATGATTGACAATTACCAATATACCTACAGTCACTCTTGCACTACAAAGTACATGTTTACATTCTTTGCAATTATATTATTTATCTGTTTCTATTATTGCACTCAAGTTCTATGTGCATTATACCAAATTCCAATATTTATTTATTGTATTGTATTGTATTATATTGTATTATAATGTGATTATGCCCATTATATGTGAATGCAATTCTAGGATTGGTGCAATTTCATTGTATTCAGTGCAATGACAATAAAAGGAATCTGAATCTGAATCGGAGCCCTTGAAAGGCTGATTGGCAAACTCTAAGTGGGAGATAGCCGCTCTGCCAGAAATACCATATTCATGTAGTGCCGCTGAGATTGTCATCCTTCTCCCATCTTAGCTGTGCACTTCTGAAGCTCTATTAGAATGACCATTGGGTTTTTCATAACCTTACTTTACCAAGGCTCTTCTTGCCAGGTTACTTAGTTTAGCGATATAACTAACTCTAGGAAGAGTTGTGGTGGTTTCAAACTTCCATTTTGTAATTATTGAGGCCACTGTGCTCTTGAGAATTCTCAAAGCTTTAGAAATGGTTGTCCTGGCCTACTGTACTGTATGCCTCACCACCAGTTTAGCACAGGGGGATGCAGAGGGATGCTCAACCCACAATATAAAGTGCCACAGCAAAGGGTCTGAATATTTATTTAAGTTAAAGGTTTTAGTTTTGGATTTTTTATAAATTAGCAAACCTTTCTGAAAACAGGTTTTCACCTTCTCAATAAGGATTATTGAACATCTATAGCAAAAATGGCAAATGGACACATTTACAATTAAATATAATAAAGTGTACAGAAAGTAAAGAGGTCTGAGTACTTTCTGAATCCAAGGTGAAGTAAATACAACAAGATGCACACTTTAATAGATGGTTCTTGGGCTAAAGTAGTCAATGGAAGAATACAGAAACATAGCGCCCTTTCCATAAATAGGTACACTCTGCTGCGACATATATAAGAAAAGCAACTCTTCTGAGACAAGCAAAGTTAAAAACAAAGTGGTGCAACAAAATGAAGTTTTGTCGAACCTTTGGAGATTTCATTTTCAGATCACAGGCAGCTAGATAAGCGGAAGACTGCGAGTGAACAACAGTGTGTTTAATACCAGGTGTAAGAGTTTCCCACATCACCAAAAAGTAGACTGGCTGCTGGTGAAGGGAGGTAAACACATTATTATTTTAGTTCATTTTAGAACAGATGACACTAGAAGTACAAGAGAATTTATCTTACAGAAGAAAAAATAATCAGAGAACCTGGTAAGAACCTAAATAGTTAAAATTAGTTGGATTTTTTTGAAGTTCAATTAAAGTGATGATCAGGAATATAATATCAGTGACTATCCTTTAGAAAGGATAAATGAGGAAGGAAAGTAGGTGCTAAATATGGAAAAACAATACTTAGTCTCAAAAGAAAAACATTGAAGAAAGATTCCACTTAGGGTTAAGCTAGTAAGGAAGATGTCAAGAGATGTAGTGTTTAGAGTTTGTTACCGGCAACAAAATTCATACATTCCAAGCTACAGCAAACAACAGCATTTCACTTAATCACATGCGATATACAGTATGTTGGATAAAGGTAACGTAGTGATGATGGTGGATTTTAATTTTCTGAACAGTGATTGGGAAAATATGAAACTGAAATGGTTATTATTGGAAATTGTTCTCTCACTTTTCAGAGGCATGCCCATCTAGAGTTTGTTTTTTCAAATAATTCAGAGAAAACAGAAAGGAAATAAGTTATTATTGATCTTTTAAGCAATAGTCATTGGGACACAGTTAAATTTGAAATTGCCTTTAAAAAGATATAAGTGCACACTTGACACCAGACTTTATGGGAACATGGACTACAAATCAAAGAACGGTAAAATAAAAACTTTACAACTAGAAACAATGCATGGTTACACTTCAGAGATGTCCTGTTTCAGGCCCAAAGTAAAAAAATAAAGTAAAATCAAAATGAAAAGACCAAAGAAGTGGTCACAATAGATTGATGACTTCATTGTGACATAATACTGAAAAACAGCCAAAACATTCAGCGTCAGAAGAATACCAGAAACTGCATCAAAAGATCAAGAAAGCATTTGAAAGAGAAACTGAAAAAATGAATTCCTGTTGAAGCCATAACAAACTGCATACAATTTATCCCGGTGTACTGAACTGAAGAAAACACTAACAGAGACTTTAGGAAACTTCAGAGACACCCAAGAAATCATTGGAAATGAAAAAGAGAATAAACTCAAGAAATATTTTATCCAAGTGCTCGTAAAAGAAATAAATACATTATCTCAGCCAGAAGTGAAAACAAGTTTTAAGTTTTCAGGTTTTGAGAACAGAAGAGTCAGATGTGTTACAGGCCATCAATGTATGCAAAACTAACACAAGTATCAGGCCTGATAAGATTTTACCAGTAGTTTTGAAAGAAATTAAAGATATTATTTGTCAATATCTATTAAGTCATGTAAAGTGTCACATGGGATGGACAGGCATCCCAACCAGGAGAGGGGAAGGTTCCTTAACCAGGTGAGAGGCCTCAAGTGGATGGACAGGCATCCCGGTCGAGAGAGAGAAAGGTACCATAGTCGAACTGGACTCCCCAGGGGGATGGACAGACACCCCAACAAAAGGAGAAGAAAATTCTTTACCTAGATGGGAAGCCCCAGGCACATGGACAGGCATCATGACCGGCCATGTTTGTAGAACCTTCCCTGGCCAGGATTAAAGGGAAGGACAGGGAAGAACTGGCTATGAGGGATGTTTAATCCCCCAGGACACTAGATGGCAGCAACCCTGGATATGTCGGGATTTGCAGTTCAGTAACACAGACCTGCTGGGGTCCATAGGTGCTGCAAGAGGGCACTGTAGGGAGATACACTCCGTGTTATTGGGAACTTCCATATGACCTGAAAGCACTTCAAATAGGCAAAAGCCCTGACACCGGACAAACTCCCGGGTCCTCAAATAAGGAAACCGCATTACCTTGTCCAGGGGTGTCAGAGCTAGGAGGAAGAAAGACAACACTCAACTGGAGGAGAGCTGTGCGGTAGAGACAGGAAAGGAGAGGAGAGAGATAGGAGAAGAAACAACCTGTTTTGTGCTTGTTTGTACATGGTATTTGTGTAATAAACACCTTTTATTTAAACCCAGGAGTGTCTTGTGTGTTTGCATTTAAGATTTGGGGTTCACTGGCGCCCCCTAGTCTTTACATCCTATTTCAATAATAACTTCAAATAGAAGTATCTGATGTCAAAAGAAATCCCAGCCATTACAGACTAATAAGTCTTAGTTTTACTTCAAGCAAAATTTCAGTAGACTATAGTCAAAAATAAATTGAAACCTATTTAGTTGATTTTCAATAAGAATTTAAGATTCTCTATTTTATTCTACTTTTAAAAATGATTTTTAGAGAACTGTACTAGTTGCCTTTAAATACATTCATACTCTACAGGATCTATTCAGGCCTATGAAACATTTGTATTTCCCTTTTGTGTTTTTATCAGTCTAGCCATTAATAGGCTCCTATGCTGCTTTTCATGAAACACGAAATGTCTCTCACTAGAAATCTTATGTACATATCTGTTATACTTTTAGTAAAAAGGAGTGCATGCAAAGAGGATTAGAACTTAACACTGCAAGTCTCACATGTTTGTGTGTTCACACCATAACAAGTATGAAAACCTGCCATTGAAAGCCCTGGATGTGTGGAACCATATTTAAGTCCTTCATTCAGCTTTTCATATTCTTCCCTTTTCTTATAATAACTGATGAAAAGCAAAGTACTGAAAATGAGACTTTTCACACTTAGCAAACAAAGAATAAGAAAAGATACAAAACATATCTTACTAGCAATGCACTGTCATGTTTTCTGCTTTTACTAATTTACTACTCTATCTATCTATCTATCTATCTATCTATCTATCTATCTATCTATCTATCTATCATCATATTTACAGTACAATAAACAGGGACAAGTCTGGCTCCCCAGTCCAATTTTATTGTTACCCTGCAATTTTAGAAAAGATATTTTTTAAATATTGCAAAATGAATAGCCTTGACACATGAAAAAGGTATGGGGTAGCCACCCATATACTTGAATCCAGGCTGCAAAACAGACGTGTACAGAGTTGAGTCCAGAACAAAACTGAGTAAAAGCAGGGTGTGGTCTGGCTTTTATGGCTGGTTGGTGGAAGTGATGTCATCGGGGGGCCGGAACCAGAAGTGATATCATCGGGGCCGGAACCAGGAACAATTTCCTGTGTTTGGTTTGTAAGGGTTTCAAAGAAAGGTTTAGCGCACCCCACCACCCCCTTGCCTGGTGTGGAATTACCTTCTATCGGTCCTTTTAGCTGCCTCCCATGCACACATGACGTGCGTGACAATATATTTGTCTTTAAACTGAGTTTAGAAGTTAAATACACTGAAGGAGTTGATACTAATGCTAACCAAACACACCACATTATTTGGCTAGATTGTGCAGTTGCTAGGGCTGCTGTCTGGAATCAGGTTTTGACATAAGTTAGGTTAATTCATTTTTATTAATTGGCTCAGTTTAACTCTGCGTGGGTACATTTACAAATGTGGTCTTGTGATGGGCTGTTTGTCCAATGCTACGGGGTTTCATGTTTGTGCTGAATGCTTCATGACAATACTGAATATACAAGCTCTAAAGATATATAATTAAAAAATAGACTATGCTACAGAGTTTGCAAAAAACAAAGAATCCAAAATGGTAATTTTTCAAGTGAATCGATGATTCGCATGCTGGTATAATCAATCTACTTCCACACAGTGACATGAAAAGATACATTTGAGAAATTGCGATAAATACTGAAGTCTATTCATTACTAATTATCTAAATTCATTTGCTCAATGTGAAATGCTGCTAAACAAGTAGATATGAACTGAAACATAAGCAGAAACGTAAATGAAATAAGAAAAATATAGACCAAAGTATGTGGCCATTGTAACCATAAAAGCATACACTGTTTGAAATTACTGTAGTATTCACAAAACAAAGAAGAGTGTCCGATTGCAAGAAGGAGATATAATTTGTTCAGGGAAGTAGTATGGAAGACGAGAAAGGAAAAAAATAAGGTAGAGCAAATTCAAATGAGACACTGTATTTTGCTTATTTATAAAACAATAAATATTTCAGCCAGTTTGTAAAGGAAGGAACATTTTTTTGATTACTTGCCTCTGAAGATGTTATTAATCAACCAGCTAATGTTGTTCTACTTAATGCAGGCATTGGATATACTGTAGCTAATGCTGCTGTTTGAAATCAGACTTCAAGATGAAGCAAGAATCTTGTGTGTATTATTTGTTTGTTTTGATGGGTAAGTAACTGAAACCATCATTTCTGCAGCTTGGTAAATCTGATGCAATTTCCTATTTATTCATCCTTTTTAAATATGCAGCAAATAGAGATTTGTGTTAATCTAGAAAGAAGTACATAAAGTTATCTGTTAGCATTTTGCATGCCATCTCTTCAGGCTGAAATACCCAAAACCCTGTTTTCTTTCTCATGCGCATTACATTATCCCCTATCCTGTTAAAATTTCCTATTAACAATAAATGCATAACGTGCACAGTTTATAATTATTTTTGCCCCCAGTTATATTTTTGTTGGGAATGTATCACTTAGCATGTATGTCTTTTATAATAATTCAGTAATAAATGTACTCACTGAAGTGTGCTTTCATAAAGTAAACTGGTGGTTCTCCATAAGACCTGCTGTTCATATACTGTTTAAGTCTGCAAACTGCTGTTAGTTTTGGGCTGCATCACACACTTTTATTGCCAGCATGAAAGATGCCAGGTTGAAACTGCAAGCTGTCCTTGTAGGATACCTAATTTTGCATGATACATTTTGTGTGTTGACGCGGCAACTCTGGTGTTGTAATTAATTTAAGAATTGGTTTATGCATTCACTTCTTTTCATCGTTGAACTCTTATCTTGGCTCTCACAGCTGTTGTCAGTCTGAGCACTTATGAAGTGGCAGCTGATGAATTCTGACAGATTATTTTAATACGGACTGTACAGCCAATTTGATTATATTGCAGAGGTTAATAATTTTAAAGTGTGAGTACAGTTGATTATTTACATGGGGGAATTTAAGGTTTTTTTTTTTTTGGTTTACAAATTTTAAGTTTGTAATATACAAAATGTGTGGTCAATAATGACCTAGGACATTATTTTGAGAACATTAGAAAAACATAGTAATAGATCATCATAATTTCATACCTTACTTCATCATAAAAAAGAAGACAATTTATTCACCTGTAAATAAAAACATTAATCTAAATGGCTGGGGCATGGAACACTTTTCAGAAGATTACAAAACCAGCAACCTTAAGCTTTAAGTTTACTGAGGTGTTAGTCATCAAAAATAGTCCACTGAAAATCCAAATCAATTTTAACAAATATGATCGTGTATAAGACTGTAATGCATGCATAGCAATACTGTTTTCAGGTTTTCTGGTTGGAAAATACCAAACACAATATTTTGTGACAGAGAATAGCTTAAGTCCTAATGATGAGGGTGCAGAAGAAGCTAAAGGAATATGGCTCCTATCATTTAATGGTTTAAACCCTCTGAACAGCACACCAGCAGTGTGATTTTATCTCTGTAAGTCTCCTTTTATATAATGTAACACTGTTTGAACACGGCAAATCACAACAGTTGAAAAACACAATATCAGCTTGTGACTCATTCAGATAAGAAGATATCTTTAATATTGTGTGATATTCTTCTCACAGAGACTTTCTCTTTTGTATATTTAGTGCTTGCCATACATTTATTACATACATGCTAAACAATTTGGTATTTTTATTCATTTTCTTATTATTGATAGTCAGGAGGAGTATGATGATTGATGTTCATTTGAACCTGGGCAGCTGTTAGTATCAAGCAGCTGGAAGAAGTTTTTGTGAGCATTATACTGAGCTTTAATGGGATCATGAATGCTTTTGTACAGTATTCAATTGCTGTGATAAGACATTCTTTTACAGTTTCTGATTACCAGTTATCAACATACAGGTCAGTGCCTTTAAAAATTTTGTATAAATGTTTGCTAGATATAATAGGGCATATTATCAGAAAATCCTTGCAGAGTTGCCTTAGATTGAACAGCAAAAAGAGCAGAGTCTATTACAAAAAATAATCTGCCACAAGAATGAAATACTGCAACTGGAAATGTTCTTAGTTAGAGCACAAACATTCTGTTTAAAGATCTAGAACTTTGCACAGCTGCCATACAACATGATCACGCATTATTAAAGATTTGAGATGTAATGCACAGTGGTTGACTACTGGACTCACTTTCTACCTTTTACAATTGAAAGATATAAAGGGACTTTAACTGAAATTGATTACTTGCCTGCTGATTTCTTAATAGATGCTCAATTCTGTAATAAAAATGAGTATCATATTGCTTTCTTGCTAATATGAAATTCCCTGAGGAGCAAAGATGGCACATCATGCAGTATACTCTAGGGGCTATAAAAATGAGCTGCTGGGAAATTAACTAGAACAAATGAATTATAAGAAAATATTTCATAGTATCTCTCATTCTTTGATATTATCTACTGTATCTACTGTACAATACCTAATTATCAAAACCTTAGAATAATTTTAGAGACAACAACAAAGAAGTGGAACACTGAATAAAGTACCAGCTTTATACAAGTAAATGAAACAAGCAAACAGAGCTTTTATTGCATATAATGTCCTACACACTACAATATACACACAATAATACAACATAAAAAACTAAAGGTTTAGCAAATAAAATGAAAGACATTTTTATTAGTCCTTCAGTATTTTCTGATGTTTGTCAGGTCCAAAAACCCATAAGAGAGCATCTGAAGACACTGTAAGACTTAATATTTTAAAGAAAAATTTCTCTGCATTATAGAAAGTATTTTGTATAACATATCCAATTACTTATTAAAAATCCCCATATCTAGAACTTTGTCAGTTTTGTTTTATAAAGGTTTGCTGTTTCTCTATAAAAACATTAAGAAACTAATGTTATAAGCACGATATATGTTTGTGAGCTTTTGTGTTCAGAATTCTGTAATTATTTCAAAATATTAAGTTCAAGACAGGCTTAAGTACTAAATTTCTCACAGTGTGAAATTCACATGGAGATCCGGATATAACTGCATTAAAATAGCAAATAGTGTAATAGAGAGATGTACTTTGGATATCTTCAGATCTCAGCTTCATGATAGTTAAGTGCATAAGGAATGCTGAACTGTGTTAACCTGAATGGCTTGTATAAATGGTTATCTTCTTCTCATGTTCTTAAGCAGTTCCTACTCACACTATTACTGGAGTACAGACTAGTTTTGTTTCCTGGAGGCTATGTAAGTACTTTCCTCTGGTTCACTACTGAAATACAGTCTTGCTGTTTCCTCCTCACTTTCAGCAAGATGGATGTGATACTGGATAGGTTGATATCTCTTGCGGATAGAGCTTCCATGGTTAAAGACTTCCACTATTCCAAAACTTCAGCAGGATGGACATTGAATTGACCTTGCATTTGATTTTTTGGGAAAATCTGTTTCATTTGTTGTTTAAAAGATTTATGGAAAACCTTTCATTCCATCTCAGCAATTTAAAAATATATATAGGTTAAATAAATAAATCAATAAGTAATGAATAATAGACCCTAGGTGAAAATTATTGCAAAAGTTGTAAAGGATTCTCTATCCAAGTTCTCACAAGATATTCAAGTTATTAGTGTTTAAGATGTACAGTATTTAAAAAGGCACATTTTCAGGAATCATTAAATGTGTTAGTGAGTTAACAAGGATTTACAAGAAATAAGGAGATTCCCAAAAAAGGGAAATCATCTTAAATCAAACCCTAATGTGCCCCAAAACTAACATGATCAAAAGGAGCAACAGCCTGTTCTGTCAGTAATAGAAAAAAGCAGGCCACAAGGGCAAAAATGGAAATGGACCAGGACGTAAGAGGACACAGGCCCTAGCTTGTTTTAAACTTTGCTGCCAACTAAAGGCCAGTCATAAAATATTCTTACCAAATTCCAAAAAAAAGGTTTACTCTTTCTGATGTCTTAGCATGCAAGAGAGAATACTGTATGCTAAGAATACATGGAACAGTAATTGTAGCCCTAGCCTTCTAAAATGATTTATTCACTAACTAAACACACAGTGAGGTTTTTTCACAAATCCAAAATTTGGACAGTAAGATTAATGTACCGCCATCTTATATAGTGGCACTGTGCTTAAGTCAAATGTCAAACATCCAGCAGTCAAATGTTACCAAAAGGAAGCCATCGCTATTAAGAATATGGCTTAGCCATGCAAAAACACAGAAAATGGTGATACCTGGAATCTGATTTGACATGCAAAATGGCATGTCTCTAATATAAAAATAAAAATACAAAAATACATTTAAACCATGAAAATGTACCCTAAAGGATAAAAAAAACACTCTGAATCAATGTCAATGTCAATTTATTTATATAGCACATTTAAAACAACATAGTAATGCTGCGGCCAAAGTGCTTTACAATAATAGAATAAAAAAAAAAAAAACATAAACAATAAAACATAAATAGTAATAAAATATATGAACATAAAGTAAGATAGATAATAAATAGAAATAACGTTATATGATCACAAAGAGGAAAACCATCAGTATTACTGAAGGTCACTGAATGCAAGTGAAAAGAAGTGAGTTTTTAATCTTGTTTTGAACTGTTCAATTGTAGATGACTCCTTAATATGATGAGGTAGAGAGTTCCACAGGCGAGGGGCAGCAGCTGCAAAGGCCCTGTCCCCCTTAGTTTTACACTTGGTACGAGGGACAACAAGAGACAACTGACCAGAAGATCTAAGCACTCTGGATGGCTGGTGTAAAACACACAGTTCAGATAAATAGGTAGGAGCAAGACCATGTAACGATTTAAAAAAAATAACAGAGTTAATAACAGAGAACCATAGCAGAGAAGAGGTCTAAGCCTGTCCACAGTGACCAGAAGTAAGTGCCTGCATAACCAAGATGGTCCTAATAAACCAAAAATACACACCACAATACTAAAGAAAGAGTTTTACAAAGCACAAATTAATGCACAGAAAATAACGTAAATCAATTTACATAATGTACAACCAAACAAAAACACAGCGATGATTTGCATATAATATTAACATCAAAATGGTGGAATCCCACTTTCTAACAAAAACAGACAAACTAACTTATTTTGTGCAGTGTCTGCCTTTAATAGCTAACGTAGTTGTAGTGATGTCACATGTGAATGCACATGGGCACATCCATTGACGAATTTATGTCTCAAAACAGTGTAAACAAATACCCTGAACCAATTAAATGAGTTGATCCTTTTCTGTATGAAATATGCTTTTATTAAAATATTTACAGTGGAAAAGTAATTTAATGTCAAAAGATTAGCTATTATTTATTTTTTTAACTGTTTGACCAATTTCAACTTTCATATCCTTAAAATTTAGATAAAAGTATAATTTGTTTTTTCTGTGTGTGCTGTAAAGACAAGTAGTTAACTGTTTCATTCATTATCTTCGAAAATCATTGAATATTACAATTGTATGCCCAACTATCTCATTAAGATCTGAATCGAAGAATAGCCTGGACAACTAAAACCTGCAAGTCATATTTCATAATCAAAGACAAACAAGATAAAGAAATGAAAATTTTGAAAACTTTATTCAACAATACTGGTGAAAATTAGTAGTATTTATATTTAATACAATATGTGCTGATTCCTGTAACACCATCTGGAAGTAGCAGTAAAATCAACCAGAAAAGTGCTTTAAAAATAAAATCTGTTGCACTACTGCATGCCCAGAACTCTTGGGCGGTGTTATTTACTTAGTGCTAAAACCTATGCCTTTTAACAGTTAATGTAGATGACTAATTCACAAAATGTGGGCAGAGGCAAGAACTGTTGAGTCTCATTTTCAGGCCACGTGGCTCTAGACAGAACCAGCTTCATACAAGATGAACTGAAAATGTTATCAAAGTATTCATGAATGTGAAGGAAATAGTTTGGAGATGCCTTAAACTTATTGGATGGTCAGAAGACCTGGCAAAATCCAGGCAGTGTAAACTAGTGGTTGAAGTGTTGCATTAAAATTCACAAGATAGCAAATTCAAATTTCATCTTCATCCAAATAATTATCACTGAGGAAGTTATATAATCTCCCTTTGTTATTTCTGTCTTATGTGTTAAAATGTAATTTACTTTACACTGTATGAGAAGTTCTTTGGGATGTTAACTATAGATACAGTATGGTACTAAAGACAGCATGAAAACCTATATAATTTCTTTAAATTGCACATAACTTCATATCAATCTGTATTCAGTATTAAATCTAATCATTTTTAGCCTGCTAAGCACACACACTACTTTTCCCCTCCTGGACTTTCCTTCTTTCTGTCACTTGAGCCCTTCTTGACATCCACGTGTCAAATGCAAGCTCAATGGATCTGAGGACTGAGAGGGATTTTTAAGTCCCAGCCTGTTACTGCTCCTGGATATTGCTTCCAGAATCCTGAGAGACATAACAGAGCCTGGCAGCATCCCATATGGAGCACTCTCTAATGGCCCCGGGTATTGAAAATGATTATATTAGGCACCTGTATGCAATCCATACATAACTAAAGCAAGTGGTCCAAAAAAACACACAGTAAATTTGGTGACATCTTCTTCAGATGCACGTTTGCTGTCGACTAACTCCAAGATGGAACTGGAGCCAGGATTGGAAAAAGGAAGAGGTGGGATCAGGAGGTCACAAGCCGTAAGTGATGTCATTGGCATTAAATCTTTCAATCATCCATTCTGAAGAGGGAGGAGAAGAAAAGTTATTAGGTGACAGCACCAGTCCATGGCTTGGAGTGGAATTACTACATGACGAGCCATGAAGTTGAAGTGCATGTGTATGACTTTATAATATATATTGTGGTGGACAGTTGGGGCCCTTGCCTGTCCAGGATGCCTTTCTTATAAAAGGACCGGAAGAGACCTCCCCTGGTTTGTATCGGGGCCACGGGATCAAAGCTTGGTAGCTCAACCCTGCTAGGGCCTGTGGCAACTGCCAGGGGGCGCCTGGATAACTACGGAGCCCTGGAATGCAGCACTTCCACCACACTCAGAAGTGTGGCAATTGTGTATTGTGAGCTGTAGAAAAGGAAGAAAATTGAAATACAAGCTTATGTATTTGGACTTGTGTGGTCTGCCGGTCTGCCTGTCTGTGTCAGGGTTAAGTTCCACAATATATATATCTATATATATATATATAATATATATATATTGTAAAAGATGCAACAGTAAGCAGCATAAAGGTTTGGGGTTTTCCGCTCCCGTATATTGTAGACAATCCACAATTTGGAAACAAAAAACTCTGGTCAGATATAAACATAAACAAGTTCATATGCGCGACGCCATACTAGGCGTCGGCGGTCATTTTATAAGGGAGGAGCCGGAAGTGGAGGAATGCTGGGAAGGAGGTGTGAGGGATGATGGGACTGCTGACGTCAGGGAAGATGGCGGAGGAAGGGCGGAAGTGGACGTAGTGTGGGCAAGTTCCTATGGCGGAGCGTCTTTTGTCCTGGAAAACAAAGGAGAAAGGTTAGTACCCGCCACTCCCTGCCGGCAATCGTCTTTCGATGTGGCTTAAGTTCCATCCATGCCTCCTACTTGCATGCGTGACAATATATATATATATACAATATATATATATATATATAATACAAACTAAAGTCTCATTCCAAAAATGAAGAGACTGAGATGCAGTCTAGAGAAATATGCATGACAAATAAACCTTAGGTGTAGCTTTGGCAGGAAGGATATAAAGATAAACCTACTTTGCATCATTTATGAGACGATTAGAGACAATTGAAATATTTTATTCCAGCACAGAATGTCACTAAGGAGACTGTGCTGCCAAAATGATCAGCTTTAAAGATGATTTACAGTATTTAGCACAGTGAATGAGATACATGGGTCCTGTACAGGAAAGAGGAGTTAAAAGAATGTAAATGCAATGCTGGATAAGTAGGTACACTTTATGTGCTTGTAGAGCCATCAGGTTAAAATAGAATATAAATGGAAGAGGAAGGGAGGTGATATATAATCACATCTTAGAAGGTGTACTGCCCAAGGTTATTTAAAACTACCACCTAATGAATAAATACCTTGAAATGAACAGAGAGCAAGGTGTGAGATGAGGGGGGTGGTTATCTATTATCAAAGCATTATCATTAAATAAGGGAGATTGCTTAGAATGTTTAGCCCACTCCCCAGCTGGCATTTGACAAAATGGCAGACCTTAATAACAGATCTTAGATTAATAACAGATTTCAGGAGGTGATTAGTGATAAGACACCAGAGCACAAGAGCTGGCATATAATGAAAGCTGAGTGATCTTATCGAAGATCAAGGAGAGAGAGAAAGAGATACTGGTGTCCTTTTGGAATGAGTATTGTAATTTGGATTTCCTTCCATTTCACACAAATATTTTGAAGTTATGAATTTAACCTTGAACCAGTAATCATGGCAATGAGGAAGTGGGGGTTGGAATTGCCTTGGAATCTGTTAAACTAAAGCATGGCATAGTGCTCATTTTGACAGCTGCAATGTGGGCAGGAATGGGTAGGCATAGATTAGACCAGGAACTGAGAAATAATTAAAAGTCATTTAAGATGTGGAGGTAATTAGAAGAAGGAAGCAGATAGTTCTTTTTAACAAGATAAATCTATCTTTACCTAATTTGATATGGATGACAATGAAGAAGCTGGCAGATTTATTAAGAGGGTTCATAGTAACTACTTCTGGTGTTTCAGATGTATTACATCCAGCACCTGTGGATTGTCAGATGGGACATTATCCATCGTATGAATAATATAATGTCATCAGCATAGAGAGAAATAAAATGAATGGAGTTATGTATGGAGATAGGAATTATATACTGGGAGGCACAAACTGCTTTGACTCCAGTGACCATGACAGCGACTTCAGGGACTAGGCAACCAAAATGGGGACAAAGGACATCTATAGTCCATAGATCAAGTGTATTTAGGATAGACTTATTTCTAATGTAAATATTAATCACATTAACTGGCTGGAAACTCTTAACACATCTTCATGAAGACTTTATTCTGCCTTATTAGTAAAGTAATTGTGGCCATATTATATTAGGTAAGAAGTGGTCTCTTTCTAACAGAGGCAAGAGCTTACACAGAAGAAAGTCTATCATCATTCGGACTCATTTTTGCTAATTAAGTTTGACATTTAATTATTGTTTGTTTTTAATGTTAAGACACTGATGTCAGTTTGGTGGCATTTTCAGAGGTTGTTTGGCCATGAGCAGCATCATTTTGTGCTGTTTTTGATGACCACAGCCATATGGTTTATGGTTACAGCACCCATTTCTAATCACTTGTTTAAATAATATTGCAACACATGACATAATTCTTTATGTAAAGTGGCAGCATGACTATTAGAGTATTGTTACTGTCTATCACTGTAGTGCTGGTGGAAACTAAAGGGAACTTCCAATTAGACCTTTCTGCTCTTTTTTTCGACTGATTTATGTTCCACTTTACTATAGTGCCTTTAACAGTCAGACAGTTATTTCCAAACAGTAGAAGCAAATTCAGATGGCCTACTGCTAAAGGCCACTCATGACTCTATGGAGGATAAAGCAGCTGTTGGCTCGGGTTAAGTGTGAAATGGTGCCCAATTGTCTATAGCTTGCCAGGGATCAAGTCGCCATGTGGATAGTACAGGATAGGGGTCAGTAGGAGGCGCCGCTGAGCACCAAACATCAGACACAATTGCTCCAACTCAATCCTGGGTTCAACTCAAAGTGCTTTTATCATAAATGATTCCTTTTTTACAGGCTCTTTTAATGAATAAACACAATACTGTCCATCCATCCTTCGCTGCTCCCTTTATTCCTCCGGCATATGTTGTCCTCTCTCAACCAACTCAAACTCCTTGAATGAGGTAAGGTGGCTTTTTTTAAACAACACTTCATCATTCACAAAAACTGCAAAATACTCTGTGCTTAATCTAATAAAAATATTTCATTTAAATTTCTAAGGTAAGCAGATTTCTTTACACTGTTATTAAAATATTTGAAAAATGTACCTTTGTGCATAAAGTTCCTGCTTTATGATGTCAGAGGCAAGCTTTATATGTGATTATTGAATGGAATAACAGAAACCTAAGGAAACAAGATTGATTGCCCTGATTCACACATTCAACCAAGAAACAAAACCACAAAGAGAGAGACAGAGAACCTCTACATGCTGGTGTGGAGAGGCAGGGGCCTTTAGACACTAGTAGACCCTTTCTTACATGGTTCCCCAAAAGTGAATTTTGAAGAACCACAATTAAAAAGAAATGTGGCAACATTTTCTCAGGATCGGCAATCAAGCATTTGCTAAACCTACCTTGCCCTATGGCTGTTGAAAAGAGAGATATCATGGATGTCAAAATGGAGACTACAACAGCTTGTGGCTAATTGTGGCCAGCTAGCCAGTGTGGGTGAGAGACAGCACAGTCGTTGGCCTGTGAGGGTGCGAAGGATCGGCACAGTAGGGGGCAGATCGGCCCCACTGGTGTTTGGTTGAGAAGTGGGAATGATCGAGGTGGTGTCCCTACCCCAGGGATCCGAGGTACGCCAAGGGAGTGAGCAGGAAGACAACAGGACAACAGACCCCAAGCAGTCTGGCCAGCGGTGCTTGGAGGCAGCTAAGACAGAGGTTGGGTGGTGAGGATCTCGGCTGCTTGTGTCTGTCCTGGCTGAGCGAGCAATGGATGAGCTGAGGATACGGAATTGGAGAGGTGTTGGGCTTGTCTGACAGAATATGAAGGACCTGATGGCTGTTGGTTTTAACACTAGAATTACCAGAGCCTACGAAAAAACTCGTAATTCCGTCCCACCTTAAACTGCTTCTTAAATCCCTTCACACCTCTCCGCCAGCGTCCTTTGTCTTCTAAATGTGCTGATAAAGAGAAGCATGGAGCAGCCGGCTATTCCATCCCCCCACCAATTTAGAACGTGCACGAACTTCAGCTTGATTGAGTATCTGGGAGTGAAGTGGAGTTTTAGAGTGGAAATAATAGATCGTTATTTGGAACACACGCATTTCATGTCTGTTCAGTTTCTACAGTAATCTGTGTCAACACATTGTTAAAACAGAAACGTTTTTTTATATTCTAGTAGTAGATGACAAAATGTAGGCATAAACTATATAATGTATGAAGCCTGAAGTCCAAATAGCAAAGAAACATTTTCACAAAAATAACACAATTGCGCTTTTATTCAAAAATATAGCTGCAGAAACAAAAAGCCTCCTTAACATGCGACATTGACACCAGTTTACTGTAACTGCCTCTGTGGTTCGATAGACTCAGCCCCCGCTTGGGAATCAAAAGGTCACGAGTTCGATCCTGTGCTCCTCCGTTTTGAGAAGTAAACTGCTCTTAGTCTTACTGTTTTAAAATAAAAGCATACATTTGATTTCAGTCTGTATCAGCCGGTGCAATTTATGATCCTTGTAAAGGCTAGCTTTTTTTTTAATTCACTTTTCATTCTCTCAGTCGCGTTCAGAATCAATCCATACAACCCCATCTGACACGGCTGTTTTCACTAAAGGCGCTATAGCTCTGCAGTGTACCACGATGCATACTAACGCAAACACCCCCACCCGGTTCTGACACACAAGCGCTGGCGAAGCTGCCTTCTTATCTCACCGTCACTTGCTTTTCTTTTTATTCAGTTTTATTGAGTGTTCCTGCCAGTCCCGCATGTTGCTGTATGCTTTTCTTTTGTACTCCAGGACATGCAGAGGAAAGAATGGTAAAGACCAGTAACCGGCTATATGCAATCATCAGACACTCCCCATCTGCCCGTGTCGTTCAAACACAGGAACATATATTGGTGTAAAAGTATAACAAAAGTGCACTTTTATTCAAGTGCACTTTTTCCATCGCTTTTCCTGTAAGAAGCAATGTACACACTTCTCTCTATGCTGTGGTTTCTATTACACACCTGAAAGAAAGAGACAATACATGTGAACATATCCAGCATACAGCAACATGCGGGGACTGGCAGGAACACTCAATAAAACTGAATAAAAAGAAAATCAAGTGACGGTGAGATACGAAGAAGGCAGCTTCGCCAGCGTCTGTGTGTCAGAACCGGGGGGGCGTTAGTATGCATCGTGGTACAACGCAGAGCTATAGCGTCTGTATTCTGTTTCTTTTGTACTCCAGGCACGCAGAGGAGAGAATAGTAAAGAGCAGTAAGTTCGGCTATATGCAATCATCAGACACTCCCCATCTGCCCGTTGTTTTGTTATACTTTTCAATACTTTTATACTGCTCAAGCGGGCATGCTCAAAAATACACGTGTAATGCCACGAAAAGTGCACGCAGACACTTCATTTCGCAAACAAAACAAGTGCACTTTTATTCAAAACTATCTGTATAACCGAAGAAAAAGAAAGCAAGTTACAGTAGGCGATTGATCGACAGCTTGCATGGTGCAATGCTAAGAAGTGCTGATTTTCATTCCGTGCTATATAAAATCATCACATTCAAATATTAACAGTTCCCACACACCCAAGGACCGTCCTTCCTACATTTACGACCGTGTACTTGTTGCCGTGTACACACCTCTCTGTGCTATGGTTTCTATTACACTGAATGAGCACCTGACACTGTACTTTCTTCCCTGGGGGAAGGTCCCGCATCAGAGAATTTCCAGTTCCTGCATAAATTCACACCCGATCTGACGCTGTTCGTTTTCAAATAATATTGCATTAGTGCGATTATATTTTCACATATATTGTCTCTTTCTTTCAGGTGTGTAATAGAAACCACAGCATAGAGAGAGTGTGTACATTGCTTCTTACAGGAAAAAGCGATGGAAAAAGTGCACTTGAATAAAAGTGCACTTTTGTTATACTTTACACCAATATATGTTCCTGTGTTTGAACGACACGGGCAGATGGGGAGTGTCTGATGATTGCATATAGCGCCGAAGTTACTGGTCTTTACCATTCTTTCCTCTGCATGTCCTGGAGTACAAAAGAAACATGCGGGGAAAGGCAGGAACACTCAATAAAACTGAATAAAAAGAAAATCAAGTGACGGTGAGATACAAGAAGGCAGCTTCGCCAGCGTTTGTGTGTCAGAACCCGGGGGGTGTTTGGCGTTAGTATGCATCGTGGTACACTGCAGAGCTATAGCGCGTCTTTAGTGAAAACAGCCGTGTCAGATGGGGTTGTATGGATTGATTCTGAACGCGACTGAGAGAATGAAAAGTGAATAAAAAAAAAAAAAAGCTAACCTTTACAAGGATCATAAATTGCACCGGCTGTTATAGACTGAAATCAAATGTTTTCTTTTATTCTAAAACAGTAAGAAGGAGGGGCGCAGGATCGAACTCGTGATCCCTTGATTCCCAAGCGGGGGCTGAGTCTATTGAACCACGGAGTCAGTTATAGTAAACTGGTGTCAATGTCGCATGTTAAGGCGGCTTTTTGTTTCTGCAGTTATATTTTTGAATAAAAGAGCAATTGTGTTATTCTTGTGAAAATGTTTCTTTGCTATTAGGACTTCAGGCTTCATACATTATATAGTTTATGCCTACATTTTGTCATCTACTACTAGAATATAAAAAACGTTTCTGTTTTAACAATGTGTTGACACAGATTACTGTAGAAACTGAACAGACATGAAATGCGTGTGTTCCAAATAACGATCTATTATTTCCACTCTAAAACTCCACTTCACTCCCAGATACTCAATCAAGGCATGAGCTGAGAGAAGTTTGTGCACGTTCTAAATTGGTGGGGGGATGGAATAGCCGGCTGCTCCTAGCTTCTCTTTATCAGCACATTTAGAAGACAAAGGGCGCTGGCGGAGAGGTGTGAAGGGATTTAAGAAGCAGTTTAAGGTGGGACGGAATTACGAGTTTTTTCGTAGGCTCTGGTAATTCTAGTGTTAATCTTGTTTTGAATTTCGATTTTTTTTTTTTTACTTATGGACAGTGACTATTTTTATTGGTTTATTTATTTATGGAAATTGTTCTGCACCTAACTTTGGACACTGATTGTTTTGTTTGTAATAAAAGCACTATTTCACCTTTGCACCTTCTCCTTGCTATGTGTGAGTTCTCATTTACCAGGATTATCCCTCAGGTATGTTATCGGTGGTGGCAGGTTTGAGAGGTTTGTGGACGCGACAGGATCATAGAGCAGACCAGCACCGTCACAAACTTCAGACCACCATATGGTAAGTTTTTCCTCATAGGAAAGAACAAGGTGCTTAGGCTGGAAGATCTCGAGGCTGGCAAATAGCTGTAACAAGACAGAGAGATAAAAAATATGTGTAACAGTGAGAGCTTAAGCTGATGATCTGCAAGTGGGCAAGCCATTCCACCAGACAGACAGGGGTTTAAAACTATTTTGATTAGTTTATCTACTCTTTTGTGTCCTTGTGCTTCTCCCTGGGTGTTATATGCGTGTTTCCATTCCATTTCTAATGGAAACACGCATATAATACTACTATGATATATGTTTTTTTTTATTTTTTTCATCTTTTCGGTGATGCAAGGCGGGCACGCTATAATTTACAAATTTGACATAGCTACACAGCATATTAGTTTTATATGTTATAGGCAGGGAGAAATTTGTGCCACTGGACAAGTGCAGTTGTGGCCTGGTACATGTTGATCAAGCATGCAGGTAGGAATTTTATTGTACTGTGTCTACATAACAATAAATCTGAAATTAACTGAGAATACTGCATTTTTTTGTTTAAGGCAAAATGTTACATTTTGTGAACAATACAATGCTACAATGTACCTGCTTATTGTTACTAAGTGTGATAGAGATAAGGCACAATGAAACAAAATGAAAAGTGATTTATTAGCACATGCCAAGTTGGTGCTCAGAAAATGGTAGAAAGAGAACAACTGAGGACAGTGTTATTAACTTTTTCTGTTTCTTGATGGTACACATTTATTCAAGACAGCTTTTTGATGACGCATTTATAAATAAATACATACGTAAATATTTGCATTCGTACCTTAACTCATTATACAAATAAACCTGGGCAATGCCAGGTACTTCAGCTACGGTAGAACAAAATATCATCAATTGCAAATTAACTTTTTAGTGATCTTGTGTTCAGCCATCTTGAATGTGTTGAGGTTAAAAGCTGCAAAAACTTTATTCCTGGATGGATATGAAGGTTATAAACATTGCTTCAGAAATTCCACTCACTGTTGCAGGAGAACATTGAATATTTTGTTTCTTGGATTGGTGATATTATGTTCATTCTGTTTCCCAAACTGTTTCTTTTCTAGAAATTCAACTTTGGATTCAAAATCAGCATTTTTTTTTACCCAGCTTGGCCAATGTGGGTAGCAAATGTGACTAAGATATTGCCAAACAATTTCCTTTTAATATTCCGTATCATAAAGACAAATGTTAAAACGAGAGTTAAAGAGTATGAATTTTTCTAGTTGTATGCAAAATGGGCACCATCTCCATTTTGAACAAAAGATGTACAGTACAAAAATTGTGTTTATCAAAGTTGTGACAAGGATCTGAAGTGTCAATTCAGTGTAAACTAAAATGGTCCAGAAAGTGAAAGTCTGTTCTGGAATATTTTTTTTGGTGAAATAAAAAGACAAATTCCCAATGGAATTTGTTTATTGCAGTAATGTGGATAATGTCTATCCTGTAAGAATGCTAGGGGTTGCCGTCGCCCCATTAAACCAACAAACAAACACGCAGACACAGGGTAAAAGCACTAAGAAGATATTTAATATTTTACTTCTTTAAGTAGTGTTCCTTCAGCACGATAGTCACCAATAAAGACCAGTAAATCAATAATAAATCACTACAATAATCTTTCCTCTACACCTCCCAGCAAGCTCTGTCACACTCCTTCCGACTCCAGCGCCTCGTGTTGTACCGTTGCCTGTTGGGTTTGCGTCCACGTTATTTTTTAAAGGTTTCTAACCAAAACTGATGGCCAGAATCCTGCTGACTACGCCACTGTAAGAACACTAGGGGTCGCTGTTGCCCTGCTAAACCCCCACAGACACACGCAGACACAGGTTAAAAGCACTCAGAAGTATTTTTAATTCCTCCTTTTTTGTAAGCAGTGCCTCTAAAGCACTCCAGCCACAATAAACAGGCAATACACAATAATAATCACGAATAATGAACACAAATCTCTCCTCCACACTCCCTGCAAGCTCTGTCACACTCCCAACTCTGGCTTGCATGCTGGGTTTCCATCAGTCCTTTAAATAGTCCTTGACCCAGAAGTGCACTTCTGCTCACGTGACTTGCAAGGAGATGAAGAATTGGCCTTTTCTTCTGCCTAGAAGTATTTCGGGGCTCCTGTCCTCATGACGTATGAGTACTTCTGGGCTTTGAATGATACATGGCTCTGCTGTTCCTCTCACAGCTTCTCCTGGTGGCACCCATGGTACCCAACAGGGCTGAGAAACCACAGTCCAAGTCCCAGGATGCCCTGCAGGAATCTGGGGCACCATTCCATTACAGGGGAGCAGCCATGTAGCTTTTTGGGGGAGGCAGTGTCCTGGAAAAGCTACCTTCCTGCATCCTTCCATCTCAGGAGCATCCTGGTTGGGATGAGCTGCCAGCTGTCCGCCACAATCCATATTCAGCTTCTCTGAATTGGTTTGACAACTTTCTTCTTAAGTGCTGCCATTTCACCATTCATGCTTGTGTTTTCCATTTTATGCTGCATTAAAGTTACAGCCATCACTGAAATAACAGTTTTGATTTTGTTTTTCGCAGTCCTCTGAGATCTACAACCTCTACTCTAACTTCTGCAAGTTGTTAGGAATTTGCTTCAGAAAAATACCAAAAAAGCAGGAAAATGGTCAAGAAACACTGGCCAAAACAAAACTTATTTAATTTACTAAAGAACTTGTATTGAACAATAAGGAAATTCAGAAACATTAAAAATATAAAAGATAAAAATTTATAAAATTTATAAAAAATTTCAAACTTTCAATTACAAAAATAGTGAAAAAAGAGGCAGTAGATAAAAACAAAAACCTAATTTAAACAATCTGGAATCTGCAATTCTTGATTTTATTTTCTAAAAGAGAGCAAAAAAAAGTTATAAAGTTGAAAACAGAACTAAATAGTCCGAGGACTACAGACCAAAACAGAAAAAATTAAAACAACGAGGGGAACAGAAGAACGTGGTTAGAGTCTAACTAATGGTGTCGCAGTAGCAGAGAGAACTTTAAATAGTTGCCATGTGCTGCCTTTAGTCAGAATAAAGTACTTGGGGCTTTTGAGGTTTCTCCTTTCCACCATTAAATACACTAAAACACTTGACAACATTATTAACAGAATACAAAATAAACTTGCAGTGTATTGTTTATTTGAATTTCGTTAAGGAGTTTGGAGGTAGGAGCATTAGACTTGAATGTTTACTATAGGCATAGCACTCAGCAGGTACACATGTGTGGACGTCCAAAAAAGGGGGAAATGTATTAGCAGGCAAAGAAAGAAGATGATGAAGTACAGTACATGTGTTTTTTGTCTCATTAATACAACAGAAAAATAAAAGAAGGTAATTAGAAATTAAAGACCTAATTACAGAACATCTGGGAATAACAGCAAAAACAAAGCCTTGGGGAGAGATCTACAATACACCATGAGAGATTTCAGGGTTAATGACGAGGAATTGACCTGAGAGATTATGTCTAAAATCCAGTTCTTCAGACTTTTTACTGCATCTGCATTAAGGCAATGGGTTCAGAAAGTCCTGTTAGTTGAGGAGAACATGTGTCAAATGCTTTGTCAGTTGTTTTTCGTAAAGTGAATGTATTTTTTTCTGACTGTAAGGAAAGTCCCGTACGAAGTATGGTTACTGCACTAGGTAGTGAGAGAAGTCAGGGAAAGTTGACCAGGTTATTTTTAGTAAAGTAAAAAGACATTTTTGATGAGAGATTGCATTTGAGGTACAGTTGTTCAAAGAATATTGTCAGTCAGTCAGTCATTTTCCAACCCGCTATATCCTAACACAGGGTCACAGGGATCTGCTGGAGCCAATCTCAGAATATTGTCAATATACAAATCTATCATTTTAGAGATGGTAGAAAAGGGATTGTCTAATAAGGATGTAATATACAGAACTAAACATCATTCCTAAACGTTTGTTTTAAACAGACTCTTTCCGTGTGTTTATGGTGCAATATCCTTTACTGGGTTAGTTCCAGTCTCACGCCCATTTCTGCTTGAGGTATTATTGGATAAACCATAATCAGGAAAGCTGTGTCTTGAAAATGCATGAACTTCATTATTTAATGAAGGACTCTTAACTGACCTAGTTTGACTCAGTATGATTGAGTGTGGGAATGCACAGAAGTATGCACTTTAATAGACTGTTGCTCCTTCCAGAGTTGGTTCTCATTTTTGGCTCAATACTGCTGGGGTAGGCTCTGCCACACAAGTTGGGAAATGGAAGGACAAAGCGTCATTATTGTACAGCTTGTTTCCATTATAGTATCTGTCAGTCCTGATTAGGAAACTACATATTAATCAACTTCTATAATCACGCAGAATCAGCGACAATCCAGGTTGCATAGGATGCAACTATGGAGGAAACTCCAGCCCCTTACAAGGCACACTCTCAGACACATTTAGAGTGTCTCTACCCAGGCTAATTTAAACTCTAACAGCATTTAAGTTAAAATGCTTTGGAGAGTCATGAGGAAAATGTGCCAACTCCACATAGAAACTGTGATTCAAGCATAATCTGCTCAAACTACAATGCAGCAACCACTTCTCTAATAAAATCTTATTACTTTAGATTAAAAAGTACTGCATAACAACTTTATTAGAGTACATTACATTAAAAGACCCTTGAGAAAAGCTCTATGAATAACTGTTATTAAATATTAGGAGGAACTGTTTTCTTGCATCTAATTTTGTTTTCATTTGCAAATAAATCTCCTTCTATCCACAAGGCCAAATAGACAAGTGGAGGTATTTTATTAGCTGATTTTCTGCTGCAAAAAATCTTAAGGATGTGTTTAACTAACAAAACTAAAAGAGGCATTTATTTCTCTTGAAACAGCACAACAGTTGTTTTAGTAATAGCACAATAAAGGTATTATAACAAAAGGGTTAAACTCTTATAAATGAAACTATAACATGCTAAAGGTTCACTCACAAACATTGCATTTAATTACTGGTTTTGGCATTTGGCCATTCCTTTACAAAGACAAAATAGTAAAAAAGAGAAAAAAGAGAGCAAATGTCCAACATAGCTGTGTTCTCAGCAGTAATTAAAGGTTTTATGCTTTAAACATAGTTGGTAAAGTAAATAAACAAAAGCTAACAGAGCTGTGTGAAATTCAAGCTGAATGTACCCAGGCAAGGTTGAAATGAGATAACTGCTCTTTACTATTTGCAGCCTAAAATCAACTGGAGTACCATAAACGTACACAAACTCATAAACAAAGCTGTACAGCAGAGCCCTAAAAACTGTCAAATGCAGTTGCATGTTTAATTATTAGCTGGATTTTACCTTTTGTTTAATTATTGCCCAGGATGGCGGCATCTGTTTATCTATGCACTTTATGAACCTGCTCACTTCATATACAGAACTGTAAAGAGCCGAAGCTGATTCTTGTAGAATCAGAACAAGTTAAGGACTGATCCAGGGCAGGATGCCTCTAACACATCACACACTGATGTACATAGCCACATTCACTAACATCAGAACAACACTGGCATCACAAATGAACTAGTCAACAGATACATCAGAACATTCATGGAGACAAGGTGTAAATTCATACGCAAAGTGACTAGGTCTAGATTAAGTAAAAAATCCATAAAACACTATCTATCTATCTATCTACTGATTGATCACTAATGTTTAAAATGCTTATTCACAGTAGACTCAAAGTGGATTTTTTATTATAGATAGATAGATAGATAGATAGATAGATAGATAGATAGATAGATAGATAGATAGATTTTAACTATTTAAGATTATTTTGGTAAGATGAAACAATTTCTTTTCCTGTTCTAAAACCAAAATTCTAAAAGAATAATGGAGGCGGTTTCTTCTTAACAAAAGTTGTACAGTTATAATCCAGTGATGGAGAAGAGCCAGCCTCTTTTAAGTAGGTGGAAATGTAATGAATGTCCGCTACATTATCTATCTATCTATCTATCTATCTATCTATCTATCTATCTATCTATCTATCTATCTATCTATCTATCTATCTATCTATCTATCTGTTTTATAGTATTAAACCATACATTTAGACCTTTCTTTTAACTAATACATTTTTATTTAATGCAATTTATATAAAGCTTAAGAGATCAACAATATCACAGCACATACTGTATGCTATTCTCCTGTGCTTAACATGCTTTTAAAACAATTAAAATACTTTACTTTATTCCAATGAACTGAACCATGTAGAAAAAAAATGCTTGCTTCAATATCACATGGGAAAACCATTGATAGTCACACTATTTTTAAAGCCCTGGGATCTTCAGAACTAATTCCCTGTCACGTCTCAAGAGGATTTTGAGGGAGCCCCACGGAAGGCAAATAATAGGTATAATTTTCTTTATAATGTTTTGCACACTGCTTTTTAACAGCTGATGTTCATCTGAGCTAGGTCAATTTGCAGGGAAATCAAAAGCAGAAGCTTGCTTCAAAAATGAAAAGAAACCCACTTTTAAGACTAATATTACAAGGTCTCCTAATGCCTTCACTTAGCAAATGATGTAAAGAATGTGTTGCCACAGGGCCAGATTTTTTCCCAAAGCAGCATGTTGAAATTGCATTTAAAAACAACAGATTGCCATCAAGCATATCTAAAAATGAAAACACGTGTCATCTGGACAAAGTATCGGAGACCGATGCTGCTGCGAAAGGCATGAAGGCACATGTTTTGCATAGACGAGCAGTTTTTTGTTTAACCTTAAACAGGTGTGCTCAAGTGAGAGACACTTGAAGTAAAGTAGCATTAATGTGATTAATTTAGCAATTTTGTGTTTCTGCGGTTATAATGTAGGTTTTAATTGGGGTTGAATCACTTATAATCCTGTTTTACAAATATCTCTATTTATAACTGTCACTCGGTGTGCTAAATGCAAAATAATCTTACATGTATGTGACATCATTTTTTTCATAGCAAGCAGTCCAGTATTTGTAAATAATAAAGTAAGCAGTAAACCAAAAACTTAAATTGACAATTGTTTGGTTTTTTATACTGCACTTTATTAACATCTACAAATTGCCATTAAAGTGCTGTAATGAAATGATTTTTTAAAACAAAGCAGTGTGAAAATATATCTTGGGTTAATTAGCTAGCCCTATTTTCATTCGCTACATCAAAGATTTTAAACATGAGAATAATTAAACTGGGCTTTTAGAATGACAACCAATGGAGGAGCTTTGACTGAAAATGAGTCCCTTCTTAATATCACAGCTTTATCCATTTATATGTGCTTCAGTAGAGCTCTGTATGAAATATGTCATGTGTTATCTCATAAATCATTTTGTCTGTGTTTGAGCTTGATTACAACTACTTAACTGGGCCAGATTTAGTGAAACAAACAGAAGAGTTACTTGATAAATGGAATCATGAGCCTATCCAACTTCTTTCTTTGATGATTTTAAGTTGGCTCTTTATTTCTGAGAATGAGAGTGCTGTGCTTCCCACACAGGGCTTGTTTCTGCCTTGAACCTGATGTTGCTTGGGAAGATGGCTATGAAAATGAACAAATTTACTAGCATTCTTTTTATGGGTAAAAATATATAAAAGTATTTAGTTGATTGAAAAGTCAGCCTTAACTCACAGTGACTAGTATTGAAAGCATTGGTGTCCTTAGGAAATCCTTAATATGACAGCAGACTTTACAAGTAAAAAGAAATAACAGATGAGTAAACAAGGCTTTAATTAACATTTAAATACATAGTGAAATGCTATGCTTCGATCCAATTTCTAAGCTGTAGTGGACATAGAAAGATTCCTGAATAGGATACATGTGAGTTATATGATTTTATTTAATGTACAATGGATTTCTATTAATTCTAAATGTATGATCTAATACTTAACATTTCTTTAAAAAAGTAATAAAAACAAATAAATCTGTATAATATTAGACATGGAAAGTACAATAATGCTGCTGCCTTGCAATAAGGAGACAAAGGTTTGCGTCCCGAGTCCTCCTTGTGTGGAGTTTGCATGTTCTGCCTGTGTCTTCATGGTTTATCTCCGGTTGCTCAGGTTTCCTCCCACTGTCCAAAGACATGCAAGTTAGGTAAACCATGCAACACTAAAAGTGGTCCTTGCGTGTATTTGGTGTGTGTTTGTGTTCACCCTATGGTGGACTGGGGTTTGTTCCTGCCTTGCATCCTATGTTAGCTGAGACAGGATCTCACAACCCTGGTCTAGATTAAATAAGTTAGAAAATATATGCATGCTTGGTAGAGATTTATTTACTGAGCTACAATTTTAATTGCAATTACAAAGAAAATTACATTGGTCAAACACAAGTCAAAATATTCAGTATGAAATCATTTTTCCTACCTGTCCAACAGGTAAAATATTTACAGAAGATTACAGCATCATCTACATGCAACTGATGCTCTCTTGCGTTTTAAACAAAACACTTGTTTTTAACATGTTATTTATAATGACAATTAAATAATGAATTCTGTGATACTCACTAATGTCATTACTCAATTTACTACAGTCTAATTAATTAATTAATAACATTACTTTTTAATGAATAATATAAATTTAATAGAAACTGGAAATCTAAAACTAGAAACTGAAATCAATAGTAGTCTCAAATAACCTTTACATATTTTTTCTGTACTTTGGATGAAACATTTTTAAAAATCGCAAATGTGTTAAATTTATATCATTCTAAACTGTCCAAATTGTGATGTTGTGTGACTTGCAGTTGAGGCCACCTAACAGTATTTTTTTTTTGCAAATGACTGATTCATTATTCGTTATAAGAACTCATGCCAGGTGGAAACAGAATGTCCCCTATGATTGTTGATTAGCCTGTTTAATAGGTTTATGTCAGATGCATTGTTTGGTTGAATATCTAATGGTTTAATGCATGGTGGGGGTCCTTCAACTTGTATGATGACTAATTCCCATAGCTCCCTCCGAATCCTTGCATGAATTTAATAAATATGCCTCAAATGTTTGGGCAAAGGGTTCCACATTCTTTTTTTAATTTAGAATCTAAATTGCCTTATCTTGAATTGTTTCAACTCAGAATACTCCTGAATATTATTTCTTTAGAGTTGCATTCAGGTCCTTGATATCTGATATATTTCCATCCGTTTTCTGCACATGTTGGTGAGGATCATCGTTCACCTATTCAGCTTTCATACGTGAAAATTTCTTTCAGTTTCAATGGTTTACTGGATGAATAGAGAAACACATTCTTTTGGTTGTAGACATATTGTTTTACTTTTTCTGTGCTTTCCCATCCGCAGTACTAGTAGATGCACTAGAATCTATCAGCATCTTGTCACAGATTACATATCACAGATGCTGCTTCCCCAAGTAAATCGAGCTCTTTTAGATGCCTCAGAGCCAGTTGTATTGTATATTGAACAGATTTCTCCTAGCAGAAATTCCAGGGAGCCAGCACAACCCAAGACATTTCAAAGGAAAAAAATAAACTGATCCTTCCAGCCACACAAGGGTGATAAACAGGGAATACGATATTAAGATGAGCACTTCACATTTAGTCAATGCCTGAGAATCCACCTCACATTGAATATTATATTTAAAAAAAAATATATGCTGATAGATGGGGATGTACATTATTTGAACTTAATTTGTTCACTGGTTATTGTTTTTTTGAGAGGATCCCAACATTATGCCCAAAGTTAACTGGTGAAAGAGAAATGCATTTGACAATCTGAGGACTTGGGAAAAGAAAATAAATGAATTGACTGTGCCCAGACTTAAAAATCTAATCATTGCTCAGGTCTGTTGCTTAGTGGAATACTTCCAATTGTCATTATTCTCAAATCCTTGACTCTCCTTACTTAACCAAAATACATATATATACATTTTTCTCCACATGTGGTTGACCACATTTTAGCCTAAATTTACTTGAACAATAGCTGAAGTTGGCCTTGTCACAAAAGTTTTTTTTCCATCCATGGTTCCATATTTTTTGATGCACTTTGAATCTGTGGAAGGGCTCCTCAATTAGTCGAACACTGGATTAGTGCATGGCCTGCTTCGGAGGCACTGCAAACATTCACAGGTATTTTTTGCAGCAATTTTGCTATTACTTTGTTGTATTTATGTAGCATATTGAGCTTTGTAACAGTTTCTTTTGATATTAAAATGGGCAAAAGTTTCTTTGTCATAAAAATATTTGATGATTTTTTCGGAGCTACAATATCAAAGTGCTCTTTAGCCTAACATTAAAATAGTTAACCTTGTCATTTACATTACTAGCAGTATCAACTGACTTGTAGCCTAATATGAAATGCACTTGATAAAGTACATGCAGAAACAACAGTGCTGTGCTATGCTGCTTCTTATTTTTGCCATGGATATTATGTATTAAATAAAACACAATACTGATGCAAGACACTTACATCCACAGTATGTGTTAGATCAATATTAAGACCTCTCAATATGACTAGATTTAATGTGTGACTGTAGTTGTGTGTGGGCTTCACAACAAGCTAAGAAAGATATTCAAAAATTCCTTAAGTTTTAAGACATAATTATTATCTATAGAAAAATACAATCTTTAGCTATGATATTTCATTACAGAGATTAGCTATAATGCATAATAAATATGAAAATGCACAAATAAATGAACTATTGCATTTACAAAGACTGTAGACAGCTTATGCAAGAAGAGTTGGGCTAGCTTATGGTGAAAGCAAGATACTAAAAGTAAAATTAAGAGTTAAGTCTTTACAGCAAAACCAGTTTGACAAAATAACAAATGAACACCTGACTTTTCTTCTTTCAAACACAATGAATGAAATCATACTCACTGAGTGCTGTTTCAATAAGCACAGCCATACCATCTGTGGCAAGCCAGGCCTCAGTCAGAATTAAAAAATCTAATTTTAAAATCAGTGATAAGATCGATTACATAAAATGACTAATGGTTTATTGTGATCTCTAATGTAATTTAATCAAAATATGCTTAATGTGTGGCTAGTGTTCTGATATTAGTAAATTATCACTGGGACTTATTCACATGGATTACCATTTGTGCTCTACTGGGCTTGCTTTTGTGCAAGAGCATTTTTGTAAAAATGAACTATGTTATAAAGTTCCCTGTTTGCCCTTGTTTCTAGCTGGTTTGATGGTTTACCGCTATATTGGGCAGTTTTGGTACTTATGCTCTGAGAATCCTATGTCACGACATAAAAAAGCTTAAGAGATGTAGAAATATTATAACAAACAAAAACTACCCGACGCAAATACACATTAGAATTACAAAAAAATTAAGAAAACTTCTGAAATACCTAAAGAACAGAGAACAGTCATAATGAGGGATTATAAAGGAGTGCTACCATATCTACAAAGGAGCCTCAGTATCATTTCAAGACATACTTCTGTTAAATATGATTGAGGAAGCAGATTGTCATGGTAGTTGAGGTTGCTTTCCTATAGATCCATATTTTGGCTCATTTTTCATCAAGGTGGCTTTCTGTGGGAAGAGGAACACGCTCCTGTGTGTTCATATAAGTTGTCCCTGAACAATCCCATATATATATATATATATATATATATATATTGTAAAAGGCGCTATATAGCGCCCGACCCGGCACAGACCACGCAGAGGCAACGTGTACAAAACACTCAGGCTTTATTATTTTTCTTCAGCTGTGTGACACGTCTTCCCGTGCCACACAGCCCAAACACAGTCCCAAAAGCACAAAGCCACAAAACTCACTTCTCCACCTTCTCTTCCACCACTCCTCCGCAAGCTTAGTCCTCCTCCTCCCAACCCTGGCTCGTCGAGTGGTGGGGGCTGGGCCCTTTTATAGCCCACCCGGAAGTGTTCCAGGTGATTAACCACCTGGTCCTAATTACACTTCCGGGTGGGGCTGAAAGCTCGTCCAGCCCGGCTGTGGGAAGCAGGCAGCTCCCCCTACCGGCCACGCCGGGCCCCAACCAAGCTGTGGAGGACTCCATCTCCCATGGAGCCCTGCGGGCGGTTGGGGAGTCACCGTCGGCCAGGGAGGCTGCCACCAAGCGTCCCGGGGGAGGTATTGGACTTCCCATGGTGGCTCCCCCGGAACATAAGCAGCAGAGGCGTCCCTGCCCGGCATGGGACCCGGCTGTCCTTCACAATATATATACAGTGGAACCTCAGGTCACGATCATAATTCCTTCCAAAACTCTGGTCGTAACCCGACTTGGTTGTAATTTCCCCCATAGGATTGTATGTAAATACAATTAATCCATTCTGGACCGTACGAGCTGTATGTAAATATATTTTCTTTAAAGATTTTTAAGCATGAAAATAGTTAATTATACCATAGAATGCACAGTATAATAGTAAACTAAATGTAAAAGCATTGAATAACACTGAGACAAACACCCATGCTCCCTGCTCAGCTGCACGGGAGCCTGTGCTCGCTCTCTCTCCTGCACCAGCTTTCTCCTCCTGCTTCCTGCCTTCTCCTGCAACGTCCCGTTCTTTTCTGTTCTCTTCTTTTTCCCTTTAGCTGACTCACGCTTCTTTTTATGAAGGCGTGGTAGTCGTGGCAATCAGCAGTTTCCGGGAACAATTACGAATGCGGACTGCTTCTCACTTGTGCACTTAGGTGAGAAACGCCCACATCATGAACTCCTCAGGAACTGTTTCAGCCACACACCACCACATCCCCTCGCTAAGCCACGAGTGCGGTGATCCTTTATTAAAATTGGCCTTTTTGACGGGAGCTGTGGACCTGCTATACCACAGGAGGAAGCTGGATTGAGAGGAGGTTACAATTTTGAGAGAGAGTCCCTCTGCTTGATGCACCGAGAACAATGTACAGTACAGGGAGAGACTGAACACGTGCGGAAATCATCGGTGCGTACGAACCGGAAGGGAAACTGGCTTGTTCATCAACCGAGTGTGTGGTCGTGAACAGATGCAAAAGTTTGGCATACTTTTTGGTCGTAACCTGATTTGTACATGTTCAGAGACGTTCGTGAACCGAGATCCACTATATACACACACAAAGGTTAGGTAAATCCCTCTCTCTAAATTTGTTTGGAATGACTGAGTGTGGATTGGTTGGTGAGTGTACTATGCTATGGATATGTATTGTACTCTGGCTGGCTCTGTTTATGACGAGATGGTGTTAGGATGTACTTCAGTCCACAGGACCTTGCAATGGGGAGCGTAGTCTCAGAATATGGATGGTCAGATAGATAATAAATGTTTACAAAACACCTAAACCTGATGTAATTTTTGTGTGAGTACAGAATGAGATACACCCATCCACCTTCCTGAACTTGCTTAATGCCACTTAGGTTTGTGGAGGAGATGCTAATGGCAAGAGCATCAGCCACAAGGTAATAAAAACCTTTGACAGTCTATCAAATTCATGCTCTGTCACTGCTTGATCGATACATTAAACATGTACATGTTTGGGATGTGGGAGGAACATGGGATTGCCACACAAACAGGCTGACCAGCTGGGTCACAGGCCCAGTATAATGCAAGAGGCATTACATGATACTGTATTGTATGATGGCCAAAAAACAGTGAGTGCAGATAAATAGGAGATTCTTAACCATGGATGAAGTCATCAGTGGAATTCTTCAGAGAGTGGTTCAAGGACTCTCTGCCAAGGTAGGCTCAAATGTATTATTAACATGCGAATATACTGTATGAGTAATCTTGTCAAATTTACAGGTCATGTGAATGGAATAGAAAGCAAATGTAAGTTAAATATAATTGCAATTCAAAAGATGGGCAATGCTCATAACTAGGCAAACACTTAGAAAATGACAATACTGTAACTTGCTACACAGATAATAAGAATATAAAATGTATGATGTGAGGTAAAGTATTACTGAACGAAGCACAAATCATAAAAAGAAAGTACTTTGGATAACTATAGTGAAATAAGATGCACAGGTAATGTGAATAAGCAAATAGAAATTCCAACATTCTGTTTAGCTATATGTATTGTAAAGTCTGTATCATAAAAGGCAAAGGGTGTTAAAGGTAGGCTTTAGTCAAACATGATTGTATGCAAATGCATTTGAACATATCCAGAGAAGGCTGTCCAAGTCTGTCCCAGAACTTGGTGGTGTACCCATTGGTGAGGGGCTAAAGCCAATGTCTGTAATTAGGAGTTGAAAAGGCAATGTGACAACCTATTTGAGAATGAAATATATTCACAAACATTAATGAAAACTGAAGAGAATTCAATATGAGACATTTTAAACATTATAAATAGACTAGAGAGATACTAAACCTAATTAGCTATTTAAAGAAAAACACAATTTATTCCCAGTTTATTCCATGAGTTTGTAAGATTTCTTTGCTTATTTAATTATAAGCTTTTTTTAAAAGATATGTTTTTGCTTTGTGCCCATTACTGCTAGGACAGACTGCAGCTCACTATCTCCCCAGCTAGGTAACTCAGCCTTAAAAAATGGAATGAGTGGGTGGTTTATGTGATTTATTTTCAGTGAACATCTTGGATAACACAAACATTGTGACAGAAACTTCAAATATTATTTTTGCATGATTTCATCCTAAAACACTAATGGAGTATTTTTTTTTTTGCTTTGAACTAAACTAAATCTAGTGCTAAATTAAACTAGTTCCATTTCCTACTGTTCCTCCTTTTTCTGATTGCTCTTCAATTAATTTTGAACACTCAAAAATGAAGACTTGCAGGAAAGAAAAGGCATAAACTTAAGTACAATACAAGCCTTTGTATGAATTGATATTGATGCAATATCTTAAATACTCCATTTTTCTTTCTGAACTTTACTTATTCCAATATAGGGTCATGGGTGACCAGAGCTTATCCCAGCAGCATTGATCACAAGGCAGGAGTCATTCGCAGGTGAAATGCCAGTTGATCATAGAACACCTTCACACGCAAACCCAAAAGAACACATTGTTAATTTATAGTCATTAAAAAATACTGCATGGAGAAATTTTATACATTTTAATGTTTTATACAATGATCCCCTGCATGGAGTTTCCATGTTCTCCCCGTGTCTGCGTGGGTTTCCTCCCAAAGTCCAAAGACATGCTGGTTAGGTGGATTGGCGATTCTAAATTGGCCCTAGTGTGTGTTTGTGTGTGTCCTGTGGTGGGTTGGCACCCTGCCCAGGATTGGTTCCTGGATTGGCTCCAGCAGACCCCCGTGACCCTGTGTTCGGATTCAGCGGGTTGGAAAATGGATGGATGGATGAATACATTTGGATGCACTTGTCAAGGAGATACAGTTAATTGTTTAATAACTAAAGTTAAATATTTTATTGTAATATTTGTTCAATTTTCTGCTGTCAACCACAGCCTACATACTGTATATTAGACTGGAAATGCATAGAAAATGTAGCACTGTTAAATGTTAAATTTACCAACAAGTTCATAGTAACATTACCGTCTTGCAGCACTTTAACTCCACTGTAGTTCTTAAGCTTAAGTACCTTCTTTAATATTTGTTATAATTATATTCTTTTTTAATTTAGTTCTTTCATAATTTTTATTTGTCCTGATTTTTGTGCTGCTTACCACATGCATTTCAAAGACATTCTGTTTTGCTGCTTGCCATCTTTCAGAGTATTTATAATTATAAAAAGCATTCTCTTTTCTATTTAAAAGATAAGACTCTTTCTGACTTTTACCATTGCAGCTCACGGTTTGTGTTTCATGTGCTCAGTGTAAAGAAATAACATAAATAGGCTACCTTTGTGTGATCTGCTGTTCTTGTCCACAGAATAATATTAAATGTTGATTCACTCTCGCAATAGGATTATATCTGAAGCCTTGACTGAATATTCCTAACAACTGAATGCCATAGTGAACTGCAGAGTGCACACAATGTTCCTTAATTCTCTTTATTGTGAAAATGAATAGCTTTAAGCCTCTTCTGAAAATGTCAGTAGAAAACATAAGAAAAATGGCTGATAGGTATGAAAATGATGGATTATTAATGGCTACAATTTAAATGTTACCCATTGTTATAAAAATGATAGATTATTAATGGCTACAACTTAAGTGTTATGAAAATGATGGATTATTAATACCTAAAACATTTTTCTAACTGGCCAGAAGTAGAAGTGCCACTGTCCTCAGATTTACTTTTCAGTCGAATTAATTCAAAACTGGCTTTGAGCGGTCATCATTCATAAGCTGATTTGTTATTGAAAACTGACTTGGCAGATTTAATAACAAGTGGTTTGATCTAAAACTATGCTTGCATGGGATCATCAATCATTTATTTGCTGTATCGTAAGTTTAATGGTCTTTCCTCAAAATAATTATATAATGACATATCAGGAATCTAGAAAAGGTAAAAATGTGAGTGTTAGCACATTACTCTAAATTGGGAAACTGTGAGTGGACTGGCATCTGACTCAGAGTTAATTCGGATTGCTTCAAGCTCAGTTCTGTCAGTCCCAATCTCCATATCTGTGAGTGAGTTCTAGACTGCACTGCAGTGTCACAGTTAGGTAGCCAACTATTTCCGTTTTTCTTTTTTTTGAAATTAAAAACTAAATCATAATTTCCTGCCCACTTTGACATCTCAGAGTTTGAGTTGTTGATAGCAGTAGTGGGTAATAAGTCAATAAGTAGTGGGTAAACCAATTAATCTGATATACTGGAATTCTTTTTCTGGCATGGAATTTCAAAAAATGACTTTACCAGTATACTAAAAATTGATGAAGAAATGTGTACATTATTCAAACATCAAAAGTATGCTCAAAAGGAAACAGAAAAGTGTTTTTTTGTGTTGACTTATTAGTGTCTTAAAGGTACTGTAATGTCTAATGTAGTGTTGTGTGATTAGTAAATCAATGCAAATTGGAAGGGAGGACAGAAGAAAGTCGTGTCTTGTGGTGTGGTTGCTTGGCAGCAGTAGTGTGGGCAAGTGAATGAGCAAGTGAGTGAGTGAGTGTGCAAGAGAGAAAGGGAGCTCTACTTTACTTTTATTGGTTCATGAGATGTGACCACCTGCAGTTGAATCTGTTCGAGTAGCAGAGTATTAACAAGTATTTCGATGGGTAAGAGACCCACCTGTGTTAATTACATCAATCAGTAATACACTTGATATTTGTTAAAAAATACGACACAATTCACTCTGAAAAGTATATATAAATACATTATACAGGTATCTACTGAAACCATCAGAATTTCTAGTTATACCGTGATATCAATTTTAGGCACTACTGCCCTCTCCTAGTAAAAGCACAAATGTATTTTCATTTTAATTTGTAACAAGACAAAAGATAAAAAAAATAAGTTCAAAGAGTGAATACATTCTCAGAGTCCCAAAAAATTTTGGGAAACTTTATTTTAAAAAACTGTTCAGAAAGAGGTAGTAGGCTCAGTTCAGGTCTAGATATTGTGTCTCACAAAATTAAGATACAGAGTTCTGGTGCCTTAATTGGCCTTGACAATTTACCTCTCTTTGCTTGTTTAGAGCCTCACATTTTTGATGTATTATTGCCTTTAATAAATAAATGGGATGCCAGCTGTTACTTTAAAGTAAGATCTTCAAAAGGAAAGTGGAGGCACAGTTGGAGGTTGTTTCAGAGCAGATTTTACACAGATGATTGAAAATATTTTTTTTAAGTTGGAATACATGGAACCAATTACTCAGAAGTGCAAGGTAGCCCACAGGAGACCTTGAAATCTCCATTTGATAGAGTTCACATCCATTCCACAAGAGTCAAATTATCCTCATATAGTGTTCTTCATAGATGACAGGCTCAAAGTGCAGGCACATATTCACATATACAGTATAACAGTTAAATAGCGCACAACATTTGCAGTTCATGCATATATTCTACTTAAATATTAATCACAGATGACATTAACAAATTTAAGGTTATAATCATTTCTACTTTAATTCTATCATGGAAAGTAGAGAAACATGCTATATGATAACATCAGATGTGGCGAGTCAGTAAACGAAGACAGAAAAAAACATGCTTTTGGGAGCATACAATTTTTGGTCTGCCTCAAGTCTATTTTTTAAGTAAACTACTTGGCTCTAGTTGTTGGGTAATGTAAAATATTGTACTTGTAGCTATATTATATAGTTACAATTACAGCCTTTGGCTTTCAATTACTATTATGTCTCATTTAATAGGTTAGGAAACCTGACAATGGCAGCGTAGCAGTAATGACAAGCTGCATAGTAGAATGCAAAGAATAAAGATAATTGAACTAAGCTGTTATTAAAAATGGATAGATGGAGAAATTAGTGGATAATTTACAGATAGATAATTATACGCAAACTTGCACTATTATTTAGAGATAACCCTAAGTAGGGTGGCTGACACTATAGCCTGATGGGTCCAGTGTCCTGATTTTGAATCTTACTCTCAATACCTGTCAGTTTGGCATTTTTATTTTTTCCCATGTCTTCCTAAGTTGGATTGGCAACTCCAAATTGTCTCTGTATGAGTATACAGGTGGTGTGTGCAGGAGTGGGTCCTGCAATGGGCTAGCCTGTTTCTTGCACCCAGTACAAGATGAAGTGAATATGAGATTGTTATTTATATTATATATATATGTTTATATGAATTTATATTTTTATTTAATTATATTAAATTAATTTAATATTTAATGCTGTAGAAAACTACTTTTTAAATGCTCAGACACAGTGAAGATATCTTCATGTCAGTGGTCTTCAAATGATTTCAAGATTATCTGTATGTATTTTATTTGATATTATTTCCTTAACTGCCATTAATTGATATATGTTAACATTTTAGTCATTTAAAGACATCAAATAGAAATGTGAAGCAAGTAACCTTAAATTACCTGTTTCACATTTAAGGACATCTTTAAATTAGCTGAGATATCTTTAAATAACTTCCTGTGCATTGAAAAAAAAAACTAGAGATGTACATGACCACAATTCAATCATTCAGACACAACTGTGGAAACAGTAAAAATCAATATATATGATGCCCAAACTACTGCTTTATTTTATACTAACAGTACTTCCTGGTATTGCCCTGGAATATTATTTTAAACTGAAACTTTGCACTCATATGAGTAGATGGGATGAAGTAGCTTGTAAAAGAAGCATTTTGTAAGGTAATGTTTGGCTAAGAGAACTGCAGCCTTTTGAAACAGGAAGATCATTTGACAGGATGGGAGTTATCTGCATTATAAGTACCTACTTTCCTTGATGAGACCCTGTTAAGACCACAGTCACCCAATCAACCCCCAAGCCAGTACAGTCAGACTGTCATTCACCTTCAACCAATCAGCTATTAGGTAAGTTTAAAAACTCATCATAAAGGATGGAATTAATGTTGGATTAACTTAAATGTCAAAAATCCATCTTATGGTGAGAAGTACCGTGTGCCAAATTTGAAGTCTGTGGCTTGAAAATCAAAGCAGTGCATAATGAACAAACATACTGAAGTTCTTCTTTAAAGATATCTAGATATACTGTATATGTCTACTGTTTCGTGACATCCTAAAATGTTCTTTCTTTCTACTTTGCTTTGAGCTTTTGATGTCTACTTTTTAATGAAATAAAGTATGTGCACATTGGAAGAGCATAATACACTGGGCTGTGATCATCCAGTAATAGATATGGCAGTGGAGAAAATGACCTTTGCCCTTCTGGATAAGAAACATGCTGTGTGCTAAGCATCTGTAAAGACCACTTGGTGGGAAACAAGTGCTATGGTGGTTGACAAATGTCAGGTTGGAATATAAGATAAGAAAAGGTGGAAGGATGTGACCACATTGGGCGCCTCAGTGCTCCTGCACCAGACATAACTTATCCATAGGCAGTTCCAATTTGAATGAAATAATTATTTATTAACAGCAGTATCTTTACTGGCTTTAATCCACCAACAATAATCAAATGACACCCTGATAGCATCTTCTAACTCTCGCCCATCTCTGGCTCCCGGTTGCAATGAGACTGCTCCCTTTTATCTTGAATCCTGGAATGCTTCCGGGACTGAGATGTTAACCTGTGGAAGTCACAATTCCTTTTCCATATCGCCTTCTGGCAAAATCCAAGGATCCCACAGGGTTGTCTCTCCAAACTCCAACTCGCAAGTAAACCTGCAAGTGTCTGACTTGGGAGTCAGCCAGAGAAACACTGCCACCTCTCATGCTGGGGGGTGCATTGTCCAACCTTTGCTCATCCCCAGATACCAATTAGGGCATCAGTGAGACAAGCTGCGTCTCCACTCCAGTGGTCCTTCCATTACATTGACCTGGCCAGATAAGAAATCTTCCTCAGCCCCCGTCAGGATACCAAACCAACCTCTCCAGTATTTACAAGGCAAGCATTCATCACAGATTTATGGCTTACAAGAAAAAGGCGAGACAGACTCTTGGAAGACTAAACACATGTAGCATTTGGCCACCTATGAAAACATTAGAAACTGATGATTTTTCAGTATTGTGTACGGAAGAATTTTTCAGTTTTTATTACTGTGCTCATAGTGTAATCCATTGTAAACACCGTTACTCTTAACTTCTGAATAACTTGAATGACTTAAGAAGTTTTAGTCCTTATTAAACTTCGATTTTAGAAAATGACTACATCTTTCAATAATACTGATCTTGGAATAATGTTCAAAGTAGCCTGACATTTGAATCTTCACATCTCCAGTAGTCATATTTCCATGTTATCATCTGTGTAACATTTAAGTTCATGATTTATCCTCTCTACTTCATTATTTACCATTCTTCTTTTAAGAGGTTTTAACAGGTTAAAACAGGTTCAGTATGCTGGTGGATCCAAAGTGTTTATCCACATTACTCCTCAGCTGGCTCATCTATGCTATCTTTCTCTTGAAATCATTATTACTGACTGACAGACAAAGCTGTTTGTCCAAGTACTCCAGAATACTTGCTAATTTGATATAAACCTGTCAGACAGTTGAAATTTTCTAATGCGTACTCTTCAAAAAACCCTGTTGTACAACTTTTGGCAAAAATTCCTTAAGCTTCAGGGCTTCTGCAGTGTAGAACTTTCCGTCTTGGCCACTCCACCTGTACCAGTATGCAAATTATAGACTGAAGATGAACCTGTCCTCTATGGCTTTCTGATTGATGTTTCTTCACATAAGTGTTTAGGGGTCCCTCCTATTCAAGATGTCATGACCACTGTGTACACTATAAGCACAATCTGATAGCCTTGAAGGCTTTACTCAACACTTTTAAATTTAGTCAGTTGCTGCTTTCTCTATTTTGTAATTTTACAACAAAGATATTCTGGATTTGTATACCTCATCCGGACATTTTGGAGTAAAATATGTAAGTTATGCTTTCATGGTCTTTGTGGTATTTTTAATTGGCTCACTTCTGTCTTTATTCTTATTCAGTGGTTACATTTTATTGTAGTGCTTTGTTATTTGGGTGGCAAAGTGAAGCATTTGGCTGGCACAATAAAGCATATGGTACCTGGCAGATTCAGTGTCCTGGGTTTGAACTCCACCCTTAGTCATTGCTGTGGAATATGGACATGCTCCTTTTTTTGTGAGTTTTCTTCTAGGTATTTCTAGGTATCATTTGTATGGAAATGTGTTATATAAATAAATGTTGTTGTTGTATTATATTTTTCCTTCTACATCTCCAGGGATGCACTGGTTAGGCTCATTAGCAATTCTGAGCTGACTCTCTGTGAGTGACCATGGACTGGTGCCCTGCCTTGTACCCATTGTTGCTGCCATGCATCCAGTGCTCAGGCCCCTGACAGCCCTGAATTGGATTATGTGGGTTTGACAATGTTACATTTTGTAATTTTGTTAAACCTGTAAAGTATATTTTGATGGTCCCCACTGTTAATGGCGTCATATAAAATATAAATGAACTGATTAACAGCTAATATGCTGTCAGTTATACACGACATGTCTCCATCTGAGTCAGAAATGTCTAGTGAGTACTTTTCTGTCAAGTGCCTTCAAAGTATGCAGACGTGTTTGCTTTTTAAGACAGTAAAATGTTGTTGATAAAGCAGAAGTAAGAATCATAGCAGGTAAAAAAATTGTTATTAATTTGCCTCAGCTTAATGGAAATAGATATGATTATCTGGCATCATATAAATCTATTATTTGTTGAGGGACAATTTTCTTTGTTACATGTACATTCAGTAAGAATGGACGCTCCCACCTTAAAGAACAGTGCATGCCTAGTATTGTGCTGCCCACCCTGCTCCATTAAGTGTCTCATATACTTTCAAACCTTAGTAATCTGGCTCTGCAAAGAATATCTCCTTTACAGTACATTTAAAAGGTACACTTCCTAAAATTAATAACCCTGCTGTAAAAGAAGATATTCATTTGTATTCAGTTTTAAAAAATATATGCTGCCAGCACTGAATATTAGTTATGGACCTTCTAAAATATAATGCGTCTGACCATTGTCAAAACAGTTACCCTTGTTTTAATAAAAGCCTGGACTATGCCATTCATGGATACATATATAATATTTGTAGTTAGTTTAATTGTACAATTACTTTCATTTACAGTTTAGGATGACCTATGGGGTTCATTATTAAGAAGACATTCTGTGTGTCTAAGTAAGTTACAGTAGCAACTTGCAAGCACATCAAAGAATGGCCTACTTCCATCCGCAGGAAACCAGAGCTCGATTCAAAAGAAAAGAAAACATCCTTTTTTGGGAGATATTAGCCACAAAAAAAGATGGGTGTGGAGATTCCAACATCTAACACCAAACAGAAAAAAATACATACTTACTGTACACCAGAGGAATCCTGCACTTGCATCTGTGCAAAGTTTAATACTATTAATACAGGTTTCAGATAAAGTCAGAGATGGCAATTTTATGATTTTGAGCTTATTATTGAGGTGTCAGAAAGTGAGTGAAATAAAATAAAACAGAAACAAGTGAATGTCAATGGGGTGAATGGTGATTTTTGATTGGAAGGACTGGATTCTACTGCTGTTTTTTTGGGTGGGCCCTAATTTACTATTTACAATAATGTAGCAGTGCACTGATAACCGTAAAGGTAGAGTTACTCACGCAACATTTACATGGTGTCTGAATAAGGATTGGATTTGTTATTATGAAGGGGTCCAGATGGCAGATAGCCTGGTCATGAGGCAGGCTAAGTCATCTGTCTAGCCGTCAATTTAATATGCATTAGGCAAAACTGTTTAAGTCAGTAAATGAAAACCCTTTAGGGGCTTCATATACATTGATTCTAAAAATATAACAATCAGCCATAAAACATTCCTCCTTTGGAGCCTACAGCAGTACAAAAATATTAAATTAGACTAGCATTGATTCTAAAGGGAACAAAACAGCATGCCAACTGACAAGAAATGAACACGTGTCCACATAAGGGATTTAGCTATTTTGAACATATCTCAAATAAAAAACATTAACATGAATTAAGAACTAGGTAAACAACACAGACTTATATAAAATCAATGTTTTGTCAATGTAAGAACATATGGTGCTACTGAATTGTAAATGTCTTCAGCTGCTTATGAAATGTGCCTGATAGCATAAGCAACATGATGTCATTAATAACCAGGGGCTGCTCTTCACTTTAGGTTATTACATGGCATAAGCAGAGGAGACGGACATTTTGTTAGCTCATTTCTGGGAATGCTACAGGTTTAAAGGCAGCAATTACGTGTATAAAGAGTAGCACAGTGGAGCAGTACTCACTCCAACTGCCTCACAACACAAAGAAACCTGTGGTTGTTTCCGATTGTGGTCATTATAAGTGTATAGGTTCCCCATGTCCACGTGGGCTTTCTTTAGATGTCTTGTCTTCCAAAGATGTGCCAGGCACTGCATGTCTATTAATATGTGTGACTGTCTTCTGGAATAGGCTGATGTCAAATCCAAGGTTTCATTTTAATTATTGTGTGAAATCTGCTGCATTCACATGCTATTTGACAGATTATAAATACAAGTTTCCTAGTGGAAAATTACATTTGAACAGTGATAGCTCCTAGTAGGACCATTTGGAGAACGCAATGCTGCTTAATTAGCTGAGCTATGACATAGCTTTGACCTCTCACATCATTTAATATTATTAAATAAAATAATAAGCAGATCAGTAAGAAATAGTATTTTTGTGGTCACATTGCATATTGAATGATGCAATACATGCCTAATGTGTTTAGTATGCTTTTTATTTTCCTTCAAAAAATCTGAGCTAATCCATAATTACTTTTTTTCTTCTTTTTTAGTGAATTGGGTAGCAAATCTACAGCAACTTGATTTTTCATATGAAGTGGGAAGGTGATATGGCACAAATGGTTCCTTCAAAAATTCCCATAGCCTGTAAACACATCATTATGTTTTTTCATTTGGGCGGGCTTATACTCAACCGTTTTAGGGTTGTGCACATGTCTTCATGAAAAAAGAAGAGAGGTTGTTTAGGTACAGTGGCAAGTAATCAAAACTTTATCTTGTCAACTTACCTTTTCATATGGAAATAAAAGATAAACTTCATAAATTATAATAATTTAAATGGTATATTTCTATAAGATATAATTGAAATATGTTTGTATGTTCTCCAATCATGCAAAATGGCTCAACTGATTTTCATGAAATTTTGCACATGCTTTATTGTTGGTCTGCTCTTAAAGAATAAGCTATATGGCATACAGTAATCCCTCGCTACATCGCGCTTCGACTTTCGCAGATTTTAAATGTAAGCATATCTAAATATATAATAATGGATTTTTCACTGGTTCTCGGCTTTCTGTGGACAACGGGTCTTTTAATTTAGTTTACATGCTTCCTCGGTTTGTTTGCCCAGTTGATTTCATACAAGGGACGCTATTGGCGGATGGCTTAGAAGCTACCCAATCAGAGCATGTATTACATATTAACTAAACTCCTCAATGATATAAGATATGCTTCCCGCGCGGTGCTTGATTGTTTGCCTGACATTCTCTGTGCCTGACAGAGGGGGTGTGAGCAGAGGGGCTGTTTACACAGAGGCTGTTTGCTTAGAAGATAGGACGCTCCTCTAAAAAATGCCGCCTTATCACGGTGCTTCGGCATACTTAAAAGCCCAAAAGCACGTATTGATTTTTTGATTGTTTGCTTTTCTCTCTCTCTCTCTCTCTCTCTCTCTGACATTCTCTGCTCCTGACACGCATTCTTTGAAGAGGAAGATATGTTTGCAATTGTTTTAATTGTGAGAAAGAACTTTCATCTCTGTCTTGTCATGGAGCACAGTTTAAACTTTTGACTAAAGGGTGTTATTTCAAGTCTAGAAAGCTCTAATAATGTTAACAGTGTGGGAGAGTTTATAAAGGCTTAAAATATATAAAAATAACCATACAAACATATGGTTTCTACTTCGCGGATTTTCATCTATCGTGGGGGGTTCTGGAACGCAACCCCGGCAATCGAGGAGGGATTACTGTATTGGGAAGACAGAATGTAATGGAGGGTGGCAACTCAAAAAACAGTGATTCTTGAATGCGGGCCTTCAAGGCACAGATACAAAAGAAAAAGCTATGGGGACAAATAAAGTTCTATCTATCTATCTATTGGAAAGAAGATCACTGGAAAAGAGTATTATGCTCAACATCCCAGAGTTGTCTTTTCTATGTTACACTTGACACTGGCATTTGTTGTGTATTTAGTGAAGATAACAACTGAGGACATGTTAGGCTTTTCTTTCTCAAGCTGCAGACTCTGATGTCCTTGTTCTTATGCAGTTGTGCATCTAGGCGTTCTCCTTCTTTTTCTGTCCTGGTTAGATCCAGTTTGCCCTCTTTTCTCAAGACAGCAATAGACACCTTTGTATGAAAAAATGGCCTTTGTTCTGCAAAAAAAAGAAAAGGCTGACATTTCATTTTGGCCATTTTTGAACTCAGAACTGAACTTGGGAATGGCTCTACTTTTCAACACAAGTGAACAGAAAAACAGGTTTCACTGGTGCTAGTACATTCACAAAAAAATTATCTAATAATGGTTTAGCACATAAGGATAAGCTAAGGGGATTTACTATTAGGACACTGAAAGAATGGCTGGTGAAAATGGGACTATGCAACCATATGTGAATAATACATTAAAAATTAGTTATTTCAAGCAGAAACTGCCATTATAAACACTAATAATGCCTTGGCTGTATTTTCTAATCAATTTAATGGTATCTTGATAAAAAGGTATTAATTTCTATTGAAAACATGAAAATTTCTAGGTGACCCCCAACCTTTGAACAGTATTGTAAATATTTGCTTGCTTACCTTAGCCCAGTATACAAAAAATCCTTTGTAATACCTGCTAATTTGGCTAGTTTTTAATATTACTCATTCTTTCAGGGGGTTTCATATGTCATTTATGTGGGCTAAGCCCCTTCTGATTGTTTATTTCATGCCATGGTTTATCTTCTGTGCCCAGAAGTGAAGGGCTGCAGCTATTCATATTCTTTTAATAAAAAAGGAGGTTCAGAAGAAGTGCTGTTGGATTTAGTTTGACATGATTTGACTCAATGGCATTGACATCAAGCGGCAGTTTGGTGGGTGACATAGTAGCGCACACCAAATTTAATAGTCTTTTCTTATTCATGCTCCTTCTCTGCTCCATATGCAGAAATACATAACAGGAAAACAAAAGAAAGTTTCAGGTGGTGTTTATTTTATTGCCATTACAATAGATGGCTTTGAGATAAGAGTTCAGGATACATAATGTAACAATTTAAGATTGACAGAACAATTTAGGAGCTAACAGAATTTTTCTGTGCACCGTGTATACATCTCTTCATCCTTCTGCAGTATGTAAATTCCAAACCTTCTTTTAAGGCAGCAGTGAGCATACAGGTACGATATGAAGAAATCCTGGAAAGGACATCAGTTCGTCACAAACAAATCTACATTGAAATACCCTCATCAGAGTGGACACTCATTTTCTCAGGAAAGTGGGGACAAACATGGATTCTCAGAGAAATTCCACATATGGATACATGGACTCAAAATACACTCTCCACACATTCTCAAGCATGGCCATGAGGTGAATTTGGGTCCCTTCAATTGTGTGTGATGACCACTGTGCAAACACCTAATATTTCACAGTAATTTACTCCAGAAGATGATAACTAAATAACATCTGAGAGCAGCAAGTTTAAATGTATTGGTAATTGGATTTCATCCAGAGAGCTTAGAACAGTAAATGCAACCCTTTAATTTCAAGACTGCCCACTGCTTGCAGAATCAATTTCTGATTTCACTTCTTTGTTGATGGATTTTATAGTGTGACTGTCTCAAGGTCACACAATGGGATAACAGTGACACTAGCCTAAGCATGAACTTTGATAGTTCAGGTTTCAAGCTGTTTTCCTTTGTCATTATTAGCTCATTGAAAAAGGAAGGCACATGACTTGCTAACTGGAAGAAATGGAACATGACAGATATTGAAATGCAAAATCAATATATCTTAAACATGATAGACAGACCTTTCAAGAATTAAAAAAAGAAACATTACACTTTTTAAATGGTTATTTAGTGATCCAAAGTATTTTTATACAGAGAGCTAAAGTTGTATAATCTAAATACTGTATGGATTTATGAAGGCTAGATAAATAATAAACAAATTGAGAAAATTATAATCATTATTCACCAAAAATGGAAGCCTTTATGAGTTGATACTAATCATAATAAAGAAGAAAGTATATCATAAAACTTAAATCAAATAGGGAATATAGTGTGTATGTACAGAATGAAACACAGTCTTTTTAGATTGTCATAATGACTGACTAAGTTATATACAGTAAATATATATATATATACTAGCAGGATTACCTGGCGTTACCCGAAAATCTATAATCGGTGAATGTCCCAAATGAAGAAACAGAACATAGAAATAGAACAAACCATTTTCTGATGGACATTTTATTGTAAGTGCCTCCACTCTGGATTCTGTGTGGTGTGGCGTTTCAGATGCCATTGAAATAGACTTTCTTCTGGCATTTGAAGTGGACCTTCCAATTCTACGTCTTTTTTTCGGTAGCATGGGTATATTAGGGAAAAGCAGGACAATTATAATGTGTTACATGGTGTTACGTATGGAATAAGCACCACAGTGAGAGGAATTTACTTTATTTACAATACGTCGGAAAGTGAACAAATAGCACCAGTCAGAAAGAGCAACACTGAAATCGTACTGTGAGTCGGAAAGTGAGCAAATAGCACCATAAATACAGAAAGCCAGTGAGAAAGAGTAGCACTGAAACCGTACTGGGAAAAATGGTCGGGAGGGGTGTTCTCTGTTGAACCGTGCTGCCATCTAATGGATGTTGGCGAATGAAATACAGCACTTTTAGTGTGTGTGGGAGTGTGACCCGTGGAAACACGGGTGTGTCAGCCGGTCACGCGCACTGGGTTGTTCACGTTTTACATACGGCAGTTCCCCTTCACACGATCAAAGCAGTCGGCCTTCTCATACTTGGACACTTCTGCCGTGTCTTGGCAATTTAAAGAAACATGGGTAAAGAGCAACACACAGCGGGGGAAGGATGCTGTCTTTTTAAGCATAGACATACTGTATATAGACAGATGCCGCATTCACTATGTTGCCTAGTCGATATAATACGTCAGTGTGTCCGCCCTATTGGGAGTGGCAAAAGTGCCATTTAAACTAATACAGGTAGACATGGAAACTGGGTTTTCTGATGAAAAAGCAATAACATTTAAAACAGTATCGTTTACATACAACAGATTTTGGCGAATCGTTTAAATACAATTATTTATATCCATTTATACACTAATAATGGCAATTATTAAATGATAATAATTATTATTAAATAATTCCTTCCATATAAGTAACATTTCTTGGACTGCCTTCTTCCATCTCTGAAACATTTTTAGACGTTCTGTTCATACGCAACACAGTACTGAAGTGTTGGTGAATGCCCAAGTCACCTCACATATAGATTACTGTAATGCCATTCTATCTGGCATCCAACAAAAACTTATCCATTGCTTACAAGTTTTTCAGAATTCTGCTGCCACGATAATAACCTGCTGTTCTAAATCCACTGAACATATCCCACCTATTGTCTCTCAAACCTTACTGGCTCCCTATTAACATTTAAAGCAGCTCAAATTTCTGTACCACACATCAAACTGTGTGCTATGGGAGCTCAAGCGTCTCTCATAGTGCTCATCAACTCTGGATTTCTCTTCCCTGTCATAGCACTATCAGTGCATGTGGGAGTTTGATGTGCGCAAAAGCGGATGTGTCAGCCGGTCACGCATACTGGGTTGTTCACGTTTTACATGTATACAGCAGTACCTCTTCATGCACAAAGACCAAAGCCGCTGCTAGATGATGCCGCGGTGACCATCTGTTGCAACATGCGGCCATCTTAAGTACGGGGACGTGTGCAGAATGTGGTGTCGGTAAAAATGTGCTCTGCACATTGACCACAAACATTTTTCCCAACCAAACCTACCCCATGACCTTCTCCTGGTCACAAAGGAGCCCCATGTCCAGATTGGTTGCGATCGGACGCCCGGTGCAGATTTGTATGGCGGACAAACAAACATACATCAACTCTGCTTTATATTATATATATATATATATATATATATATATATATATATATATATATATATCCATCCATCCATCTTCTAACCCACTGAATCCGAATACAGCCAATCCCAGCCAACACAGGACCCAATCCTGGGCAGGGTGCCAACCCACCACAGGACACACACAAACACACCCACACACCAAGCACACACTAGGGCCAATTTAGAATTGCCAATCCACCTAAACTGCATGTCTTTGGACTGTGGGAGGAAACCGGAGCGCCCGGAGGAAACCCACGCAGACACAGGGAGAACATGCAAACTCCATGCAGGGAGGACCCGGGAAGTGAACCTGGGTCTCCTAACTGCAGGCAGCAGCACTACCACTGCGCCACCGTGCGCCCTATATAAATATATATATATATATAAATATATATATATATATATAAATAAATATATATATATATATATATGTATATATATATATATAAATATATGTATATATATACGTATATGTGTATATATATATACGTATATATGTGTGTGTGTGACTTTCTACTACATATTTTAATAGAACACAATATCTGAGAAAAGTTTCATTTTTATCTGCTCTATGTTTACATTTAAATTCTATAAAAAGTCTATAAAAGTTTACTTTATTCTAAATTAAGTATAAACCAGACCATATCCCAACTTTATCAGTTAGGAAAAGGTTTAAAAATTATATGATTAACTCAGAAAGACAAAAAAATATCTTCTGAGATTTTTAAAACATTAAAAACATTTTTATCTATTCTGTGGTAGGAGCCACGTACCACAGAGAATAAGAGTAGTGTGCTGGATGGACAGCCATTTGTTTAATTCGTAGGTGGAATGGTCCCTGTTAACACACAGCCAGTGTGCAGTTTGTGTTACATTTATGTAAACCATTAAATATATAGCTATTTATGATTCATATTGAATGCAGTGATTATTTTATGGCTGTGCAGAGTTTCATACAATATGTGATGTGTTCCACCTTTGATATTAATTTGTTTTTTCCTATGGAACGTGCTACTCTGTAGTAAAAGTCTGTTGAATTGATGCACCAGTCTCTGTCACCATTAATGCTTTGTTATATTGTCAGTTAAGAGTAAGGACACAACACTTTACATTACACAGAGACTGCACAATTCTAGTATATTTATAGACAGCCTGGATGCACCAAATCCCTGTAAGCAGTATGAGGCCTAATGTACACTCAAGGTGGAAACAGAAAGTTCCACAGCACTTTTATAGTGTGCCAAGGAGCTTCCAGGATACAAGATTTCCTGGCGGCTTCAATGGTTTATGTATGATCCCTGACCCCAGAAGTGACCTCTTGGTGGGTTTTAAATAGCCATATTATCTAGGCTGTGATCCAGGAGTTTGGACTTGGAAGGCATTGAACAATGAGTCTCTGGCAGGGAGGTGGGAATGCCAAATCTTATGAAAACAAAACAAAGAAATTAAATTAATTTTAAGGGATTTCAGGCATAAGCAGGCCAGCTGTCTCTTCCAGCCATACTAGGGGGACCCAGCATCTTTAAATATAGGATCATAGTTTATTTAAAAACCTTTCTCAAAATTTGTGATGTTACATAAAATATTTAAAAATTTATATAGCAAACCGTACATATCAGATGGAAAACATTCTGACATAATCTACTTTTCTAGTTGACACATTCAGCATAGTTGTCTGTTTCCTCCTCCAGCTTTTAATCAATTTTAATGAATATGTAACTAAGTTTTAGAGAAGAAAATGCCACATTTGAGTGACACATTTAATTGATTTCATATACAAAGGATTTTAAAAAAATCTATATGCTAAAAAAGTAAAGGAAATGTATATGCTGCACAGCTGTTGGCAATATTCACTTTTATAACAATTGAATGGAATAAATTAGAGAATGCAATTCAATGAAATGTCTTATACACTTGACTGAATATAAACTGTCAGCAAAAGACTTTTGTTAACAAAGTGATTTTCCCTTAATTATATTTCTTGGTCCAAAAATTTTGAATAGTCTTTCTGTCCTTCTGAAGGAAAGCACATGATTTGCTGTGAAATATATTTGTTATTTCAACTATCTCAGTTAATAAAGTAAATGCCTGCCAGGACTTTAGTATGTTATAAGATTCAAGAATTTTATTCATCACACACACAGTTATACAGGTGCATTGTGTAGTGAAATGAAAGGCTGGTCTGCACCAAGGTTGTGCAAAAAATAAGCAAACACACAGTAGAATGAATAACATAAATAAGAAAATAATTTGAAAAAATTAACTAAATTAAATTAAACTAGGTTAAAATTAAGTTAAATCTTAAATCTGCAACAGTAAAAACAGTAAAAAGTATAACGTGGTTGTGCAGAAACTTGAAGTGAGTATTAGATTCGAATGTTTGTTGACATGTCAGATTCCAGGATTCTGATGGCCTGAGGGTAAAAGCTCCTCTTGAGTGTCTCTGTCTTTGTCATTAAGCTGTACAGCCGATTGCCTGAGCAGAGCAGATTTAACAGTCTGTTGCTGGGGTGGGTAGAGCCCATAATTATTCTAATTGCCCTGGTCCAACAGCACTTGGTGCAGATGTCCTGCAGAGAGGGCAGTGCCAACCTTAAAATGTGCACCTCTGAATGCACCACTCCCTGTAGGGCTTTGTGATCTTTCACTCAGCAATTCCCAAATAATGATGTGCGGCTCTGTGTTAGTATTCTCTCTATGGTGCCAGTGTAAAGATGGGAGTAGACTCACACCTGGTGGCATGGATCGTGGACTATCTTACAGACAGACCTCAATATGTGCGTCTTGGGAACTGCAGGTCTGACATTGTGTGCAGCAATACAGGGGCGCCAGCAGGGGACTGTACTTTCTCCGGTCCTGTTCAATCTATATACATCAGACTTCCAATATGACTCGGAGTCCTGCCACGTGCAAAAGTTCGCTGATGACACTGCTATTGTGGGCTGCATCAGGAGTGGGCAGGAGGAGGAGTACAGAAAGTTAATCAAGGACTTTGTTAAATGGTGCGACTCAAACCACTTACACCTTAACACCAGCAAGACCAAGGAGCTGGTGGTGGATTTTAGGAGGCCCAGGCCCCTCATGGACCCTGTGATCATCAGAGGTGACTGTGTGCAGAGGGTGCAGAACTATAAATATCTGGGAGTGCAGCTAGATGACAAATTGGACTGGACTGCCAATACTGATGTTCGTGTAAGAAACGTCAGAGACGACTATACTTTCTTAGAAGGTTGGCATCCTACAAAATACTCAATTAGATGCTGCAGATGTTCTACCAGACGGTTGTGGCGAGTGCCCTCTTCTACGCGGTGGTGTGCTGGGGAGGCAGCATAAAGATGAAAGACGCCTCACGCCTGGACAAACTTGTTAAGAAGGCAGGCTCTATTGTAGGAGTAAAGTTGGACAGTTTAACATCTGTGGCAGAGCGACGGGCATTAAGCAAACTCCTGTTAATCATGAAGAATCCGCTGCATCCACTGAACAGTGTCATTTCCAGGCAGAGGAGTAGCTTCAATGACAGATTTTTGTCACTGTCTTGCTCCACTGACAGACTGAGGAGATCGTTCCTCCTCCACACTATGCGACTCTTCAATTCCATCCGGGGTAGTAAATGCTAACATTACTCAAAGTTATTGTCTGCTTTTACATGCATTTTTATTACTATTTAATTTAATATTGTTTTTTGTATTAGTATAACTGCTGCTGGAGTATGTGAATTTCCCCTTGGGATTAATAAAGTATCTATCTATCTATCTATCTAAAAAGTTTTCAAAATAATTAGTGAGGCCTTGAATTTCCTCAGCCACCTCACTGTCTTGCCTTCCTGACCAGAGTTTGAGTGTGGTGGGTCCTTGTCAGTTCCTCTGTGATATACACACCCAGGTACTTGAATCCATTCACCCTCTCAACATGAACAACATTTATACTGATGGGACTGTAGATTTGCTTCTGCCTGACGTCCACCACTAGCTATTTGGTCTTGCTGACATTCCGTGAGATGTTATGAGCCTGGCACCATACTGCCAGATTCTCTACTTCATCCAGATAGGCCTCTTTGTAATTGTTGAAAATGACTCCTATCACCACTGTGTCATCAGCAAACTTAACAATGGTGTTTAGCTGTGCTTGGCCATTCAATTGTGTGTGTAAAGGAACTACATCAGGGGACTCAGTACACAGCCTTAACTGCTCTCACCACTTGAGGATTGCTTGTTAGAAAATTCAGCATCCAGTCACGGTGGGGAGGTTCAGACCCAGGTCTTTAAGTTTTGTGGCCAATGAGAGGGGTACAATGGTGCTAAATACCAAGCTGTAGTCTGTAAACAACAATTTTACATAATTCCCCTTATTGCTGTCTACATGGGACAAGGAGGTGTGTAGAATATAGTATGTGAGATGGCATCATCTGTAGACCTATTTGTACAGTATGTAAACTGGAGTGGCTCAAAGTCCCTTTGAAGGAAAGAGCAGATGGAGTGTTTAATAATTCCTTCAAAGTACTTCATGACAAGAGACGTGAGTGCTAATCATTAAGGCATGTCGGTTTGTTGTTCTTTGGTATGGGTGCAATACAAGATTTTGTTAAAACAGGTGGGAACCACTGATTGGGCTAAAGGGACATTAAGGATGGATGTAAACACTCCAGTTAGCTGAATGGCACATGATTTAAGAATGCGCCCTGAGATTCCATCCAGACCTAGTGCTTCCTGGCAGTTCATACGCCTCAGAGCACTAAGAACATTGCACTCTGAAACAAAGATCACAACTCCACTGTTCTGAGAGGTCCTGGTGCTCATTGTATTATCCTCTATGGCTGACAAGTCAGTGCTTGCTCAATTTCAAACTGCGCATATGAAGCGTTCAGATAGTCTGCCAGACAAGAGTCAACACACACAGTGGGTTTACCTCTAAAGTCCATAATGGTCTGTAATCCCTGCCAAATTCGTCTGCTGTCCCCTAGTTAGATGAAAGTTAGACTCCACTTTCTCCTTGTATCATGGCTTTGCCTTCTTCACAGCCCTCTTTTGACAGTAGCAGGTTACTTCATACTCACTGTCGTCTCTAGTCTGCAATCCCACATTGTAAGCCACAGTGTGCATGTTCACCATGTCCTGGACAATTTTGCCAACCTGTGGTTTCTGACTGGGGAAACAATGGATTGTTTTGTTGGAAGGATGGACTCCACCAGCATAGCAACAAAGCTGACAGCTGAAAAACTCATTGATGGTGTGCTCGACCAGAGCATGTCCTAGTCCACATCATCAAACATATCCTGTAGCATGGCTTCTGATTGGGCAGTCAAGCATTTGATCTCTCTCGTTACTGGAATCTCTCTTATGATAGGTTGTTTATACTGCAGTAGAAGGAAAATGGCAGCGTGGTCCAACCTCCCGAATACCGGCTGTGAAAGAGTTTTGCAGCCTGATTTAAACTGAGTGTAACAATGATCTAGTGTATTTCCCCCTCTGCTTGGTCATGTGATGTGCTAATAAATGCTAATGAATGACGTCCTGTGCCAAAATAAATACTACGTCTGAGTGCTAAGCATATTGTGGAGTTTAGACAAAGCCTTATCTGCGTTAGCCTGAGGGTTTATATAGAAAGAGGTGATGATAATAGCAGAAAACTCATGCAGCAAGTAATGAGTGCAGCAAATGAGCATCAGATGTTCAAGATCAGCAGAGCAGGAGTGCGAAACAGTCAAGATGTTTCTGGGATTGCACCATTTATTGTTTATCATTAAACATTCACCTCTACCTTTTACTTTACAGGATTCAGCCGTTCTGTCCACCCAAAAGACAGAGAAATACTCAGATGGGGTTACTGCTCAGTCTGGTATTGCAGGTGAAAGTCATGTTTCAGTCAAACAAAGAACATTGCAGTACCTGATTTCCCTTTGGAATTTAATCATGGCTCAGAGATCATCGGAGAGAATTTTGTTTGCAACCCCCCCACTAACATACTCAACCACATTCTTAAACAAACAGCAGTAGACCAGCAGTAAAATAGTTATCAAATAATAAAAATACTGGCACCATCTGTTACCCAGTGGTGCAATTTGCCTTTGTTCTTCGTGTTTTCTGGACTTTCCACTACATTCGAGAACGTGTGTGCTAATTATGTTTAATCACTGCATCGTTGCTTGATGGCACTGGTGTCTTCTGGAAATTTCAATTCATCTTTATTTATATACACAGCAAAGCATGATAAGACATAATTTCCAAGATGTCCTCTGTGCTGGTGAGTGAGGAGTGCAATATCAAATATTCAACAATAAGTACAAGCTATACCCATTTAGTTAAAGATTGATACGTTTTTAAAAACATCTTTGGAACATGTGGCAAAAAAAGAATGTACAGCGCTGAATTTCTCAAATATGGTTCTACTGTTATCTCCAATAAAACCAAGTGTGTAGTTTGTCGAGAAGTGTTGTCACAAGAAATTGAGAAGCCGTCAAAGCTACATCAACATTTGAACATCAAACATCCAGACAAAAAAGACAAGCCTGTGGTCCTCTGTGAAAGAAAGCTCAACTACCTTCTCAAGGAGCAAGCCATTTTTACTTTGGCAACCACAACTAATGAAAAAGCATTAGTAGAAATTTACTGAGTTGTATTTCACATTACAAATCCCAATAATCCACATAAAATTGCTGAAAATCTGATTTTACCCACAGCTGTTTATATGTACAAATAATGGTTGGTGAAAAAGAGGCTGACAATGCCTTTCTCCAATAGTACAATCCGAAGAAAAATAAATGACATGGCAGAAGATATTCAAATACAAGTTCTTAAAAATATTAAGAAGTACAAGTACATCTCATTACAGACAGACAAATCCAAAGATTTTTCTGACTCTGGTGGCACCGGCAGAGATGGGCGGTGGTGATTGCAGGGAGACGCAATCTGGTTTGAACCTCTTGTCATCATAAGTTATGGTCCTCCCAGGCGAACGTTGCTGTAGGGGTGTGAGCTACACAAATTTGTTCAGCATCACGATCAGCTGGGGACAGATCAGCTGATGTCGGTACCTCAGTTTCATTTTTGATCTTGATCACTTGCACCAAAATCAGAGTCTGACAAATCGGAATCCACCTCAGTGATAATACATAAAACATCGACAACTGAGTATTTTGTTTTGCACATTTGTCTTGCTGTCTTTCCAGATGCTGTTGTCATTGTTTACTCTTCACCACTCACTCACAAGGAGGGATTAGACATCAAGTCAATGAGTCAAAACTAGTCCAAGCAGAGAGAGTCTACCTTTACCCTAATAGTGAGTCTTTTTTTGATGTTTACAGCTAAGTATATCCCAAGTCAACGTCTGTCTCCAACCAGACCTGTCGACAGATGTCGACATTTTATTTTTATAAATCATGTCATAACCCCCCAGGCTTTTTGTTGTGACCCCCACTTTGGGAACCACTGAGCTAGGCAAACGTGCTTGCAGAAACTACCAGGTGTTGTCTTTTGTCCGGTCTTCAGACTTGTAGATACTTTTTTTTGGTGAGCAGGTAGAGCAGAGAAAAAAGCATGTAGGGTCTGTATATATTAGTGAGGACAGCTTACATCCAATTTCCATATACATTTTGGTTGGAAGTAATCTGTTTGTGTGGATGCTCACTTTTTCATCATTGTCTCTGTGCACAATTTATTCACTATTGCCTTTTATTTATTTTCTGGCCATCCTTCGTGAACTGTCTGAAGAAGAAATTGCATGAAATTGACTTAGGATATTCTTGACATTGAAAATGGAATTAAGAATTCAGTTAACTTTAAATAAAGTTCAGAAACTAAAAGAAATGAATGGTGCTTTATTATAAACATTAAAAATTCTAAAAGAAAAATATCTGTACAAAACAAGACATGTCAACCAGCAAGATACTGCAAAGAGCAAAGAAAAATACATGGACAGCACAAAAACTTCAGGGGCCTCATGCATAATACTGTGCATATAATTCACACTATAACATGGCATACGGACAACACCAAAAAATGTGCATATGCGCAAAAAAATCCAGATGCATGAATCTGTGCATACGGCAACTTCCACATTCTTCTGCTACATAAATCCCGGTCAGCGTGAAAAGTAACGCACACTCCCCAACTCCTCCCAGAATTACACCTCTTTGAATATGCAAATCAATATAAATAGCCCTTAAGCTCAGCGTTCTGTGAAAAGACAATGGCAAAATCATGGGGGAAAACAAAAGAATTTCAACGAATACCAAGTGGAGGCAAGGAAAAACGTACTATTTGTTGGTTTAAACAGTGGTATAAACAGCAAAAGGAAGTTGATTGAGTGACATAGAGTGTTCAAGAAACATGAAAGTTCAAGTTCACAAAGTTGCACAGTGCCTGAAATAAAAAAGAAGTTGTCAGATATCAAAGTCGACGTGAAAAGCTGAGTCGTAGCCCACCATCTGAGAGTCATATGGAAGCTTATTAGGGTAAAGAGAAAAGACAAAAAATAGGTACATAGTGGCAAAAAAAGCTTGAAATGTCAACTTTAATCTCAAAATTTCCACTTTAGTCACGTAGTTTATTTTGTCATTAAAGTAGAACATCATAAACTTCATCTTAAAATTGTTTAATTTCCTAGCTTCTCAAATACCATCGTAACTAACGTAGCACGTTAAATGATTTGTATTGTATGTATATTCTATGTGCTCTATTTGTGTAAATCACTCCATGCTTCTTAAATGGGCTTTCTCTTCCTCCAACAGGACACAGAATCCATTACATTCATGATATTACAGCTCTCTGAATTAATTAAATACTGAGGTGTATACTTGATATCGTTTTCAATGATGATAGGAATTAAAGCATGTTATTAAAAATGGGAACACGGTGGCGCAGTGATAGTGACGAACTGGCGCCCTGTCCAGAGATTGTTCCTGCCTTACGCAAGATGCTTGCTAAACCCTGCGTGACCTTTGATGAAATAATTTATTGCAGCAGTACTGTCTCTTTCAAATGTACTAACCTCTTATTCCTGTCCTTCCTGTTCTTTCACCAAGTACCCAATCGCCACACAATCAGCTCTGTAGATGTCAAGCCATCTGTAAGCTTAGAACGCTGCTTCTTCAAAACTTTTAAGGAACATTGAAATATCTTCGTAGTACATGTTTAATTATTCTATCCATCTATCCATTCAGTGTTGCGCCTGCCCCAGCAAGAATACAGTGCAAGGCAGGAACAATTCCTGAACAGGTGCCAGTTCGTCGCTAGCGCTGCGACACCATGTTTAATTATTAACAATATTATTATTATTATTAACAATATAGATTATTTAAATGATGTTAAAATTTTATCTGTATAATGTAAAAAACATATTTTGCTGCATTTCATCTTAAAAATGATATCGTCATCATATGTAAATACGCGCTTTATAAAGTGGTTCAGGTTGTGCAATATTATAACTATCGCAAGTTTACAGTGAGGTAATTGTACTTATAGGTACAAACAGTTCTATAAGGAGCACTTGATGAACTGATTGAGTGCGTTTAGAGCTCTTGGGATGAAACTGTTTCTAAACCACAAGGTCCCTACAGGAACGGCTTTGAATGAAGCGTTTGCCATATGGGAGCAGTTCAAATAGCACATGGCTTAGGCAGCATGTGCTTGATGCTGTATACTGATAATTCTCCTTCTGATCAGCTGCTTGAGAGCTGTGATTCAACACTCAGATACAGTGGAATAAATACTCTGATTGGTGCAGTGAGAGGAACAACGCTAAAGCAGCTATGGTATTTGAAATAGTTTGGCCATTCCGTGGACCATTATATTGCTACAGGTTAATTACAATCAGATGTCTTAAACTAATAAACAATATGTAGTTAATTTCAGTATATTTGATAAAGCCGCGTCAGGGATGTGGATCTAAAAAAGAAAGGGTAACCACACTGGAACAAAAGCACTGCTTTGACGCTGGGTGCCACCAGTTTGCAAAACCAAGCGGAGGACTTATGTACACCAGGGTTTGAGCTAGTGTTTAAATGTGCATGGCTTTACGCCAAGTTTAGTTTTTATACATTGCAATGTGAGCGTGGAAATGGAAGTTTGCAACATTTTTGTGCGTAAACACCGTTTATACATGAGGCGCCCCCAGGATCCTGGGTTCGATTCATGAACCCCTTGGACAGATCTAAAATAGAAGCCTTCTGTGGATCTTACTTGCCCACTAGTCCACTACCAATGCTCCAAGACTAGGTATAATCAGACAGAAGAGCACTCTAAGGTTATGAAAACCAATTTTTCAGTCCTTCTGTCCCAGATATCGCATTAAAATACTTTTTCTAGCTGCATTGCAATGATTTGAGCACTATGTTAGTTACAACAAGGTCTTGTTAGAATTACAATAGGCAAAGGCAAATTCTCCAATTTGTTAATTAATCTTGTCATACCAGATCTCACAAAATTAAATCTAATACCAGCTTTTTGAAAATCTTTTTCGATTTTCAGAGTATGTCAGTTCACTTAATTAATGATCTTTATAATTTTCATACACCGTGAATCATGACTTGCCAGTCCTTGGAAGTGTATGCAGTTACTAGTTTGGGATGAAACTGTATGTGTTTGCACCTTACACTGTGTCCTCTTGAATTTTCCTGGAAGGGATTACAAACAATTACTGGTTGAAGCCCAAGTGACACCATATGACTGTTGATAATGAAGTTTTTCTTTTTTTTTGGAAATCATCCGTGTAATATCATTTGCAGACAATGATTTTCTTTTAAAACAGACAAAGGAGTTACACAAATTAAAGAACAGTACAGCTGCTACAGATATTAAAATAACTGTGGGATCACAGCTTAACCATATAAAACCAGCCAAACCTTATTTTTGATTTTGTTTAGTGTTTTGGTTTTGATACTATTCTGCTTCTCTTTAAAGCATTTTTGCTTATGCTTTTCACTTTAATTCAGTCTGTCCCCCTTGTGTAATCAATCTTCTGGTCCTTGTCTCATTATTTTTTAATAGTGCATAAATTATTTTTATGCAGAACACTCTAACTTAGCTCCTAACCAGTGTGTCTGTTAAGTGTCAAAGTCTTGATGTACATACAGTATTTGTTTCTAATGATGTCCTGTTCTTAAGCCAGGTAACATTTTTACAAACTACAGCAGGTTCAAAATTCACTCAAACATTTGTTTTTTAGATTTTAGTGTGTGTTCAGTTATACTTGCTGGCTAAGAAGGTATATTCATTCTTATGATAGTATTTAAAACTTGGTAAAAGGAAAATGATGCCTTATTGATGTAGCACCTAAAACTGCAAATCATCAAGAAGCACATTAAAATAACAGAATGCCCACTATCATCATTACTTCAAAAATTACTTTTAGCACATCAACATTCTGCATAAAGCCACATGTCAACAAAAAGGTAACTTAAACTTTACAGCTCTAAACTGCAATGCAGTTCCAGTAAATGCTTCCATGCTTTGTTGATAATATAAATTTTAATTTACTCTTTGTATGATGATAAATTTACAGTTGCCTGGATAGCTCTGCCGTGTTTGACACTGAATACGATTTTATGAATGGCAGATAAGCTTTTGGTGCAGTGATGAACATGACAATATTTACTTTAATTCTCCACAAAGAATTTTGCAGCTATCATCATTGTAAATATGGAGGTGTATATTTGGATGTAACAGTTTCAACAGCAAGAAACAAGCAAATTGCTCTGGAACCCTTTTTCCAAGGAAGAGGTTTCACTTTTGGACTTTTTAAGGAAAAAGAAAATAATACTATCTTCTTTTAAAATGTTGTCCAGCAATGTGCTCTAAGATTTCATTTTAAATGAGCTATTTGTCTCTTGAATGTCAGAGTGGTGCAGTGGTTAGCTCTTCTGTCACCACTGCAGTGATAATGGATTCACTTCCTTGCCCAGTTCAATTAGTCTGCAGATTTTGCATTCTTCTTGAATCTCTATTGGTCTTTCTTTTGGTTTCTTTATTTTTTCACAAAGGTTGGGTTAGGTCAATTTGTAGCTCTAGAGTAATGCTTTACGACCAAGTGCGGAAATGTGTGTTATTTTACTCTGAGATGGACCGGCATTCCATCCATGTCTGGCTACCTCTTTTGAGCCTGATGTTACTTGGACAGCTTGTGGGTACTGATAATCAAAACAGCAGAACTCACAGACAGTTTAATAAAATTGCTCCTAAAATTGTTTTGCATGGGAATTGCACAACTGTGAAATGTGAAAAAATCACTAAAATTAGTTTTCTTGGATTTTAAAAGTTGTTTGGTATGGAAAGCAAGAAATATTTCTCCCTAAAAGTTATTTAAGGATAGAAATTGCTGTTTTCTTCCATAGTCGCCCACTGCCACGGGTCCTTCCACGCAGTTCTACATGCTCTTATCTGACTGCCCTTCACTTTGGATCGCACGTTTCAAGTGACGGGTTGCATCAGCTGCACTCACTCACTCACTGTCCCAAACTCTGTAAGCTGATCCAACCCAAGATCCTTGTGGAGACTCACCAGCGTCTACACAACCATGCCAATGGATTTTAACAACTGAGAAGTGCTTGTAGGTTGCAGCCTCACCATCTTACACACCCCACACCAGAATAAATTGGGCTATGCTTGTGCACATAGAGGAAAAGGTTGCAGATGAGACAAAGATTTATGTTGTAATGGCATGATTGTCACTGGATGATGTGAACGCTAGGTGACACTGTTGCCCCTTTAAACACAACAGACAGACACTCAGAACACTAGGTAAAAGCACCAAGAAGATTTTAAAATATTTTCTTCTCCTCCAACAGTGCTCCCCAAGCACCACAGCCATAATAAACAATTAAATGAACATAATACACAATAATTCTCTCTCTCTATTTTCTCCTCCACACCTTCCAGCAAGCTTTGTCCACTTTCACCTGACTCTGGCTCGCTTTCTGGGTCTTCAGTAGTCCTTTATATAGTTCAGACGGAGAATTAAAGTTCTTTAGTCAGCCCTGAAGTACTCTGGGGCTTCCGTCCTCATGACTTCCTAGTACTTCCCGGGCTATAAGGGAAGCACGACTCCCCCGGTCACCCTGGCAGCACCCAACAGGGCTGAGATTGCAAACTCCAAGTCCCAGGATGCCCTGTGGGAATCCGGGCCACCACTATACTCCAAGGGAGCTGCCATAGAGCGTCTTGGGGAGGCAGTGTCCAAAAGTAGCGTCCTTCCCCCATCCTTCCATTCTCGGGGCGTCCCAGCCAGGTTGATCTGCTGGCCATCCCTTACACTGAGAAACACAATTTCTTTAGCAAAAAACATTTTTTTTATGAAAATTAAACTCTGAAGTCTGCGGTGGGCTGGCACCCTGCCCGGGGTTTTTTTCCTGCCTTGTGCCCTGTGTTGGCTGGGATTGGCTCCAGCAGACCTTTGTGAACCTGTAGTTGGGATATAGCGGGTTGGATAATGGATGAATGGATGGATACTCTAAGTTCAATATGAATTCAATTTTGCACAAATCGTTTTACTCAATACTACCTGTGGCACATTGCTAATGTCAAAGGTGGGTCAGATAAATTGATGGCTGGCTAATTTACTCAGTCAAGAGAAGATCAAATACATTAGACAAGCAAAAAAATGCATGTTTAAGATAAGCTTCTTACATTTTTTTTATAAAGAGCTGAACACCTTTTAAGAGTTCTACAATATAAACACAAGCATACCTTGCTGATTTTAAACAATAGGTGACAACCTTATATTAAGCAGGCTTTCTTATGAATTTTAGTATTGTTTTAATTTATTTTAAAGATATTCTGATTGCCCAATGAAAATATACGGAATTAAAAATGTGTTTCTACTTTAAATCCCTAAATCTGTGTGCTTCAAAGAGAGCAAATCTTTCTTGTGAAAAACTCACAATTCCCCGTGGTAACCTGCTATAATTAGGAACAGCAAATGTGCTTCAGCAACATCAAATCTCTTAGCAAGAATCTTATCCCCAACATCTAATTTACTCTCAGCCCATAATTTATAAACTCCCACTTGTGAAAACAAGGATTTCAAACTGTTAGTAGCTGCAGTCTTACTCCTATAGCTCAAATTTACTCTTAACCACCATTCTCCTAGCCAGTGATTGCGTATTTCAGAAAAGTGTTGTATAATTTACATCATTCAGACTGACAGGGTTGAACTTCTACCTCTTTAGCAGAATGTACCACACTGTATCAGGCCTGACATTTTGTCCTGTTTGGTTGTACTGACTTCAGCAGTTTAAACATGTAAAAATTAACTTTGACTTTAAAACTTAGTGTCACCCAATAAATCTTGGTTCATTTGAAATAATAATAAACATGCTGTACAAGTTCCTATCAGATTTTTTAATTCACTGTGTGACAGTGCATAATAACCTCATGGCCAGTTCTATAAGTATGTTTAAATAGTTGAAAATATTAGTCAGTAAAGTACATATTATTGTATACCAAGTCAACATTTATCATTAAATTTTCTCAATTTTACCATGTAAAATGTGCAAGTAATCTTTGAGGAAAATATGCATTTTACATGGTGATGTGATCATTTTTCAACACACTGACTTAAAACTATAACCCTACAGACGACACATCCAAGCCCTAACCATGCATGAGGCTTTCTGACCTAACAGACCATCTTCTCAGCCAATAGCTCGTTGTGCTTTTATCCTCTGTCCACAAATAAATGATGTTGAAGCTTTAAAAGGTAAAACATGTACATCACCATGCATATCCTCTAAAGAGATAGTAAAGAGGTGGTCAATGATGTGAAAATTCATTCAGATCATCAACAAGACTCTTAGTCAAATTTAATAATGGCAGTTATACTATGCCATAGTAAAAATAAAAACAATTTCCCAAGGGACACCCCAATTAGGAGCACATTCTAAGAAATATCAGAACAATTAATTTTAAATAAATAATTTTTTATCTCATACTTTAGATGAGATACATGCAAAGAGTTTTTTTAGCATCAATATCATTCATTTCTGAAACTTTTCCTAAAAACTAAATAAAATTGCAAAAATTAAATCGCTTAACTTTCTCTCCATTGAGTGCAGCATTTAATACAATCCTTAATCCGCTCATAGACAAAGTGTTTTTGAGTAAACACAGAAAAGGACATAGTATCAACCAGCATTTCAAGATGTCCTTTCTTTCATAACTGCAATCTCAAAAGAATCATATTGTTAAATCCAAACAGCACACCTGCCCAGTAAGAAAGGAGCTCCCCAGGAAAACTAAAGTAGTTTACTAGCAAGTAATGACTGTCCATGAGGAAGACCCAGAGAAAAGGGCTACAGTATAAAACATCTGTACATCTTGTAAAGCTACATCCTTTGCATGGAAATGTGCTATAGAAATAAATAATGTTGTTGTTGTTGTTTTTACTGTGAAGTTATATGTAGCAGCTTTTTCAGAAATAAACACGGATATGGTTGTAACCCCAGATCTTGGGATATTGTCAGACTTTGCTTTTATTGTACAGTATGAAATCCAACTGATTGTTCCATGATGGTTATATGATATTGTACCAAAACTGGCCAAATTATCAAGTAGACTGCAAGAAAAGGATGGATTAGGAGATCGTTAAACATCATTGTTAAACAGAGAAAAGGTCAGAACCAAAAGTACAATCAAACATGTACCTAACTCTGTAATGATTTGGATTATTGTTTAATTTCTTCTTAAGATTTTCTTTGCCTTTATTTGAAATTTTTAAATATAGAATTGGGTTTTGAACATCAGCATGGTGGCACAGTGGTAGCCCTGCTGCCTCACAGTAAGGAGACCTGGATTCACTTACCCGGGTCCTCCCTGTGTGGAGTTTGCATGTTTTCCCCCGTGTCTGTGTGTGTTTCCTCCGGGTGCTCCAGTTTCCTCCCACAGTCCAAAAACATGCAGGTTAGGTGCATTGGCGATCCTAAATTGTCCCTGATGTGTGTGCTTGGTGTGTAGGGGTGTGTGTGTGTGTGCCCTGTGGTGGGCTGATGCCCTGCCTGGGATTTGTTCCTGCCTTGCGCCCTGTGTTGGCTGGGATTGGCTCCAGCAGACCCCGGTGACCCTGTAGTTAGGATATAGCGGGTTGTTTATTTATTATTAGTTTCGGTTTCACTTTAATGGACTTAAAAAACATTCATGTAACAATGTGTACTACCAATTAGAGCAATGTTTTGTTGGCAGTTCCCATAGCATTATTATGTGAGTGCAACCAGAAATGCACAGCACGATGATAAAAAGTTTAGTTTTATGCACTTGATCATCCAAGATTGCGGATATCGCAAACCTTTGCTTGCATTTTCTTTGCATTTAAATCTTTTGACTTTGACTTGTTTTGATTCTGCTTTCTGACAACAGATTACTACAGTGTTTTGGTTTAATAAATCCTCTTGTTACAAAATAAGCCCATTTCTTCTCTTGTTCTTTGTCCAACTACCAGGACAAATCTCACAGCCCACTGTCATTGCATCAAAGCAATGTCCGTTCCAAATGGGGACAAGTGTTTAAAATGAAATGGTAGTATGGTTACATTCCAAATGATTAATTGGGCTCATATGTAAATTTAAAATGTTCCCTTTGTTTCAAAATGAAAGAAAATAATGCAAAAAGCACTCATAGCAAATAATGCACTCATTATTTTGTTATACTGTATGTCACTATTATTCGCGTTTTGTTGTATGCTTTGTTTTTAAATATAGAATATATCTTCATTCTTTTTATTATCTGTCAGTAATTACAGCATTAAACAGGCCAGAGACTAAGAAGTTAATGGTAGAAAAAAGTGTTGATTAAAGTTTTTTTAAATGTGGACTTTCATATTCTTAGAGTGAAACACATGCTTAAATTTTAACTCAAACAAAAGCCTTCTTCTTCTTGTACAGCTATGTCCATTTTCATTTGGGGTCACTCTTTTTCACTAGACATCTCCACACTCTGTAATCTTCATACTTGTTACAATTTAATCCTCTCTCCTCAGAAATTTACATGTGCAACACATTCATCTCTGCTTTCATCTACCAATGATTCTCCTTCCGTCACCATCCAATCTCATCTTTTACATGCCTACATATTTGTCATCTCTTCACATAACATGGCCATCACTCCACATATCCACCTGAACATTTTCATTTCCACTGTGTCTAGCTTTCTCTCTTGGGTTCACTTCAGCAGCCAAGTTTCAGCTCCATAGATTATCTCTGGTCTGACTATTGTCTTTTAGAGACATCTCTTCATCCTAACAGTTATCCTTTTATCACATAACACACCAGATAGCTTTTTCCAGTTGTTCCAACTTGCCTGGATTCTGTGGTGTAGCCTCTTTATCTAATCTACCAGCTGCTGTCACATAAGAACCAAGATGATTAAATTTGTTTACCCTTTTAAATCTCTCCGATGGCAACTGAATGCGTCCTTTTTGAAGTTCTTTTAAACCAGATATAGTTTGTCTTCTTTCTACTAATCTTAAAACCCCTATCCTCCATAGCTTCTCTACACAGGTTTAATTGCTGCTCCTCTCTGTTAGAGGCAATTATAATGGTATCATCAGCAAAGGACATGGCCCAAAGTGTTTGTTCTGCTTAGGACATCCATTATAAGATCAAATATTTAAGGGCTTAAGAATGATCCCTAGTGGAGTCTAACTTCACATGGAAGTTTTCTGCAGTTCCAGCACATAGTTCTGTAGTTCCAGTGATAGACATATTTTGCCAGCCTTACATACTTCTCAGGTGCCTCTTTTTCCATTATATACTTCCACACATTTCCTGCTGCAGTACCCTGTCATTAGAAATGCTATATACAGTTCTTCGTCCTTCTCAATGTACTTTTCCATTACTTGCCTCAAAGCAAATATAGCATTACTATTTCCTCTTTGAGGAATAAAACCAAAATTTTAATTCATTATCTGTTGTTTCCTTTCTCTGTTTTTTTGTAATGTTCTGTCCCAAATTTTCGTTGTGTGGGGGGCATACATTTTCCACACTCCTCTATGTCACTTTTCTCTTTATAAATAGGGGTGAACACACTCTCCATGCATCTAGCATTCTCTTCTGTTCATAAATCTTATTATTACATCCCACAGTAGCAACCCACCACCATACCCAGACTTTTCCATATTTCAGCTGGTATCTCAACAGGTCCAATAGCTGTGGCATTTCCTTAAAGCCATTTTTTTTACTTGATTAACCTAAAAAGGACACAGATCTATCACAAGATAAAATCACGCCTACAGCAAACACCAAGGGAACAATGCAAACTATTAACATACTGACCATGCTTGGAATCAAGTACAGATCTCTGCATCAGTGAGACAGCAGAATTAACCATTGCACCATCATACCTTCTTGATACAAAGTAGAGTTCACATAATGATGGTAAGTCATTTTAGACCAGAAGAAGCAAGCATCTTCAAGCACTGTCATATTTAACATTTTGTTCGGAATATTTCCTATTTAACAAACCTTATATTGGACATACAGTATCATGCAATAGGTAAAATCTTTACAAACCAATGTTTTCCTAATGATAATACACAATAAACCCCTTCTCAAGCAAAAATATAGACTTTTGAATGACTCTGATTTTTTGTACTAGATTATGAAATAAAATGGTTCATAATAGAAAGTTTGCTGCTTCATAATGTTTCTGTATTTATTTTGATAAAATAAGCCATCATAACAGCAACATTAAAAAAAAAAGGTCTAAGTAAATTAAAACGGGGCTTTTATTACAAAAATAATTGCAGGTAATAATTAACAAGGGCTAAACAAAAAACCTACAGCCTCAATGGCTCTGCCTGCATAGCTGTTAAACCCTTGTCTATTAGATAAGTTGGCTGATCCATTTACCCATTTTTCTAGTGCCAAAAATCTCTCCACTTCCACCTTCCCAATCTCTCTCTCCCTCTCTGTAGACCGTATTCTCCCTAATTTCCACCATTTGAGCATTTGCCACTATCCTTCTGACTCTGAACATAGTTTACTACTGAGGTTGCATTAAGAGTGACTCTATATTTACTACATGGAGACCAAGTTAGACCTTTCTCTTTTGATGCCAGGGGTTCCTGCACCCCTGATACTGCTGTTGCCCTTAAAGGGATGGGTCCCTAAGAAAGCTCTTTGGCTGTCTGCTGTCTTTGAGCCTCACACATTTTTTTTGGTGACCACATGGCAGGATTTGATCCCAGACATTGTCTCAGATCACCGTAGACATTTAAAAGGCGCAATACACTAAAGGAAGACAAAGGAGCATTGAAACTTGGGGGAAGCAAAAACAAATTCAGAAGATAAAGGGAACTGGAAATACCATGATGGCCAAACTTCGGATGGAAAAAGGCATATGAGAAGAAGAAAAACATGTTTAAAATCTGATTAATTAGATGTGTTTATTTTATTAGGAGAAAAGCTACTTTGGCATATGACCTGTGATGTAATATGGGAACTTCTCTCTTGTACGTGTTACATGTCAATGTGAATTTATGTGCATATTATATTTTACTGCTGTTTTGTTATATTTGAAAACATCTATATACTGTCTCTTTAAATGTTCTTATGTTCCATGTGCTTTGTGGGTGAAGTTCCAGGAGGCGAGGGCCACCCTGATGAGGAAAGATCCAGAAGTGGTTCATTGGTTTTGGGTTGGATTTCTCTGTGAGTACTTTCTTCTTCTCTGATTTCTGGTTTATGGAATATTTTTGCTTCTGTTATTGGATTTGCCTTGGATCAGTTATTCCATCACAAAAATAACGCCATTTTATTGTTGAGTGTAAGGGCATAAGAGTATTTGCAGGTAGCAGTAGTGGAGGGGTAACTAAAAAGTGCTTGAATCTCTTAAGATGGTGTAAAGTTCACCTGCTGCCAATATAAATGTGTAAGAGGAAATCCATTACCGGGATTCCTGGGCATTTTTCATTCCCTCATTCCCGGGAATGAAACTGCTGTAATTCCCAGGAAACTGGGAACAGCCAAGCTCACATATATAGCGTGTAAAAGTGTAAAAATTGATCAAGAAATAACAGAGTTACAGTTGAAAATAATTAAGTGGCACGGTTTTTTGGCCCACGGTGTAGTGTGTTGCTGATTGATTCAGTCAACAACAGAACAGCAGCTAAGACTGAGCACAGTGGACTGGGAGGAATCTGCACTCTGCAGCTCATGAATGCTGGGACAGGGCAGACTGCATTGATGTCTGTCAGACAAGAGCTTTGAACAGCAACTTGAAATTGCAATGCGTTAGTCTGTTGCATCCGCATTATCTGTGCCATAAAACTTGCCATCACAGAATGATGACAAGAAACTAAATGCATCAGTAAAAGCTGAAATGGCAGTGTTTCAGAGCAACGGCAAGCGCAGACATTGTTTAGAACAAGTGTATCAGTATCTGATGACTGTGCCGCCTACTTCAGTGGAGGCAGAGAATGCTTTCTCAGTGGTTGGTGTACTCTGCACGAAGGTGTGCTCTCACCTGGACGACCGCACGCTAGACACGTTGTGCTTTCTACGCTCTTATTACCACCACTAACTAGATACATGTACTTATATGACAACATGAACTGCTTGTAGATAAGGTTAGTTTTTTACTGGTGTCAACATATTGCAGTAGTTTTATGAAAAATAAGTGTTGGTCGTTCTAAAACTATTCACATGTGAGATGCCTATGCACTGTGTCATCCCCGGGAGCCCGGGATCTTCGCGGATGACATGCGGGATTCCCGAATTCCCGGGAATAGATAAACCCATTCGGGAATGGATTCCCTAATGTGTATAGTTTAAAAAGGCGCTATATAGGTGCCTGACCTGACACAGACTCACAGTGGAGGCTTTTCATTTTTCTTCACGTGTGGGGCACGTCTTCCCCATGATCCCCACAGGCACAACACAGTCCCACAAGTAAACACACAAACACTCTTCTTCGGCACCACCACTCCTCCTCCAAGCTTCATCCTCCTCCTCCTGACTCTGGCTGTTGAGTGGTGGCTGCTGAATTCCGGCTGCACTTCTGGGTGAAGCGAATATACTGTCCATACGGGCTCAGGAGTCACAGCTGAAGCACTCCCTGGTGGTGCCTGCGGGATCCAACAGGGCTGCACCCAACTCCAATTCCCATGGAGCCCTGCGGGAAACCGAGGCATCGCTCCAATCCAGGGGGGCGGCCATCTAGCATCCAGAGGGAGGTATTGCACAGTCCATGGCTGCTCCCCCTGAACATATAGCGAAGAGGTGTCCCAGCCGGGCATGGACCCCGGGCGTCCACCACAACAGATTAAAAAAACAGCAGTATCAGGAAAGGTAAAGAGAAAAGGATCATGTGTGTGAGAGAAACCATTGATGTTAAGCAGATAAATAGTTCCATCAGATGAGAATAGGTTTTGTGCTGTTTTAAATATATTGTGTGGTAAGCTGCAACCTTTTATATGACCTTTCCAGAATTGTGATAGAGCAGTGTATACCATGTATGGTTACTTATGAAGCTTAACAGTTATGATAATCTGGCAAGGTGCTTAATGCAGTCTGCTCATCATCAGCAGCTTGAAGACATCCTGCACTGGATTTTTTTCAGGAAACAATACTTGATGATCTAGAACAAGAAAACATTACTTCAGAGCAAAGCATATATATATATATTTGACCTGTTCTCTCAACATGTTACAAATGATATAGTGAAAAGTAATGAATCCAGGGCAGCAAACATACAACATATAAAATCCTGGACATTGACACAAATAGATGAACATATACAGGCTTGGTCTGCAATAGAAGTAAAATCCTGCAGTTCCTCTTTATATCCCTTGCTTTGTGCCCCAATAAATGCAAATTATTGCCAATCTTCTTATATAATACGCTACCGTGGCTGTTTGTTTGTCTGTCCAGGATTTTAAATCACCTGTAGCTTGCAAACCATTTCACCTATTGACTTATTGACCTATTTTTTAGTTAGCCAGTAAAAGGTGTCTCTACATTCATAATGGCTAACACGGTACAACACCCTAGTACTACAGACCTATTGACTTGAAATTTGGTACACATATGTTACGCGATGTCTACTATATCATTTTTATTACTCTTTATATTTTTATTTTATTTTATTGTAGAATCAACTCTCGGCAGCACACAGCAGGGCAGCCGTACGGTGCATGCGTATGGGCACCGTTCTCATTCCCTACCACCTTCACTAATCATATTTGAGTCAGATTGAAGACTTAAGTGCCAGCTTAAGTGAAACATTAAAGAAAACGTACTAAGTAATTGCAACACAAAAACTAACTTAATCAGTTTTAACGTGAAAAGATGCCGACAAAAGAAGAGAAGAAGTGGCCGCTAGGGTGGAGAAAAGAAGAGCTGCTCAGAAAGCAGCAAGCACATCAACCTCTGAACAAACGAATGCTAAACAGAGGCAGAGAAAGAGTATGAAAACTAGGAATGCTCAAGTCAAGTGGATTCCCTGTACATTATTGTGCAGTACGCCGTTACTGGTATACTAAACCCAATAGTGCTTCATTCACTCAGAATATGGAACCAATGTAGGAAGCATTTTAAGATAGAGAATCTTTTATCGGTGGCACCTCTGCATGAGAACCACCTTTTTCAACCCTCGGAAACATATGCAGTTTTTAATGTCTGGAAAACATTTGGGATTAAAATCACTTAGAGATCTGTACATAGACAACATCTTTGCATCCTACGAACAGTTATATTCTAAATTTAACTTTCCAGCAACACATTTCTTTCACTATCTTCAAATTAGAAACTTAGTTAAACAGAACCTGCCCAATTTTCCTCACCTCCCACCTCCCTCTATGCCTGAAAATATAGTAATAAGTTTCAAGGACAGCATCTCTGCAATTTATAAAACCATTTTACAGTCCCTCCCTTTCAAAGATCCAAGAGTACAGAGGGAAAAGGATCTCTCACTCAACATATCTGAAAAGGAGTGGAAGGTAGCAATGCAGAGAATCCACTTGAGCTCCATATGCGCAAAGCATACAATTATTCAACTGAAAATTATATATTGAGCACATCTGACTTGCTTAAAATTGTCCAAAATGTTTCCAGGGCAAGATCCAACCTGCAAATGCTGCAATCAGGTTCCAACCTCACTGGGTGACATGTTTTGGGCCTGCACCAAATTAATATCATTCTGGAGAAGGACAAACAAACTGTGATTGCCTTTACTACACTACTGGCACACAGACTTTTCTTTCAACCGGAAGAATCCTAACTCTCCCCTTTTAAGTCAGTCGGTAACTGATGTTATATACTATTTGAAATTGGAAAATATCTAATTCTCACTTTGAGGATCTGTGCAGAAATTTTTCAAAACCTGGCAGGATCTAATCAATAATAATTTTTCTTCTCCATTCATCTATATTCACTTATTAATGTATCTATTTACTTATTTTTAATAGGTTTAAGTTTCATTCTGCTGCCCACGCTCTCTTTCTCAGGTGTGGGGGTTGATTTGTTTTCAATTGAATAAAAAGAAAAGTAATTAATCCTTTGTTTAGCTTTATACAGAAGTATTTTTTACTGTTATGTAATATGCAAGATCAACAGAAGCCATCTCCTAATATGCCCAAAGAAGTGTAGAAACAGTTACTGTAATATGATTTCCACTTCAATAATTCCAAAAATTGGTTGGGCAATAGCTTTACTGTTATAAGGGAATACGCACCAATTTTTCTTTCCTTTTGCATTCATGTAAGTCACAGAAATATGCTATTTTAGCCTGACAAGAGACATTACCAAGAGCACATCTTCTGTATTTACATTTATTACAATGCAGTTCCATGCAATTGCTTTGCAAGTCACCTTGGATAAAGGCATCTGCTAAAGAAAAGAAAGAATAATAATAATGATAATAATACTCTGTCCTGCTCTCTTTATCTCTTGTCTGTATCATTTTCACCATTGCACATTTATTGTTATTCATTTCTGCAGACCAAGTAAGTCTCACTATCATATAATGGAAAATAAGCCACAGAAAAAAATAACAAAAGAAACAAATAGAAGATGACATGGAAGATAATACATACAGCTTAAACATTTTAGAACATAATGTTATCAAATGCACAAGAGTATATTTGTTCAGCTAATAGGTGTATAAATTATCTAAAAACTGAGAAGACTTCAGATAATTTCAGTATATCGGAAAATTTTACGTACAGGTGTAATGTCATTCACAACTATTCTTTGGCAAGATGAATTACATCAAATTGTTGGTCAGCCCTGGGAAGTGCAAAAGCTGACTCCTCATCATCATTTCAAGGGCAGTGGGAAAATATTTGGCCATGACTCATATGTCTACTACATAAGGGCCTGGACAATATCAAGATATGGTCAAATATGTGGTAAATGAGTTCTAACGCAAGTGAATATAAAAACCTTAGCTTAGGAAGTAAAAACATTCTATTTCTTTATTCTGTATCAGGATCTAAGGACAAATAGTTGTGTTTCTGACTTTCTTTTATATTAAAAATTATCTATGTCTGTTATTTGAATTGTTTATATTTTTTGTGATGGGTGCATCGCATGCTGATAATGTCACCAGGAAGCATCACTGATAAGCATGGCTGCTATACTGCTTAGACAGCTAACTACATTTCCTCTACAATTAAAGATAATAGTAAAAACAAAGGGAGATTCTACATCTTTTTGGGAAATTTCAGACTTTAAAGAAAACAAGAAAAATAACAAAGTAAAATCAGGGCAATTTAAGAAAAAAGTTATTACCTATAAGAAATTAGAAAGGAGGAAAGGTTAGTGTTTGGAAAAAAAGAAGACCTACAGCTGGAAAAAATGAAGAACAAGTTAAGAGAAAGAAAATTTTCTTTTAGTTTTTGTGAAAATACTAAGAGACCAACAGGAAACTTAACTGTTTGTGTTCTATTTCTGGATTAGACTTTGACTTTCCCATGTTTACAGTTCGGTTTCCCGTTAATTTTACACTGCAGGTTAGAATGAATTTTACCATAAATGGAAAAGTACTCTTGACTCAAAAATACTAAAACATTGACATTTGAATAAATAAATAAATTAGGGTTTTAGTAATCAAACAATCCTTTTCATTTTAATCTTAACTAAGATCATTATCACAGTGGACAGACAAAAAATGGAAAGTATATCTTAAGAAATCTACTTGATAGAGTTGATGGACCTGTCACTGGTATCAATCAGACTGAACATAAAAGTGGTTTCATTTCATTGGATTTCATTGAAGATGAAATAATAATACAAATGAAAAAGTTCCTTGCAGTTTTTACCCCTATAAAAAAGAACAATATAACAGGTGCTAGCAAAGGTCTAAAGAAGAGCAACTAGACTTATTCAGGGACTATTGGTATGATTTATGAGGAAACACTCAAGGAGCTGAAATTTTCCAGCTTAAACACAAAGAGATTAATGAGCATCACAGAACTGATTTACATGAAGAAAGAGTGAGTAATGTGAATGCCAGTTCTTACTTTATAAACAATTATTCAGCAAGAACATAGGGGCACAGAAATCTATCTATGTGCAGTAAAGATGATTTGGAAGTGAAAGGCAGTAGGGTTATTATAGTCATCATCATGCATGATGTGTGATAGAGGTGTTATAATAAACTTGTTTCCTTGCAAGTTTTCTTGGAGGTGGGTATGTAAAAGATACATACAGTGTTGTGCAGAGTAGTCTGTGGATGACAAGGCTAATATTTGCTGGTAGCAAGTGTGTTCAGTATGTTGATTTATTAGGCATAAATATCAATACTGGCAGTGGAGTTGTTTTGGAGAAAGCAGGGAGGTTCTCATACTTAGGACTTGAGTGCAGACTGAATAACAGACAAAGGAAGGATAACAAAGGTGTGAAGTGCATGGAAGAATTTCCTAGAGATAATCCTCCATCCTAACTTCTTAAGGAACATTGAAGGGAAACGTTTATGAAAGCTGCATGATGAGTAGTATGCTGTATGGGAGTGATATGTGAACAATGAAAGCAGAACATGATGCAATGATGGAATGATCAGGTGGATATAGGGAGTGTCACAGAGGAGGATGAATACAAGTGCAAAGTTGAAAGAAAAACTAGTAAAAAAGAATGACTGGCAAAAGACATACAAAGTGATGGAGACGTAGGAAATGAGGCACAGAGGGATTCCAAAGATTGGAAGGTTGGAAGTAGTGTCAAATGACAAGAAAAGAATGGGTCTCATTCCAAAGAATGGCCAACACTATAATGAGTAGAGTAAAAAGATTTAAAGTACAACCGGCCAATCTGTGTTCTTCTAAAAAATTACCATTAAAACAAACATGGAGATACTGTATACAGTACACCAAACAATGGGGGTATTGTAGAACCATACACATTCAGAAAGAAGGCATTAAGGTCAAAAGTGTATAAAAACACATATAAGAGGGATATACCAAAGGGGTAAGCACAATAATTAAAAGAAAAAGAGTGGTCCTCCCTCATCATTGGGCCAAACTACGCATTGATCTGTGATTACTAGAAGGAATGTGCTGCTTTCATAATCCAGATCACTCCATTCTTACACCTTTCTTCTCATAGTCTTGCTCCCTCTTTGTCTCATTCCCATAACTGGACTTTATTTTGTCTACTGAAATACTTTAGTTCTAATAGAAAGACCAAAACTGAGAATACTTTTCAAAAATTGAAAGAAAGTCAATTTAAAGAACCCTTGAAAATAAATAATTAATTATAAAATAAAGTGCTTTTCTAATGCTTTAACTTACTGTAAATTGCACTTAAATAGTAAGATAGAAAAACAAAAGAGTAGAACAAATAAATCATATGACAATTTTTTTTAAACATTTAAGAAACAAGTACATTTTACAATTAATTGAAAAAGAAACTGAAAAACAATCCAAAATAGAAACAAAGAAACACAGAAAATATATCCAAGCCAGAAGAAAAATCCAATACGATGAAAATCTCTCTGACAAAAATGAATCATATTAAAAATATCCAAAATGAAAAGTGTAAAGTCAAAAAACTCACAAAAAGCAATGAGCATAAAAGAGGAGCTGAAGGACACAGCAGCTAATGCTACAGCAACAAGGCTGTGGCAACAACTGTGCTCTGTATTGTTTCAACTAATGGCCGTACCTGAGAGCATAAATTCTAATAAGAGCCTTGCCCTTGCAAAACATATATATAGGGTGGTCCAGATCTAATTATGCAACTTTCATTATGCTATAACTTATTAAGTTTATTACATGGAGAATTCACAAAAAATTCTTCTTGTTGCCAATAGATGGCAGCACCTGCCCTGCATTCCAAAATGGCGGAGAGACGGTTGTCAGTTGAACAGCAGGTGCGATGTGTTCGCCTTTTCATAATTGCATAATTAGATCTGGACTACCCTGTATATACAGTATATATGTAATATAAAATCCAACATCTATCTGTCCGTTTTTTACGAGAGAACTACTCAATGGATGTAGAACAGGTTTTTTCTATAATTTGCTTGAACATTTCGGTTGATTTTGCGACTTCTGTCATCGCGCTAAGAATCATAGTTCACTTACAGGAGCTAATCTGAGACCAAGGCTTTGGACTGAGAAGAGGGGGAAGCATGACATCAGGAGTGGAGAGCCAGGCTGGTCCTCCTCACTAACGCGTCAGCCTCCGTTCGAGTTGGTCTACCTGCCACCATGTTTTGGAGCATACCTTGCCTCAGCTTAGCTAGCAAAACCTGTTTGTTTATTGATTTTTAAAATATGTCCTGTTTCACTACTATATGGGCGGAGCCGTGGAGGACAGCTAATATATATATATATTGTGGCAGACGACTGGGGACCTTGCCCCACCGGGACACCTGGGGAGGGGAAGGACTGGGAGAGGGGCAGTATCTTCCGTGGGGCGCAAGAGGGCAGCTCCCCTGGATTACATAAGGGTCACGAGAGCTCAGCCCTGTTGGGTTCCGTGGCCACCACCAGGGGGCGCCTGGACCATCTCAGAGCCCTGGACGGCAGCTCTTCCACCACATCAGGAAGTGCTGCAAGAAGATCATCAGGGAGCACCTGGACCACTTCCAGGTGTGCCATAAAAGGGGCCGCCTCACTCCATTCAGAGAGCCAGAGTCGGGAGGCAGAGGACAGATCTTGCAACGGGAGGAGTGAAGGCAGTAGAAGGAAAAGAAGAGTCAAAGAAAGGACTGAGTAGAAAGTATTGGGGTATGTGCACTGTATTGTATGTGCAGGTTTAAGAAGAAATTAATAAATGTGTGTGTTTTGGGAGTCGGTGTCTGTCTGTGTCAAGGCTGATCTTTCCACTAGCCGATGGTCATCATGGCTTTTAAATCACTGAGATACAGTAATCAGTTATATACTTGATTTATTTTTAACAATCAAGGCTGCTAGTCGACAATGTAGCTAATAAACCAGTATACAATACAATACAATTTATTTTTGTATAGCCCAAAATCATACAAGTAGTGCTACAATGGGCTTTAACAGACCCTGATTTTTGACAGTCCCCCCAGCCTTTACTCTCTAAGAAGACAAGAAAATACTCTCCAAAAAAAACCTTGTAGGGAAAAAAATGGAAGAAATCTTAGGAAAGGCAATTCAGAGAGAAAACCTTTTCCAGGTAGTTTGGACATGCAGTGGGTGTCAAAAATGGTTTAAATACAATACACAGCACAGTACACAAGTAATCCTCAATACAATACAATAGTAATAGTACAAGTACAGAGCAAAATGAAAGAATATATTATACCACATAATAGGATTCCGATTATAGTATACTTACATACTTATATACTGTATACATACTTATAGTATACTTAGAGTATACTACAGTATAAGCTTTAAGGTTTCTTTATTTAGTCATGTTTACACAAGAAAACATGAAATTTGCCTTCTCAGTTGCATCTAATAACAGACAGAATGAAATAAAACAGACAAATAGAAACAAGAAAGGTTAAGGTAAGGCAGTTAGATAATACATATTTACACACAAAAAAAAAAGGTTACAGGATATATATCTAAACCTTAATCATTATCTCTGATATTTCTTATTGAAAAGTCGTATGGCACTAGGAAGAAAGGAGTTCCTGGAGCGATTTGTGTGTGTTTTCAAAGTGATTATCCTTAGCGATTATCCTTCCTGATTTACTGAAGTTTAGGGATGTCTGTCATCAGTTGAGATGATTTCCAGTTTCGTTAACATTGCCTTCTGCCATACACTAGTCAAATCATCTACTTCAGCCCCAATAACTTTAGCTGCATACTTCGTAATCTGATGGAGCTTTTTTGAATTTTGGTTTGTCAGACTATTAAACCAGGCAATGAAACTGAAAGTGATCACAGACTGGATCAGACTGCGATAAAAGGACAACATGAGGTCCTTGTCTACTTTAAACAGTTTGATTTTATGGATTAGAAATAAGTGCTGGTTGCATTTAGATAATACTTTTTTGTATTTGCATTCCAGTTAAGATTGTTATCTAGGTAAGTTCCTAAGTATTTATATTCAGTCACTATTTCTACCTCCTCTCCCAGAACTACAATTGGTGAACATAAAGATTTAGATACATGAGAAATGGGTCTAAAACTACCACCACAGAGCATACTGTTTAACTTTCTTGCAGACAGTAATAACTTTTGATTTAATTGCATTCATTCCTGCACTGCTCCCAATGCTTGTTGTGGTCACCTCTAAGTCTCTTACATTTAACATCTCTTTAGTCTCAGACCCACAAAATTTGCATAGGTTTCTCTCCTAAACTCACTTTGATGTCAGACTGAAGAGACCACATCTACTCAAGGCAGTCCTCTCATTCCATGCTGCTGGTGATGCACACATCAGTGTTGGCAGGCTGTATACTGTGAATCGATTTTCATAGCTAAAGGGTTATTAATCCCTGGCTAAAATCTGGGACTTTGAAATGAAAATCCAGCAACACTAAAACTTTTCGAAATGTGATGCAGAATTACAGATGTGGGTGGCTCCATAGTTAAGTTTGACATTAGCAAAGTGACCCACGGTCCAAAACCACTGGTCTAGACTAATTGGGCTGTATGCTTGAAATTATTGGTGAGACTGAAGTTTCTATATAGTGTAGGGCCCACAATGTTACAGTGCCCTCTGCTGGCCCTTGAGATCACTGCATCTCTATGCATTCTGCAATTCTTAAAAGGCAAGGCATTTTAGGTAACTTCTGTGGTACTCCTGTTAATGCAGAATTTGTTCCAACTTCCTGCCAATAGTTATAGCCTCACCCACTCTTTCTCCAGAGTTAGCTGGAGGAACTGCTGCATCTGCTTGGTCTCCTGTCCTCTAGCTTCCCTGGATTCCACCAAGGCCACAATCCACCTCATTTCAATATTGGTGCCTGTACATGTTGCTTGTCCAGGGCATCCAATAGACATACGGGCCTTCCTACACTCTAGTGAACCCTGTGTTACCATAATAGCATCATGATGATAGGTACAGCAACTACCAGGAAGCAGTGTTCTCCCTCTGTTTTAATAGCTTGTTGTGCTCTGTTCATCTAAATAGTAAATCATCTGAAGTACGTTCCATGACCCTTGTTACACAATTTAGCTTGACTGCTTGTGTGTTGTACTACACAACTTTTATTTGTTATCTCTCTAGGCTTTTCTGAGTACAGAGTATTTATTTTTGTGACTTTTCTGCCTACTAGTTTAAATAACAACTTTGTGCCCTGTTTTTTTCTGCCATTGTGCCTGTATGATTTATGTGGAAACATAATTACATATCGGGAAAAATATTCAGATCTTGTACTTAATCTTGCTTCAGTGATTTATTATTCAGATTTTTTATTTGTGCAAATCAAAAGAAACATAATCTTGTGTCTGTAAGGTTTATAAGCCATGTGAGATCTTTAATATATCAGGCGATATGCAGCCCTGTGCCAAATACTTACAAAGTTTGGATTTAAGCAGCTAATGTAATATCATATGTGTCATTTGGAATTTAATTTTTGGTGTTTATCCTTCAGAATTTAGATTTAGCAATGTGGCATATTATCAATATATGCTTTAAGGATTGGAACTAAACGGCGTTATATTTATTCTAGACTAACATAGCACAGTATTCATACACTTCATGACATAAATTACTTTTTGGCAGGGAAATGTAACTGACTCAGAAGACTGCTTGTCAGGAAATCTCTGCAGCAGCAAAACAGGCAATGGCTCAACAAATCCAATTTTCAGGACTAATTCAGGAGATTATGAGATGGGGCCAGGGATAGCTGGAGTATTTTTTTTAACTGTAGTTCTGCTTTTATAATTGAAATGTTTTTCATTAGTGAGGTCAGGCTACTTAATGAAGTATCTCTGTAAGTTCTGAATGAAATCAGCATTGCTCAGTCAACTGAAGTATGTAAAACAGTGTGCATTTCTATAAAAAGAACTACTCATATCAACTATAGCCATTCATTTTTTGCACTTAAGCATAACCTAAAATGAAAGCTAAAGCTTTCTTACAAGAACATTTGCCACAGAACACCCTCAGTTTAGTTTCACAAAGCAGTTAAAATGTTATCTTTCTGATTCTTCAAGCAAGATCAAAAAGGAGACATGATATCTAAACCTTTTAGCATACAGTATATTAGCACAGTCTTCTTCTTCTCATTATTATTGTTATTTATCATATACTTTTAACATGGTGATTTACAAAAAAATATTATATGACATTGAGTATTAATCAAAAAAGTGCAAAAGTAGAGATCAAATTTTTAAAAAGGGCACAAGAAGTTTAGTACCACATTTAGACCTAGAACTAGATGATACCTTCTGACTAACAAAAACCTGTAAATTTAGTGTAAACTGGACATTTATAGTACTTTCCAATTAGGAGGAGAAATATTTTACAAAGCCTAAAATTTACCGGCACATGCCTTTGTAACATCTATTTTATAGATTATATTATCCAAGTGTCTTAAGTCTTAGAATCAGCATTGTCCGTCTATCATACAAGTTGGTGCATGGGCACAAAAAGCCAGTTTCAGAAATAACGGGTGCAAGATAGAAAAGTCAAGACTAGACAGAACACCACTTCATCTCACAATACATACACACAATATATACAACACATCCACAAACTTTCTCAGTCTGGTCCTGCCAATAAATCACAATATACTGAGACACTGAAATGCTGTCATGTACTCCCTGAGGTCCCCCAGAAGTCATTTGCCATGAAGTGCTATAATCATCTCATACTAGTACCTTTCCTTTCACTGCCACTACCTTTTTTGACTGCTCATATCTCTCACTGAAATCACAGGAACCGCCTGCTAACACTGCAGGGACTACTTGCTTCTTTACCTTGACAACCTTCCTTACCACTAGTACCCATGGTGTTATTGTGACAACCCTCAAACAACCTTCACACATCGCTTAGTGAAACAACAACAACTTGTTTGATCTTAGATGGAGTTCATCCAGACTCAGGGTCACCAGATTCCACTGAGATACACTTTAAACTATTCAAGATGTGTGAGCACAACCCCTAACAAGCAGGTGGTTCCAGGACACTGTAATTCCTTGTTATGGTCTTCTGGATCTGTGCAACTGATGTCCAAGTAATCTGAACCTGCATATGAACAAGTATCTTACTTGAGTCTCTAGAACATATGACTTCACATTGAATGACATGACCAAAAAGGTCAATTATTAACCTTTTGCCTAAGGTGCATTATTGGCAACATTATGGTCAATTTGTTATTAAAAATCCATGCCTATCATAAAAAATTACTCACAATTCAACACCTTAACTTGAAGTCAAAACCAATCAGAAAATGGTAGCCATTTAAGCTATGATGATAGAATATGCTGACTAGTCCATATTTTCCTCTGTACACCTCAGAGTCACATTGACAGCCTGGAACCATATCCAACTGCATCACACTCAGCAGGCAAGGCATTGCTAGAGCAGAAGACACCTAGCAGCAACACTTACTAAAGCTTACTAGTGAACCCTATATTGGTTTATACACTCACCTAAAGGATTATTAAGAACACCTGTTCAATTTCTCATTAATGCAATTATCTAATCAACCATACACATGGCAGTTGCTTCAATGCATTTAGGGGTGTGGTCCTGGTCAAGACAATCTCCTGAACTCCAAATGAATGTAAGAAAGAAAGGTGATTTAAGCACTTTTGAGCGTGGCATGGTTGTTGGTGCCAGACGGGCCGGTCTGAGTATTTCACAATCTGCTCAGTTACTGGGATTTTCACGCACAACCATTTCTAGGGTTTACAAAGAATGGTGTGAAAAGGGAAAAACATCCAGTATGCGGCAGTCCTGTGGGCAAAAATGCCTTGTTGATGCTAGAGGTCAGAGGAGAATGGGCCGACTGATTCAAGCTGATAGAAGAGCAATTTTGACTGAAATAACCACTCGTTACAACCGAGATATGCAGCAAAGCATTTGTGAAGCCACAACACGCACAACCTTGAGGCAGACGGGCTACAACAGCAGAAGACCCCACCAGGTACCACTCATCTCCACTAAAAATAGGAAAAAGAGGCTACAATTTGCACGAGATCACTAAAATTGGACAGTTGAAGACTGGAAAAATGTTGCCTGGTCTGATGAGTCTCAATTTCTGTTGATACATTCAAATGGTAGAGTCAGAATTTGGCGTAAACAGAATGAGAACATGGATCCATCATGCCTTGTTACCACTGTGCAGGCTGGTGGTGGTGTAATGGTGTGGGGGATGTTTTCTTGGCACACTTTAGGCCCCTTAGTGCCAATTGGGCATCGTTTAAATGCCACGGGCTACCTGAGCATTGTTTCTGACCATGTCCATCCCTTCATGACCACCATGTACCCATCCTCTGATGGCTACTTCCAGAAGGATAATGTACCATGTCACAAAGCTCGAATCATTTCAAATTGGTTTCTTGAACATGACAATGAGTTCACTGTACTAAAATGGCCCCCACAGTCACCAGATCTCAACCCAATAGAGCATCTTTGGGATGTGGTGGAACGGGAGCATCGTGCCCTGGATGTGCATCCCACAAATCTCCATCAACTGCAAGATGCTATCCTATCAATATGGGCCAACATTTCTAAAGAATGCTTTCAGCACTTTGTTGAATCAATGCCACGTAGAATTAAGGCAGTTCTGAAGGCGAAAGGGGGTCAAACACCGTATTAGTATGGTGTTCATAATAATCCTTTAGGTGAGTGTAGTGTTGTCATCTCTGGGGTTCCTGCCTTAATCACTTTTTCTCAATAATGAAGCTTCCTCTGATTATTGTGCTTCTGGGGCATCACTCAAGCATAACATATATTGTTCATGGCTATTTTGAGAGCTAGTATTGTGACTTGTGTTGCCACTGCTATTGTATATATTATAGTATCTTTAACAGCCATCTCAATGTCATTACCGTATTGCTTGCCTCTGATCCCAAACTATACATGATCGAGTCAGAAGTATCGATGCTGCACTGGTGGTAAGGTCACAGGCGGCAAAGGAAGAAATACGATTGACAACAGCCTCTCTCCTTTTATCCATAGCTCAGAGAACAGAGCACACTGGTGTCATGTCCAGCTTCGCTCTGAAAAACCAGCCTCTTCTGCCTAAAGCAGGTTACTTAACCAACAGTGTTTCTGGAATTCTGCATTGATATATAAACCAGACAAAGACAAGGAAGGAATTCTGTAAAAGAAGACATCTCCCAAGCCTAAACAGAGAGGAATAAAGTCTGCGATTATTGGAATGACACCTTTATTTTCATTTTCCCAACCTTTTCATTTCGATTAAATGGGGTACTAACAAGTCCCCAACACGTTACGTTCTCCCTCTTTTGCTTTTTTCATT